>NW_020799095.1:108829762-108913820 GCF_003259725.1 Athene cunicularia
CTCCGGGGCGAGGGGGTCTCTAAGGTACCTTTAGCCACTTCACGCTGTCTGCGTGGATGTGAGCCGCTTTAAAAATTTATGGCAAGTAATTATGCATTCACACACTCACCCCCCCCCTTCCCTCCCTTGCATCCAGTAAACTCCCACTATTAAATTGGCAACTATCAGAAAAATAAAAATATTTTCATTTGAAATAATATGTGAAATGCCTAAGTTTTCTAGTTACTCTAGAATTTTTAAAACCCTGGCTTCACCCCCAGCTGCTCCACTGACCGAATTACAAAAGAACACAACCCCCCCAACCCTTTTAAAAAGTCTATTTTAAGATATTTTTTTTTTTTTGTGCCAGGAGACCCAGCTAGATTTATGAAGCTTCGGCAGGACTCAGCCCAGCCGCTGCCTTTTCCAGCCCAGCACTCAGATGTCACTGCTGGCGTGAGGCTGTGCCCTGCGGAGCGCTGTGTGGCTCCGAGGTGGCTTTCTGGGGACTGTGGGTACGTGCCCGTCACGCCGGGCCTGCTGCCTCGCGCCGGGCAGGTCTCCATCTGCTGCTACGGCAGCTGTTGCAGTAACGCAGCTGTTTATCAACGGGGTGTGTATTTTGACATAAATAGTTGGGACAGGACCGGTACATGCTCTCCCTTTGGCCATAAACTCCCCGTGGGAAGGCTTGTGGGATCAGGGTAAGTGTGCTCTGCCTGGCAGGTGAGGGTTTGCATCTAGCAGGTGAGGTTTCACATGGAGGGGCTTGGCTTTGCTTTGCAGTTAACCCCACAAAGATGTCATGTTTCAATAAACTTGATTTAATTTTGCTCATCAGAGGCTTGATCGTGCAACTTTTATCTACATGAGCATTTAGCACTGAACTTGACAGTGACACGAGAAGCGGTTGCCTTTTTTTTTTTTTTTTTTAGTACAAGCAATTTTCCTTCTCCACATTACCAAAGAAAAATAAATATCCCCAAACCAGTTCAGCACGTTGTTACTTTCTGCCCTCTAGCACTGGGCGACTTCCACGCTGCCTGGCTCTGTGGTGGCTGCCCTCGGCCTGGCTGCCCAGCCGGGAACCAGGGCCATCACGTGGTGCTCCTGGACACTTTTTTTTCTGTGTCAAGTGTAGAGAGGTGGCTGCATGAAGCATGGGAAGGTAGTTCAGAAATGCAAGGCGGTAACTCCCCCCCCACCCTGCCTTGCTCTGCGACAGGATCTGTTGATTGCTGGAAGACGACTGCATCTCACATGTTGTAAAATTATGATTTGTCTTGGAAAGCATCTCATTTAGCTGGTTGTATGTGGAACTGTGTTATGCTTTCAGCTCGCTGAAGTCCTTATCCCCAAAGGACAGCTGGCCATCAGACGGTGTTGGCGTGCAACTGCGCCAGCTCAATCAGTCTTGTTCAATGCCCATCGTGTTACTCCAAAAAAGAGATGCAGTTCCCAGCCAGGTCACCCGGCCCCCACTGGGCACCCTGCCGTACGGCAGTGAGATTTTCAGCATCCCTCAGTGAATGTCGACTTGCTGGGCATGGAAACCCTGTGTAAGCCCCAATATCTGCCACCCGTGTCACACCTAAACCCCATCACGGAGGGTGCAGCTTTGCTTACAGTGTCTTCAGGACTTGGAGGTGTGTTCAGAGCTCACGGTCAGACCTGTCCCCCAAAACCAAGCGACAAGAGCCGTCCCCTGGAAGGTGGGTTGGTTGTGTTTGTTGCTGAGCCTGAGATGGCTGAGTTCAGGAGCTCATTTCAGGGGGTTCCCAGGGAGCTTCCCCACATGCCATGCAGGGAGTGGAGCCCTGGGGTGGTACTAAACCTGCAGCAAAGTGTCCAAAAGCAGGTAAGTGATACCACTTAACAAAGGACAGGGCTCAGGGCTGGAGGCAGAGTGATACCCACACTTTCCTGGGGTGGATTTTTCTGGGATCTCAGCAGCTGTATCTGTTCCCATCTGCATAAGTAATTTAATGAGCTGTGAAGCACAGACAAGCCCTCGATTCTTTCACCTGTCCTGCTTAGTACCTGACCCACCAAATCACGCCTTGTCGCTGGGAACCACTAAGTTTTATCTCTGGGATCCACTAAGTTTAAACACCAGTGAGAAACATTTTGAGCATCTGAATTGCAGAATAATTTTTTTAGAACCTCTTTGAGGTTCCTGCTCTGAATCAAGAAAAAAGGAGCATTTACACCTGGAGAGAAATTACAAGAAACCTTTGCAGGGAGAAGACAAAGCTTTACTCTGGAGTGCCGGCTGTGAATCTGAGAGAAGCACCAGGACCCTGAGCCCTCCAGGGACAGGCACTAAATCACACTGTATTTCTTACTAGTTTTTCCTGATAAATGGAAAAATAAATTCCCCATAAATGGATAAATGGGGGCCAGGCCACCTGGGGAAGGTGAGGAAACAGGGCAATGCTCCAGCCTGGCTTTAATTCTCCTCCTGGCTTGGTTGCCTCTGGCAACCCAGCCAGATGTGCAGGACTTTTTGGGACAGCTGAGCCAATGGAGCCCTTCTCTGCTCTGGGAGGAGCTATGGGGCTGAGGCAGCACCAGCAGGACACTGGCTCCTGGGGGGTTGATGGGCTGGGGTAAGGCAGCTGCAGAGCAGGACTGCAGGAGGGACACCCTGTCAGGGGAAGCACCTCACAGCACTGGGTTTCACCGGGAAAGGCTGGCTAGCTGGTGACAAGGAGGAAAAAGATAAGGCGTTGGCTTGCCTGGTTTTGTCCTCCCCAGGAAGAAGCAGGAGCACAATGATCTTTTCATTCAACAGCTAGAAGCCAGGAACGGCACTTGACTGCTGTCTGGGGAATGGGACATGCATATGAGGAGGTGCAAGTTGTTTGAGGGGAGTCAAAAACACCTGCCAACACCCTCCTAGGGAGGACCAGTACCTCCATGAGGCTGGCATTGGCTCTTGTAAGGCAGCACAGTGTCTGCTGGACAGACCCTCCCCACCCCCTCGTCCCACCTCTGCCAGAGCTCATGCCTCGCCCTTGTCTTGAATTGCCGTGACAGTGTTTTGCTTGTCACTTGTACTCACTTGGGTCAGTTCATTGCACTGATCCAGCCTGTGGCCAACCTACTCTTAGCAGCTGGAGAACTTGACAGTAAATTAAAAGATTTTTCTTTTTAGCTCTTTTAAACTGTGTGCTCTGAGTGCCTGCGGGTGTTTGAGCATTGGCGGTGCCAGCCCAGGCTGGGTTTGTCCAGCTGCACCTGCGGCTGCTGAGCTACTGAATTTCATCTTCGGTGTACCCGGGCTCCCAAAAGGCCAACTGCCGCAGCAGCAAAACACCTCAGACCCTCTGCTCCTCGTTTTCTCACGCTCTTTGGCCGGACGCTCTAAACCTTTTCCTGCTACAGGTTTTGTATGAGTTTCCATCAGCGACAAAATCCGTGAGATCGAATTCACAGCTACGTCTTCTGCCTAACTAAATGAAATCTCACACAGTATCATTTACTGTGAGTTTAATGGGCAGGTAGAGTGAGTGTTACCCTCTCCCGTCTCATCAAAAAGGAAAAAAAAAAAAAACAGCAAGCAAACAAAAAAGCAAACAACCCCACCTATAAATAATGGTGGAAACTGTAACCAAATTTATGGTCACTCCTTCCCACAACTTTTTGCAACAAAAAGCCCCTAAACACCCTATTCTGAACACTGTTGGCTTAATGTAAGATGTAGCTCTTTTGTAGCTTTGCTACAAGACTAGTAATACTATTTGGGTGGCTGCCAGGGTGCGACCTTTCTGCCATTTCTTACTGGCGGCATAGATTAAAAATGAAATTTTTAAAAGCCAGGTAATTTCCAAGTGAGGCACATGGTGTTAATAAAGTGGCTCAGCAGACCCTCATCTTCAGTACTTGTGAGGGAAAAAAAACCCCAAATTTTAATGCAGTGGTAGTAAATACTTATTTTAGCTCCTTGATTTTGAAAAATGTGAAGTTTGAGGAGAAATGTCTTTAAGTGTAGATGCTGGCTTACCTGACTTCAGGAAGAGGTTGGCCAAACCCTCCAGTGTAGGGCCAGAAGAGCTGCAGGAAACTCCTTATTCCACGGCTGAAGATGAGCCTAATTCATTGCTCCTGGGGAGAGCTCACAGGGTCCTTCCCGTGTTTAAATGTGCTGGTGCTGGACAGCATCTTAGCCCCAGACATCTCAAGATAACATCTAAACTGGGGGGTGGTGGTGGGGACTAGGGGAAAATCTTGAGCATGACAAGGAGCATGCAGGAACCTCTTTATCAGCTGGGAAAGGCGACTGCAGGCTGCAGCTGCAGAGCTTTCCTCTGTGTTCAGCAGCATTATTATTTTTTAGCTAGAGGGAAATTTCAGGAATGACAGGGACTGTAAGGAACAGCTTAAACATTAATATTATTCCATACGCTAAGGAAAACCTACTGAGAATATATGCTAGTGGTTTACATAGCTGTTTTGATGCAACTAATGATTTTCCAGATATAGTGCACATCTGGTTATTAAATCTGAGAAGAAAATATTCTGCTGTACTTGTGGATAGTTACTAAGTTTTATTTTGCATCATGAGACCTGAAGCAGTCTCCAGCTCTAAGGAGCACATCATCTTACTCTTTTCTGGAAGCTGAACCAACCAGCCCCGTAAAGGACCGAGCCCAGCAACTTGAGGTTTTTGTTGCGTCAGTACTTTCCTTGCTGCTCCACAGGCTGGCTTCAGCCTTTCTGTTCAACTGCTCTATTTTATTGAGAGCAGCACTCTTCCGTCAGGAGCGGGGATAGCAGCCACGATTTACATATGTTGGAGGTTACTTCCAGGCTCATTCAGTCATGCAGGAAAAGCTCTGTTAGAGCAATTCCACTTCCTTTGCATCGGATGTGTTTCTGCTCATGAAAACCCAGCAGCTTTGTGCTTTGCTCCTTAGTTTGACTTCGACAAATAACATCACTAGTGGAGCTGATACAGCTGAGGCTTCCAGTTACAGCACTTATTTTAGAGTCAAACCCAAGCTTTTAACTACTTTTAAGTGTCATAGACATGTTCTAAGCTCTTTTGTGCTATCAGGGTTACTTTGACCTGTCTCAAAACCTTTCACCCCTGGCCTGATGGCCTTCTGGTACGGACTAAAGGGAGAGGAGGGCACAGGGCAGGGTTCACCACAGCCCCCTTCTGCCCAGGCCAGGCTGTGCTCCTGCTCCAGCCCCTTCCCAAGAGCCAAGGAAGCCGTGGCTAGCACTGGAGGAAGACCTGCTGCACACAAACATCTATTGTTGCTGAAGAGCCTTGTTAAACTGTAAGCCTAAACTTTGTCCTGTGTGGTACAGGTCAAAGTACCTACTAAGTATCTGAGGTATGCGCCAAAAGTGGAATTAGACACCTCATACAACCAGCCACTTGATTTCCAAATGTCCCCTTGCCTTTTTATGTTGCTTTTTTATTGTGCCTTAACTTTCTTGTATTTGGAGAGTGACAATGTGAAAGCTGAATGCCCCACCTAACCAATCTTTAGTCATAGTGCTGCTGTCTTTATTGATAGCAGAGATTAAAAGATCAAACTGCACCAAGATATCTTATACAAGTGTCTATAAAAAGACTGTATCACACACTCTTATGAAAAAATGCTGTCCACTAATTATCATCTGTATAAATGGGTAAATGTGGAGGTGTTCTGTGATTAAAATGCCCTAAATTAATTTTTGAGATGAGGTATTCATCTGAAGTATATTTTTATTTTTAAATAGGTGTTTCCTCTACAAAAATACAGCTGAACAATGTTTTTAATTAATAAAAACCCAATAAAAGGATTCTGAATATCTTGATTCGTAAGACTATTGACATAAATAATTGAGCATATTTAGTAAGACAGAAAGTAACAAATAGTTAAGTGTTGCAGGAAAGTATGAAACAAAAAAAAGCTCCCTCCCTCTTCCTTAGGCCTCAGGGAGCAAACTTCCCCATCCCAAGTTTTTCATGGAGCTGTATCCAGGAGGCAGATCCCTGTGCTCTCCAGCTGAAAGATTCATTTGAGACTGGTGCCAGCGGTGGCCTCAGCGAGATAAGGGGCTGCCACATCGCCACTGCAGCTGGAGGGAAACCTTGTGGCAGTGAAAGGGCAAAGACTCACTTTTATTACACCTTTAACGATAATAATTAAAAGGCTCAATGGAAACTATCTCCTACAGTGAATTCTGGGTAATAAACAGTAATATTTTAGAGAACTCTTTGCCCAGGGCTGTCTGTGCTGCACAGCACTTGCCACCAAGGCTACCTGAACACTGGCTGCCAGAGGGGCAGAGCCACATCTGGCACAACTTCCCCACTCTGCCACGAGCAAATACCAAAGTGCAGCTGACACTACTGCACGGTGCTGCAGTCATGGCAAGAGGCCATGGCAGCAGTGGTGACTTCTGGCTTTTCTCAAACAAATAATTTGGAATTAACATAGCATGAGGAGCAAAGACAGAGGTAACAAGAGTGTAACTTCTAATTGTTAAAAACCAATCTGCTGGAATGGTCTCATTACTATCTCATTATCCAGTAATGAAATAATCATCCAGATACTTTAGGTCTTACCTAGAGCTAAAAGACATTTTCTGTTTAATTTTACCATGTGCTTCACTGTTCTTGTTGATATGAAGATCTAGTTTTAATTATAAATAAGATATGTCTGCAGAATGGTTTCAGTTGATTGTCATCAACATCTCTGTAACAAAGACAAGCAGCACAGACTTGCAATACAAGGATGCCTACAAGTTCGCAGGGTATGAATCTGTGATTTTCTTTGAGTGATCTCAGTGACTTTCAAATAAGCCTTTAAGCTCTATAGCCTCTCCAGTTCTTTCTACATTGGTTTTAACGAAAGCAATAAAGCTGCTTTGTTACAGAACCACTAACAATTAACACCCCCCCTGCCCGTTTGAATACAGCTTTAATACAAAAAAAAAAAAAAATTCTATATTATTCAAGTTAATCAATGATGATAAAAAACCCTCTTAACCATGTTTCTTTTTGACCTTAAAATTCTGAGCTGGTTGCAGCTGTGTGTTAGGGTATGAGCCCCTTGGCAGACAGGGCTTTAGAGAGCAGTCCTTCACATCCAGGGTTCCCATCCTTCCCAGACTCTGCCAAGAACGTTGGGGTCTGTCGCTTGATCGATCAGGCACCTCACTTGGGTCTCTTCTGAAAGTCCGTCCTCTGGCTCTTTGGCTCTGATATTATGATCAGCATTACCACGAGCCACAGCTGCGAAATCACTGTAATAAGGTGACTTCTCGTGGCCCAGGCGTAGTTCATCACTAAAATCGAGAACACAAAAATAAGCTCTTATTAAAACACACAAACAAAAAAATCTGAGATGATTTTAAAGTACAAAACCGTACTTGAACACAGTTCATGCAGCTTTATTCTTCAAGATGTGCAGACTGTTCAATGACTGCAGAAGGCCTGGCCAGTGAAGACTGGTGATTTCAGGTGTCCTTTACTAGTGAATATTTACCACGAATAGTTGACATCCAAGTTATTATCTCCTTACCTGCCCTGCTGATTTGTGTCTGTAAGAACTATTTTGCTGCCTTTGCCAGTTCAGTCTTGACTGCAAAAGGGACTCCTCCCAAGTCCTGCACTTCTCAGTATTTGTATGGTTTTAAAACAGGCTTGCTTTCCTTTTCCTTGATTAATCCACAATGTCTTTTTAAAAGAGGATGGAAGGGATTAATTGTACTTTAACTGCGCTTTAAAGACATTCTGGCTTGAGCCAGACTGACATAAATAACCCGAGAATGCCATCAGATTTGAATTCGATGTTTTTGGGAAGCAGCTTACTTCTGTGCCTTCCATACAGCTGGTTCAGGTTCCATTTCAAGTCACCATCCAGCAGAAGCATATTGATTTAAATACTATCCCTAGCCTAAAAGCTGTGGAGACACACGTAAGAACAGCAGTCTGAGCAGTGAGAAGTTAAGCAGGCTTACAGGGTGGGGATGCATGTGTTGCCAGGAACAGTAAAACTGCTCAGGAGGCCTGAGCTGGAGCAAGAACACTCATGGGGAGATATCTGGTGTTTTGGCTGGCAGGGTGATTCAGAGAGCTTGTATGTGGACCAAAATGATTCTGACAGGAGGTTTGTTGAAATTTTGCCCTGTCTGTCTCTTCTCTTTTCCTAGCTGCCACTGTATCTGAGGGGAAAATCTGACACAGGAGACTGTCAAAGCTTAGTGGAGCCATTTAAAGCAAAAGGAGAGCATCTTACCAAGTGATTGTTGCTGGGTTGGCACCTGTAAGCTTTCGTTTGACATATCTGACTTTTTGCAGAGGGTACCAGTTTACTTCAGATGTGTTTATATCCTTAATCCACGTGCCTCCTTTCTTCAGCTGTCTTTGTTCAAAGTTCTGAAGAGAAAATAAATTTGCCATATTTATCATAAATCTTATACTTCAAGTGACCTTCATCTGCCAGATGATAGCAAGTGAAGCCAGTAACTCTTAACTGCAGATGCAATGGAGGGCAGAGTAGTGAGATGATATCAAGCCTGCCTATGACTTAAAATTTAATATACAACTGGAGTTACTGAAGTGCGATTAGTTTCAGATTTCTTTTCTGTAATTATTAGTTTGATATATACAGTGTTGTTATGTAAATTCAAGAAGCTCAATGCAAAAAGTTTAAAATATTTATGCTGCTGCCATGACAACATGATCGAGATACACCCACATTTTTAGGATTATCATGCAGATAAAGAACAGTACACTCATAACACAGATGTGTGCTACTATTCTTTGTCCAACAATATAGAATTCCATCACTTTAAATTCTTTAAAGTTCAGTTTCTCTGAGAACTCAGTACAACAAAGAAAGATAAAAGCAGCACTGAGAGTAAGCATCAAGAAATACTTCCTTTTTGATCAGTTTTTATCCTCATCACAGTTTAAGAATTTTCACACAAAGGAAAAAATAAAAAGAGGAAAAACCCCACCTTCCAGTCCAAAGAAGGCTCTTTTACAAATACATCCATTGTGCTGATGAGGAGATCTGGATCCACACGATAAGCCCTTAGGGTATGTACCATCACACTGTAAATGAGACCCCACTCTTTCACTGGCATCATCAGGTTAACAAACTGGCGAGTCAGACGAAAAGGTATCAACTCTGGCACCGGCAAAAACTAGCCAAGGGGAAGGACAGTCAAAAGAAAACAAGAATTAAGGAACCTTGGAACAGAAGGATTAGAAATAAGTATTTTGTTTTTTAAGCTTTGAAACCTTCTTTGACACTTAACTGAAAATAAAGTACAACATGGTAGAACAGGACCAAGTTGTGCCATCAAAGCTCTAGTCATAAATATTTAGCGATGTAGTTGAAAGCATAGCTCAACTATACAAAATACCACCGTATAGACTCTGTGAAGCTCTATAGCTCCCTGCTTTTCAGAGTATCTGGAAACAGAGATTTCATTCTATTAACTAGAAATAACTTGTAAAGATTATTTTGCATCAGAATGATGGCAAATGAGGAGCGTCAAATTCAGTACTGAGATGGCACAGAATAAATGCAAAAGCTGCAACAAATTAGATAGAAAACAAATACCTGTGTAGCTGAGCCAAACGCATATCCAAAGTCTATTCCCACCATGCCACCTGTCTCTTTGTTAATCATGAAGTTGGACAGATGTCTGTCTCCAATACCAAGTATCCAGTGGCTGATGCACATCAGTGCATGAGAGCTGGCAAAATGGGACCGCAGAGACAGGAAGGTTTCAGGAGATGTACTCATTTTCACAAAGGCTCGCCTTAACAAAACAGAAGTCACTTGTTACATACACATGAAACACCAACATTCGTTTCGCCATGTGCGGTCACTAACAGTGCACTTACCGCAGGAGGTCCTCTGGAACACTGCTTTCCCTGCTTCTGAAAGATGTGACTGTTTCTGTACGTCTAGCGTTTCTGCAAATTAATGAAGGAATAACGTTAGCTATTGAAATAACAGCACACTGGATGTTAAAAGTTACGAAGTGTACACGATCGCATGAGCATGTTTTGCTTACCCCAGTAAACAGTCCAGCAAGCCATGCAGAGTTTGCCTCAAATTTTTTATCCAGTATTAAAAATATCCCCTCCTCTCTTTTTTTTCTCCCAATAGTTATTTCCAAGACTGACATTTCTTAATACAAAACAGTATGTAGTACTGTCTAGTTTACCCCAAATTAAGTAGATGGGTTAAGTTTTAATACAGCAGTACTACTGTGCTCTTTCTGGCTAGACAGTCTCTTCCAGGCCAAGAAACTAAGGCCCACATTAAATCTCACAGCAGCACGCAGAGGCTATATCGACACTAGAAAGTAGTGCAGCACAAGGGGAGGCAACAGAACTAAACAGCTGGTGCTGAGGACATCCATGCCATACGCATTTGCGGAGGGAGGGGCACTGCTCTGGCCTAGCCCATGTCTGGTGTTGGGAAGAGAAGGCTTGTGAGCAGCTGGAATGGGCTGGGTGCTCTCCTTCAGTCTAGTTTTGTCTGAAAGGAGTCGAGTTGTGTACTAGGGCACAGCTCTGCAAGCCAACACGAGGTGAGAGGGGGAAATTGGGAATTTACTTCAAAAGCACATTCAGGATCTGAATACAAGGATTAATGTAGGCGCACTCAGTTAAACGAGTTAAAGTTTTCCTTTAAAAACCAAATCGCTTGCTTAAGCAGGTTATGCTCAGAAATGCTCCTCTGGAACCTTCACTTCCCCCCTACTACAGTGCTAGATCTAGGCAGGTGTGGAAATCTCTCTGAGAGGATGCTCAAGCCAGAACCCAAATCATCAAATATTCTTAAATTCTCAGTGAATGACAGTGATGTTCTCTGTTCAACTTCAGCAGGTGTTCTGGCTCTGAGGGCCTGCCTAACTGCATATTTAGGGACACGACACCTAGAAAATACAGTTGAAGAGCATCTGCTTCTAGATACTTTCTTAAGGAAGTGAGCAAGCTTCTGGAATCATTCCTGTGCTCTGGTGGGATTCTGGCAGTACTAAGCTCCTCCTGGAGAGCATCTCCAGTAAGACAAAGCAGTAAAATGGGCAAAAATCAGATCTAGGCAGTGTATTATAATGCAGATAATGTTTTTCCTGGAATTTCTACAGCTCTTGTGTATGCACACTCTAGTTTCTGTATTTTACATGCAGTTCTCTACCTGTACATAACATGGTATCGAGAGATGCCTTGTGCTTTCCCACTGGTCTTGGACAGCCACTCAGAATAGGTCGCACGAGGTCCTTTTTTGCTAGGAAAAAAAAAAAAAAAGAAAAAGAAGCACCGATGATTTCCCTATCTTACCACTCTGGACTTGAATATCCACAGGCTGTGTGCTGCTATGATCCACGAGATTTTTTTTATGCACAGGAGTCGTCACAAAGCTACAGCCTACAGTAATTTTAGCCTTGCTATGGAAATGAAGTTTATGCAGTCAGTGCATATGCTGATCCATCCATCTCCTTCCCCTCAGCTTTGAATGCACTTTAGTCATATTTGACAGAAGATTAGACAGCTTAAAGGTGTTAATTTGTCAGTAGGTACTATGAAAATTAGATGCTGCCTTGAGAAGACAGACCTAAAATAATTTCTCCAGAGAGGGAAAGATATTTTTAACACAGCCTTGTATCTATTTGAGAGGCATTATGTGGCCTACCACAGTACCTTTTGCCGTTTGTCCACCCAAACAGGTAGGAAATGCAGGAAGGGAGTCTGTTATCTCCTCAGTGTGTGCAGGAGAGAAATGGGGGCTTGGACTTAAGGTATTAATCCATAAGAAAACAGTTTTCATTAATTACACTGTTTACAGAATAATTTGATATTTTTCTCCCACTTTAACTAAATACGCTAGACATTAAACTTCTATTCCAGAGAGGCAGCAACCTAGCAGAGCACCTGCCTTCAGCCTTCTTTCCAAAGAATGTTCTGAGATATAGAGATCCTTTCCATTTAAGAAGTATTTATAATTTATAGGCTGCATAGCCTATCACTTTGGGATGAAGAAAAGGATTTTAAAACTTAAACTTCCCCCTACCCCAACCAAAATATTGCCAGCAAGGATTTAATCAGAATTTTCCTTTGGGATTGCTGTCATTCAACCATAGCTCAACATAAAGTGTCTTAATTGACTTGACTGAAGAACATTTGGGAAAATATTGAAGTCTATATAGAAAAATATAATAAAGCTCTTCAGGGGGATAAATCATTAAATGCTTTTAGAAAGACACTGATTATCTACATTTAGTATATCAGAAATTTTCTCCCCTCACTAGGTGGTTCCATGTCAATAAATTGAGACCAACATAATATCGCTGCTGTTCACAAAAGCAAACCAGACAGCAGTAACACAGGAACTGCAGCAGTTCCTAAACTGCTCACAAATCACATAAATGTAGAAATAAAGACTGCTTGGAGTCCAACCTCCACGCTGAAGATTCCTCCAACCTGCCCCATAAACAAGAGAACCAGCGAAAATAAATGGTGACACTACTCTGACAAACCCAAACAGAGGTTATGTACTAAGAATATTAGTAAATAAAACCACATTTCTAAATTCCAGGACAGAAACAGGCTGAAATGCTAGAATTAAAACAATTTTACAAATATTCATCCTCCAATTACAATCAAGAGAAAGAAAGCTGGTTTATTCAAACCCAGCATTTCTATAAAGACTGTTCTTTTACAGTTGTGTTTTATGCATCTGCTGTCCATTTCCACCATCAGTCAGCCACTGCTGAACCCAGGTTCTGAATAGCTGTGTTTGCTCTGCTCCTCTCCCCTCTGTTCCATTCTGCTCCCCCCCTCGCTGACCTACGTCCATTTCCTGTCTGATCAAATCAAGAGATCAAAATCCTTTGCTTGTAAAAAAATCAATCTGCTGATAAGGAAATGGTGATGATAATGACATCACACATGATTATAAGCCTCTTGTTTAAACAAGCTGGGTGGAGGATATTCCAGGTACAATGGTACTCATTAAACAGTTGCCAATTACTAATTTGGGTCAGGAAGTGCAAACTGCCTCCTTGCTTATAGGTGCTTTTATTTAATTCTTTTAAATGTTGCTGCCACAACATTGTCAGTATCAAAACCCCTATTAGTAGTGGTGTCTATTAAAGCAGACAGCTAAACAAGCATCACCTGTTATAGTAGATGTCTTCCTCTTCAGACATGCTATTCTTAAGGAATTCTTTTAAAGTACAAGTATTTTCCAGCCACTTGATGAGTCCCAGTCTGGAACAAAGGAAGTCAGAGTATGTGAACAAGTAGCTCCGAGTTGAACTTTAGAGAAACACCACAAATGGGAAGCAACACATTTTAGTGCCTGCTAAAAGAAGGTTAAAAGCTTCCGATTTAAATATACTCTGAAGAAGTTTCCAGACAAAGCAGTTTCAATGTTGTTTAAAAGGAAAAGGAAAAAAAAAAAACAGCCAAGGCACAAAACACTCCATACCAGAATACGGCACACAGACATCTTACATTCCTAACAGTAATAGATGTTAACATAAGGATTTCTGCCTCCAAGATAAATGCCTACCTTGTTGTCATGGGGATGACCTGGTAAGTTTTTAACTGCATATTCCTTTGGCTACATGTAGCATCTTGGGAAAGGATAATGTTCATTACATCAAACAGCTGCTCAATACGTTGGTCTTGTCGCAGGTCTTCACCACCTTTGACAAGAAAAGGATACTCCTGCTCATCACTACCTCGGATCGTTATACGTTTTGGCTTTCTCAAGGATTCCATTACACTTATCTTAAAGAGAGACAGGAAAAAGCAAAATATTTGTGACAGAAGACTTGGCCTTACAGAATTATCACTGAAATGAAACATATCTATCATTCCTAGATAGCATAATCAAGTCGCTCAGTTACTACCAGAAAAACAAATGCCCACTTGCAGACCTTCCTTTATGTGCTGCAAGATGTGTATACAAGCAACAACCTTGCTATTGTCAAATTCTTCAAATGGAACATGGACACAAATTTAAACCACAGGGGATTCTGACTCAAACACATACCCGCTCATCAAATCCAGAGATTTTTGCGTGGTACTCTGGCAACGGTTTCCCTTTTCCATCATACTGAGGGGGGGGGGGAAATAAGAAAAAAAAGTTACAGAGACCGATATTAATCTTTTTTTAAAGTGCATTTATAGAACAGAACACAATTCCAAATATTTTGTCAAATTGGTAGAATGATATCTATGAAGGAAATACTTTTAAATGTATAAACATCCATCATACAAATCATATGATTTTATGTGTGAATCACCAATATCCTTTCCTTGTTAAGCTGTTAGAATTGCAGCTCTTAATGGTTTCAGAGGACACATCCTTTTTGAGCTAGATTTAAACATGTATTAGATTTATACATCAGATTTCCTGGAGTCAGGCCTTTAAAAAAACACTAAGTTCTTAGATAAGAGATAAAATTTTATATACAATTTTAAAAATCAGGACTACTGCTTAAGAACAGATTTAACAGATGATGAATGAAGAGAATTATTTCAGATTAAATCTACATTTGCATAAAGCCAGAAAGTAGGATCATATAGCAAATATAAGTAGTAGAGTTTAGGAGTAGCAACTCTCCTGTAAGGGACAGTTCACCATCAACACTGAAGGGGACCTTACCAGGAACCTCTAGCTCGATCCTCAAAAATTCTGCTTTGAATTCACTCATCCATGGTGAATATTCTTTCAGGTTTCCAGGTTCTTTATGGGTTTTGTTCATTTTTGAAAGGAGAGAAGTTGCAATCGCATCGAAGTCACTAGCCTTCATATCCAGCAGTTCTGAACCACCTTTTCCAAAATGATGATCAAAGTCCTTCCCAAAAGCCTGAGGTTCATTTATAGAAAGGAATCCCATTAACACAGTGCTAGGAACTCCCCAAGAACAAAACAGCACCTTCCTATCTACACACAGATTCATCTGAGCTTCTAAAATATATCAATTGTCCTTCCAGTCCAGCTTTTTTTCTCCATTTCTACTCTGTCAGAACCTTTTCACTGCCCATTTGGCAGACCTACCAACCAGCTATCATCAACAGAAATATCTACATTTTACCAACCCAGTGATATCAAAGATCTGTGGAATTAGATCATAAACCTTTTTGCCATGTCAAAACAAGAAGCTTATCCCTTTTTACCTCCTGCAGCTGCAGTAGGATTCTGGGTGAGCATATCAATAATACTGTTCATTGAACTTAACACATGTACCTTGTCTGCTTACAAAAAATTAATATCAGCTAGTGAAATATTAATATAAAATACAAATATTTAAATTTTTACCTATTAACTAAATACAAATTCCATTACGAATCTAAATATGGGATTATTATCAGAACACTTAATTGATGCCCCAGTCTTTAAATGCTATCACACTTTCAAAGTGCTACCACAAAACCCAAAAACCCTTCAGCTGTTCTGTTTACAAATGGTTAAAAAAAAAACCTACCACAGATGGATAAGTTAGTTAATATTTTTTTCCCCCTCAATTGTGAATACTCTGTGCTTCATGGAAGGTGTGGATTTTTTATTGAATTTTGGGGGGTTTTGTTTATTTTGGGTTTCTCTCCCCCCTTTTTTTTTTTTTCAAACTAGCAGCAACCATACTGCATAGTATGCAAATACAGCCTAGTTAATTTAATATATACCTTCTTTGCTAACTAAAAGATATATTATATGTATACGTAATGTATATCATAGAGCTTCATGTATTAAGCAAATTTTTCATGTCGTGTTAGAAAATACCAATTTATGTTTTATTCACTATCACATTATTTTTGATTTGCTTTCAGTTAATTTTGGATGTAAAATATATAAAACTGTATTTTTAAAGTATTTTAAATATCCTGATAAAGGAAAAGTACAAAGACATTTAATACTAATCCATTTAATAAACAAAGTATTAACTGCAAGTAGTTAACTGAGTTGATTTCTTGTGATCATAATTCAAGGTTCTAGAAGAAACAGATGTCCCCTCTTAGACCTCACTGGTATTAATGGCTTGGAAAGATATGTAAGCTCACTTGTTTTTTCAATGCCTGATTATTTTTCTCCCAAGCTATGAAGGACACAGCTATTTCACTGAAGTAAATGAAAATACAGACAATAATATCCTTCTGAAGAAGAGACTGCTATAGTCAACATCTTTATCACTTTAAATCTATTTCCAGATAATAATTTGATTGCTTTCTCTGTTCCATTCTTTGACTTGTTTTAAAATTCAAGGCAGCAAATATTTAATAGCCTTAACACTATATTTTAATTAATACAATCCATCAACAGTGTTTAATTTATGCATTACTGGAATTTCATGTTAAAAACAATTCTTATTGTCTAATTTAGAAGTGAAATAATACATATGAAGATTAAAGCCTAAAGTACTCCATAGATTAGAGCAATTTTATGTGTCAGTCAAGAGTTCCAACTTATTCTTATAATCACTCTGACCACTCTGAACCTCGTCCAGTTTCATTATATCTATGTCAAGAACTGCAGATGAGGACTACAGTGTTCGAGGGGCAAGAGTCAGAGAAAGCTGCTATGTCAATGGATAAATCCATGTTTTGCTCTCTATTCTTAATAATGACTAACAGCCTCTTTTCTTTCTTGACTGCTCTTGAGTAGTCACAGCTGATGTTTTCACAGAACAAACCAAGATTTTGTTCTTAAATTGCAATGGTCAGCTCAAACCCAAAGGATTTATATATGAAACTAGGGTATTTTTGGTTTTGATACATTTATCACTTCATTTTTCTACACTGACTTTCACTATTTTAGATCTCGGTCAGTTTTTTAAAGTACTTTCTGCAATTCTTCATAGTTGTAACTCTTCTGAATAACTTGCTCTAAATAAATTTGCTGCTGCTGACACTAAGTTGAGTAGCATAACATAGCAAAACACCCTGAAGTGCTCATACATCCTTGGCAGCAGGGAAAAAAACACAAGGCCAGATTCCTGTGCAGGTTCACGGATGGTCAGAGAGGCCCAGGCCCTGAGAACCTGGCAGCGTGCAGGGCAGGAGAGGCAGAAGCTGAGTAAGAAGGAACATTTAGTACTGCAGGGCAGTCAGAAGTGGAAGTTTAACTACATTAAACATATAGCTTCTACCGTAGAAATCTCAGTCCTGTACTCCTGACCTGTTCTCTTGTCTCATCAAGTCCTGCAGCACCTCTAAAGTTGTGATCTTGTCCCCTTATTTTGACTTTCTAGTGTCTTCTAGAAAAGCACGATGCCAACACTACTCAATAATCACACATACCTGAATAAATCTCTTCCTCAGCAATCCAAGACCAGGAGCCTCTAAATTTCCCAGATTCTTGTACATTCCTTCATACATTTCCTTAAGCTTATTTTTATTTCTTTGAGCTTTTACCAACTCATTTTTGACATCCTCAACCCAATCCTGCAAACAGAAGGAAACAATGAGTACTGAGAAAAAGTTTATTGACCCTTGCTCTTCTGTAATCTGCTCAGATCGCATTTGGGTTACTGTATTTATTAATAATCTATTAATGTGTCTTGACAACCAAAAGGGAAATCAAAAGGGAAATCAAGCTATGGAAATAGTTCCCATTCATTCTGTCTTTCCATAAAATGTTTCTACTTTAGTAAGATAATTATGTTTACTACCATAGCGCCTAGTGCAAACTAAGAAAGCCTCTATGTGGTCAGGAGTGGTACCAAACACAAAATGAGCACCCTTTGGACAACGGGATCACAATGTAGACAGGGAAGCCCAGCAGAGAGCAGGGAAAAGGCACAAGAAAACAAGTAGTCAGAAATTATAGATGGCCACAAATGATAATCATGTAACTGTTTCAGAATGATTAAGGAAGACTGACCATGGAGCAGGGCAGAGACCCTGGAGGTAAAAGCTCAAAAGGGCTGGTGCAGAACAGCCAGCTGGCACAAGGGAGGGAGACCATCACCAGTGAAAGCTGCTGACAGCCCCCGACATCATCATGAGTTGGTTCTGGGTTGAACCGCGTCCTGCAGCTGTGGTGTCAACCAAACTGCAGCCAGCTCCGCCCAGCACTCTCTTTCCTAAACAGAGAGTGAGGAATGAAGCAGGGGGGGGATTAAAAAACAAAACAAAACAAAACCACTTTACCTTAAAAAGCATTATGGGATTAGAGAGCTGTTCCAGGGAGCGAACAAAATCTTGAACTACACCTCCTTTGTCCAACTTATTCTTGATCCTTTAAAAGACAAAAAACACATCACAATGTAACAGGAACTACCATCACAACCCAGCCTGCAGATAAGCAATGATACAGATTGTCTGCTATATTCAAGAATCTGGTACAATCATCTAGGGGTAGGCAGGTAGGACTCGCTCACAAGGCTCTCTTGGGTTGCAAGACTGTTAATATATTAACTATCCTCATCATGCAGCTGCCAATTTTTTAATTAAGTGTCACACTATGAAAATAGGAGCTTGGTCGGGGAGTGGAACACATAACAGAAATGGGCATTAACCAGACTATACATCCTGCCATGGCAGTTATTCAAGGGCAATACAATTTGTGAAACACAAGACTTATTTTCACAGAATCATAGAAAAGTTTTGGTTGGAAAAGATCTTGAAGATCATCTAGTCCCAACCCCATGGGCAGGGACACCTTCCACTAGATGAGGCTGCTTAAAGCCCCATCCAACCTGGCTTAGACACTTCCAGGGAGGGGGGAGCCACAGCCTCTCTGGACAACCTGTTCTTGTGTCTCACCACCCTCACAGTACAGAATTTCTTCCTTATATCTAATCTAAATCTTCCCTCTTTCAGTTTAAAACTGTTACCTTCATCCTATCAGTACAACCCCTGATAAAGAGTCCTTCCCCATCTTTCTTGTAGGTCCCCTTTAGTACTGGATGGCAACTATAAGGTCTCCCCAGAGCCTTCTCTTCTCCAGGCTGAACAACTCCAACTCTCTCAGCCCGTCCTCATAAGGGAGGTGCTCCAGCCCCCTCATCATCTCCATGGCCTCCTCTGGACCAGCTCAAGCAGGTCCATGTCCTTCTTATACTGGGGGTCCCAGAGCTGGACACGGTACTCCAAGTGGGGTCTCATGAGAGCAGAGTAGAGGGGGAGAATCACCTCCCTCGACCTGCTGGCCACACTTCTCTTGATGCAGCCCAGGATGCAGTTGGCTTTCTGGGCTGAGTGCACATTGCTGGGTCATAGCCAGTTTTTCATCCAGTAATATCCCCAAATCCTTCTCCACAGGGCTGCTCTCAATCCACTCACAGCCCAGCCTGTATTTGTGCTTGGGATTGCCTTGACCCATGTGCAGGACCTTGCCCTTGTTGAACTTCATGAGGTTTGCACAGGCCCACCTCTCAAGCCTGTAAAGGTCCCTCTGTATGGCACATCCCTTCCCTACAGTGTGTGGACCAAACCACACAACTTGTTGTCATATGCTTCGCAGAAGTCCAGGTAGACGATATCAGTTGCTCTTCCCTTATCCACTAGCACTGTAAGCTCATTGTAGAAGGCCCACCAAGTTCATATCAGGCATGATTTGCCCTTAGTGAAGGCATGTTGGATGTCACCAATCACCTCTTTATTTTCCATGTGCCCTAGCATAGTTTCCAGCAGGATCCACTCCATGATTTTGCTGTGCAGAGGTGAGACTGCCTGGCCTACAGTTCCCCAGGTCTTCTCTATTTCCCTTTTAAAAAATGCGGGTTACATTTTCCCTTTTCCAGACATTGGGAACTTTGCCAGATTGTCAAGATTTCTCAAATATGATGGATAGTGGCTGAGCCGCTTTATCCTTTCATTTTAAGCAAAGCAATTTAGCAAATGTATCAGAGATTTAAAAAAAAGGCAAAAAGACACCTAAAATTGTATTAGTGGTTCTACAGCACTGTGTGATAAAAGCTGACTTTTGCCTGAGGATTAACTCAGGTTTTATTGCATGGCAAAACGGGCAAGGGAGGGCTTCTAGAGGAAGGTGCACGCTACACACTGAATAAGCAGAGAACACAAGCAAGAGCTGTCATTCTCCAAGATAACATCCATCCATTTCACTGGCCCTCTCTGAAGTGCCTCTGGTAGGAACATCTGTTCTATTTAAACATATCTGCTTTCTCTTGGAATTGATTGTAAGTGTCCAAGCATGCTTCATCTTCATCTACTGACTCTTACTGCTGTAAAGTGTACTACAGTAAGAGCCTAATCATGCACCAGATTTCCCTTCTACGTCAGCAGAGCAGAACGAAGAAACTTTGAGTACCACAGAATTATGAGGAGAAAGGAGTTGCCTGTCTGTGGTCTTTTTGCTTTATCTTAGAAAAATTCTAACTTTTCACAGCCTGGGGGCTACATGTACTCTACAACTCAGAAAGTATTCAGGCCATCAACCTGAGTATGTCTAATACTAAGAGAGCTTATGTACTGGTTTTCCCTGTGCCTTTAAATGAAAACAGAGTGCACATGAGACTACCCTCTAATGTTTCTCATGCCCCCTAAAGAAAAGTTTGTTTAGGAAAAACAAATCTATCAATTCCTGAATACTCACCTTTCTACAAACTCCTTGTTCTTACAACCAGTAGCAGTATCTTTGAAACAGTAACTTTCACTGCTGATCATGAAAGGGTAGATGATTGCCTGGGGATAGGTATTTGCGATCTCTTCAACAGTATGTTGCACTGCTACTGCTTCATCCTTGTCAAGTAGTGCCATCATCTGGCTAATCCAACCAATGAACTGCCAACAGGGAACTGAAGAAAGCTGCAAAGACATAGACACCGCTTTCAACTTTGATCCTCCTCGAAAATACCAAACATAGCAAACAAAACTGCTCTGTGGCCCAGCCTGACAAACACACAAAAAGGTAACAAAGAATGTCAACTAGGTTGCACAAAACATCTCCCAATGAAGTAGAGATTTCATTATTATTACTACTACTGCCACCACCACCACTACTGCTTAATAGGTTTTCCATTATACAGATTTGCAGTTTCTTGATCAAGATGAGACTTTATACTCAAACTTGTGGCTTTTCTGTCTGGATGAAATATAATAATTCTTGATCATGACAAGCAAACAGCTCAAAAATCCAAAAGGATAGTTCAAACACCATTGGGTTGAAGCCTTGATTTGAGTAAAAAAAAAAAAAAGCCAGGAAGGGGAACACTGGACCTCCTACCACAGTTTTGTCCTTCCTTCAACTTTAATCAGATTTGGGTTTGCTGACAGATATTAATTTCAGTAAACTACTCCCACTAATATAATTCACGATCACTTCTTTCCAAAAATCATTATCACTTTTGAAAGTACTACAACAATATATTTTCTTGTGATAGCCAGAGGCCTGACTTTGACTCCTTTCCTCCTGTCTCATCCCTTCCTACCTTTCTAATAGAGTTTAAGATCAGACTGCCAGTATTTATCTCACAGAAAGACAGAGAGGAGAAAGGGCTGTTTGGTGAACTCCTTTTCTGGGTGACATTTCTCAACTGTACCAGGTGTCAGGTTCTGTTTGAACCATCAGTTTCACCACAGCCACACCTTGTGCACCTCAGCTGGTTTTGCTATTTTCTCAGGTTTTTTGGGATAACGAAGCCTTGTTTCTGTCTCTCTCTATTCTTCCTCCGACAGGGCCTGGCATTCTGTGAGCACCAGAACAATGACATAGGGTTGAAGAGGCGGGCAGGCCAAGGCAGGAACAGGCATGAGTCAGAGGAGCTCTCAGCTCATCTGTCCCACGACAGCAGGGAAGGCATAGTGGCTCATGGTATCCTGCCATGGAACAGCAATGGAGGGGACAGGCCGTGAAAGTGGAAGGGAGGAAGTGGGAAATACAAAGGAGGAAGAAACTATAGTAACCTCTGAAGTGAAGCATGACAGGGCGAACTGGGAGATAGGGAAAATAAGTCTGAAAAAGCTGCTGGCTTCCTGCATACAGGAAACTCAGCCTAGAGAAATCAGATACATTCCTCACTCTAATACTAACCACCTTTAGCAGCTCACTTAAGACTGTTGTGAAGAAAAAAAACCCCAAACAACAAACAAACCAAAACACCCAAAACATAGTTTTTCCTCCAGCAGCACTCAAACTAACTTTTGGAATCGGAATATTAAAAAGTTAAGCTAAGAAAAATGTTTCTGTCCACATGAATTAGACTCAGCAAGTTAAAGAAAAGAGAAGGAACAATGATGGGATAAAATTTATCTGATTTACCTGAAGCAAAACTTACCAGTCTAACCTCTCTATCCATCCAACCTCCACCCCCACCTTTTAGATTTGATTTATAGCAACATTCGTTGCCAGGAAAATGGAAGCAACTAACCTCTCGTGTCACTAGACCCAATGTCTCTGCTGGATATCTTTCAATTATCTGCAGCAGTCTAGGAAATCTCAGCCTGGCTTCTCTGGAGTTCAGTTTTAAAGCTTTTATCATTTTCTCCACCACAATAGCTGGGAATAGCTGCAGATCTGCAGTGTTAATTTCTGCCAAGAGACATTAAACAAGAATTATCAGAAACACCATCACTTGTTCCATGTCTTTGATCATGTGGAACATTAATCTTTACAATTCAGGGTTGGGTTTGTTTCCAGTGTATTTTGTATTTTTACTTTGTTCTCCTTCCCATCTGTTTGAACTGCACACATCTGCAACACATGTACTTGGGGACTGTAAGGATTAGCTTTATCAGGAAGCTGCATCACTGCTGGTATCTTGCCTGCTTTAAATACAGCACTGTTGTGGTCTGGGAAGGAACATGGGAAGCATCTGCTGGATATGACATACTTCTTACAAGTGAGAGGGAGACTACGAGTGATTCACTAGTACCAAAGCTAGCAGTAATAACGGGGAGGGGGGGGAAGGAACATAAATATTGTTGAGCTGGAGGACAAACTGTTCCATTTAAATTCAAGCCGTGTTGCTCAGGGAGAGCCAGGTATCACAAAAGCTCACATATCATAGATAAATCTGCCTCACAAGCTTAGGAGAAATCCTGACTAACCAAGCAAGCCTTCTTCTTCCCTACGCAGATGCTGGTCACAGAAACCAACCAAAGTCATATAGGCATCAATAACTCCCATCACATCTACATGTTCCATAGAGTGAGACTGAACCTCCTCTTCAGACTTCCTTGCAGCACTGCTGAAACACTGAAAAGCCTTCTTGTTCAGTCCTGCCAATACCTGAAATTCCACCATAAGAGAAAGAGACACGTCAGCAAGTAGCATTCGCCAAAACCCTTTCCGAAACTGGAGCTTGGTTGCAAGTCTTGAGTAGATAAAACTTTAACTGTATTAGATGTTTTGAACATCTGATACAAAGGAAAAAACTTGGGATGTTATTTCTAGCAGTAATTTCCAGAATTTTAATTGCCACACTTTTAAATGGAAAAATATAAACCACACTTTTAATTTATACTAGCCTTTGGACATCTTAGGTGGAATTTTTATAAGTGCAAAAATTTAATGCAAAAAGTTAACAGAAAATATAATAAGAAATGCTTTTTTTTCCTATTAAGACATATCTGTAACATTTACATAAAAGCTATACTTAGAATTTATGTTGTATTTATCATACATTTCTAATGCAGCTCATCCAGTGAAGAACTCGACAAGATCCTTTACAACTGAAAGTTTATAAATCAAGTAGATATGTTCTGATATTACCAACGAGCTTACCAACCTCAGACACTGTAGCTACTCTAGTTATTAAACAATATACAAAGTTGCTGCAGAACAAGTTGGAACAACTGAAAAACTGAAATTAAATAGTTTGAATTTCAGGTAGGTAGAGGCAAACTACTAGGGCCAGAGTACTGCTTAATACTAAGCTAAAATAAGGCTAAACTCCTTATTCTTACAGAAATATCTGGTATCCCAGTTTGACTCATCTGACACAGAACAGCTTGTATACACAACTTTTAGATTTCCTTAAGAAGAATGCTCTTAATAATTAACTAATAAGTGAAGCTTAAGCTTTTTTCTCAAGTTTCTGCACACCTGAAAATTTAAAATCTTTTTTTGCAGGAACATCTTCTTTATCTGCTTTAACACCCATAAAAACACAAATTAAGAATATTTTTTTTTTTGCTGTTTTATACCAATATGCTTCATATCTAAGGGTCTTCAGAGTAGCTTCAGGAATTAATAGAATTAAGTCAGCTGTGGTCTTCAAATTCTTGATCAATCAATTTGATGGACAAAAAGTCAGTGCCACAGCATCTAGGATGACTGACAACATAAACAATTTCAGATGCTGCACAGTCTGTTCTGTCTTCTTCAAACGTACACCTCCTCAAAACTGGCAAAGATGACCTATATGTGCTCTGTTTAACAAACCCTTCTCCTCTCTATCACTAAAATTCTTTAGATAAATAAGTGTATCAGTATTATTATCAGTATTATAAAGATCTCTTTATGAAATAAAGTAGTTTGACAGCACGAAGCAGCTCAGAAATGCCCTGCTGAAACAAAGGCATTCTTTGAGGATCATGTTTCCCAAATCTAGTCTTGCCACTGTGCATGCAGGTGCTACAACTAAATCTTTCCCCTCCACACAAATGCAGGAACAGAGAAACACAAGATGACTCCCAATTAAAAAGGCTACAGTGGTGCAAAAGTCTAGGAGAGCAAAAACCACATAAAACAGCAACACAGCATTTGTTTGGGCTTGTGTTTGGTTGTTTTTTTTTTTTTTTTCCTTCTCCTAGCTGGTGTTCCTGGACAAATCACTGCTGATGAATTTCACATTCTCTGTATCTATCCATACCCACCGCGACTGACCGAAGTAGTGATTACAATACTTAAATAGCTAAAAGCTTTTCCTCTCTTATTTACCTTTTCAGGACTCTCAACACTTTCTCCTGATAGTACTGATATTTTTCCAGCCTTTTCTTCCTCGATTTGCTCAAGACATCTTGGATCCTGACTAAGAGCATTAGCCATAATGTGGTACGTAGTACCCGTAAGAAGATTCTGGTTTCGGAAGGCCATTACATTCTTGCTAAGATAGTCAGATTTGGTATATTCTGTTGGAATTCAAAAACAAAAGGTGGTAATTTGACAACAAAGCCATTTGTTATAATACACAATATGAAGCAAAGAGAAGGCTGTTACCAAGTAGGCAGATGGTTTTCAACACTGAGAGCATGCGTTCAGGACAACTCTGGTTCCGGCTGCAACTCTGTGTCAAGCGGCAATAGGCATAATTCCACCTCACCAGCCAGTCTTCCCTCGTTCTGGCTTCTTTCCGTAGGTCTTTCAGAAGCTTCTTGGCAACTGAGAAGCTGTTCTGTATTCAGATTAAGACAGAATTTTTAGATCATACACTGAAGAGGAAATAAAACTTTTCTGCAACCAAATTCAGAGATGAGAAGTTTCAGGCAATACAAGTAAAGCTATAATAACATGAGAGAGGCTCACTGCTTATCAGGTCTCATTCAAAACCAGATTTTCACTAATGAAGAAATTTAAAAAGGAGAACAGAGGTTGACAAACTGAGGAAATTAAAATAATTCTATCTGTGTGACTAACTTGGCATTAACTGTTCTGCAGCACAAACACATATGGTGAAAATGTAAATTGGTTTACAATGCCATTAAACAAATCACGGTTGTGTTTTGAAGAAAAGTTTCATAAGTAATTTAAAGGAAATTTTATTTTTCATTTACTCCTTTAAGAAAGTGTACAGCAACACAGCACTAATGTTACTTTTGGTTATTACACTGCTTAAAATAAACTCTTGTCACTGATGGCAGATTTCTGCAGCATCTCAGAAGTTGAGGGAGACCTCAACTCAAATATTATTTGTCTCGTCTAAACCCTGAAATACCAAAGGCCCATTGAAAAACTATGTTATGTTTCAGTCATTTTAACAGCCAGATCCAAAACAAAATTAAGTCACTTAGCCTTAGTTCTTTACATTAATGAAAACCATTAAAAAAAAAAAAATAAATCATAAAATGCTTCATGGAAGTAAATGATACTGATTCAATCTGAATTTGATTTGTTTTCTTGTACAGAAGAGATTATAAATAGAAAGCATAATGTTTGCTTGTAAGCATCCCTTCCATTAAAGACTGAAGCATTTCAGATACTTTATCTGCCCTTTAGAGTGTCAGAAACCATCTGCGGATCAAAGGGGCCTTCAGGCACATTTCCAGTAATGACAAATTATCATCAAGTCTGTAATTTACAATTACCCATTTGTTTTCTTTTGCTGTGGAACTGACTTTGAGTGTTCAAAATGTCCTAGACAGCAGAGTCAAAAAGAGACAAGGTCTACTCTGACAAAAAGGTGACCAAGATCACCCAAGAGGCTTTTCCAGCTGCAGTTTCTATGTATTTTCTCACAAAATTGCAAGCTATTAGACAGTATAGTCACCTGTTTCCTGGCACTTTCTATCATCTTCATTTTCATGTTAAATTTGCAACTTTTAATCATTGAGTAAATGTCTTCATCCTGTTGATCCACTTCCATTTGGTCACCAGCACTGTATTCTTCATCCACCTCCATACTATCATTGGCCTGGTCACAGAGAAGTTTCTCCTGCAGTTTGTCAAGAAAGAAACACCTGCACAATGACAACAGGAGTACAATCACTCCAGTATGCATCCAAAGGAATGAACATTCAAAAGTGTTGATTTGACTGACAGTAAACAAGGCTAAGAAAAAAGGGCAAACTATAGAAATCACCTTTAACAAGGGCTAAACATAGTCCTCAGTCTGGAAAGTCGTAACTGTGGAGAGGTTGACCCTCAGAACATTCTAGGATCTTCAATTGTTGAGATTAAGTATTAGAAAATGTCCATAATAGAGTGAGACTGGAGGATATTTTTATTAGTTTGTTCTTTTAAAAATCATAGCTACAACCTTTAAGTTCACCAAGCCACTTGCATTCCAACTTGACAAAAGTGCAAACAAACAGGAGTCTCAATTACATTGCATAAGTGCCAGGTTGTATTTTATGACAATCTGCAATTCAAATGTGCATCACACCAACACATGTAAACATTGAAATTTGTGTTGCAGAAGAGACCAGTGACCATACTCAACTTCTGAATGGGAACTGTCATGAATCAATGCCAAATCCTTTTCATTCTACAACTAGTCCTATCTAATTTAATAGCATCTCTCATTATGCATTCTGTTACTCAGTGCAGAGGATAGCACTATAATCTGGAGCGGGACTTGGCAAATCCTTTGTCACTATTTTAAGATGATATAGAGGTTTTCTAAAAGAAAGTGATTAAGACACCAACTACCCTTCAAGTCATAAATGTTTTGAGGCTTTGTAAAGGAGTAAGACATATCACGTATTCCACCTAATATTTACCTGCAACAAGCTTTTCTGTAGCCATGCCTTCCTAACACCAAGAGATAATAAAATTAATTACAGAGCACAGTGGGTATCAGCAGAGCTGCTAAAGTTGTCCCTCAAGAAAGGAGAAAAAAAAAAATCTAAAAAAAAAAAAAAAATTAAAAAAAATCTAGATTTGCACTGGAAGAATGGATTGGGATGAAGACAGATACCATGAGGAGGACAGAAAACTTTCAAATTTAAAAAAGTATTCCAGTTTCTTTGGAGCTAATCCAAAGTATTCTCCGGAGAGCCTTTGTTCTTTCTAGCAAGTCACACAACATAAGTCTCTGATTAGAGCACTGGTCATTAACTTTCCTATGAACGCATGAAGCACTGATAGTGACAGGGCTGGACTTATTTTGTACACTCCCTAACTGCCTACAGAGTACATAAGTATTTTTATTTATAACTGACTGGCATTTTGGGGGGTGTTTCATTGAGCTAAATGGAGCTAATCTACTCAATTACTTGGGAATTGTTAATGTTGGGTTGATGGTTGGACTGGATGATCTTCAAGGTCTTTTCCAACCTAGACAATTCTGTGATTCTGTGAAGTGGGCTAGCTTGCACAGTGCATGTAGTCAGTGATGCAAGAAAATGCCTAAACTAACAGTTATGTTTCCTTATCAACATACGGTTTATTCCCCGTCCATTTCTCAATCTCCTTTTGCTTCTCACAACAAGTTAGTCACACACAAACCAGTTATACTGATAAGGCTATTACAGTGGTTAAAAATACACTAGATCAACAACCCCCTAATCTGAAAACAAGCAGCATTAGAAAAACCACCTCTCAGAACTCAACAGGCAGACAGAACTAAAACTAACCCAAGAACATAATTTTACCGATTTGTAATGATATCATCCCAGATGTTCATAGGATCCATTTTAGCATCTGGATATCTGCTTGTCCAAGTTCTGAGAAGTCTCTTAAGGGAAGCCTGTGAAACTAAGTTACCTAGAAATAATTGAGAATACTTTAATGCATCTAAATCCAAACAACATGAAAAAGGCCTAATCCAAACAGTCCGACATTCAAAGCAGAAAACTGCAATAAAACAACCCACTTGAATTTCTGGGCTTGCATTAAATACACTGCTTGGTGATCATATTGCTTTTGTTTATTGCTGAAGCACAGGAGATTCAATAAGGACATCAGTGTCAACTGTCACTGGGAATCACTGCTGGGTAGGTACCTTTCCACACAGGAATATGCTGTAATATAGTGGAACTTTTAACTAAATTTAATATATAATTCAGTTTATGCACATAAATTTGTATTTCATGCCTACCTCAGTAGCTATAAATTATATACCACATTCATCTTTTATCTCTGCTAACCACTATTTGCTACCAAAGTGGCCCCCAAAAAATCCTAGTTTAAAATTATTACTTACACTTCTAAAAGAGATATTTAACTCTTAACACCATAGCTAGGCTAATAAAACTTAGCAATAGAATTATCATCAGGACTATCTTACACAACTGCATTAGTTCTCACTGTCAATGAGACAGTAAGTAGTCATTCCAAAACTATACTCCTTCAAACAACAGTTCAGTCCTCTTAAGTGTGGAAACAGAAATTCAAAGTCATGAAACCATGATTATTTAACACAATGAAAGGAAAATTGCATAAGAAGAGAAATAATCTTTACTTCTCTTGGTCATAAAACTGATGAAATCCTGTATTTCTGTCAAAGCTTGTACAGACTGCAGTTTGGTCATTCGACTTTGATACAACAAAGTATCAATACTGGAATAGCTCTGAAAATAAAGGGAGACAATGGAAGATTTCATATAAAGAATTTACAACATGGTTCTATTCAGTGCTCCACAAACTATTAATATCTGATGCTGCTATACGTTATGCTCTCCAACCTAACCTTTTTACAAGTAACTTAATAGCCTGTAATCTGATAGCTGCTCTGCTTTGAACAAGCATAGAGGCATATTCTAGCTGCAATTCTTGTCCTAATTTTTAGGATAGCCCTATAGTCTAATTAACACTTGGTAATGGATGGAACCTGTAACCTTTCAATATAATACTCTCTTTTCAAGTTTATTCCAGGGACAAGAGGCTTCTGAAAAGATGAATGCAAAAAACCTGCCATTAATCTGAACTATTACCCTGAAAAATTTCTAATACACAAAATCAGCAAAACAGACCAGATTAAAATGGGAGGATGCACTCCGCTGGCTGGCTCACATCTCATCACTGCAAGCACTGAATTCAAAGGAAGTTTTGTCATATGATTGGAAAGTACCTAAACTTCATTGTATTTGGGCAAGTGTTTCTCTCGAGTAACAGCAGCAACAGTTTTATTGTTTCATGAGTTTATACAGAAAAATCATCATCAGAGATAGCAGAGATTGTTACCTGCATGAAAATCTGCATGCCATTGCTAATGTAGTATTTGGCTCTGTCAAAATCATCTTGCAGGATGTAAAGGAGACTAAGCTCTTGGCTGTAATGCATTTCTATAATGGTTTTCTTCTGTTCTGTCTTCATTGCCTCATCAATAAAAGTTAGTAAAGTCTGGTCATTTTCCCCACTGAGCAGTAACTTCAATTTACTGCGTATTATGTAGGGCAGATACGCTTCCTACAAGGTGAAAATACACTCTTTTATTTCTAGAAATGGCATATTACATGATCATTTTTTTGTTATCAGTGGCAGATCCAATAAATATAAAAATATTTAATGGTTTTCTTTTATGTTTTTCCCTTTAGACAAATTCCAATTTTGTAACAAATCACAGCAGTCTTTTCTGATAGGGTCAAGAAGCTGTTAGCAAATTCTACCAGTTTCAAAACCAGTAGTTTGGTAACTCTTAAAACATGAAACAAATAAAAGCAATAAAAGCAACAATAATATTTCAAGAAGATGATGATGATAAAGCTGTTCCTTATATAATCAAAGACCCAAGCTAAAAATTAAACATTGTAAAAACAGCAGAAGTAATTGCTTCATTTATTTGATGTATCAGACTCCATGCTAATTTCCGTAATAAAAGTAACCTAAATAATTCAATTTATTTCCACCCACAATCACATTACTGTAGGACATCCCTACAGAGATAAAACAGTGCAGTATCAAGGAAGTGATTTCTAAATACCTGATAAAATGGATCATTCCATGTTTTGCTTAGGTCTGGAGGTTTTCCACTATCGATATTAACAGTAGCACAATACTCCAGAGACTTCCACTCTGTGAGGTGGTCATAGCATTCCAGAGATGCAAGTTCCCAGAAATCCTTCTCTGCTTCTGTTGGCTCTCCATCTTGCCAGTCTTCTTGAGAGAGTGCCTAGGGAACAAATTTGAGGGGGAAGAAGGTTCTCATCTGGAATCTGACACTAGTTTCAATTCTAAGTCACTAGGAAATTATCAATAATTTATGTTCTCAAAAATATCTATCCATTTACCAAAAGGTGACAGCACCATTAAATACAGAAAATTCAAGCTTGTCAGTATTTATATATAAATTCATTTCAGGTAGCCATCTTTAGTAAACCTGCATTTTCAAAGAGCTAAGACTTTAAAAGAAGGTTAAAGAGATCCTTCTTCATTTTTACCAACTATAACTCAGATTTTCTTTGGCACGAACACATGCAGTTTGCTCTCTTGGGTGGTAGTGTGGCCATGGCGTTTTATTTGTCTGCCTAGGTGACTGACTGCACATGTGAAGCTTTGTAACAAACAGTAAAAAGTTTCACGCTTTCTGCTCTGTTGTGACTGCTCATCTGTTCCCATGTCTTTATGGACTGAACTATCAATCAAACAAAACACAAGGGCATTTTAAACAATATGCTGCTTCTCAAAATGTTTCATTTTTACTTATTAAGTCATGAGAGATTTATGAAACAAAGAAATAATCTTGCTGTCATTTTACCTCATCATAATATTTAGCTGCTCCAGCATAATCACTCCTTGCTTCTGCCAACAATGCCTTCTGTGTAATTTCCTTAGTCCCAATTTTACCACTGAAAATGCCACGAAGGACATCATAGTCCCCGAGAGATCGATAGAGCCTAGTAAAATTGAAAAGGGAAATCTTTTAACTAGAGGTTTATCATTGTAAACATAAGCTACTTCAATTCAATAAGCAATAATAGTACTGGCCGGTAATAGCAAAAAATTTTTTGGTATTTCTTATATAAGATTATAAATACATATTTAACTGGATAGACTTCATCTTGTAGGGTAATACCTCAACTGTGGAAACTCCTGCAGTTGAAAAGCTATGAACAAGATCTTTTTTCAGCAGTCTGACAGCATCATCAGGGTGCACAGCTGTTAAGTCTCACTGCTCTAATTAAAAGATGGTAATTAACTGACAAGAACTGAAAAGCTTATCTAATTCTAAATGAGGGAAAGACTAAAAACCAAAGAAATCTCCCAAGTCATAATGGCAGAGTTCTTCATAAGCCAAACCTAAATGGGAGTAAATAAGTCTCAAATAAGAATTTACTTAGCAAGTTCAATCCATCTGACCACGTCTGGGGGAAGCTCTGTCCTCCCGCGTATCCGCTTGGCCGGGGGCTCCTCTGGAGGGAACAGAGCCATCAGGGCTTGCTCCAGAAGAAGGATGCCCACTGGCTGCTGTAAACTTGCAAGGCAGCTCGTGCTCACATTAGCTGAATCCAGTTCTAGCAGCTCTCTGTGCTGGTAACTTATTTCCTTTTATAAAGTAAAAGAAAACAACAGGTGTCTACTTGGCTCAAACAATACTGATAGTTACCTTTTACAAATCATCTACTTGGCATCCTATTTCTTACAGTGCAAGCTTTGGAAATGAGCTGTTAAATCACCAGAAGTTCCCATCTCTGGGAAAACTCGAATTTTTTCCTTCTGTGCTGTTGCTCTTCAGCCAGAAAACAGGAAAGAATAAACTTTGTCTGTCTTCAGGGCACAGGACAACTCTCTCAACAGAAAGACACAGGAAGTAGGTGACAGGTAGATGGACACAATCACAGCCTCAATCTTCCATTTGTCAGCAGCATGGTACCTGCTACACAATAGCTGCATTTCACCTAACCTATTGAGTAGTGAGTGCATCCCTGCCACAAGACAAAGGTGCAATTAACCATATCTTCTCTGAGCTGGAGAACCTATACACTTACCCAGTTTTAGCATACCACAGCTTCCTATCAGACTCATTTAGTACCGTACTCATCTAGTCCTGACTGATTTAAAAACAAGATGGCATTTTAGTAGGTCTTTATTGTATTTAACATTAATTCAACTTCAGAATAACATCTTTTTAAGAGATAAACATTCTTGTTTAGCTGAAGGGCTTTTTAAATACTTAAATCATTATCCCAAATACAGGTAAATATATCAAGAAAGTAGCAGACAAGCTTATTACAGTCAGGGTTTTTTTTTTTGAGTTTTGGTTGTTGCTGGTTTTTGGGGTGTTTTTTTTGTTTGTTTGTTTGTTTGTTGTTTTTTTTTCCCCACTTAAGAACCTAAAGGAAAATTGCAATAATATCTTAAACAAAACAGGAATAAAAAATATCTACAACATAGAAGAGGCGTAATAGAACTTTCATTTCAAGAAACAGCACCGAGTTTTAATTTTTGCCCTAAAATTTGATTTTTGCAACACAGTATGTTCAAGGATACTAAGTGAAAAAATTGCTATCTGAAAATTGCAACAGGAGACTGAAAACAACCAAGTTACACTACTTTGATAAACAACAACCACCATAAAAACTGCAGAATAGGCATGTGGCATAAGCAAACTCATTACACAATTATACAGTTGAGACTCTCACACCAATTAACTTGTACTCAATTGAAAAAAAAAAAAAAAAAAAAAAAAAAAAAAAAAAAGTAGCCTCCTGACTTGCAGACCAAGTGGATCCCAACGAGGGGTCAGCATATGCTTCACCTGCTACTCAGGCAATTTCAATTAGTCATTCCTATCAAAGCTGCACTTGTGCCCCAGACACTCCTCATGTACAGGCACACATTCCTTAACTGCCAACTTTTAGGAGTTATGTGAGGAACGCAGGGCCAACTGTACAATCTAAAAAACTTAAGAATAGCTTTGCTAAGGTAAGACCAAAACCCCTTTCTCTGGGATGCCTAGGAAAAAGTGTAAGAACTGTGCAAATATAACTGTATGTCCAGAGAATGAGTACCCTCCTAAACTCACAACTTACAGACAGTCCCACATCAAATGAGGTATCCTTTTATTTAGTGCATTTTGGTGACTGATCAGTTATTTTCTGAAAGCAGTGAGAATGTTCCTTATTCTGTATGCAATGCGTTTTGTCTTTACTTGCACCACATGTTCCAAGATTAGGATGGATGGCTTACAGGCCTCACAGGCCAGGTATCTCCATGGAGTCTGTAAACTCTTGGGGGGTTAACTTCTTTCTTAGTATTTAGCTGTTTTTTAATCTGTCTTGAAAGCCAATCCCAGAGCCTCACAGTCAAGTTTAAGATTATACCTGTAGACAAAACCAGCTCCTTTTATCACCAAGTTACTCTCTTGATGTGACTTGAACCTGTAGTAGGCTAAAAAGTCAAACAAGGAGACAGCAGTGAAGCAGGAGGCCTTTCTGAAACAAGCCAGTAGTTATTATACTGTTGGTATACAGGAACCAGAAGCTGTATTTCCAAATGGCCAAGCCACTAGGACAGCCTTTGTGAGCCAAATGACAGGCTTGTCAAATGTGAGCCAAATAACAGCACTGTGTGCTCTCTCTCATGATCAATATGAACTCTATTCCCTGTTCAGGAAAAGACTTCCTCTCACTTTTATGCAGGGATGCTCAAATACACAGGCTGAAGCTTGCCTTTGTACTGCTGCTTTTTTGTTATTGAATGGGGACAGCACAGCGTTGTAACAGTATCTCATTAAGACTAATTTTAACTTATCTATTTTTTGAGTTTTCATTTACATCTATTGAGGAAAAAAAAGAGGCCTAACACAACAGTGTTATTAATAGAGTCTAACAGACAGCATAATTTGACACAAAGAATAATATCAAGACAGAGAACCAACAAATGCAGTGTCAAGAGGGAATATTAACAGATAGCTATTGTGAGATGCTGGCTCAAAAAATACCAAGACAGCCCAGAAAAATCCCCATAGCATTTGACCTTTTATGCAGCTGCACAGAAAAAAGTAAACAAGAAATTACTTTTTTTCAGATGTGTAAATACAAGTACTAAGAACCAAAGTTTGTCATTCTTTAAAAAGCTAGTCCAAACTAGATATTTATCTGTATTATGAATGACATCTACTGTCACGGTGTATTTAAATTTCTGTAAGAGAAATAAGAATCCATTATCCGCCACTCAAAAAATATTTTGGAGACCCACAAATCAGATGCAACATTAAGATCAACACAATTGACAAGAAACATTAAATACACTGACAATAAGTATATAACAGGTACTCAGACAAGTTTTTTTTGTGTCCCTGAAAATCAGCGTAAAAGATGAAGTTCACAATCTATTCCAGGTCAGTATACTCTCACAGCAGAAAGGCTTGTGTTTCCTTTCCAATGAAACAGCTGTAGTGCATGCACTCACCCTTTGGTGGGAGTGAGTCCTTCCCTCATTACTGAAAAACCCCAGATAATTGCTTTAGGGGACTAATTTGAAAAAATAAATCAGAGAGGCTAACAACAAACAGTCTGACAGCTACTGATACCCTCAAGACATCAAAGTATTTCTCAGTAAGCACTTCCCAGAAACAGGAAGATAAGCACAGGACACCCAAGTAACCTTTTCAATTGTTCTTGTGGCTTTCATTTAAAATCAAATCTCTTCTTGTTACTGATGCAATTAAAACATTAAAAGATGACTCAAACTCCACAGATCAGAAAATGCAGAAACCTTGAAAAAATCAGTTCAGAGGCATAAATTACTTTGTTCACCTTAACAAGAGTCACTTGAAATAACCATCTGGTTAAAAATCCTCTTTCCATCTCTGTCTCAATTCCAGTAACAGTATTTAACCTTCACTACCACTGGGTTTATCACACATACAAACAAAGACATTATATTCAGTTACTTTCATGACACATAGCAGGATTTACCTGGATGCACGCAATGAATGGTGGAAAGTAAGACAGGCTCATATTCAGGAAATTATTGAAGTTGTTCAGCAGCTTCTGGCTGATGGCTTTTTTCTCAGAAGGAGTTTTAGACTTTTCTACCTCATGAAAAATTCCACCAAACAAACTGCTGAAAAGCTGCTTGGCAAATGTTGGATCTTTCTGTAAGTTACAACAAAAGCAATAAGGCCACTGAATTTTACTGTGACAAATAAACTAATGAATAAAATTAAGAGATACAACCCACCCTGTACCTAATGCCTATTTGGACACTCCTTAGGAGTAGAATAATTAGTCTGGCATGCATCTCACCTATGCCAGGAATTACTGTGCTACCCATTCAAACCCCCATCTTAATTCTTCTACATAAAGAAACTCCAAGACAATGTAGGTTTCAGGCCAGTGTTGGTGGAGAAGATGGAATTTAAAATTTTCACATATTCACAGTTCCCATTACAGGAACCAGACACCCAATATCATCTTACAGAAACCACTGCCAGTGAAGATGGTTTCAAGAAAAAACAGAAGACATCAATGTGTGTGGAGACTTGGGCCTAATGTCGAGGCAGCTAACACAGAGACACAGACTGTGTACAGACAGACTGTTCCATCTGAGATTTAAAGGCTTTCCTTCAGCCCAGAAACACATTTGTGTGTGTAACATAATCCTATGCATCTTGGTCTGTTATGGGACTGAAGTTTCATCTAACTGTTGATCTAATGCTATTCAGATAACTTGTAAGTGTGCTACTTCCTCCCTTTACACAGAGATAAGGGACCATCAAAAGAAATTAAATACAAAGGTCATCAGGAACACTCTGACTTCCCAAACAGTGTAAAATAGGATAGGCTCAGCCTATAGTTTCTACTGCTCTCAGGAAGGAAAAGAAATATTGGTTCAACTTTACTGAGTAGTCCAAGTCCAGTCTTAGCCACAGTAACTTCATTTGTATTTTCAAAATTCCCATATGCCACATAAAAGAATAAAAAATGGCTGGTTTTTTGCTGTACTGTGGATATCCTTTGCAATAATGTCTGTAAAGACCACCACCATCTGTTTCTCAAGCAGAGGAACCCAAAGACAATGGACAACAGCTGATGTCTCAGGACCTCAGAGTTCAACTCAACTGCTCAGGTGAGGGAAGTTACAAGGCAACTTGTTTTATCACTGCACCAGCCCAGGGGTAGGAGAAACACTCCCTCAGAACAGGCTCTTTAAATGCATATCACAGTGGTTGAGTACAAAACAAAAAAATCAGTTTTGAAAGCAGTTGCCCAACTACACATCATCTTTCCTACAAGAACAGAAAACTTCACAAATGACTTCTGAAAAGCAGACAGACCTGGGCAAGGCCCTGTAAAGGGGCAATGAGACTGTAGTATTCAATCTGGATGTCAGGAAGGTCTCCTACTCGGTAACTTCTGTACAAAGTAACCTGGGCATCATACTTCATCTTCAGCTCGGATTTAATCTCCTGAAATGCATTGTTCATGTTAAAAAACCCCAAAACATATTACTTAGAAAAAGCTGTATCCAGATAAGACAAAATAAGCAAGAGCATTTCTGAAGTGTTTTATAAAGTTTTGCCATAATTATTAAACAAATACATTTTCTGTATCATGGTTAAACCCAAAATTATCTTACTCAACTAAAAACTCCAAAGACTTGTTCATAGACTTACTTCAGCCATTAACTTTTTAATATTAATGCCTTGTAGTTCCTGCTTTCATATAGGCAGTATTTAAGCCACTTTTAAAGAGAATGATTATGACTGACAGCTAGTGAGCTGCTATGGTTTAATAAGTTACTGCCTGCCAGCTGAGCCCCAGTAGCCCATAATATGCTGGTTCTCAGCCTGGGCCAGACGCAATGTAAAATTAGGTTCCTAAAGCTTAGTGGTTTATTTCACACTGTGGGATGGGGAGGGGAAGGAAGGATGAGCCTATCAGAACTGATTCCTAGTAAAACTTAAATCAAAACATAATAAAACTGTTGTAAACTGCAGTTGTTAAATAGCTGACCTGCCTTTTGCTGAGGCTTAAAGGAATACATTAGACTGAACAAGAGCTACTACCAGATATAGACAAAACCTATCTCTTCCGCTGCCTTTCTTCCTTTTCATAGCACTGATATGCTGTAAGGAAATCAGAAGTAAGTTTAGAGGCTGGGATTTTAACTACTGCTATTACCATTTAAACCAGCAGACAGTGGCTGAATATACGTTGGTAGAATGGAAGAGGGAAACAGAAGAAAGCTTGAAGATATTTTTTTTTTTTTCTTTTCTGTGAACCCTTTGTCATTTTCCTCTTTGAGCCCATTTTTCTTCTACACAACTTCAAAGGGATGATTTTCAAAAAACTTTCAAGAGAAATATGCTGATAGAAATTAGGACTCTGCTGAAGCTATTTCCAAATACTTTCTTGCTCAGGAACTAATTTTTCCTGGTTTGCCCCATCAGATATTGTAGTAACGCAAGTCATTGAGTGCCACATGTGTTTATGTGCAACAAATCTCTTGAAAAGTTTAAGGGGTCCTGACAGCATTCATAGTCTCTTCTAGTCTTTTATTGTGGAGTATCATGAGGGGTTTTGTTGGCTGTATTTTGACTGTCATACAGAAAGCATTTACAGGTTCTCTCTTGCAGGGTGGGAGGAAGTGGTAGCTTTAGCCTGAAAGTAAATATAAATTGGCTAAAAAAGGTATTTGTGTGGTTCTTCCAGACTTAAGTTCTGTTTACACAGTTGTCTGCAGCTACAAAGAATTATTAGAGTGTCTCAAACAGGTAGCTCTCAATCCTGGGTTCTTTTGTTCTTGGTCTAACTGCTATCATTTTTCGACAATAATGTATGTTATTTTTAGTACCATGAACCTCTGAAAAACTGTTACAGAGCTTAAAAATACTTAAACTTATTGTAAGTACAAAACACAACCAGGAAACCCACATAGTACTAAGTTTCTGGCCTTGATAAACACTCAGTAAACAATTATTACTGACATCCCTTCAGGTTAAAAGTACACACACTGGATAATGTTCTCCAACTACTTCTGCAAAGTACTGTAGCTTCAAGGCTCCTAGTTTCAAGGGTGACAACCATAAAGAGCTTCCCATAGCTGTTAGGGACTTCCATCACATAAAATCACTTCATACACATTAAAGGGATAAACAGGAAGCATTATCATCCAGCTCTTTTCTCACTCATGCCAAGTAACATCATTTAGCTCTAAGCACTTAAATAGCATGATTTCCAAAGAAAACCTTCTAAAGCTCTTAAAGTAGCAACCAGTGTCTTACACCTACCCTTTCTTCACAATGTTACTTCTAGAGATGACGTACAAGACTGCAAATGGCACTGGGACTTTAAGGGTTATTTGGAATAACAAACCTTTTCTCTTTTCTGTTCAGCCACACCTTTTCTAGCATAAATCAGACTGAGCTTCTCTTGGTCCTTCAAGAAACGTCTCCGCAGTCTTAGAATTTCTGCTCGTTCCTCTATACCTAGGGAACACACGATAATGTCCACAGCTTTTCCTTTCTGAAGCAAACTTCAGATTTAAGACAAGAGCGTCATATAATAACAGACACCATCTTTGCATTTACTAGCTTACCAGCTAGTCTTCTACATTTCATATCCAACAACTCAATGCAAGGCCTTTCAACAAGATGGCAAATTAAAACAAATTAGGGTGTTCTTAAGAGACGAGCCAATAAGCATTTATATAAAAACTTCAAACATATCAATGAGGTATAATGGTCAAACTACAGTACCGGAAAAGGTACTAAAATTAATGAACAAATTTGCCCCGCATGACAGATTTATTTTAAGCTCTCAACAGGCAAGTATGGCATTTGCAGCACATTCCATAAAGTATATAGCTCCCTACATAAAAGAGGTGCTAAATATATTCAAAGATTGTGTAATAATAATATTGTACTACACTTTTAAAGTTACTGTTACAGAACTGTCACTGGATCAACTCCTGCTCAGGACAGTCATGGAGAAAGACCACTTCACAGACTGTTCACTTTAGTCCATTTCCTAGGAAAGAAGAGTGAGCAAACAAAACCACACCACTATAATTGGTATTTTCCTGGTAGAAGATCAGGGACTGTCTGAAAGGTAGATTGACCTCTCTGTTTCTGCAGTTCAGCATGGTTCATTCAAAACTGCCCTGAAACACCTCTCAGGTATTCAAAAGGTCAATCTTTATAGCTCTCTGCCTGAACGCCTACTCTCAACATTCCACTCAAAATTTCAATGACAAGGTTGACAGGGATTAGTAGGGTGGGACAAGGAGCCTAAGTCATTCCAGAACAGTACTGATAGTTTTCAGTACTGGGTGGATGAAGGAGCATTCTCAAAAAAGAGCAGGTAATTCTAACAACAGATTGCAGTATATTGCAGACCATGTCCGCACAGCTGAAATGATTTGGAAAAAAATATGTTTAAAGAAGCCTCTTTAAACAGATACGCAGTTAAACTTAAAACAGAAGGGACAGAACTTTGTGACATTCATGCTACCATCATCTTAGGAAGAGGTAGGAATGAGAAGATCACACTGGCTGGTTTCTTATCCTGTCAGTTCTTTTGTCTAGTAACATAGAGTTTCGTAATTCCTAGCACAATACCAGCTTTTTGCCACACGTTACATATTGCCACACACTCCTGGAGACAAAAATCTCTCAAGCTGAACCTTAATTAGAATGTCTCAAAGATAACAGACTGCCAGCCAAATAACTGAAAGATGGTCTATAAAAATGTAATTTTTATATAGAAATTGCATCATAAGGCTTACAGACCTTTGGTTTTGCTGTCGACCTCATCTCCAGGCAAACTCAACCTTTTTTTCCCAAAATCCGGCCCCACTGGTTTAAAGGTGGCTTGCTTAAATTTTTCACTCCGTTTGTTAACCAACAGCATGGATGATGATAAGGATTCCAAGGATGAAGGAACTGTATATTCTGCCAATGTGTCAATGCTACTTCCAGTTAGCCAATTAAAAGAACTTCTACCACCTGTAAAAGAAATGATACAAAAGCTGTAACATATCCACATATAAATCAAGTGTAAAACATCTAGGAAGCAGGTAATTTTCCTCCACCAAAAATATAATTTTCAGTGTTTATGGGCAGAACAGGTTTCAAGCTGCTAGGTAAGAAACAAACTTCATTTACATTCACAGAACATAAAATACAAATGAGACTAATAAAGATGCAACTGGATGTTTTTTCTCATTAAGCAAAAAAAATTCAAAAGCCCTTGAAAACAAAACATTTAATGCATTTACACTTTTAAATTAAAAATTCACATGCAACACAATGAAGAGAATTAAATCATTCCTGTAGCAAACAAGAAAATTTCTGAAGACACTGGTCTGGACTTACCAACATGCTGGGTAGGTGTAAATTCATATTGCCGTTGGGTAGCTCTCACTCGACCACCAAGTGACCCAGAAGCAGAAAGGGATCTTTGTTGTGATAAATTCCTGTGGATACTCTGGGAAGCCTGAGTCTCCACAAACATAGGTGTGAGCACAGTACTTTGATAACGCCAGTTGGAATCAATCACAAAGTCCTATAAACACAGAAAGATTTTAATAAGAACAGTAAGAATGGAGGCTTTTTGCTTTCCTTCCTTCAGACAGAATAGCAGAAATTAAAGTACAGAATTTAAAGCATCACCTCAAGTACAGAAGCAGAATTTGACTATTAAAAAAAAAATTAAAAAAAAAAAAAAAAAATCAAACACCACCAAACACATAAAAGTTCTCCATATCTCAGCAAAAAAAGTTCACTAATTTGGACTGGTCAGATCACCTGAGGACTTATTTACAGCTCTTGTACCAGTACTCCCATTTCTTCACAATTTTTCTCCATCTTATGCTGCTTCTCTCCATCACCCTCTTCTTTAGGTACTCTACACATCAGATATATTTGGTATATATAATTACTTTAATTAAATCTCTTTTTTTTAAAAAAAGAAAGCAAAATAATTGCCCCCATCAAATTCATCAAACCTCTGATATGGTGTGTAACCCATGATTGTTGCAGCTGTTAGCTATGGAATACAAAATGCACTTTCAAAAAATCTCCTTCGTAACGCTTTTCTTGCTCAAGTGGAAACTACATTAAGGAACAGAATTCGTCACATGGCTGCACACAGGATTACACATTACAATTCACCTGAAATTTGCATTCAGACAGTGGATGTTCAAATATTTTTCTGGAATAATCCGGGCTCTTGCTAGTCATTTCAAGCAGAAAATTTGTGATTAGACTCAAGTAGTGTGTTTCAATCTTGGTGGAATATAAAGAATTTAACAATGACAGCATACGGTCAAGAATATTTGTGGGTAATCTTGTCTCATCACTCCAAAAATTCCTAACAATTAATCTGCAAAGGCAAGGAATAAAGTTATTCTTGGTTATCTGCAAACAGAAAACGCAACACTATTAAAAAAGCCAAGTTAAAAAAGACAGACCACAATAAGATTATAGAGCCTTTAAGTAACCCTTTCATGTCACAGATCTTCCATTGAATTACACCAAATTCCTGATTCATCTGTCATGCTCTATGCCATTTGACTGATTAAAGGTTTACTCTGAAAAAAATATTTCTATTGGATTCTTTTGTTATTGAGAAGTGCTATGGGTGGATAAGCACACAGATCTCCTATATTATCTTTTGCTTCACTGAAAAATTTTTTTAAATCCACCATGCTCCAACGTCTATTTTTGTTTGTTCGTGTGAGGGCCTTCTTGTTCAAAAATTCTAGAATATTAAAAGCAGAATTAGTTCTAACATACTGAAACAACTTCTCCACAGCTTGGAAGTTTGCTCAAAAGCTCTATGCTTCACTTAAACTTGTGTCCCATAGTGATACACCAAGTTTATAAATTAACTTATTGGAAGAAAAATAATGTTATCTCACTATTGCTCTCTTATATTAAAATATTTTAAAAAACCTTTAAGGATCAACTGTTCTGTTATAAAGAAAGAGCAAGCAATTTAAGGATTTGTTACTTCAGTCAGTCATCACAACACTATTTACTCACTGCAGTTCAGCATTGTCATCAATTAGTCCCTGAAGCAGCATTTCTTTTGCCAGTTTTAGTATTTCCTGAGAATCATCATCTGCTTGGCTTTCTGGATCACTAATGGTAGGAGAAAAACATCTCTTAACTTCTCTCAAACAATCCATAGTAAAATAAGACGATAAGGATAGTGGGAGGAAAGGAGGAACATGACCTTCTCATAAAAATCTCAAATTGGCATGACAACACTACTTCCCCCCCCCCACCAATATGAGGTCTTCATGGCCAAGAATTCATGTCTCTCCACTACTTAAAAAAGAAAAAATCAGAAAACTAAGTAATACGTGTTAAGTATTTATTACAAAGGCCTAACAGAAGTAATATTGATTTTTGGAAGGTTAAAACTGAGAAAAAGGCATAGAATTAGCTTTTCCCAATTGACACTGGAGTAAAAACTGACAGTACTTTGTCTTCAATAATTATGCACTCAAATAGTTACCTTCAGAAAAAGCACAAGTAACTTAGATGATTCAACAGCAACCTGCTGGTCAAACTGAGTACATGCCTGTTCCCTACTCTAAGGGGTCAAACACAGAAAGAACATCTTATTACTATCAGATTGAAGGGATCCAGTTCATGCCAAAGTGCCTTAATACACCTTCTACTTATAAGCAAATTTCTCTAGTGTACAATTCTTACTAGTTACAAATTCTGGCAACAAGAAAAAAAGAAAGGGGAACATGAGAGCTAAGACCTCTTATGCCACCATGCTGTGGTGATGCAACATCCTAGTTCTGGGCTAAAGTTCAGGTCTATGTATTTGTCTCCTAGTGGAAGTGATAAATCTGCCATTAAAGGCTAGAGCTATTTGGGCAACCCACAGGTTCTACCCTTCTGATAACTGGAAAATCCCACACCGAGGGCCATGAAGTGGGAAGACAGTGTTACAAGCACTTTCACTCTGCCTGTGACAAACCGCTGAAAGACAGTATCTGCAGTGAATACACACCTGTAATTATCATAAATCCACATCAGAATATCATACATGCGCTGTCGACATATTACAGAAGGGTGAGAAATGAACCCTGTCACTCCAGGAAGAAGTTCTTTAAGTTCAAGTGGTTTTAATTTAGACAGCATCTTGTACACTATATCCAAACAAACCCTTTGCCTTTCATCATCTCTGAAGAGAGAGAGAAAAAAAAGAATAGTTACAATGCTTTTCTCTTCACTGCTACATACTGATCCTCTGGTTCTGTTTAAGTTTTTGCAACAATGTTTGGTTTTGCACAAAGGGCTTTAGGTAAATACTTTGAAGTTCAACCTAAGAGAAAGAACATAATTAAACTAATATATACTACAGAAATTCAATCCCAGTGGTGTTTCACCTTAACCCTATTTAGGGGGGTTTTGTTTGTTTTTCACAGTGAGCTAACCATCTTAATACTTAACTCCCAGATTCCATTAGCTCAAATTAGCAAAGCAGTGACCAAAAAGTGAACATGAATTATAAATGCTTCTGAATGTAAAAATATTGTGGCCAGCACAGAAAATGTTATCAAGAAATTTAGACTGTGCATCCACATTTGTAATCACATGACCACTCACCTATGATTCATGATCTGGATAAAGTCTTTACTCTTTAACTGCAAGTGAAGATCAGGTACTTCTTCCGCCCGGTACATTATTACTTCCAAACAGTAGGTTTTCATCACACCATGAAGTTTGGGTATCAAAAATAATACTGCATTCACAAACCTTAACATAACCAGAAGCCCACAAAGAAAAGCAAGTTATTTTCTATTATTCCTCTAAATCTACAGTGAACATACCATGTAAATCATGACATACCTGTCAGCAAGAGGTGGAAAATTCTTAACTACTTTATTCAAGCATTGAATAAACTTATCCTGTTGGGTGTTCTGATGATGTTTTAATTGTCTTACAACGCAATCATAAACTGGATCTTCAAGTACCTGAAAATGAGGACAGTAAGACAAGCATAGCCATGAAATTCAATCACCTTAATGACACACAGTTCTGCTGCTGTACTGTTTGATTCTAGTGCATTTTGCTAGGTAAGATCCACCTGCCTCATCTTGGCATTTATGGTGCTTCGTGGCTGCTGTACAGCTACACCTGGCTAAAACAATGTATTTGTGAGCTTCCTTTGATTGGTTTGGAACCAACACCTTAATTCTGAAATACAAGTTGCTTAGTATGCTTATATAAATAAGTAGCTTCTCCTTCAGTATGGCAAATTTCCAATTAATGAATATAAAACAATAGAAATTTTTAGTGAAAAAGGTGAAAAATAATCAACTTTCACTTAATGTCAAAGAAAGAAGCTGTGTATAGGATAAAATATTTGCAGCATCTTTGCTCATTTATTCAAAATACTGCTTATAATGGAACTTGGAAGACTGTGAAAGAGAAAACTACAAGAATTCAATTTATGAAATATGCTCTACAAACTGTGAAAGAACAACCAGAAAGCAATTAAGTGGGGAAAGAAGCATGAATAGTGGAGATGGAAGTAAGAATAACCTACAAGGTCAGATTAGTAATTCACCTAGCCAATATCTTGGTATTTTTGTCTCCAATATCAGCTGCAGTGATTTAGAGGGAGTACATGAGCCTGGCTGCATTTTGCCCTCCGTTTTTTTCATACAACTCAACATGCATTAATCATTAGATTAGGGATCTTAGAGCATATGTTGTTGTCTACTGTTTTTATCACCTGTTCATAGATTTTTTTTTTCTGGTGTGCATGAATTTGCCTAAATTTGTCTTTGAAACTGCTGATGCTACTTACCCATAGAGCCTCTTCTAGCAACAAATTCCAGAAATTCACTAACTGTTGTGTAAAGAAGTGCTTCCAGCATCTGTCTCAAACTGATTTCTGTGATGATCAAGCACTATCCCCTAGTTATACTACTGCAGGATTGAGTATTGTTGTTTTGCATTCACCTTACTCACTACCCAGAAATTAACTGGATTTAAAATGAAATACCTTTAAATTTTACATTAAAACTTGCAAGTTATTAAACATCCTCAGATACAGATATTCAAAAGGTAGTTTCAAACCTCCCAACTTGCAATTTTTTTTTTTTTAAAAAAAAAACAAAACCAAAACCCAACTTTGAATGACCATGCCAGTGTTGCTGGTCAGCAAAAGCTGAACAAAGCCTCAGAAAGAGACCATTCACTGTCAGCTCCAAAATGGCAAGACAAAAACTCTGCCCTTGGTCTACTCTCAAATTCTTTTCCTCTTGAGTTAGTAGTTTAAATTTTTAACTCAATCAGTTGAACAAAGACTACTGAGTTTTAAATATATTTATTTTTGGAGCTTGAGTACTCATATAAAAGATGTACACAGAACTAAAACAGGAACAGTCAAACACACAATACAGTGGACTTACATTTTCTCTCTCAGCAATGTATTGAAGAGCAAGTCCTAACACTTCTGCTGCAGCTGCATAAACTTCTTTATACTTTAATAAACTCATGTTGCTGGTCAAAGCCTGAAAATACCTAACACAAAAGGAAGACCTGAACGTAAGCCACTATTTCAGCATCCAATTTTAAACTGAAACAAAAAACTCACCTGAGCTGCCCAGGCGAACAGCGACTGCTTTTAGAAGAGCTGAATATAGCACAACATGGATTTTCCACCTGTTGTGCCTCAAATACCTGCTTTGGCAATTCCTGACTGTTAATTCCCATGAAACTGCAACCCTGGGGCCCACTGTAAAAAAAACTTACATCTTTCTAGATATTTTCCATAATAAATGTGGTCTGCACCTTGCAGCTAGAAAAGCACTGCATCTGACAGACAATAGCAAAAGGGATGATGGGACAAAAATCCAACAAACAAACAATCCAGTTCCCATACTTTATGCTAACAAATTAGACTTTTTATCTTTGTCTTAAGCTTTCATCAAAATCATTCACCAAAAAGCTGCATTTCTTACCTGGCACGATCTATTTCACACTTTGGGTCAAAAGGAGGTAAATTGTTAGCAAGAACAATTCCCAGCAGCTGAATTCCCACTGAATTGTCCTTTGTATCAGGGTCTCCACTAGAAAACTTTTCAAATATTAAACTGTTGGATAAAAACACAGAAGTAATGATATACACAAAACCCCCAAAATATACACACCATATCACTCACTCTCTGTGTATATACAAGATATATACATACATACAACCCCACCAAAACCAGCAGAAAGCAGTTATTCAGAAAGTAGTATTTAATTTAAATGAAGACTTTGCAAAAAAAAAAAAAAGAACAACAACCAAAACAAAAAGAAACTAGAAAGACACTGTAAGCCCACACAAATTCTCTACAAGTTCAAGAGCTCAGCAGATCACAGAAGTCTTACTAAGAGTGCATCAATATTCAGGGCTAATATCCCAAACTGCAAATAAAACGTAAGTCTTTGCAGTAAGTCTCCTGCTTTTTTTGCTGCTGTTGTAATCCTCCACTTTTTCCCTGCGTCTCTCCTTGTTATTTTGCAAATTAAGTTACAGCCTTTGGAGAGTTCAGTTATGTAGTTCTGCTCTAGGGACAAAAAGTTTACTACTGCAGATGAATTTACCTTTTAATCTCCTTTGATAATGTTCACTTACATTCTTGAAATATTGATACAAGAAAGCAACTGCCTAAATACTTACCTGTAAGGTATGGAGAGACAGTTCTTCCAACACTCTATAACTGTCTTTATGATTTCCAGGTTGTGTCTGAACACAGCTCTTTTTTGATGAAAGGCATTCTTCATCAAGAATTCAAGCAATCTGTTAGCTAAAATCTCATCCTTAATATTCCCCTGCAGTGAATAGCAGCAAAAATAAACATAGTGACTCCAACATGAAGACATATACTGTTTTATGAAAGCAAGTAAATAAGCTGGTTTTGAAGTTAGTATCTAAAATAAACAGCAGACCGATGTAGAAAATTATTATAAGGTCATAATAAACTCACTCATTCCTTACCAAATAGTCACAATAATAAAAAAGAATATCACATTTCCTTACTTTGGGAGTGGTTACACTTGTCCAGGAAAGGATAGTAACTACTATTTCCACTACCATGTAATGAATCCCTTCACCTCCATTATTCCCAGAAACAACAAGCTGCAGCAACGGACCAAGCCACTGCTTTGCATAAGGTCGGAAAACCTATACAAAACAGGAGAATCAGTTATCAAGTACATATTATCCAACTATTCAATAACTTGTTTTTCAATAATCACTACAGATAAGACTGCTAAATCAAACTCAGCACTTAACCTCTGAAGCAGCAACCACAAAAATCTTAAAATAACTTTTTATTTTAAAGAATCAGTAACTTCATTCCTCACTTCTGCTTAGAAACCTTTAACCAAGTATTCAAATAAAGTTAATTATTTCGCTAAGGCCCACATAATATGGCTCTCACAAAGAAAATCTGTCCCTAAAGGGATTTGAAAGAGTATGCCTTTCATCTACCCTTCCACTTCAGTCAGCTTCACTAAGAAAGTAGCATTAAGTGGGTAAAAAGTCTCTTGAATTAATTTTGGAATAGAACCTTTTTGTAGTTTGGATTTAGAACGCTTTAAACATTATACTTTGAAATCACTGTATGAAATAGGATGAGAATGTTTTACCCAAGAATGAGAGTTAGAAAACCTTTCTTCTCAGGTAAAGACACATTATGCTATCTATGTTTCTTTCTGCAACAAGAGCATCATTTAGCTTGAAGGGTTTCCAGAAGACTCATCTGTGACCATTAAAAAATGATCACATTTACTTCTGCAAAGATGGCAAACAATCAGCCACACCTCTTGCCCAGTATCAATGAATCAATTACTTATAGTTTACAGAAGACACATATTGTGGACACCTACTTACAGAAGTAGAGTCTGCGAGAAAAAATGTTTCTGTTACATTCAAACTACTGGCACTATCTGGAATTTTGGGCTATGAATGTGCTCCCTTTTATCATGGCGAAGTACTCAATTTGAATGCCCCAAAAGTCTCAACTGGGTAAAGTATTTTACCCCACAAGAGTTCTTACGCAGTTGATATTATAATATGACCGGTCATGTTAACAGAAAAAATATGACAGAAAATTACTCACATCCTCAGTATTAACAATAAGTTTTGCTATGAAGAGGCGAATATTTAGTGGTACTGATGGGTTTCCTAATTTGCCATGCAGAAATTTCATCCAAAGAGGAAGATCTTCTGGAAGTGTCCCCTGAAATTTAAAAAGACATGAGCAAGAATCAGCTCACTTCTTGGACCAAACATGCTACCAGGCCAAAAGCCCCCAGCTCTAGCCACACAGGTCTCATAATAATACAATCAAGAAAATTAATAAATGAAGAGATTCAACCATGATTCCCTTTTCTTGGTATAATTAGTAAAAAATGCCAACTTTTTGGTTAATACTGACCTCCTCCACCTTGGGTGTGATCTGGTTCCTCTGCATGTGTTTAATGAGAGTGGTCATAGAAGCCATACATTCATGTTGGTTAAGTTCATCCATTTCTAATTCCATCTCATCATTTAAAACCATGTATTCTGTGGGCTCCTGGAAAAAGTGTTACTATAATTAATAACAACACTATTTTTTTTTAGTTACAATAATGCCATGAGTCATTCTGATCTTATCTGTGACTACAAAGTTGACTACATGTTCAGGGTGTGCAACAGAGAATACAGCAAATGGGTTGTTCAGACACCTCCCAAAGTGATATACCATCTGTGCACATTTTTTACTTTGTGCCAATAGATGTCAACTTCATGCTACTCTGACTTTACTACCTGCCAGGATAGGTGTGGCAACGGCTGGAAGTAGGAAGAGTTAGCTGAACCTCACAGAAATTATTTCACCGGTGAAAGAATGTGTTAACGTCTTCCACAGGGGGAAAGCCCTGTTTTTATGGATGTGTTTTTTCGTACTGACTGGCAAGCACAGCAGCTCTCTCTTCTGCTCCACAGAATAAATTATGAAAGAAAATAGTTAGAAATTATATTACTATCCAAAGCAGATAGAAAGTACATTTCTGGTTAACTTCACTGCAGCTAAACCACCTTCTTGCTCAAAAACATGGAAACATTTTATCATTACCAATGTTAACTGTTATTTTGACACTATTAATCTTCAGTGTCTATGATACTTTTACTTTCTGTTTTATAGCAAATATCGATCTTATCAATATTACTGTTGACAAGACATCTCTTGATTGCAGAAGCTTTGGAAGACATTAAATGCTGTTCTTTCAAGAGTAACAGTTAAATACAAGGTGCCACAACAGAGATTTAAAAAAAAGTGTTTGATTGTTTATTCCATGCATTTGATACAAAGAGCTTGGTCAAGTGCCTTCAAAGACCAAACCAAGAGGGAAATGAGGAAACCAGGTGCCTAACAGCAAAACACAACCATCACAGGATACTCTTAAGGGCACACAAAGTCACAGGACACCTTATTACAACTTGGGTTGGACTTCACTCATGTTACTCAACTTTAGAAACCCAAGTAGGGCATTGCTTTTCTTCAGCTGTAGAGAGTGGAGAGAGGGAAGAATGACCAACACAACACAGCTCAAGTCCCCTCCCTCATCTTCTGGAGTAACCCATTCTCAGTCAGGTAGAACAAATATAGACTAGAAATTTCTCCTTCTCAACCCCAATAAACGTAAGCAATTTCTAGAAAGCATAAAGCGTTTTTTCCTCATAGCATGTAAGTCACTATATTACCTTTCTCCTGAAACGAGCATTGCTAGCTGTAACATCTTGGGAGCTATAAGAAAAACCTTGGACTCCAGTAGAAAAATCAAACTGACTCATTTCCTCACTCAAACTGCTATCCATCATGTATGATGCAGAAGCTAAATACTTGGGTTCATCTAAATAGGAAAAAGAATAGACCATTAGTCAAAGTAATTACAAGAAGCAAGCCTTTATTGGCCACTAAAACTTGAGGGTGGGTGGGAATTAGTTGTTAGATGAAGTACACTGAATGATTTTATTTGTTCCTGCTACTGTAGAAGCCAATTAGCAACACATCAACGAACACTGTATGAAAGGTAAGAAGGCTTTTTTTTCATAGTTGTAAATAACTTTCGTACCTGGACCACTATTCCCTGCATCCCTGGCCACTTGTCTAATAGCAATGTACCGCTTCTTCCTTTCCAGAGGCACCTACAGAATAAGCAATAAAGTTTGAAAATTAGGGGGTTTTTTAAATGTATGGTTTATTTATAATTATTTATTTACAGAAAAAATTATCAAAATCATTTAACATGAACAGAAATCCCACATTGTAAGTGTTTATAATTAATGTTACAGAACAACAGCTAAATTACTTATTCCTACAAGCATTCTTTAACAGATTAAGTGTGCTAAAAATTGTATTTACAAACACTGCAGGTGTGTTCTAAATTTCAAGTCTGGATTTCTCTCAGAAAAATATATTTTAAAATATTAGAGGTGAACTCCATTTTTTATTCACTACAGAATCCTCTTTCTCTATCTGAGAACTAACCTGGTCTACAGTGACTACACTGTTAAAGCCATATTCATTTTTTTACTTAGGAACATTAAAGCCCAGAAATTCCACTCACCCACTCACCTCAATTTCTACAGGAAATGTATACTGACGATTCAGGTCTATCAAATTTTCAAAAATCAGCAAGTTCTGCAAACCCAAGAATGATTGGAAATACCAAAATTATAATGCTACACAAAATAACAATTGCTCTGAACACATTTTATTTTTTCTTAAAAAACAACAGATCAACATATAGTCTAGAAAATACAGCAGGTTTTCTCTTACAGATCAGCACTTTCAAGAAAATTTTGATATTCAACTACTCAAGAATTCATAGCACAGACAGTGTGCTCTATAAAGAGGGCATGTCTTATTCTGTTATATTACAAGCACTGGAGAATTTAAACAACAGGGTTTTTCCCTCATGTTTCAGAAAACTGATTGAGAGTAGAGGGAAAACAGGGTAAATCTATCACTACCTCACCCATTTCCAAACAGATGGTAAAACCTTCATCAGCGATTCAAATTGCATGAACGGTGCAAGGAAGTCAGCTATGACTCCTTCTTTCTCACTAGGTACTTTGTTAATGCAATTGCATGTCATCCAGGTTTGATTCTTTGATTTATTGTAATCAGGTAAAATCACTTTGTGTCTCATGCTCTTTGGAAGCCTTCTAACAACAACAGCAGCTTCTCACCTTTTCTTTTTTTTCTGTAAAAAGAAAGCCTTGATAAAATTTACTTTCAGTGAAGACACAACTGATAACAGCAATAGCACAATTATATGCTGCACAGTGGTACTGTCTCCTCTTCTCCAAGAGCTGAGTCTCTCCTGCCATGTTTTCCGTAAATGCATCATAGCATGACCTTAAAATACAAACAGGCAAGAAGTCTTTTTTTTTAAGAAGAACGGGAAAGGCCCCAATCAGAGACCAGTGAATCAACACATTTCAAGATACATCTATTATTATAGCAGTGTCAGATTAAACCACCTCAGACTTGTTCAAGTTCTCTGCAGGTACACTGCACTAAAATGGAACCATTCAGCAATGACAAAGACAACTTCCCCAAGTATTTACACAGCAGTCCTTAACATCAGGAATACAATGATGGGCCATTTTCAAATACGATGGAGATATGTTTCAAAGCATGCATAAGTGTCTCTCACAGTGCTTTCCCAAGAAATAATAAATGGACAGGCATGTTAAACTATAGATAAGCCAGAGAAAACCAGTTTAGAATGCAATTTTTACAGGTCTTTTGCCCATAGCCATTTAGAGATCTTCTGCAAATCACAGCCAAGAAATTCTTTAAAAGTCCTCAAAGGACACAATATTGTAAAATAAAACAAAACAAATTAAGAGTAATTCAGGCATCTAATATTTTTTCAGAATATTAAACAAATAAAATAATATTAATTAGTATATATATATATATATGTATATATGTGTGTGTGTGTGTATATATGTATTTTCAGTATCTTTCGTCCCCCTCTGCAATGGTGATTAAACCAAACTACACCTACAGGGTGTGCTGCTGCATTATGAAACATAAACAAAATTCCATCCCATTTTCTCATCAATCATACAGATACTTATCCTACAATACGACAACCATATTCCACATAAAAGTGTAAGTATACTGAAACTGAAATTGTAAAAACACAAATTAAAGGTCAAGAATCATACCGAAAAGCAAAAATAAAACCACAAGCTTAACAAACAGAAAAAAAAAAAAGGCAAAACCAGGAGGCAAAATCCTATCCTGACATAGGGCTGCAGTCTACACTAGAAATCGTTCTATCAATGCAGATTCAATATAGTGTATTCCATTTGAAATCAAAAGCTACATCACAGATTCATTTGTTCGAGGATAAATGTAATCTCCTGATTTATAAGGCATACTTAAAAAGTGTATCTGCCCAAAACCTAATTAGAAATTAAAAGGAAATAAAAGAAATATTCTTACTTTATTAGTGTCTTGGTAAGTTCATTTCCTTCTACGCTCACAGAGCCACGGTAAGCTTGGTTAATTTTAGAGTCCTTGGAGTAAACATCTTCTTTTGAAAGACGCACATACATCACTTCTAGCAACTTGTAATACCCCATTTTCTTGGTGACTTGTGTATCAAAAGCATATTCATTGGACTGGAAACAAATAAGCAAAACCTCAGAAAGAGATTTCCTGGTTCCTGCCCTTCCTATATAGCTCTACAGTTACTTTAGTTTCTACCAAACAGCCTTCAGGCTTACTTCTATCTTCTAAAACAGAGAGAAGAGCTGATGATAATAGAACTGAAAGATTCTGAGTTCTTGGGTAATACAGTTATCAAAACTACATTGACCTGCTCTTTATCAGGTGAGCTGTCACAACTAAAGTTGGCTTAAATCATTATAGTGATGTTGAAGTAAAATACGCAGAACACCAAATAATGGCTGAGACTCATGACAACTGTAAGCAAAACATACATACCTGTCACCATACTGAGTATTGTTTATGAGTTTCTCTATGCATCTCACTTTGGTGCCAACATTTACAGCAACAGAAACATGGCAGGGGTGACTCTACAGAAGTCTTAGTTTCAGCATTTTGTTTTTAGTAACTGTTATTAAATTTGGATCATTTCAGCATCTTGTTTGTCCTGCTGCCTTTACACAGCTGCATCAGCAAACCATGGGAGTGAAGGACTACAGCAAGAGCAGAGATCTCCACTGACAACAAATCATTGCATGTAACTATAAACTGGAGGACAGGCTATAAATAGAGCAAGGAAGACTTGTGCTCCTAATCCCTTGCTGAAGGATCTTTGCAATGATTAGATGTACTTCATTCTCTACAAGTATGTCACCTAATTTAAAAGCTTTCATTACAGAGGCTGAGTATCTCTCTCCTAAAGTGTAGTAACAGGTTACAATTTTATACAGCTTTTATATTTCAAAGTTAGAATGGTTTTTTGCTTTTGACAGATCTTCAGACCCCTTTAGATATATATAGATAACATTCCAACTTCAGTTTTTGTACACAGTAGATATGCAAACATACATTAACTTCAAAGGAACAAGCGTGTTGGGGAATAAAGAAAAATCTTCTCAGTAATAACTGAACTATGTAATTGGCATAAACTTCAGCTCCAAGATAGAGAAAACTGGGAAGGAAATGGTTTCAATTAGTGTTTCACTCAAAGTTAAGATGTACATACCAACACCAACATTTTATTAGACTTTCCCCAATTCTAAAAAAAAAATTCATACCTTTGTAAACCTGGAATTAAGAGTATCCATAGCCTGTACTATAATCTTGCCAAAGAATCCTCTCAGTGCATCCAAGCTGCAGTGCCACAAGAGAGTGAGTAGAGAGCGATCCACAAATGCTTGACGAGTAGTATTTGAAAGAAGTTCTTCACTCTGGAACATTTTGTGAACAGTGTCCAACAGTATCACTTGTTTGTCAGTGGTGCTCCTAATCAATATGGAAAACTCAAGATGAAAACTTTTACCAAACTCCATTTAACAGCCCATCATAAATTGGAATATTTGGTTTGGAAGTGTCTGAAGACCTCTTCTGTGGACAGAGAATGTTTGTGTCTACAATATACCACACTGGAAGCATTCAATTAAAAAAATGTGCTATTTTATTTTCAAAGGGGTTGAACAAAGCAATTCACTCTCAGTTCAAGTGCTATCAACTTAAGTGATCATGTGGTTATACAGAGATAGCAAATATAGGTATCACAAACAATTACTATCTTCAACTGAATTCTGTTAGAACAAGCTCATTTACAGGTTTTACAAAATCTTCCCAGGCACTGAAAGTGTCATCTGGAAGTTGATGCTGCTTGTTCACACTTCAGAAATATTTTGGAAATGTGAAGACAAAAGCAAAATCTGAACTATTATGTAAAACTTTATGGCTGTGTTAGGTTTGTGTGTGGTGGGGTTTTTTTGGTAGTGGGGGTGGGGGCTACAGCAGTGGACCCCGTGAGAAGCTTCTTGAAGATCTCCTGGCTCCAAGCCAGACCCATCTTTGGCCAAGGCTGAGCCAACTAGGGATGGTGGCTGCACCTCTGTGACAACATATTTAAAGAAGGGGAACCTGGGCAGAGGAATGGGAGTTGTGAGGAGGAGCTGTGAGGGAAATACTTATGTGAACACTGAGGTCAGTGGAAGAAAGAAGGAGGAGGAGGATGTGAAGTGCACTGGATCAGACACTCCCTTGTATCCTGTGGCGAGAAGGACGGGCCATCCCCCTGCAGCCCATGGAGATCCATGGTGGAGCAGATGCCCACCTGCATCCCATGGAGGACCTCACGCTGGAGCACGTGACTGTGCCTGAAGAAGGCTGGGACTCTGTGGGAATTCCCCATTGTATTTTGGCACTGGGAGGACTGAAACAGGCAGGAGGGACCCATGCCAGAGCCAGAGCAGTCTGGGAAGAGCTGCAGCCTGTGGGAAGGACTCAAGTCAAAATTCACAGAGGACTGTCTCCCAAGAGAGGAACACCACTCTGGAGCAGGGGAGGAATTCGAGGAGTCCTCCTAAAGAGGAGGAAGTAATGGAACTGATCGCACCCCCCCCATCCCCTGCCCCTCTGCACAGCTACGGGAGAGGAGGGAGAGAAATTGGGAGCAGAGCTGAACCTGGGAAGAAGGAAGGGGTGAGTAGAAGGTGCTTTTAGATATGGTTGTATTTCTCACTATGCTACTCTATTAAGTGGTGGTAGCGTTTGCATTAAATTGATGTCCTTTTTCTTCCCCTAATGAGTCTTTTTGTCTGTGACCATAATGGGTGAGGTGTTCCTCCCTACCCTTACCTTGATTCCTGATCTTTTTATTTTCTCCTTCCCATTCCTGAGGGAGAAGGAGTGAGGTGAGTGGCTGCATGGTGCTCAGTTGCCCTCTGGACTTAAACCATGACAATGGTGTAAATCATCACTATTACAAAGACAACATAATAGAGGAAGCACATTTGCTTCATCAAAAATTCAAGGAGAACAAGAGCAAAAATCCAATAGACTAAACTCACCTTCTGGAAATTCTTTTGAAGCTGGCTTGAAATAAGTCCTCCATGATATGTCTGTGGTCCCTACAAAGGACTTCTGTCATCAACTTCAACAATATCGGACTCTGAGACAATTCTAATGCATCTAAAAACTGGACAAGAAGTCATACATAACATAAGGAGCCACACTGGATCAAATCAATTCAATTTAATTATGTAATTATTTTTCAATACTTATCAGAAGCAGATGCACAGAAGGGTATGTTTATTTAATGTGTATCTGTACATTAAACTTCTAGATAAACACATAACAGAAAAGCTGATTTCCTTAAACCGAGTCTCTCTCTAATTACAGATCCTCTGAAACATTGTTTCTAGACATACCTCACTGAGGCTTCTAATTACCTATTTGTTAAAAATACTGACCTTCTTAGTGCAGTCTACATAGTTATTGTGCTTCAAGGTTCCTTTGGGAAATTCATCAGACCTCATGGGAAAATTGAAAGCTACAAGTTGATCAAGAGCATTCTTAAGGTCATCAAGTTTTTCTCCAGTCAAATTAGTGAAGAATGGGAGAATTATCACTGCTTGACCCTGAAGGAAAAAAAAAAATAAAAATGCAGTTTCACACTAAAAAAAAAGATTCTCTAACTGAAGCAAGCTGAATAGGACCACCAAATAGCAGCAGTGGCTGTGCTTACTGACTTAATGGCTCAGTGTACTCATAGAGACACATTACGGAGCTGCTCATCTCTCAGGTGCTACTTCAGAAAACAGCTTTGGTCACTGCTAAGTAAAAGTTAATTAATACCTCATGGACAACATGGCTATGAATAAGACCTCATCCTTCTTACAAGCAAGCATCAATTCACACACAAGTCACTGATTTAATGACCACCTGGCAGTCAAAGCAAGATCCCAAGCTTGCTTTATTTTGAATGCACAGGAAAGTACAAAACTCTGTCTAGCTAAAGGCAGGCTGGCAGAGCAGCAACTATGCAAAGCTGTTCCACAAGTACAACATTTTTAATCTTCTAGTTGAAAGCTTATACTGCAGCATCTTTTGTAACTTTCACTTTCAGTATGCAGTACTTTATCTCCCTCTCCTGACCAAGCCATATATATATATAGCAGTTAATCCATTAGTACTGATCTCATACTTGAAGACATGGATATTAAACTCATAGCAGATGTTAATAATCTGAGCTGTAGGAAATATCACTCCTTGCTAAAAGCCTGATTACTTGTCATTTCTCAAATGAACACTTTAGAGTTCTAAACAATTTGCAATGGAGATTTTTTTCCCCCCCTCCCTAAAAATTACATGTCTTTCATCTGGACAAGAGAAAAAAAAAAGAATACCTAAAACCCAAAACATGACATCTGTGATACTGTCATCTGTCTGAAGAACAAGAAGGACGATTTAAAATTTTTAGGATGTTAAACAGGAGAATAAAAAGCAGAAGTGGTGTTCCTATTACTGTGCAAACTAAAGTAAAATTTAAGCCAAATAACAGGGAATTTAATGAACGACTAACGTTCTAAGCTAGGGAGGGCAGGGAAGCCACTGAAGTGAGCAATTTACCTTAAGATTTAAGCCTAAACTCTGATCAGTAAGTAGACTGGTATAAGTATCAAACACAGCTGTAAATGCCTCATGATTGGTATTGAAAGAAACTGAAGAGTCTATCTGGAATGACAGAGGAAATAAAAACATTAGAAATTTTGTTTTTAAAAGTAGTCAATGAACAATAAAAAACCATTACCTATGCAAGAGTTTATTTCCAAAAATACACTGAATTAAAAGAAAGCACATACAGAGTGATTTTGGTTATAAAAGGACTATCAAAAAGAATCCTAAAAGCTCCTACACAGTACAAACAAAATCATAGTGTTGGATATTTTCCGGTTCAAAAAAATATTAAGCTCCCTCTCAAAGCCTGACTTCCTCCTGGCCACTTCACTGCCAGCTAATACAGCAATACAGCTCACATTCTGTGTCCTAACACATACCTTTAAAATGATTCAAGTTTAAATTAACTAATTTTAAAAAAAGGAAAAAAAAATCTCAGTAAGTGATCTTTGTGTGTGTATGGGTGTACAGCTACAAGTTCCTAAAAATCCCCAATAGGGTAAGGAGATACATTATGTTTTCAAAACAGAGAAATAAAAAAGACCAAACCCCCAATGTAACAGAAATTAAAGGTCTTTGAAATAAAAATCTCTCTGCAGTCCATTGATAGGGGTAGAAGTCCTCCATTGTGACTTTCTGGATGCCAACATGACAAAGAATGTTATCAGAGGCTGCTCAGTTTCAAAGTTTACTCTCTAAACTTGTACCAATTCTCCAGAAGGAAAAGAGGCAGATAAAACATGAAAGCAGTTTAAAAGGGGGAGGGGTGTGGGCAGAAGAGCAAAATCTAGTAATTTCTGCCTGTCCAAATATTTTTTGTGCTTTGCAAATAAATAAAAAAACCCCAGATTGATATTTTTCAACTTTTTTCATTTTTTTTTTCCAAACATAAACCATCAGAATAAAATAGCATTTCTTTAAAACAAGATATAATTCCTACAGAATTAGAAGAGTTACCTGGGTTTTATAAGACAATGCATACCTGCAGAACTTTTGCCAGCAGGGTCAAGACTGCCATTTTGCTCTCAGGAGTGGAACCTTTGGCCCACCAGCTATCAAGTCTCTCCCAGTTTCTTAGAACAGCTGTGACAAGTTTCACTCCTTGCTGCTTGCGTACACTACGCTCCCTAAAACTCAGATCCAACATGCCGTTCAAAATGCTACCAACCTGGAAGGAAAAGTGACAGGTAGATTCTTGTATCCCAAATGAAAGGATGACAGGATCTCTTCACTGGTATGGGCAATCACAAAAAAAAGGCATCACATAACAATGCTAAATTTATATCTCAAAAAGATACAGAAGTCTCTGAGGATATTAAAAGCACACACATTTTTTTCAAAAGAGACTTAGACCCAATTTACTCCTGTTCCACACAGAGTACAACGCAGCAATTCCTTCACGTACCTTTTGTGTGAAAAAGGAGAAATAAATGATAATCCAGAATAACTTTAAATAACTCAATACTTGAAAATTTTAGTTAGTGTGAAGCTGAGAAACAGGAAAAATAGCACATATGCTAACTTACTAGCATACATTTTGAAAAGAAAAATAAACCATGGCATACCAGATATGAACTAAGCATGCCTCAATCTTTTTTCTTTAAAAACTTTTGGTCACTGAGTTCTAAACCTGAATTCTGCATTCTCCTCTTGAACAGTCAGCAACACCTAATAAACTGGATTAATGTTATCAACCTTGTGATTTCACCAGGTTTGGATGAGTACAGTGAAATAAACCTATTTTTTCTTCCCATATGTCACAAAAACTAAAGAAGAGATCTCTTATCAAATGTTAATCCATAATATTTTTTTTAAATAGTCAGGCAAAGAAGAGGAGCAGACAACTGAAAAGTGTTTGACCAACCCAATTTGGCTATTTACCTTAATTAAATTAACGAAGAGAAGATTTTTAACACTACTGCCACATGTAGCCAGTGTAAATCAGTAGTCTACATTTTATCAGATACAGTTTTAAAAGTAAATTTATTGTGGCATGCTCTGCACAGGAAACACTATAAAGTCATCACAAGAACCAGCCTTTTAAAAAATATATACATCTCTCTACAATCAAACTATTTCTGGAATTACAGAAAATTATGCTCCCAGTGTTTTGAAATGTTGCTTGGAAGTAACACCTTTAAGCATAACATCTTGGATTAAAGAAAAGATCCAAATATTTTTAAAAGGATAATCTACTTTCCTGAGCACCTTTGTAAGCAAAAGGGAAAGTGGACTTTCAATCTTTCTTTTTGACCCTTCTATCTGTCAGAAACACTGAAAGAAGGTTCCTCAATTATAACATGTTTCCTTTGTGGACCCGAAAGTTAGCTCTACACTAGTAAGTATTGTGGACCAACAGGAATTAAATCTCTTGAGCAAAACAAGTGGTGCTGAGACTGAACACATGACAACTACCCTGTATTTATTTCAGGTCACAGGTGGTTGCATATGTGTATGTGTCTCTATTTAATACTTTGATCTCACTCTAGTCTAGTCCTGTGGACTAAATGCCCATTAGTGGTTGGAGTTAATTTTCCAGTTTAGTTTTATCCAAAACAATTCCAGCCCACATGCTCTAGGATCACTCTGCAATGAAAATCAAAGCACAGTAAATGGGAACAATCAGACTTGCTTTGAAAGGGTATTCTTGATTTGAAGTACTATTCCAAAAGATCCAGAATTTCAGAGATTTCAGGATAGGTAGTAGGTTAGCACTTTCCACTCAGTTTGACATGAGACGACAGACAGCCTAAGTTACATCCGGCTGCCAGAGATGATGAAGATAGCACCACTAGGCCATGACTAAATAAATAAAAAAACCTTATCAATGTTGTCCAAAGTGCAACCAAAAGGATTTTTTCCCCCACTACACACTTGGTTACATCCACCACCCACAACTGAAGAAGTGTTACTTCTAACGTTCATATTTAACTTTGAACTTTTAAAGAAGTCCCATACCATTTGGGGATTGCTGACAGATGATTTCATAAGATGGACTATGATCACATCCAGGTTTTTCAGCAGCTGTTGATTGATGGTTTCTGAAAACAGGCTGTAGAAATACTGTCCATGAGAGAAATTGATCAGGTTCTTCTGGGATGCTCCCGACAGTGGCACAGATAACACTAATGTGTTCAACAGCAGACTCACTAGCTCCTCACACTGCGAAAATTAAGATACAGAGACAGTTCTCAAGCACATTAAATTTCACTCATTTCTTAGAAAAGCATAAAGGTTTTTTTAAAGCTCCTATCCCAAACTGTTTTATGTTACCAGAAGCACAAAAATAAAGCACAAACAGAAAACTGAAATACCTGTTATCTAGAACTGTCACTCAATTAAGCCAGAAAATCCTTACGTCTCCTCTATAGGAGTATGAATAATAAATTAGCCTCTTCTACCCAAAATATGAGTAGAAGACTACTGATGATGAGTATGAAGTGATGACTGAGTATTAAAACTGGAGAACTGTATCTTACCTGGTCATCAATAGCAAAGGCTAGCTGCAGGAGTCTATCAGCTAACTGCTTACTGCTGATGTCTAATGATGGAAGAGACAGCCTTTCACCCCCAGGTGCAATGCCTTTATAAACAACTGAAAGAAGCTTAGAGCCAACTGAGAAATGAGACCCTTCATCCTATGGAAATAAACAAGAAACCATGTAAGTGGAAAAAAAAAGAAAAAAAAAAAAATCACATAAAGGCTTTCCAATTCATCTGTATAGCTAATGAAAAAAACCTGAACTCCAGGTCATCTTAGGAAGTGATGCAAACATAGCATGGCAAGACACTTTTCTAACTGAGGAAGATTTTTTTTGATGAGACAATCCTGTTGTGTACAAAGTTCAGAACAAACTAATAATAATTTGACAATCTTCAAAAATTCTCTTCTGATCCTCTCCCAGAAATTTTTTCAGGTAGTACCATTACTACAGAAATAAAACCAACAACTTAGTCGGAACAGGTGTGCCATAAAAGGTAAATCATGTAGCTCTCTGGATATCCCCATCCTATAAGTACAGCTCCAGCTTTTGTTTAGACATAGAAGATGGATGGCAAATACTGCAGAGAAATTAAATATTTTGTTACTTGTTAAATATAGCTTTGCTCACCAGTAGACAAATTCTCTCAGCCCTTGTGACTGTCACATATCCTGTTTTCCTTTAATTGCCCAAAGTAAAATATAGATTCCCTACAATCAGAAACTTACTAGAAATAATTTCAGTAATATAGTCTAGATCCCCATCTCCCAACCGCTCTATCCTGTTTTCTTGCAACTCAGACTGACTATATTGCTTCTGATCAGCCCAGAAGGTATTTCTTTTCTAATTTCCCTCCTCACTTTCGATGTCCACTGTTTAAAAACGGCTAAAAAACGCCTCCTTTATAGGATAGTAAATCCTGTTTTTTTGAGCTTTCAGGCTTGCAAAGCTCACTAAAAGGAAGTTTTTGGTAGATTCTGGTTACCTCCAGGCCCTGGAAACTGGAGAAAGACAGACATAATCACGAAGTTCATTCAAACCTCAGTATCGTGGCACTCAGATAGGTAAAATAAACATAAAACACTTATTTCTGATTCCATTCAATACCAGTTCTTCACTGTTGATCTCATTTTACACAACTACTTAATCTGATCTGTTCTCTGTCTTCATACGGGCCTTTTACACAGGAAAAAAGTTCTTTACTGTATGAAAATATTTATCATTATTTTCTGGATAAACAATTACCTGACTGTGAAGAACAGAATGAAGCAGGCCAGATTTCTGGAGTTGCTTGCAGGCAGAAAGGATAGCACTAAACTTAACTTGATCAAAACGTGCATCTGAATTAAACAGATCAACAGAACAAAGGTCCTCAAGGCTAATGAGAAAAGAGAAGCAATAACATTACACTGGGCGGGGGAGCTCCATGTGCAGCTATACACAACATTATTTACTTTCCATTTTTCAAGGTGTGGCATTTGTTCTGGATTCATGCTTACCAGAAAGCCTCTACCTACCTCTGTGGTGTGATTCTTTTTTTAATGCAGAGTTTCAAAGATTCCTTATAGGGAGATTTCATCAAAGCTTTCATGAGTTTTACTGAGATATCTGGGAGATTTTTCATGACTTGCACATCAGCTGTGTTAAAGCCTACACGTGATGGATCACACACTGTCATCACCAGAAGCTCTATAAGGCTTGCATTAAGCAGTTCCTTCTCAAGTACCTAGGAAGAATAAAACATTAAATAAAAGCTTTATGTAAAAATTAAGTTAGATTTCCCTATTTTCTTCTTCATAACTTATCATTAGTCCATCTAAAATGAAACCAAACATGAAACAGCAACTATTCTCACTAAGCAACATTTTCTATATGAAATGTCTGACTTTCAATCAATTGTGCTAATACACAGAAATTATCTATAAAAACATACATGGGATATATGCTATCTCAAACTGCACATAAGATCTTTTAAGCCACATAGGCCTGTTTCCGTCTTGATTATACAGCTGTAGTCACCTTGAAATCCAGACGTACACCTCTGTGCAAACTATCAGAGATTTGCTGAAAATGAGACAGTCAAGAGTCTCAAAACTAAACTTGGCAACGTAAATTTTGTAAGCTATATAAAGTATAGTACTTATGAGTTGCTTATATTGCAAAGCTAGGCAAATGGAGAGATCTGAATATCTGTAATTAATTCAAGACAGAATTGCCACAATCTGCCTTTCTGCCTTTTAAGCAGCTATCACCTCCACATATTTAAGGCCATCAGGAGCCACACAGAAAATATTAATTGCAAGTACTCCATACAGAATAACAATCTTATAGTCAACATACAGGAATCTCACAGTCAATGTATAACTGGAATATACAGGAAATATTAATTCCTCTAATCAAAACTATATCACCCACTAAAATACAACTGTGCAATACAATTCTTTTCACTTACATGCAAAGACCACAATGATTCTTGATGCTTAGCCATCAATTACAATTAAAGCACCCCTAAAGATGATGTTCTCCAGTGAATTAACCTCACAATGAAAAAACAAATCCTTAACTACATATAAAATGTGTACCTTTTATCCACTACAGATTTCAGTTCCTACCTTCCAGAAATCCTGTTGGCATGTTTCCAGGATCATGGTGACAAACTCTATGATTCGGACAATAATGGTACACTTGCTGTAATTATACACATCTCTCTCTTGTGGACTGAACATGCTGCCTTTCGAACTGCAATCAAAGCACTGCTCTGCTGCGTGGATATCATGCAAAGCAATAGTTTTAAGGAAGAACTGCACAGCTTCCAAAAATGAGGATCTTTCATTTGCACCTAAGAAGAATCATACTAAGTTGAAATGATACAACAGCTCTCAACTTTTAAATATATTATTTTGTATTTGGAAGAAAACAGTTGAACTGCAATAACAAAGAGAGAGCCACCACATCCCACACCAGTGATTTCGGAAAGTCCGATGTCAGTTCCAAATATTAACATTCTGGCCAGTAAAGGGTAGATTTCTACTCACTGACCATTACAAGCACTTACTGATGATGATGACTTAGTCATCTGTAATAAAATGGATAAAAATTTTAAATCCCTAGTTTTGAATAATTTAGCCCCATGCTAACTGCATCTAACAACGATCTTACAGTATTGCTTTAAACCAAGACAAAGATGACACTGACAGACAGACTACCTGGAACTTGTACAAGACTTCATACATGAAGTAACTATGCAACTGTACTACCAGTGATAAAAAGCATTTTGTTTAGACCTGCATAAATAATTAAAAACTTTGAGGCACCCAATGGCTACACATAGTATTACTATGCACCTGATCAAAATTCAAATACAAGGCTTTTGAACCTGATGGAGTTGAAGTATCAGGAACTGAAGAAAGGTAACATGTACAGGGCTTGAAATGAAAAGAGTACTTCTTTCATTGCTTTCTGATAGCTCCCTCCAGACATTAACAAAGACCAGGTAAACAGCTTTGGAAGGATTAAAATAAAAAAATTACAATCAGCAGAGTGAAATTAGCAATTAGCTGTACAGAATAATTTTTGAAGATGAGATAGAGTAAAAGAAGCCACTGGTGAGTGGATGACAGACAGAAATGTAAAAATGTATTTCTAGGACTAAAAGGAAACGTCTTAAGATATGCTGTTAACAAAGTACTTCATCAAAAAAATCCAATATAACAACTGCCATTGAAACTGCTTAGGAAGAGTTTGTAAAATGAATCAATTCTCCATTTAAGAGAAAAGCTTAAAGTCCAAGTTAGAAACTTATCTTGGATGAGCTTTGTCTAACAGACATAAATGAACCTAATGCAACAGTTAATCACTCACCCAGTATTTCATGAGGTTTGATCATTTGCAGCTCAAAGAATGTATTGTAGCAGTCCAGTGCTGCTAAGAACATATCCATCCACTGCATGACAGTCTGTAAGCTGAAGGGCTTTTGCATACCACGGAGAGTTGGCTGAGAAAGAATCCCAGATGGACTTTTGGCATCGCTGCCACCTCCTTCAAATTTGTTAATGAGGAAAGAAACACGTTGTTTTTTTAGAACATCAGCCAGCCAAGAAGACGGAGACTTGTTTCCTGATAGAAATAGAAATATAAATTCTCTAAGAAAAATACATTTCAAACTAGCAAGGAATTCAAACTAGCAAGGAATTAGAGGCAAATGGACTGACACACCCAAACTTTGTGCTTTAAACTGTATCTTCTAGTGGAGAAGGTATTGGTTCTGTTTTAGCCTCAGTGATACTACTTAAATTACCCACAAGGAAAAGGCCAATTTGTGAGACACTACTACTTCCCAGTCAGCAAATACCGTCTTCATAGCTGAACATGACAACAGTTCTGGGCCTGTAAATTCTCCTTCCTGGCTGGAAGGAAGTTCACAATAAAACCTTCCATGCCCACAAACCCCAAGACTCTCACAATATTTCATTTCCAGTATGAGCAACTACTCAGTTTCTATTTAACAGCACTGAGTGAACAGACATTTGCTTCAAACATGACTTTTCTTGTAATTAATACTTTGCACTGAAAATACAGAGGGAAGACATGCACAGTATTTAGAAAGCAAAGATAATAGTGCATTGTGACTTAAAATACCTGGTAATAAAGGAACAAATTCATAGAAGAGCTCCATGGCTTTGTGTCGGCATTCTGTCTGAGGTCGTCCACACTGCACTAAGAGCCACATGACAACATCCAGAAGACACACCGTCTTAGTGGCTGGAAATCCTCTGCATGAAAATATCAGGGATTAATAGTCCTCTTAGCATCTACCAAGAAGCTACAGTCTTCCAGTTGAAAAAAAAAATAATCAGTGTTCCATGAGCATTATGTATGTATATATCTAAATACAACCCATCTGCACTGCAAGGGAGGGCTCTTCTACAGGCACGTCTTGCACTGCTTTCCCTTCTTCTCACTCTACTTTGGATCCCCAAAGCACAGTCTTTGTGGCAACAATTTAAAAATCAGAATCAGGTCTCTTTCCTTCTCTTTGTAACACTCAAATAGACAAAAATGGGGATTAAATCTTAAATAAGCTCACACAGTTTTTCCCCATCTATAACTATCCAGTGTCCTAACTTACCAAATGCCACACCAGTGAGCTAACTCTTAGACTTAATTGCCTGTTTCTTTAGAATCACATGATAATTCAGATAAAGAGAGACCTCAGGAGGTTTCTAGTCCAACCTCCTGCTCAAAGCAGGGTTAGCTATGCAATCAGACCAGGTGACTCAGAGCTTCATCCAGACTGATACTGAACCCATTCTTGCTTCTTCCACTTTTTTCACTACCCCTCTTTAATTGCTTATCATCATACTGCAGCTTGTCTTACTTTTGCTAACACTTAGCAGCAGTAAGAAAGACTTTAAAGGAGTTTCCTCCAAGTGCTTTGTAGCATCAGTGCTAACATTACTACAAACATTGCTGTGAGGGAAATATGCTTTTCTTCTCTGCCTGTCATTGCCAAACTAGAGTAAGATCACCACGCTGGAATAGAGAATGACAATCATGATCCTCTAGTATCATGTCCAGCATTTCCCACCAGTAGTGCAACAGACATATCAGTTGATTTGCATCAGCAACAGTCACAGGATGTATTCCTCATTGAGAATCCCAAATGTTTAACGAAATTACATGTTGTTAGTTAAAATGCAATATTAAAAAAGCAAAGAAAAGGCAAATTGCTGACCGTGGTACTCGCCGTCTTCCCTCCTTGCTCAGAGAAGGAGCTTTATACTTGATTATGCGCTTCAGGTGATTAATAGTATCACAACATTGTTGAGTAGTACCTGTTAGAAGGACAGAATTTACATTTACAAATAAATGCTAGTAACTTGGTTAAATGAATTGAGGTATTAGCATTATAGAAATGGTGCAAGAGATTTACACACAGGATAAAGTCTACCCACTCCACTACTCTGTGCTTCTACAGGAAATTTTTAAGGGACACAGAACAAAATCATGAAGTAGAAGACAGGCCAACAAGGTCTTTACTATAAAACTGTGTATTCTACTTTCTCTGACCACACTTACAGAAACTGTAAAATTTTCCCATGTGAGTACTTCTTCTGGGGCTACTTCTATCATGTATTGAACTGTTCAGGTTTTGGTTTTATGCTCCAATTACTATTAGTTGATGAAGGTCAGAGCATGGGGGGGGGAGAAAAGCAGGTTTACTGAAGAATCATTAGTACCGTGAAAGAAGTCGTAGAGTATTCATACAGCTACATACTGCTGTAGAGAAGAATGACAAGGCAACCAGGAAAGGGTATTACAAATGGTGGAAATCTTCCACAGGATATTATAGAAGCGTCAATTTTTCAAGCATTTTGTTTGTTATAAAAGCAGACTTCAAGATTCTCAAACTACATTTTTTACACTGTGTAACTGCAAAACCAGGACTCAGAAGCACATCTAGTACTTTTAGGGTTACCATAAATCTGTATATCATTGTAAATATGAAAAGGTTCTTTCTCCTGGGCTCAAAGTTTTCCAAAGGTGCAAGGAGTTGATTCAAAGGGTTCCTAACTACGTATCAAATGACTACCAGTAACGAAATATAATCCTTCCTTTGTTTTAAAAGCATGCACAATTACTTTTCATACAGGTATAGTAGTTTTTCTCAAGATCAAGATTCCACAGGATGGCTTTTTTCTTCATTCCATAGTTAATTATAGCTCACCTAATGATTTCTCATCTGTATGTGTTAAGGCCAGACTTTCCAGAAATACAACCAATGCTTCAAATACAAACTGCTCCACCAGAGAATGTTCTTCCCTTTAAAAATCAGGAATAAATGTAATGAGAAACACGAGCAGAAGAAGCACTAAGTGTGAAATTCTAATTAAAAAAATAAATTAAAACACTACAGAATTAAACTGCACAAGATATTTGCACAAAAAAATACATTTAAACCACTAAAAAAAGCAACTAAATTTGCTGACCACCTTTAAAAGGCACAAATAACTTTCCATAAACTTGTGATAGAAATTTAAATTTAAACACTCCCCACTTGTAGAAAGCTCAAACTACAAAATTATAATTGAAAGTGAATAAGCTGAGTAACTCAATTTTACAGCTATCATATACATTAATAGAATGAATGTCAGTGGATGACTATTTGAGTTCTACACTTAATTCTTTTTATCTCCCTGAACATTTAGTCCAAGCTACTTACTGTTTCAAGCTCTGCTCACCTAAATTCTCTGTAAATGCTGTTAAAAGCAAGTGCTGCACCCAATCTCTTGAAAGCACTGGGATGAAGAGCAAGACTATACAACCGTTTAAAAAGGGACTTGGTGTTCACTGGGCTTTTCTCCTGCTGTCTCGGTGTTGTCTGCTTAATAGACCATTTAAAAAATTCTCGTATGCACTGACCACAGAAATCTCTCAAAGTGCTGTCATCTGGATCCACTATGCCACTCTGAAATTACATAAGACTATTTCATTACAAGAATGAAAGAAACCCCGCCATTGTTTCAGTGCAGTATTAGAGTAGCTTATATATACAGTGTAATTTCTAAGTTAACAAACAGTTTCCCAGAAATAATAAAGCTTCAAAATTACTACTGTCCAAGGGAAGGGCAGTATTCCAGTCTTCACAGCACTGGATTAAAACTCAAAGATCTGGATTTCTATTGCCAAAGCTACCAGTTTAGGAGTCTTGTCTAAGTCACTTCATTTTCTGATGGGCCAGTTTCTTCTGCTTTAGAAGTGGTGTGACAACACTGTCTTTCATTTACAAAAAGTACTGCAAAACCTCCTGACCTACCTTGCCTCCAACCACTTCAGCTTTGTGCACAAGCCAGTTTTAAATTTAAAGCTTTTGCACCTGGGGAAAGCAGAGAAACTTAAGAGAAAAATTAAGCCCACATCAAAAGCAGCTTTCATTCAAGGGAAGAAGGGGTAGTGTGTGGTGTGAGTGTCATTCAGTAGTTCCTTGTATACACTGATGATAAAGAGAGTGTTTCATTAATCCTATAAAGGCCCTCTAAAGATGCTACACCTGCATTTTGAGAATGCCAAAGAAATAGAAAAATCCATCATCAAAATCTCAGTTAAGAAACATTAAATGGTCATTTAAAAAAAGACCAAAAACTTGATAAACTGTTTTTCTTCTTTCAGACAAATAAGGAGCCATTATATCTGTTCATGTGTTCTCAGTTCTTCCTGTAGTAAAATGATGCTAGTTAAAAATAGTCACATGGCACAGAAAAAAAGAGAAGACAGACTTATGACCTACCAAGATAGCTTCCAGGAATGCCACTGTATCTTGACTCTCAAATTTTTTGTTGTTGGTAAACCAGTGAATGAGTTGCATAACTAAAGGCTCATACAACTGTCTTGTTACCTGGAAAGAGTAAACGTCAACTACATTTCTAGGATTAATACATCTCTGTATGTTATTTTGCTATTCAAACAAAGAATAAAAACTAGTACTTCTTTTTAATATGGTCTATAAAATGAATAGTCGGCTTCATATTACATTCCCATATCAAGGATTTAAAAAAAAAAAAAAAAAAATCTGGTTAGCTGCTTTCTGTTCAACTCATCTCAAAAGATCTCCAAGCTTACTTTCAATAAGATCCCCTCAGACAAAGAACACTGCATGCCACATACTAATATGCCAATATACAGCCAGGGAAACAGGGAAAGTTCTTTTTAAGCTCTATTTTGATCTAAAATATCTCTTAATCTTTACCATATACGTAATTCTAACCTCCTGGATTTCAGCAATTCTACCTTTAAATCAACCTGACCGAATACTGTCATACTATAGAATGAAGGGAAGAACCATTAATATACTTATATATGCGCATACATACATGCTTATAATACAGTGTGTATGCCTGTGTGCACTGATTTGGACCAATGCAGGCATGATTCACCTGTGGTTTATGTTCAGCCACATGCCAGCAAAAGGAGCTTCACCTAAATTGGTAACCAGGTTCCTGTATATTTTAACAGAACACAAAGTTCCTTTCATCTAAAACCAGAACCTGCATGCCAGGGTCCAAACAGCAGTCTGAAAAGGCACAAAACCTGTGATTTCAGTGGAGCTGAACCTATGTATCTATTCTGTTTTGTGTAAAGGACGAGAAATATCAAGTTCAGATGTCTAATTAAATATATCATCCTTACCTATCAATAAGACAGCTACAAATTCTCTCCCAAATCCTTTTTTTGTGGACTGTAGATTTGCACACATTCAATCAGCTTCACATAAGTTAACTTATTACAGAAAAATACAGAAATTGAGTAGAGCAATAAAGAGCTGCTGGTACCACAAACTCTTTGAATTAACCTCAAAGCTCTCATGTGTTTGTACCTCTGAGTTACTCTGAATTACACTCCATTACAGAAGTCTTTGAAAAGGCTTCCTTCCACTCTGCTCCTGAAATCCTGAAAAACTATCCTTAAAATAGAATTTTAGCTTACAAAATACATTACACTGGAGGTAGGAGGGGGCAACATATCAGGATAATTTCTAAATAAAATTATATATTAATTCCAGCATTTAAAGGTATCTTGAACGAGCCAAAATGCTTATAAAATGAATCTATTTACCTGGTCTACGTCACAAGCAAGACGAAGCAGTACTGGAAATATTCGCTTATGTAACTGATGCATGGGTGGGGGACCCCGATGTCCTTCTGGCATCTGAGATGATTTCCCCAACATGTACACAACTATGCTATGTAGCACCTCACATGCTGCAACCTGAAATTTAAAAATCCCTTTGCTTATGCATCCATTACTTCCACAGAGAAGACAAAATTGTGGGCAGGAGAGAATGAGTCACAAGAATGGAGTGATTTCTCAAGTACTTGCCATCTATGTTAAGTCACCACTCCAGGAACAGGTCACGTCCATGAAAGTAATTTACACACATTCTAACTGGCCTTTCTCTTAATTTTTTAGTGTTTATTGTGGTCATTCAGTTTTCAGCTGGAGAAAATTCATCACTGGCTAAGTCACCCATCATCGTGTTTTCAAGGACACCTCCTTTCTGGACTCTCTTTGGATATCAACATCCCAATATAGCAAAGCTGCAAAATATTTGCATAAGTGCTCTGCTGGACTGGGCCCACAAGTTCATAGGCTAGGCACGAAAAGGAGGTCAAACACTGAAGATCAACTAGTTTAAAATTTTCATTTTTATGTTAGGTCTAACTCTCAAAGCACAATGCCATCTTATAGCAACCTCTGCTCTTTAGTTTTTAAACAGTCAGAATAATGTCATCATGAAGAGTGAAGAAGCACATTGCTACCTATGAATTAATTAAAACTGGTCTTTCTTAACAACTAATACATTATTTTATGCAGTATTTCAGCTAGCATTAAAAAAAAAGATGCAGATAAAACATCAATACTTTTGTTTGTCTGTCACTTGCAGAAAGAGCCAGTTCAGTAACACGAGGCAAGAACAAATCCAAATAGATGACAGGCTTCATATCTGCAAATGGTACAGCAAAGCTCAGGTGCTTCTCAGTGTCCCAGGATACACATTTCTTCATCATCTCTTCTGCAGAGGTAGCTAAGGCATTTGAAAAAGACCAAAACAAAAATATGCTTTAAATATATATGTAGAGCAAATATTTTCATTGCTCAGCTAAAAAAATCTGTAACCTTCAAACGTTAGTTAGATTACCATACGATGTTAATGCTTGATAAATTACTGGACGTTACAAGTACCAGAGTTATGTTAGAAGGCTGGTTTTATTTGCACATCCAAACAGATGTTTAGCCACCACATTAAAAATAATTGCAGCAAACATTTCAGGAGACAGTCACAGCAGTCTCCAGTTTCAATACAGGTAAGTTTGGAGACAGTTATAAACCCAGAAGACATTGAATCACACTTGATTTAAAATACTTCTTTAAGACATCTAATACACTTTAAGACATCGAAGACTTACGAAAAAAGTCTTGAGGATCAGATCAGACAAGAAGATATAACTTAGCAACTCCTGCAGTTGTGCAGAAAAGGACTACATTTATTGCTATGGCCTCCAAGGAAAGCTGCCATACTTACTCCCTTCTCTCTCTATATTCTCAGATTTATTAATTTGCTTAATAAAGTCTGACCACACTTTGTATTTAATTTCCAGGGAATAAGGCTATTTCCTAACAGTAGTTCTGAATAAGCAACAGGGAAGTACTTTGCAGAAAGAAAATTGATTGTAAAGGCAGAAAAAAATAAATGTAAGCGTGAAAAGAAAGGAACAAAACTTCTATACAACCACATTAGTTTTCAGACTAACTAAATTTTGCTCTGAATTTATCCCTCAAATCTCATGATCAGATACTGTATTTTTCCAATTTTGTTTTAATTAGATTTTATGATATTTAATTATTAAATTATATAGCTTATTCACATACTGAACAAAGAAGAGAAGAAATTTTATTTTTCTTTTTGTTTGAGGAGACTCTCAAATGGAACTCTACTACCTGGACATACTAAAGACATGGTTCACCTTAAACTCACAAGTGAAGTAAGCTTGTGGAGATTTACACAATTCACAGGCTGCAGTTTTGAAAAACTGGATTAAGTGAAAATTGTAGTAAAAAGGTGGAAACAAGTACTGAAGACTTACAAATTGGGGCAAAGTTTTGAAATGGCTTTACGGGGGGGGGAATAAAACCACATACCCAGATGCATATAGTTTTTTGCCTTTAACTGAAGTTTTCTACACACTGTCTGCATTCTGTAGTAATTTAGTGAATACTTTGCCCTCCTGAATTCCAGAATTAATAAAAGAAATTTTGTTTAGACAAGAGCAACAAAAAATTGCTTTCTTTAAAGAGATCATTCATTCGCAATGTTGAGACCTCACCAAAATCTACTTTCTAGAGAGACAGCAGAGGCATGTAAGTATTTTTATTTACATGGACAGGACACTCACCTGTAATTAAGTTGTGGTTGACCTGCCCTCCTAAAGATCCAAGAAGGCGTGCAACTCTAGTCCTTACTGCTTCCAAGGAGGGACTGTCATCCTAAATAATTCAACAGATTTATATTAGTGAAGGAAGAGTTATATCTATATGGAATAACTTGGTTTACATAGTAAATGAAGGTTTTATGGGTTTTATTAACACACAGATGAAGAAGGTAAAATGAAGAACTGCATCAAACAAAAGAACAGGTTTTTGTTCAATAAGCAAAAGAGGGCAAGACTGGAAAGTATTTTCATCATATTTTGTGGGCTTTCAATTGTCATTTCTCAAGTAAAGGTTAAAATTTTTTCACCACAGATAACAGTCTAAAAAGTGGAAAGAAATCTGAAGTAAAAATTTTCATTTGCTTTAATCTCATAACTTAAAAGTTTAGATCCTGTGTCTATATGTAAGCAGCCAAATAGTTTTCATAAGTAGCCTGTATAGAATGTAAAGTTTACTTTTTTAAAGACCATTATGCTGGAAAGAGTTACATACATACACAACACACACTAATATATATACATACTAACATATATACACTAGTTTCACACCTAAGAGAGGTTTATTCCAAGTTAGTTTGCACACTGAAATATAAAGTTACACTTATTTTGAGCAACTTGAGAAGCCACTGGTCAAAATGATACATATGTTTGACTTTGAGACTATAAACTCATCCACAATTTAAAAAAAAAGAAAAAAAGTTACACATTCACAAAATGGTATTTGCACACTGCACTACTGCTAAGCTAGGAACTGATTTTAGGTGTAGGAGTTAAAATTTTTATTTCCATAGTATATCAGTCTAGCAGTGATGCTGACTTACAGGATTTCTTCAGTTCCCTTTCCCTGCTTCATTCCCATTCTCACCCTAGTATATGACATCATTCAAGCTGTACTGATGTAGCAGCTTGAAGCATGCTGTAGAATGGGATTCATTGATCTGACCTGATAGAAATAACCCTCAGGAAACAGGTATGCAGGCAAGAAAGGAAAAGAAACAGTGGGAAGTGATTAACTCACATTTAACTCTAAAAAGAAACAGTGTTCTTACCAATGAAAAAGTCTTTGCTTTTCTTAAACGCTGTATCACAACTTTATTAAACCCCTTTTGGGCTGCTCGAGAAAGTTTCCTTACTTCCCAGTTATTGTGGGATTCAACTGATGAACAAAAAAAAAAAAATCAGCATATTAATATTAGTTTATTGTACAAGCACCTCATGCATCCACTCACATTTTCTTTAAAAAAACCACCCTAGTTTCACTTGTTTTTAAGATGTTATAATTATTCCTTCATTTAGTATCTTTATTAATGACAAGTCTCTATTAGTGAAAACTAAGCTGATTTAAGAATAAAAAGGACAAATCAGAGAAGTGGCATATAAAATGGCTACAATGATTGATCGACAGCAGCAAATAAATCTTAGTTTAAGAAAAAAGCAAATTTTGGGGTGTAAGAGAAGTTACATTGTTCCAACCACAGGAATTGCACAATATAGACAAAAAGCATGTCACATCGATATCTTTAGGTTTAACTATGAAAAAAGTATTTTCCTCTTCCTCAGGACTATCAGCTTTTTGCCTGTATATACCTGCAGATGTAGAGTTTTTCAAATAACCGTCAAGAAGAGGTAGCACATCCTTGTAGTAAGGCTGCATTATATGTCTGGGAATGTGAGCTGACCAGTCTTCCAAAGCATCCAGTCCCAGATCAGCCATTGGGGTACAGCTAAGGCCCAGCTTAAATGCATTCTACATGTCAAATGTAAAATTATTAGTCTTGCATTTTTATTGACCACTATTAAAGGTAAAAAAAAAAAAAAAAACGTATTTGAAAGCATTTAGCATATAACACACCTTCCTTCTTAACATCTCACTCAGATCAGTACAGGAGAAATATATTATATGGCAACACAGGCACTAACAGAGTCAGCTTAGGGCAAAAGCAAATTCTGACAATGTACTTGTTTATCCAGAAAGTCAAGTAATTTGTATTCTATCTCACTGAAGACAGTACAAAGCTTAATAGTTATCTTAATTGCTCAACAGGATACTAAGGTTGCCCCAGAATTTTTGTACACGTTTTAGAAAAAAGCGTTAGCTGTACATCACTTTAACCCACCTGCAGTGCAGGAATATATGCTTTGATATCAAGCATGACGATGTCAGGTGGTAAAGAAAGTAAAAAATTCAGACAGGACGCCAACAACTCATCCTTATACTGTTTCATTTTTGCTGCAACCTAAAGTTCAGATACACAGATCAACAACAATAATAAACCTTTTAAGATCTTGATTTAGCTATATCAGTATCCACGTAAAACGAACAACTCAAACACAATAGTGGAATTTCATTCACCTGCAGTTACCAGAAAGTACTTAACATACAATTATACATTGATTTTTCAATTTGTACATGAACAGATGACCAATACACCTCTTCTGACATTAAGTAAAAAACAGACAGAAAAAGATCTTAAACTGTGTTGCATAATTCAAAGAGCTGGAATACTTCTATCATATACTTAAGATTTCTCAGAAGATGTAATTTTGATTGAGTTGTATGTGCTTATATGTAGACTGTGAGAGTTAGCCAATGAAATCACTTACCTCTTTTCCAAACTTTACAAACAGTGCAAAGCAAGATTGTTTTTCTGGGTCTTCAGGGCATTTTCTGAGACTCCTTGGACTGACACCCTACCAAACACAAACCACAACTCAACAGTATTAAAAAAATTTAGTTCACAGTACAAATATGAAACACAAGTTCAACTTTGAATTTATACATCACTGTCCAATATGAAACTGGCATCAGTGAAAACTTGAAATGTACATTTGTTCTCTCAAAGCTTACAAATTAACACTAATACAGTGCACTGAGGGTCAACTTTTTGTAATACACTTATTACTCAAATAAGCAAGATACCTATGACTGAAAATAACTTTTCATTGTCTTAATTTCCTCCTTGTCCACCCATCTAACAAACCATAAAAGAAAAAACAGATCCCTAACAGTTGACCTCCAGGTGGTAAGAATGCTGGTGGAATAAGGAGAGGGTAATTCACAGCAGCATCTACACCAATGAGTTCTCAAACTTGCTTCACTTGGTGCCATCACCAGCAATGGCAGGGACAGTTCTGGGCTCTGTGTTGGGCTACACACATAATGAGCTGAAGCACCGCCACTCTACCACAAATGGTGCCTTCACCAATAAAGCATCGTATTTCCTGTGGAAATCAAGGAGTGGAATACAAGTATATCCCAGAAGTTGAGTAACTAACCCATACACGTCTATGCTGTCTGATTAGATTGTTTCTGATATCCAGGCTATCTTCGGTATTTCCCATCCCTCTGCTCACCAGGCTCAGGACTTCAGAAAGAACAGTATACATGGATGGTGTCTCTTCAGAAACTGGGCTTCTAGTCTAAATTTTGACTTTCTATGTGCTTGTAACTAGAGACATAGGATGCTATAAACATTTGAAACTGGCTAACAGTTTTAATGAACTATTTTCCATAACGCATAAAAGAATATATAGAAAAAACTGCACCATCATTAATAAAACATATTACACCTCCGTTGGAAAAAGAGATCTCACCTCAAAGTATTTTATTTTCTTGGCAATTTTCATTGTAACAGAAAGCAGCTTGTAGAATCCACTAATAAGAGGCAGTCTTGTTGAATGTATAATAAGCTCATAACCAAAGGAATATACCCAAGGGTTAAAGTATTCAACATGCTTCTCTGGAAGTATCTCTCTAAAACAGATGTACAGAAAACATATAGGGGGGGGGGGGGGGGGGGGAAAAGAAACTAAAGAAACTGAATAATATGTTTCCTTTTTTCTCAGTTTTTAAGTCAGTACAAGAAAGAAGTATTGCTGTAACAGAGCAGCTCCAAAGACAGTGAGGGAATAATTACATGTTGTCTTCTGAGCAAGCGTAGGAAGATTTTTACTCTGCCTTTTTTTGCAAAGCCAAATGCAAAGCCATTTTTTCCTCATTATATCTCGTTACTAAATTTATACAAACACACACATACTTGCATATCACATTCCATTATCGAGACTGCAGTATTGCTAGGAGAAATCAACTAGACCTCCAACTGGCAATAAAAGCTGTACCTTTCACCTAATGCCCAATACTACTCCATGAAGACTGTCATGTTTGCTTTCTGAAGTATTTAGGATATATGGTCAGTATAATACTGAAAGTTACAACATATAATGAAAGACAATTACACCCAAGTAATGAAGGGATGACTTGTGTCCTGTACTCTTTAAAAAAAACCTGAGCTGATGAGCTCGTATGTTTCTACCTATAACCCAGACATCTGAAATACACTTACTGTCTCCCTACTAATCACCTTGTGCATTTTGAAATATGGTATATTGTCTTAAATCAGGAACAGGCATCTTAGATCTCATTTCAGATTTTCTCCAACCACTTTGTAACTTCCAAGTTACCTAAAAACATACTAATACCTGCAGAATTCCACTAGATTTATAAAGGCAATAAAGTCTGTTGGCTTTGTTGGCTGAAGATTTGAAGCAGGATCAGAAGTAGGCCCAATCAAAGTACCGTCAGTTTCATTTTCATCCTGAAAATAGATATTGAAGCAAAAACACTGGATATGTGACAACACAGAAAGCATTTACACCTTTTTTTCCAGATTAACAGTCTGTCTCTTCTTTTTCTAGCTGTTACTAGCTATTCTGACACAAAGGACTAATAATTGACCCATCAATAATTCCAAGACATAATAAGGGATGCTTGCTTCTAAGGAGAAAGCAAGCAGAAAAATGAAAACCACTAGATGCCAGAGTAGCGTGTCTAAGATAACAGTGAAATTCTATCGATTCTGACGCTTCCATCTCCTAACACTGCAATGCAATATTCAGAAATAAAGTAAACCACTTTGTCTAGTAGGAATGCTATTTCAAGGACACTTTAAGGAGCTATCTAAGCATAATGAAAACAAGCAGGGAATGTGATTTTGGTTCTCCTGCAACAGCAGGAATTAATGGACATCAGGTCTCACCTGTTCATTAACATCCAGTTTCTGAACAGTCAGGTCCAATTTCTCAATAATCTTCAAAATAGATTTTATAAGTTCATCATACAGCAAGCGATTCAGGGACTGCAGTGGTGAATTTGCAGTAAGAAGGTTCTCATCTTCAAAACCACATTCCTTTGTAGGAGGAAAAAAGTTCACATTTCAAAACACCAATGAAAATTATTCCTGAATTTACAAACCAAGAGTTGAATGATCCAGAGAATCCAGCTTTAGATGTTTCTCAGCTATGGAAGCCTAAGTTCATCCCTGTTTAATTATTTTATCAGCCAGAAAATCCATCTAAAACCAAGAAACAGTTCTTCTGCAGTGTGACATCTGGTAAAAGTCTAGGGTTAAAAAAGCAGCAATAAGACTCAGGATTATGTTTCCTTTTGTATTTCCACATTAACTATGCTTTTACCTTCATTATGTCACAGTTCAGCAGACTTCTAAAGAGATACAGATAGTCCTTATACGTTGGTACTTTCCATCTCCGTGTCCCAACCTCTCCATCTTCAGGGGATTCTTCTGATCCAGTAGTTTCTTTTTCATAAAAATCCTGAAAGGACACAATATTTTGCAGAAACATCACTGTGGTGAGTTGACATTGGCTGAATGCCAAGTAACCACCAAGTATGCTCTATCACTCCCCTCCTTAGCAGGGCAGGGAAAAAATAAGATGGAAAAAACTCGTTGGTCAGGATAAAGTTTAATAAAGCAAAAGCAAGGGCCATGAGCAGTAAGCAAAGGAAAGCAAAAGATTTATTCTCTGCTTCTCATCAGTGGGTGATGTCCAGCTGCTTCCCAGGAAGTAGGTTTTCAAGACATGTAGCAGTTGCTCCAGAAAACAAACATTGCAATAATGAATGCCCCCTCCCCCCACTTTCTCCTAGCTTTTATTGCTAAGCAGACATCATATGGTATGGAATATCCCTTTGGTCAGTTTGGGTCAGCTGTCCTGGCTATATCCTCTCTCAAGACCTTGCCCACCCCCAGCCTACAGGTGATGGGGGAATGTTCAAGAGGCAGCCTTGATGCTGTGCAAGCACTGCTTAGCAGTAACTACAACACTGTGTTATGAACACCCTTCTAGCTAGAAATACATACAAGCACAGTGCTATGAGGGCTGTTACGGTGAAAACTAACTCCATCTCTGCCAAACCCAATACAACTACATATATAACTACCTGACTTAAGTTAAAACACAATGTAAAATTACTTCTGCAGGTAGAAATGTGAAAAGAATAGCTTTCTCACTTTACCAATCTGAAAAGAACACAAAACAACCAGCTCCTTTCAAAAAGCTCTAAAGCTGTTCTCCTTCTAGTGGTCAGTTATTTGAGAAACTCTATAGTTATCCTGCCGCACAGCATTAAAAAGCTTTAAAATCTTCCCTTAACACAAACATCCAAGTCAAACTTCTGAAGTGTCCAGAATCTCTTATCCTGGAAGAAAGCTGGATGACCTTGATTACAACCTACTTTGTTACAGACAACCTGAGCAAACCAAGAACTGCAGAGAACAGAAGTCTATTTCCCCAAATTTTTTTCATTCAGTACATGAGCCATACCCTCATTACACTCATTATATGCAGGGTCCAGAGACTAGTAACAAATGAGCCACAATACAGAATAGACAGTACTATTTTGCTTCTTTGGGCCTTCCCCTGTTTACTGGGCTAGATCTTCAAGAACTGGAACATATACTCTAGGAATCTAGATGAAATGCTTAAATAGTTATTTTACCTTTGAAAATGTGATTGGCTTGGAGAAGATTCTGATTAATCCCTGATGCACTGAAACAACAACAACAAAAATTTGCCTGAACAGACTTAAAAACGTACAGCATCCATATCACTCATTACATTAGCAATGAATTAAATCAGTCTTCTATTTTATATATTCTGTCAGGATGAGGGAGAGGCAAAAAGAATACAGGGGTTTTTTTTAAGGGCAAATACAGCCAAAACCAGAGCTGTAACTTTAGGATGTTTCCCAGAGAACCATTCTGAACTTGCTTCTTATTGTTTTTTTCAATACTTGTTTTGACTTTTCCTGACTCTGAATGCAATGATGACCAAGGCATTGCCCATAATGCCCATACTGAAGAAAAAAAGCAGTAACTCCTGATAACTCTGAGACATGGACTTTGCATCTTGATTCCAGCATTGTGCTTGTGTTCACCACATCCCAAATCAAGAACATGAAAAACAATTAAAATGCCACAGCAATATAGAAAAGCCACCATAAATAACTGAAAAAAAATTAAAATAATTTCTGAAAAATCATTATAATTAAGTATCAGCATGCTGCAGGCTACTGGAATTGTCAGCTACAAATGCTGACACATTCATTATTACATTTGCAGGACTATCTGACTAACTGCATATTTGGAATTTTCATTTTCACTATGTACCAGGTTCCAGAGCATAAAAAGATTACATTTCTAATAGAGATGACATTGACCCTACTTTCTGTGGTATTTTGTAGAGGTAACTGAAAGGGTATTGAACACATTTTTGTAAATTTTTCTCTGAAATCCCTTTCCCCACATAATCATTCAAAGCAGGAACATAAGTCTTGTGTTTAAACAGATTATCACAAAAATATATTCTCCTGCCTTTGATGATGGCCACTCTGTCATCCAAAACAGTTGTTAAATGTATCCTTAAGTGATTTAACACCAGATATTGAAAAATAACACGAGAACCCTAAAACTCCATTACTAGAGGACAGAAAAAGCTTCATTTTTAACCCCAAATGTCTGTTCTGCATTTTACTCTTAGAACTAGTTAATCAATTTAGGGAAAAAAAGTAATCCAACCCCCCAAAACAACAACGCCCAAAAAACCCACACCAAAATTAATATCACAGACTCACCCACAGTGCTAATAAAACTCCAGAGAACTGGACCTTTTCCTGAGAGGGCAAGAAATACTTTTATTATAGATCTGCAACAGACTAACTGCATTTTTTCACTGTATTGTGGAAAGCTATTGATCTGCAGCACAACTAGATGTTCAAGAACTGGAGTGTATACTTCAGGAATCTAGAAGAAATAAGACCAAAATACCCATTATGCAAAGACAGTTACTGTGACTCTGTATCAATGTGAAGAACTACGCTAAATTATTTCATCAAAATACTTTGTTACAAGAGTTTACATCATGATCTGCTCTCAGAACAATAAAAGACTTCACAAAATTCACCTTAGATGTAAAAAAAAACCCAAACCAAACAGACCAAGAAAGTTTCCTGGAATATATTGTGGAAAGTATCATAGTTGCTGAATAGATTAATGCTTCAGTGGAACCAGCCTTAAGCTTATTAGAAAAGTCTGATTAAACAATATTAAACAATATTATATTAAACAATTAGAAAAATTTAATTAAACAGTAATAACACAGTAGTATAATCTGCCTGTCCTTAACAGTCTGAATAGAGAATTTAAGTTAAAATCTATTCTCTGTCCCAATCTGGCTTCCCAGCTCCAGCTGGAGTCTGGAAAGCCCCTAATAAATATCTTTGCCTAAAACAAATAAAAACCTATTCACGTTTGGCTATCATGGTTTTCATTACAATCCACTGTAGCATTTTATTTAGTATACTCAGTGCATTTTCTTTATTCAAATAAAATCAAAAAAAGTATTCTCCTGATATTCGTCCCATCCCCTAGGAGCTATGTGCCATCATATTTTAGATAAACAAACACTTTATATCATAGATAAGATCACAGCTACTACTTCCTTACAGACCTGTAGCTGCATTAAAAAAACGTGACTGTAACTTTAAATATTTCACTTACTGTATCTATATGGAATATCACACTTGCAATGGATTGGAGGAAACTTGGTAATTGATACAGATGGTCATCTATTGTTTCTGCTTCTGTGAGGTACATTTGCTTACAACGCTGAAGGAGCTCAACATACATGTTGTCAACATCTTTAGAATGTATAGCTTTACAGGGCTTACAGAAAGAAAATAAAATACTGATTTAGCAACTGTACAGCCAAGCAAATATACACTGTAGCAATAAAACCCAGAGAAGTCTTCAGTGAACCATAATAAGAATAATCTTTTATATTTTTCCAGGAACTCCACACATCTGAAAAAACTAACTTTCAAGTTAGTTTAGTAAGTATTCTACTTGTTACATGTATGAGAAACATGGTACCTGCAATGAACTAAAGTAATAGTACACTGATACAGTGTAATTACTATAAGAGTACTTGAACTTTCAGTGACACGATTTCAAATTCAGCCTGAAAAGCATGGAGTTTGACTTTAAATATCTTAAATATGGCATTATGGATGCTAATATTCACCTCTATTTTGACCTAGCTGCAATAAAGTAGAAAGTGGCTTATCTTAATGGGATCTGGCCAATTATCATTCACAGGTTACTACTATTTAGCCTTTAACCCAGAAGCCCAAATTCTGAACTTTTACTGTGCTGGGATCAGTACAAACAGAGGATGAAGACTACTCCTAAACTAATGAAAAAGCAGAAATTATGCCAAACAGTACCAGAGGGTACGTAGTAATGCTTACAGATTTCTATAGAATGATTTGTAAATCACAATATTTAGCATGAGCTAGGACAAAAAGTAGTCTTTGTGGAAAAGGATCTAGGAACCAGGTCACAGGCAAGAACTACAGTAGGAAATTGAAAAAGAATGTACTGATTAATGACATTAATGACAGAATATGTTAGGCTGAAAGTTGATTCTAGCCTGTCTAAAAGCATGCTGACAAAATAAAGACTATCCATTTATCATTTGTAGAACTGCAGGCATTACTTTAAAATTATTTCAATGATGAGACAGTAAAAGGAATACTCTGCTTTGAAACTGCGTCGATCATTGAACCTGTGTTCAGGCTAAGGTCATTAATTGCAGTAGCAGGAAGACTCTGCTTCCTTACAGCCTAGTATCTGATGCCTGGCCAAGATTTAGTCTAAACACATCAACAACTATTAGTCTGTCTTAACATATGAAAGATTTACAGGTATTGGAGCATTAAAATCCATTTTTCCTGTTAAAATTTGCAGTATTATTTTATGTCTCTATTTACATTATACAATTTTAATTAATGTCTTGTGTTTCATAACAGGTATTTTTAACAATGTTGTTCCAATTCAATAATTTTAAATACTTCATTTTTTCAGAAAACAATACCTTTAACTCAATTGCTTTCTATCTTATATCACAGAAGAGGAGACTAGGTTTCAACAAAGCACACTGAAAATTCTACAAAACAAATGTACTCTGCTGAAAAGGCAGCAAAACGGAAAGGATTCAGTCAGTAACCAGCTGTTCTATCACATTTCCTAACCTTCTCTAAATAATCTTTGAGATTATTTAACCTAATCTTTGCCAGTAACCAGCTGATCTATCACATTTCCTAACCTTCTCTAAATAATCTTTGAGATTATTTAACCTAATCTTTGCTTTGAGAGACAAAAAGCCCCAATGTCTAGAATTTTGTTATATAAAAGTTGGGGTACCACCATCAAGCACATAGGTTGCAGATACATAAACACTACCCCTTCTGTATAGAACCTTAACTTTATTGTTATATTCCCTTTTTAATTGACTGCTGACAAAAACTGGAAGCTGGTTCTTAATGGTGTTTCCTGACAAACACACCTGCCTTCCACATACATATATAAGCATGGTTTAATTTTCTTTTCATTTGCAGTTGTTTAACCTCCTGGTGTCCTGCAGTCAGCAGTGCATTTTGGCTGTTCTGATAGAGACCCCTGTCCTGTAGGAAATATATCCGAGTTGTTTCCAGAGCAGAGCTAGTCTGGATCCTACCATCTAAATGCAGAGCTAACAGATATTGTCTGTACCTATTAAGCACATCTTAAGTTGTGTTTTTCCTGGAAAAGCCCCTGTTTTTCCACTTTGGAACTAGCAGAAG
>NW_020799095.1:108913870-108920835 GCF_003259725.1 Athene cunicularia
GAAGAAATTTACTTTAACAGTGAAAAAGAAAGGGACTCAACTGGCTACAAATAATAATAATTGCACAATTCACAAGGATTTAGTTTCTGTGGTCAGGACATATGCTCAAGTCCCCTTCTCCACTGAACTGTTCTGCAGACAAATAACTCAGAATATAGGTAATTTCACAACCCCAAATATAACCAAAAACTAAATTTCAAGATCCTTAAATTATCTTTTTTGGCAGACTATCTTTAAAGAGGGTTTTACCCTTCACAGTTGCCATGGCCCTAGTACCTAATCCTTGCATTTTTGTAATTTCTGCAAAAGCCACTCACATTTCACAGGCCAATTTCTCATTTTCTTCATGAACTTCATTTGTTCCCAACTTCCTCCTTCTTCCAGTGAAAATTCTCCTTCCGTTCCTACTTTTTCCTTTAACCCAATCTACCATACTATTTTCTAAATTACTACATTCCTCTTATTTCTACTCCTACCACAATTCCCTTCTCATACCAGGGTTTTTTACTACTCCAGAGGGATAAATGGCATCAAGTGTAATGCTGCTGTTTGTAAAATGATTGGACCTCGTCTAGTTTAATGAAATACATGTTTAACTTTTTAGATTCCAACTTAAAGTGCACCAGCTTTGTTCTCCAATCATCAGCTTAAAAGACAGAAGACTAGAGCCACCTCAAGGGTGCCAGTAGAGAATAAACAACTCCAGACAGAAGACACCACTGTATGTATGGTATCTACCTCGCCACAAATTGAAATAAATTACAATCTTACCTAGATGTACTGCGTATCGCTTCTGATCAACCTGTAATATCAGAAAAGGTTTGTCATATGTGATTGATTCTTCATCAGGGATAATTCAATTAACAATTAACATGTGGTAAAATTTACCTGTGGGTTGATTGCCTTCATTGCAAAATCAAAAATCTCCTTTGCAGTCTGAGGATCTGTGAAACAATCCAATAACTACTATTCCACTATTGACACACAAGAGGTAGAGTAAAGACAAAGAGATTTTTATCCAAAGCTTGATATGAAGAAGCAATACTGGAAAGCCTTCTGTATCTCATTTTAAGAGGCAGAGACTCTTTTTCCTGAAATACTCTTAAATTTGAAACAAACGTGTATCTATTGATTTTTCTGAACACCCATGTTTTAACACACGTCTCTTCTAAAGGAAACACATCTCTGTATAAAGTGCATTCCAGCTTCCATGTGGCTCTCAGATGCCCAGCTCCTGGTTATAACATAGCACTTCAAACGTTTATGTACAGAAACACACTGCTGAAGCCACTCCACACGAAAACAGACTACAAGGACACCACAGCTGGACAGGCCTTGTATTTGCATAAACCATCTACTAGTGGGAAAATTTTCATTCTGGATTCTAAACAAGAAACGGTGCTGCTTGCTGGCTGTGTAATGATTAAAACATATCAAATTGTAACTCTCTTTTACAGAGAAAAAGAACATACCTTCGTCCACAGATTTGGTAAAGTTGTACATGAGTGCGACCAGACCCCTCAGACATCCTGCCACAACAGGTAGCTTGGGTCGTCTTGTAGCTGATGTCATCTAAAAGAAGTGGGAATTGAAAAAAAAATTATCCTCAAGCTAAGGTAAATTTACACGAAGGTTTCCAGTTCCTAGAAGTGTAGCTAAAATAACATATTCCAATTTAATACAGTTATGTGAGCACACACCTCTACAAACACAAGTCCACAGAAACATCTCCTACTCAGAAGTTTCATATCGTTTGGGAAAGGGTTTAACTACAGAAGCATAAAAAATCCTTTGAAAAGCATGAAATATGTTCCACCAAGACCAACCACAGCAAAACTTACATAGGATACATTAAGGTCTTAAAAGTGAAGAATACAGGAAAGTTCAGTTTGCGTGCCATCTTTTCCTCACACTAAATTGGTTAATTCACTGTTAATTCACTGTCACTGATGGCCTTGAATTTTTACTTTGAAAGCTTCTCAGAAGCATAGAACAAGGACTTTAACAGTCCTTAAAGTAGCATTTGTGACTGTTCAGTTAGATCCCTACAAGCTGTACTAGTTACAATAGTATTCCAACATACAGTACTACACATATCAGAGAAAAAAAAAACAAATCAAAGTAATGCAAGAGAAATTCCATTAATACCTGTGTTTTAAGCTCTCCCAAATAAGCTCGAAACAGTTTTTCAGAGTTGTTAATCATGTCACTAGGCTGGACCTCCCCCAGAACTCCCAAAAGCTCATAAATCTTCTCCAACACTAGAAAGTAATTTAATATTATTAAATATTAATTACTGAAATAATTACTTTGACATTTCCGTTGCAATTCCTAGGTAACTTGCAAACGTGAGAAAACCATCACTGACAGTTTACTTTTAATTGGTGATTAGCAAGTGGGAAAGATGGCTCTTTATGATGTACACACATACATATATATATATATATATCACTACATAATACCCTGTGAGATACACCCTCTTCTCACATTAATAAGTTAAACACATTTACTCTTTTTAAACGTTGCTTAGAAAACTGATTAATAAAAGGCCATATCCACTGAGGAAGCATTTACCACTAATCCAAGTTTGCTGCTGGCCTCAAGGTTATACTGGGTCTTTCAAGTAACATCATGGTTAAAGCCAACAGCTAGCTGAAGTTTCTCGGCTTGAGTTCAGACTAAAGGGTTCTAAGCAGACACAGCAATTTGTGAGGGCTAGATCTGTCAAGCCAAGATTTCAACTGTAACTAGCCAAGAGGAATAAACTAGACCTCATGTTAATATGCTTAACATCATAAAAAAAATATAATTAGGCAAGGCAGGAGCTGATGAGCTCACATTAGGGGCAACCAATACAGGAACTATCCTACTAAAACTGCAGCTCTATAGACAAAACTGGGCAGGGTTGAAATAAGGTTACAAAGAGCTTTAGCAACTGAGCTGGGGTTTACATAAACTTTGACAGTGACAGGCAGCCTCTGCTTTTCTTAAGGACACCCACTGGAGGGACCAGGACTACTCTTAAGGCTCAAAGTTATAGGGGTACATGTGTGTATAGTTATGAAACAGGTGTAAGAGTAACTTCAAAGGTTCACCACGTTAGCACCAAACCTGAGGGGAAAAAAAAAAAAAAATCTAAGATCTTAGCAAAGTTAAGTTGGTTAACAACAAGAAAGCTGGAATTACTTTCAGGATTCAGGCATCCAGGGACTAATAATAACAGATTACACAAATACTCTTTTATGTCAGGAATCCTAAACTAGACCTATGGTTAAATTCAGTATAAAATGCCACCACTAAAGGAATTATATGGTTTCTACCACATGTTAGCTCACACATATATACAGATCTCCTAAGAAGTGGCTAACTGCATGATCACTATCAGAAAACCTGAACAAACGTTACTAGCTCTAAAACATGACAGCTACCATTTTTAAACACATTTGCCATGGGAATAACAATTATTTATTTCCATGGGGTATAATCCAGCAAAAACTTAGTGTAAATAAAACAAACGACATTGACAGAAATACTAAAAGCCCACCTGTATCAGAAACTCTACTTCTTGTGGCAAGTTCCCCATAAAATTTATTAAATATTTCCCCAACTTTCATTTCTTCCATTAGATAGGAACGTCGTAAACTTTGGAGCAACTAAGACAGATTTAAAAAAACCCAAGAATTTTGGAAAATCATTAATACCACTGCCACAGTCCTACTCGGTCTAAATAAAAACACAGTTCATATGTGTAACTTCAGCTCACTTATGCTATTCAGTGAAAGAGATTTAAGGTGATGGTCCAGGAAATCTACTTTAACAACAAACTACCATCTTATATATGTATGAATATAAAGTTTGTAAGTTTTAATTTATATTTACTTCTTGTATTTAATTTATATTATTAATATTATATATAATCATACACACATCATAATTTTATATATATATACATATATATAAACCCCACAAAAGCACAGCCTTAGCAAGTCTGCATTAGTCTTTATCATATTGTACTTCTCTCTCTGCTGCTATGAAGCCAATCCAATTTACAGAACTGACTCAGATTAACCCAGAAGGGAGTTTTGTTTCTCATGAACAAAATCAAGTAGGCGCAAAAACATTTACAAAACAAGGGTCTAATGCATTATAAGGAAGCACATCATGAAATCACTGTCTCACACAGTAATAAAACTTCTGAAAAAAAGCTGTCCTCCTCTTCCACATACTGGGTCTAATATATTATAATATTATATATTAATACATAATATTTTAAAGTAAGGATACAATTGAACTGCAAAATTTCTCCTTAAAGAACCCTAATAAGCTAGAGGGAAGAGCTGCAACTACCCCAAAACAATTGTGTCTTGCTCTAGCAGATGAAGGAGTAACATGCTCACAACTAAGCAATCTACTGAAGGACTACTGAAGACAACTTCTTGTTAAGACATATGTTTTACTAACATGTAAATATTACATTATTACTATTCTCTTGCTACTGCACACTACAGATTTTCTACATGATATGGCACAACTATAATAGTACGTCTTTTCTACTTTTTCTAGAAACGAGAGATTTATAAAATGCATTTTACCTTAATCAGAAGTTCCAGAGCTGGGATTTTACATTTTGCTGCTCTGTCTTTTGTATAAACACTAATACAAGTTTGCTAGATAGGAAAGAAAATTGAGATTATAATACTTGTAAGTAGAGAAGGGAATTTAAAGATAACAATGCATTCATCTACCTTTTTAAAGTATCTGTTCCTAAGAAGTTTAAGGTTTCCAGAAAAAAAAAAAGACTAAAACAATATTGAGTCTTGAAAGTGGCTTCACTGACAACACTGCAGCACTCTGACATAATTAGAAATCTCAGCCCAGTAGAGTTTCTAGAGTAAAAGGCACACATAGCACATTTTCTGCCTCTGTACTATCATTCCTTACAATATGTAGCTACTAATTTCAAATCAGAAAGGACAGTGGTGCAGTCAAGCATTTTTATGCAAAACAGTATCATTCAGCAATCAAGGAACCTCATTTTTAGAGGTACTGAGGTTTCCACCAATTTCTGTGTATACTGCAAAGGTAACAACTCTGCAAAAGAAATTATTAAAATCTGTATTTAAAATTAACAATCACCTACAGTAACATTTAAAATATTAAACTATTAATTTAGACCGTGCAGATTATGTTATCTTATTTTCAAAATCAGTGCCTATTATGTCCTTACAATGAGAAGTTAATAAAATTAAGTGTATAATTGAAGAAATAATACCACTTCTTTGTTGTATGAATTATACTTTGTATCAATCAAGTTATTTCAGCTCTAACAAAACCACTACAGATGAGTAAGGCAGACTGGGAGAGGTGAGGGATAGTTAACAATCTGTTATGGTATGAGACCCATGAGAATAGTTTCAACCATTCAGCAAAGACCTTCAGGAAATAATATTCCTTTACCCACCTTAATATTACAGGCATAAGGATGAACTTTGTCTCCAACTTTCTCCATAAAGACACAAAGAAACTTTAATGCTTCTTCCCTGCAATCTCGAAACTAAAAAGTTAATAAAATGTAATTTAGTTTTAACATGTATAACATGTTGCCCATACAGCACTATCTCAAAATTTCTTTAAAAATTAAAGTTTACCAATTTACCTCCTCAATGCTGAGGGATCTGTGGATAAAGACGAGTAAGCCATGCTCTGGGGAAAACACCAGGGACAGGTGCAACGCTGCGGGGAAGCAAACAAACCATCAGGCGGTTGGTTTCTTCTCTAGGGCAGGCAGGGCTGGACACCACTCAGCCTTAACGCCTTAGACAGGGGCGATGCCTGTCACCAGTAAAGCCACGACTTAACGTGGGTGCTTCTGACCTCCCCGTGGACTCGGGCCCATGCGCTTGCGCCTCTGACCTCGCACCGAGGCCTGCCCCTGCCCAGGACCGAGGGAAAGCCAGCCTGAGGACAGGGCGGCAGGGGAGGGCAGGCACCAACGCATTTTTACCACGGCAAATCGTTATCTGGGGCAAGAGACGGTCTCTCGCCCGAAATCAACCTTTTCTGCCATGCCAGGAGCCCTCAAGCGCCGTGTTGAGTGGGGGAGTCAGGGAGGGCAGAGCCGCCCCTCGTGTGTGTCCCCCTGCCATTAATGAGCCCTGCCCACGCCGAACAGTTGCTGTCTTAAAGCCACCAGCAATATAACAGCCGCCTCTGAGCCCCTGGGCCCCCCCCCAGCCGCCACCTCCCCGCAGCCGGGCCCAGGGCCGCACCCTGCACGCTGCTGGACAGGCTGGTGAGGCAGGTCTCCCCCAGGCTGCGGAGCAGGCTGTAGCCGTGCAGGGCGGCGCTGGCGGCATCGCCGGGCTGCAGGCAAAGGTGCAGCTGGTGCAGAGACTCCTGAACACCCGCCATGCTGCCCCGCGCCGGCTGCGGAACGGCGCGAAGGGGGGATGCGGGATAGAGAAGGAAAGCAGGAAGGAGGTGAACCCTCCGGCACCCCAAGATGAGGGTCGCGCCCTGCTCGATCTGCTACAGCACCGACAGGAATATACTGCAGGGAACTCTTTCTGCTACGAGACCGAGGCTGTCCTCAACAACGGCACCGCACACACCCCCCTAGGCCAGAATGGAACCACCCGCACCGCACCGAATTTCGCGGCAAAACTAGTGAGTGAGTCAGACGGGGAGGCGTGGGGAGGTCGGAGCAGCCCATTCTCCGCAGAGGGGGGTGGAGGGAACTACTACTCTCTGTTGTGCTGAGCCGATCCTGTGCCGACAAACACAAATATGCCCCCAAGCCCTCTTCCCTACCACTGCCCGCTAGGCGACCGTGCCGCCTCCCTCTGCTTGGAATGCTCTGGCCGAGGTCTCCCGGAGTTTCTTCCGCCTCCAAGTTCGCCAGTCCTGATGCTACCGCGTCAGCCCCCCGCTGGCTGGCTGTGTTGGACCCGGCCGGGGGCGGGTCC
>NW_020799095.1:108920885-108945739 GCF_003259725.1 Athene cunicularia
GCCGCTTCGCTTGTGGATGCGGGAGTGCCCTGGATACAGCCTGGAACGCTCCCGACAGCGTGGAGGATGGATCCGGCTGGAAAATGATCTAGGGGAAAAAGAAGTTTTGTCTTACTAAGTTTATTACTTGGGTTTAGCACAGTGAGCAGGACAGCATGGTCAGGAGTGTGGATCTGCTGTTGTAGCTTAAATTAGCATGGGAGTATATGTCGGGGATTCTAGTGTATTCTTTTATGTTACGTATTTCTAGAAAGAATGAATTGTTAATGCAGAAGGAATTAGCTTGATTGTCATAGAAAGCCTTTCTTGCTTTATAAACAGGGTTGGGTTTAGTTGCAGTAACAGGGGGTAATTGTCATGTCACTTGTTTTACAGATCCAAAAATAACGGAGAAATTAGTTTCATCTAAAACGCTGTATTTTGACTTTATGCTTGAATACCAGTGTAGAAAGCTTTCTAGCAAAGCTTTGCTAGAACTTGGGATCTCTCAGAAGAGATATTAATGTAAAGAAAAGTTCTAGGTAGACTTGAAACATCTTTATTGTTTCTGTTTTAACAAAACACTGGAACTGATTGATGCTACTCATGATAGTAGAGTTAAATGAATGAGACAAATGGGGAGGCTGAATTTTAGTCTGGTCTAAATGTAAAATGCCTTGATTAATCACAGTAAAATTTTTTTTTTTTTTTTTTTAGCTATTCCTCTTGACTTCGATATCAGTTCACCTCTGACTTATGGCACACCCAGCTCCAGGGTAGAGGGTACTCCACGAAGTGGTGTACGAGGAACTCCAGTTAGGCAGAGGCCGGATCTTGGGTCTGTCCGTAAAGCCAGACAAGTCGATTTACACTCAGATGGGGTGGGTAGATGTCTCAGATATCACATTTGACAATTTCTTTTTAAACAGCTGTGCATATCTGAATATGCTTAATTTGTTTCCACACAGCCAACTGAGGATATAGCGACTGACCAATCTCTTGGACAAAAGCTTGTTATTTGGGGAACAGATGTTAATGTAGCCTCATGCAAAGAAAAATTCCAGGTAGGTTAACATCTTGTTTTCTCCTTTTTCAAATGCAAAATTAGTTTGATTTAAACAAATATTAGTTGAATCTAATACAGAGTATCTGTTTGTACTACTAAATTCTGCTTGTCTTTCCCTTGTCTCCCTGTTACTTCTTAACATTCAGAGATTTCTTCAGCGCTTCATTGATCCACTAGCTAAGGAGGATGAAGATATTGGCTTGGATCTTAATGAGCCACGCTATATGCAACGACTTGAAGAGGTACTTGTAACACAGCAAAATCTCTTTTCTTTTTTGGTTTGGTGTGTCATTGAGCTAAAGTTTTCTTTTCCAATACCTTGCAGATTAATATGGTTGGGGAACCATTCCTGAATGTAAATTGTGACCATCTAAGATCATTTGATGAAAATCTTTACAGGCAACTGATCTGCTATCCCCAGGTGAAGTAGTGCACTTGTGTTCTGGCTTTTAAGCGGCCCTTTTATATTTCTGGCTTTTAATATGTTTGTTGAAATGCAGTGTGTGCTTTGTATGTTCAGTGTAATCTCTGTGGCTACTTTGTTTTACTTAATATAGAATGTCTTGTTGCATAGTAGTTGATTGTAGCTAATACAGTGGGTACCTTATGCATGCAAAATTAGCAGTAAACTGCAGTGTCTGGAGTCTTGCGCTTTTTTTTTTCTCCCATTGCAATACTCAAATGAATAAATATGATCTAAACAGCAAGTTTTCTGTTATGTAGGAAAATGGTCAGCTGGCATATTTTTACTCAATCGTGGTTGATCAGCAGCACGAAAAATGCTTCATACAAAAATATTTAATGGTATGATTTTTTTTTTTTTAACGTGTAAGCTTAACTGTTTCTAACAATTTTATACAGGAAGTTATCCCAACATTTGACATGGCTGCCAATGAGATCTTTTTTGATCGTTACCCTGATTCAATATTAGAACATCAAATTCAAGTAAGGCCATATAATGCACTGAAGACTAGGAATATGAGAAGTCTAAACCCTGAAGGTAAACTTTTGATTACCATGTTAGAAATGAATCTTAAGGATTTATATAAACTTATTGAATGTTAATATAGAATTACATGAAGACTGTATAAAACTGTTCTTGGGGTCCATACAGACCAATGTCTTTTGTTTATATAAAATTTCAGAAGCAAATGCTTCAGAGCGCCAATGCAGAATAATCTATCCATAAAGGATATCTTTCCTGGCATCAGCTACTTGTGTTCTTAGTTATGCAAGTGTAAAGGATTCTTTCTTTTCTATAAATAGTCCCGTAAATTAGAATAATTGTATCACACACTTATGATTCTTTTTGCTTTGTCTTAGACAAAATACTAGTACCTAACTGAGTGTTTACCTCCCACCTAAAAATGAATGTAACATAAAATTTTGAAGGTTAGCTTCAATTTTAAGATTATGATGTCTTGACACAAGTGTCTATTTTGTAGATATTGATCAACTTATCACCATCAGTGGCATGGTCATCAGAAGCTCCCAGTTAATTCCTGAGATGCAGGAAGCATTCTTTAAATGCCAGGTTTGCGCTTTCACCACTAGAGTGGAAATCGATCGTGGCAGGATTGCTGAGCCATCAGTGTGCAAGAACTGTAACACAACGCACAGTATGGCACTGATTCACAACCGATCCATGTTCTCTGACAAACAGATGGTATGTTTCACTTAGGTTGTGGCTAAAATGAAACAGTTTCTCATTATTGCTCCTCTGCCCCCCTAATATGATCAGTAGCATTAATGTATCTTGAGACTGAATGATTTGAAAACCAGAAAGTGTTGGAAGGTGAAAATGTGTGAAACAACTTGGCAAAAGGGAAAGTCTACTCTGGAGAAGAAATGCATCAGAAGGATGAAATTAAGTATGTACACATCTTAATGTTTCCATATGGAAGCTTCTTTATATTTGGTATGTCCACTTCTATCTAGACTAGATGAGCCTTGTCTGTAACAGCATTTTAGCCATACCAGTACAAACCAGCAGAATTCTCATTTTCATCATATCTTTTTATTAGTAATCAGTTTCGCTGTTTGGGTGGGGGTGTTTTGTTCTTGAACAATGTTTCTGATTCAAAATGTTGCTGAAGACCATACTAATACAAGATTCTGTTGTATGGTCTATGGAAAATCTTTGCTTTTTTGAATCTAAAACTTAAGGGTTTTTCGCTAGATCAAACTGCAGGAGTCACCTGAAGATATGCCGGCTGGACAGACCCCACATACCGTTGCGCTGTTTGCTCACAACGACCTTGTTGATAAGGTTCAGCCAGGTGACAGAATTAATGTCACAGGTAAAATATGGTTTGAATATTTGCATCTTCCTTTTTCACTGATCTGAACTGTTTATGAAGTGACCTGATGGGATGCACCTGCAAGTGCTGAGGAAGCTAGGCCACTGTCTTTGCAAGGCCACTCTTTGAAAAGTCATGGTGACTGGCTAAGATACTGGAAGAAAGCCAGTGTCACTCCTAGGGCAGGGAGGAGACGTGGGGAACTACAGGCCAGTCAACCTCATCTTGACCCCTGGGAAGGTGATAGAGCCAATAATCCTGGACACCATTTCTAACCATATGAAGGACAAGAAGGTAGTTGGGGGTAGTCAGCATGGATTTACAGTGGGTAACAGCCTTCTACAATGAGATGACTGGAGCAATGGATGTTCTTTGACTTCAGGAAAGCTTTCTTCAGTGTCTCCCATAATATACTCACAGACGAATTGATGGTCTGTGGGTTAGATAAGTGGACAGTGGGGTGGATTTAAAACTGGCAGAACTGCTGGGCATAAAGCATTATGATAAGTAGCACAATGTCGAGCTGGAGGCCGGCCACCACAGGTGTATCGTAGGGGTCAATACCGGGGCCAAACACTGATGTATTTACTGATGATCTGCATGTGACACAGCAAATTTGCAGGTAACAGCAAAACCGGAAGGAAGCAGTGCTTGATAGACCACATGACTGTGGTGCCAACAGCTTCCTGGGCTGCTGCATTAGGAGGGGTGTTGCCAGCAGGTCAAGAGAGGTGATCCTTCCCCTCTATTTAGCACTGGTGAGGCCACATCTGGAGTACTGCATCCAGTTCTGGGTTCTCCTCATATAAGGGAGACATGAACATAGTGGAGTGAATTCAGTAAAGGGCCATGATGATAACTGGAGCCTCTGTCCTATACAGAAAGGCTGAGAAAGCTGGGACCGCTCTGCCTGGAGAAGAGAAGGCTCAGGGGGATCTTACCAGTGTGTTTATAAATAACGTGATTTGGTGCAGGGGGGTGCTGGTGTCAAGAAGACAGAGCCAGACTCTTCTCTGTAGTACCCAGTGGCAGGCAGTAGACACAAGGAAGTTTCTGTTAAACGTAAGAACTTTTTTACTGTTTGGGTGGTCAAGCTCCAGCACAGGTTGCCCAGAGAGGCTGCGTGGAGTCTCCATCCTTAGAGATATTCAGAACCTGACAAGGCAGCTTGTTCTAGTTGACTCCAGTTTGAGCCAATGGTTGAATGGACAATCTCCATATTGTCTGACATGGAATATTTGGTCATTCTGATAATGTAGGTGAGGAAGAGGCAATATCTTAGTGTCTGCTGTCAGGAGAGTGGCAACATAAAGTAACTCTTGTTAGATACTGCAACCACATTTTATAAACCACTTCGCTTTAAAACAGCTGCTGTACTGCTGGCTGTTAGAGATACAGTAGAAATCCGTTACTAAACTTCGCACTTAAGAAGTACTGATTTCAGACATCAGTGCAGGACTTTCAAAAGCATCAATCCTTAATTTTTTTCAGAAATGCTTAGGCATTTACCTTGTTGAGAACACTTGTGATAGGAACGTTAAACATGGGTGTAACTGCAAAAATGGGTTCTAGATGACTTAAATGTGTTCTGTTGACTTCTGCATGACTTACTGGTACTGGGAAACAAACTGACCAAAGTATTTAGGCTGTTTTGAAGAGCTTTTCAAGGGAAAAATGTAAATTTTTCAGGTTTTGTAATTACCATGTTTTTTTTATATCTAATGCTGTGATTAAAAATTGTGTTTAGGTATCTACAGGGCAGTCCCAATTAGAGTTAATCCAAGGGTCAGCAACGTAAAATCCGTCTATAAGACTCACATTGATGTCATACACTATCGCAAGACAGATGCAAAACGTCTGCATGGTGTTGATGAGGAAACGGAGCAAAAAATATTTACAGAGGAACGTGTGGAAATTCTAAAAGAGCTTTCTAAAAAAACAGATATATATGAGAGACTTTCTTCTGCATTGGCCCCGAGTATCTATGAGCATGAAGATATCAAAAAGGTGAATCGAATTCTATATTTCTCTTCTAAGAAATGTATTTTTATTCAAGTAAATTTGAAATTATTGTTTGTTATAAAAATGGCTTGAGGCTTCAAAATTGAAAAAATTATCTTGAGCAGTCTTAAAAGTTTGTGGTCTTGTCAGGATGGAGTTGGTTATAACTGTGTCATAATTGTTTTCATGGTATTAATGGTTAATTAGAGGGAAGATACTGAAAAGGTAGGAAAGCAGCAGAACTGAGAAGACTTCTTTGCAGTATGTATCTTGGACATTCCTTGAATGTTCAGGTTACTGGTGGTCAAAGAAAAATAAGTAGCTATAACTTAGTAAGTGATTGCTTAAAGAGAGGCATTCACAAGAGAACAGCAGCTTTAAAACGACATATGGTTGACCCTGACATGTTAGAACAATTACTTAGATGTAATCCAAGAAGGGACTGTTCCAATAATATGTTCAGCTGAGGTACTACAACTTTATCATGCAAAAAATACAGTCAGTAGTGTGTCTCAAGGTAATGTCGGATGTCAAACAGTCCTCTAAGTATATTCCTTTTTTTTTCTTTATGGATTTATACATTATCATAGTTCACAGGTTCTGAAATGGCTGGAAGTTGAATTCAAACCCATACTATTTCTCACTGAAATGAAAATAAAGTAATGACAATTCCATTTGTTATACCTCTTCACCATGCTAATAAGGCACATCAGTTGTAGTGGGTGGAGTTGAGGAAAGTTAGGGACCCTTCCTCAAGGGAGATCTTCGGGTTCTGATCAAAATGTGTTCACAACAACGTACAAAATTTCTGTCTTTAATACTTGAAAGTGCTTGAAACCCACATGCATTGGAGCACCAATACTCTATATTGGGGACCTTGAGGAAGATAAAATAAGGCAGGTCTGTACTTCTTGTAACTACTGAACAGGTTTTTGAGTGACATCTGCAAGTTGTTCAAAGTGAGTGAAAACAACAAATACAAATAGGTCACTCCGTGCATCTGTAAGGTTTCTGTGCTGTAAGAAACTGTGCAGAGGCTTTACATAAAGTCCTGTACAGTTTTCCTTGCTGTTTCCAGCTGTTGTTGTGACTGACTATCCCTTCTTGTCGTTGACTTTCTAGCATACCTATGCTGCTAGAGGGAAAAAAATGCAAAAAGAATACTGGGAAATGATTAATTTTTAATCTAGTAATTTTGAAAAGGGAAAAAAAAATTCTTTCTTATAATGCTAGCTAACAGATAAAATTACAGGTATATCTATAGTAATAATTCCAGTATTTTCAAAATAGTGGAAGTTAGTTTTATTTCTTACTAACACAGCAAGTGTATGCTTTCTTTAACAAATATAAAGGAGGAAGTGTTGGTAAATTCTGATGAAATAAAAGACCTTAAACTTGATCTTTATGGGCAAGTAAAGGACTTTTATTTAAGTACTGTTGTGAATGCAGTTTTCCTGAAAAGAAAATACTTGATTAGTCTTGACTGAAAAGCTGATAAAAGTGGCACATTTCTAATGATATGGAAGAGGTAATAGTACTTTGGTCCTAGATTAAACATGGCCTTAAGGAAAACAATAGATTTGGAACGAATCTAATTTCATACTTCAATTAAAAGGCTGAGTTTGTAGTACCTAGCAGTTTAACTATAAGTATATAATTAACTGAAATTGAAGATCTCTATAAAGATTGAACCCTTTTAAAGACTTCTGAAAACAGTTTCAAGTGTTTTCTTTCATGTTGGATCTGTGTTAATTTTAACAGTGTTTCAGTTCAGCAGTTGGATTTGCTGTTAGCTATGTAAGAGGTGATGTTTTGATTTTTAAAGAGAATATTTTTATAGGGTATTCTGCTTCAGCTTTTTGGGGGATCAAGAAAGGATTTTACTCACACAGGAAGAGGCAATTTTCGTGCTGAGATCAACATTCTTCTCTGTGGTGATCCTGGTACTAGTAAATCACAGTTGCTCCAGTATGTGTATAACCTGGTCCCTCGAGGCCAGTATACATCTGGCAAAGGCTCGAGTGCAGTTGGTCTTACTGCATATGTGATGAAGGATCCAGAAACACGGCAACTGGTTCTTCAGACAGGTGCTCTAGTACTTAGTGACAACGGCATTTGCTGCATTGATGAGTTTGATAAAATGAATGAAAGCACAAGATCAGTCCTGCATGAAGTAATGGAACAACAGACTCTCTCCATCGCAAAGGTAAGCATCTGTTTAATTGCAGCTTCTTTCCATGTTAAGCAGCTGAAACCAAAAAGTTACCAGAACAACAAAGGATTACACTTTTCTGTTGTCAGAGGATCAATCCTAGATTATGTAACAATTAACTTAGAAAGAATATGGTTTTTGTGGCAAACTGTAGTATTTCCAGATGCTTTTGTTCTTGCTTTACTCTAAAAGGCTTTTGCAATGTAGGTTTTTTACTACAGAACCCATTTAGTAACATTGGTGATCTCATGAAGCTGAGGGGAAAAACGTTTTGGTGACACATAGTTGCAGCTGGTTTCTTATTTATTTCAACAGGCTGGAATTATTTGCCAACTGAATGCTCGTACATCTATCCTAGCAGCAGCTAACCCTATAGAATCGCAGTGGAATCCAAAAAAGACTACTATTGAAAACATTCAGCTTCCTCATACACTGTTGTCAAGGTACTGAACTGCTTACATGTCTCATTTTTATGAGATGTTATGCTTCCTCTTGTGAAACTTATTAAATATAGTAGAACAGAACAACTGTGTGTTTTGTAGCATAGTGGAAAACTTTTGTAGCACTTTAAATGCTGTTCTTACAGCTTCTATATGAGCAGAGTAGTGCCTTTTAGTATTTACACATTGACCTTGTACAGAAGATCTGATGAAATCTGGAGGATCTCTGTTTACCTCTGTGTTGTTGTTTCACAATCACTCCTAGAAAATATTTGTTCTGAAACTTAGAGTATTGATAACGTCAGCAAAAAATCAGGATGTTTTATTTTGCTCCATAAAACTTCTAAAGTGAAATACTGACGGTCATGGAACTTGCAGTGGAGGTGGTACAATGTGAAGAACTGTGCCTACTTTGTGTTTTTCTGTAAAATTCAGTCGAGGAGGTGGCAGTGCTAGCCCTTTGGGCACTTGTTATCAACATTTAGTGTCTGCTGATGAGAAAATTAAACTATGTGCTGCAGTTGCATGTTGTGAGGAATTCTCACACTCACTAACTGGGAATTTGAAGTACACCGATGTTATACTGGATATTCTGAGAACACACGGTTTACATTTCATTTAAGAGCTGCTGAATTAGCCACTTAGTGACAAATGGTACCTCAGTACAGGTGTACTGAATGAAACTAGGCTTGAGCAACATCTTAGTTCCACTGTTTATCGGATTTAAGTTTATGAAAATACATGATTGGCTGGCTGAAAATATATTATTCATGTCTGCCTATAGTTGAGCGTAGTTGAATATATAGTTTATAAAGTTATAAACCATTTTCCTCAGGATTAAGCTGCAAGTGCTTTGTTAATTATACATATATTTATTTACTCATGGGGTTTATATACATAAAAGAACTATAGGATGTGCCCTCTGTGCTGTTGCCTTTCAGGGCAGTTTCTTTAGCAGCAATTTTGTTCTTCATATTTGGTATATGTGTGTGATTTTTTGTGGGGCAGTTGTTTGGTTATTTTCTGTTATTGTTTTTTGTTTTTGTTTTTTTTAAGAAAATAAAAACTGTCAGCCTTGAACATGGGATCTGAATTTTGCAGAATATATCTCACTTTCAAAGTTTCAAGTCCATAGGATGAAAGCAAATCCACCTTGCTGTTCTGTACTTTCATAATGCTCGAAAAAATACCTTTTCCATTTAATAGAGCAACTCCTCAGAGTAGGAATTAATAATCAAATAACTTCTATCTGTATTTAAGTCAAAACCCCTAAACCAAACTACTTTAAATGACAAGAAAGCATACACACTAGTCCTGTATTTTTATCCCATTCAGATTTGACTTGATCTTTTTAATGTTGGATCCACGTGATGAAGCTTACGATAGACGCCTTGCTCGCCATTTGGTTTCACTGTACTATCGAAGCGAAGAAAAGATGGAGGAGGAATATATGGATATGGCAGTACTGAGGGATTACATTGCATATGCTCGTAGTTATGTAAATCCCAGGTTAAGTGAAGAAGCAAGCCAAGCCCTTATTGAGGTAAATTGAGGTGTTAAGAATGTTGAGAGTCCTGACTTGTGAAAAATGGCAAAATCCCCTAGTATGTACATTTGCTATTTACATATAACTTTTCTATAACATCTTTCAAAAAAATCTCTAAAAATCCCCAGCATTTAAAAGGAAAAAGGGATCAGTATAGATGTCGTTCTGCATTCTATAGCTTTCAGACCAGTTGGTTTGGTTTTATCAGATAAAGGGCATAAAATTCTACTGAAACAAAATAAATGTGTCATCACAGACACAAATACTATTATATAAGACTAGTCCTACATTTTTAAAGTGATTCAGAACTTCATTTATTATCATAGCTTAATTACTTTATAAAAGAAAGAAATAAATGTGATATGGTTATCCTTCACTGCAGAAGAATTGTGAAGGTGTGTGAGCAGAAATACAGTATTTGGGTTGGCTTGCCAGAATTGCTCATATTCTGAAATAAGAGGTGGAGGATGAAGGGGACTCAGAAAATAATTAATATAACAGGAGTTACTGAAATACTTAATGATATTCTCCTTTTCAGGCATATGTGGACATGAGAAAGATTGGTAGTGGCAGGGGTATGGTTTCTGCATATCCTCGACAACTTGAGTCTCTGATACGACTGGCAGAAGCACATGCTAAAGTACGCTTTTCTGAGAAAGTTGAAACAATTGATGTGGAAGAAGCAAAACACCTCCATCGGGAAGCACTGAAACAATCTGCTACTGATCCAAGGACTGGAATTGTGGACATATCCATTCTCACTACCGGTTTGTGTTTTCATAGTGTCAAAGCTGGGATGCTATTGGGCTTTTGTACTTTTTAAAGGTAACTACGTGTCTTCCTTAGCTGGTTTCTAAAAGGTATTTTCTTTCGTTTTGTAAGGAATGAGCACAACAGCTCGTAAGCGTAAAGAGGAGTTGGCTCAAGCCTTAAGGAAGCTTATCCAGTCAAAGGGTAAAACACCAGCTTTGAAGTACCAACAGCTCTTCGATGATCTCCGAGCACAGTCTGATACAGTAAGTTTCCTGCTTTTTATTTACATTTGCATTGATTTTTAAAAGCATGATGTTCTTCCAAATCAGTATTCTTGTCCTCAAATCACACTATGGAGAGAAAGGGAGACATTAACTTTGCCAGCTGACATGACCAGAAAGCCAATTCTACTACAGATAATCGAGCTGAATCTTTGCTGTATCTTAGTTTATTCTGGCTTCCAAAGTAGCTAACTCGGCTTCAGGGTTCTAGGCCAGATTTCAAATTGCAAAAAGAACAAACTAAAACTTAAAAAAAATAGTAAGAAAATTGTTAGGAAGTAAGGGATTTTTACTGTCTTTGAAGTATTCCTCACCCTGCCCATCTTTACTTGATTCATTTCTCTTCTTTAAGGCTGTCACAAAGGAAATGTTTGAAGAAGCGCTTCGTGCCCTGGCTGATGATGACTTCTTGACTGTAACTGGAAAGACTGTTAGACTGCTGTAAGGTAGCCCTTCTTCATGAGCTGACTGTCACAGCTTTTACTTCACCTTACTTAAGATAGTGTCAGTCTGCAAGATCTCTGAGATTTGGGACTATCATTTTCTATGACAGGCATAGTCTTTCCTTGCAAGCCAACTGTCATGGCTTTAATTTGCCTTACAATATTGTCAGTCTGCAAGATTTTCAAGATTTGGGGCTATCATTTGCTATGACAATAGTAGTGACAATTAAGTGGTGCTTCTGTTGGCACAAGATATTACGGAGGACTTAAAAAGTCCTCAGCTAAATGATGCTTTTTACATTTTAGCTAAATGTAATTATTAGTATGTCCAGTGCTATGTATTTTTATGAGGTTTTGTAGAACGTGCTAACAATGTTGTATGTATTTCAAATTGAATTGTAAAAATTCATCTTGAATGACTTTAGTAAATGCAATTTGACTATTAGTATTGCTGTAATCCAAAATAAAGTTATTGGACTTTAAAAGGCTCTTTAGCAGTCATTTCAAGTGAAAATGAGCATGTCTTGTTGCTGCACACTTGTCAATCTAGAATTCTGTGATATTTACTAAGTTCTTTGTGAGAGCATGAAAACAGCTTTGCTCTTTTCTGTTTGACCTGATACCTGTTAGTATCAGTATCCTCAATGCAAAAAAGGCAAAATGATTCTACATGAAACCAAATTTTCTTACTGCAGTTTTAAGCATGACTGGCTAAATTAAGATACCCACTTCAGTGTAATGTCATATAAACTGTCTTGAAAGAACAAGGTCTGGTAGCACATCACTGAGAGAATCTTCCCAAGTTCTAGCTGGTATAGATGCTCTCAGCCAGTGCACGTCAGTAGCTGCTACTGTTTTCACAGCTGAGCTAGCAGAACAGTTCCCTAATTCACTTTGGTACAGACAGCACCAGCCTGAACAGCTCACTTAAGCCTTTTAAAGCTGAAGTAAGTACTCCTGGGTTCTGTGCCACTGCTTCCAACAAAAGGGAAGCAAATTTCCCCCATGTGAAAAGGAGGTGTCTTAAAATCTAGTTTTTCTAGCTACTGATTCATTATATAAGCAAGATACTGTTTATCTGTAATTGAATCTTCAGTGATTTTCTGCTTTTTAGTATGAGGCAGGAATTCAGTCCATCCTAGAGTTAAAATGTCTGAAGGATCAGGTTAAGTCACAGACATCTCTCCACAGTCTTGCTTATTAGTAAACAAGTCACTATCACCTCATCTTCTTGGCTTTTATGGACTGGAAGCATGTAGTTCATCTTGCGCTTTTCTGTAGAGGAAGTCTGGGTTCCCTGACTCAAAGGCTTAGAAGTTAGATACACATAAGCTGAGATACTAGGAGCTTGACACTTCTCTTTGAAAGAAGAATGTAAAATAAAATTCCAAATTCCCTTAAATACCAGAATCATAGATTCTCTAGAAGCACTTGTCTTACAGGATGTTATTTTTCTCTGCCATGTTATTAGTTATGTATTTTGCTTAGAAAACAACCATCTCATGACCTCCTCTTTCCTTCCCCTCCCCACTGTAAGATACCCTTATTACGCAGTTACTATCTGCCTTTTATTTAAGACTGATACAGTTCTAAGCTTTTTAAAAACATCACTTGCATACTTTCTCCATTTACACTTTTTGTTCCTTCAAGTACTACCTCAGTTACAAACCTTTCCTGTTTTTCCACTCTCATAGCTGTAACAAGACTAACCTTCCCAACTTCTTGGTACCTCCTCTTGTCAGACAAAACAGCACCAAGAAAGTTTCTTAAATATGTTTCTGAGTTTAAGAAAGTTGATTTAGAGTTTTTAAAAAAATAATAAATTCAAATAGTGTGATGCATCTGGCTACACCAGCAAAATTCCTCATTAAAATTGCCTGTCAGTATAGAAACTACTACTGTAATACAGATATTGGGCTGTTCATTTACTTTAAAAATTCTAAATGCATATTGACTCACACAGCCACAAAATCATTTGTTTAAGGAAATGGAAGAAAATTCTGTGTGTAAAACTGATTTCAGCTCCCCTCTGATTTACTCTTAATTCAAAATCTTACAGTTCTTTGGTTGTTTTTTTGGTTTTGAATGTAAAATACTTACTAAGAAAGGAATTACCATTTAGTGTTTACAGGGTTACTTGCAGAATAATCCCACTAGGTGTCTCTTAAAGCCTGTATGTAGTAGTTGATAGAGATGTTTTGTTTCAGTCTGGAGTAGTTTTCTGTTTTTTAAAGAAGCAAAGATTGCACGTGCCACTCTATAATTAGGTAGATAGACTGGAAATGCTTGTAAACAGTCTTATGATTAAAAAAATCTGATTAAAAGATTTAACCATCCATATGCTAATTTGAAGTGTACACAAAGCAAAAGCAAGATGAAAGTCATTTACTTAAATGAGAGTATTTTCCTTACTCTATGCAATAGTCTCAAACTCTATATCATCATTTACTGCTGTATTTTCCCTATGCTGTTAGTGGTTATAATTAAGCTCATTTTAAAAAACTGAAGTAATTTAAAGCATGGAATATGCAACCAAGGGAAAGCACTCCTGCCAGAAACTTGATATTCTTAACATCAGAAATGACATAGAAGAAAGGCATTAAGTCTTCTATACATTCTACAAAAGGCATAAAAATGTTATAAGCCTACTGGCAGCAATTTGTAATGTCACTTTGAGAGGCGATAGTTGAACTGATCTGGTGTCTTGTCTAACACTGTAAAGAGAAGCTGCTGGTGAAGTGAAAGGGAATGGCAGTCTTTTGTTTTCCTAGCACAGAATACAGTCATCTTGGGCGTTCCTCAGGGTTGGTGGGGAACCAGACAAGACACCAACAAATGTCATTTGCTATCACTGTTACTAGTTTCGAAGCTGGTACTTCATTTCTCTGCAAGCACAGATTTGATTGGTAAGTGACGCAGTCCTGGCCATCTCCAGTTTTGTTAGTGCTTCAGTAGGAACAGATGTAAACTAAGTGAGAAACATCTGTTGAGATTATCCCATGCCCATCATAACTGAGATAACATCCTCCTTAAGGCTATGTTCTAGTCCGCCTCATCAAACTTCAGTCTTATTTTTGGCAGTCATTTTGGAATTGCAGTTTTATCTTCCCAGAAAGCCTGAAGACTTCCAGGATTATTTCAGGAAAAGAAGAAAGTGCACTGAAGACTGCATGTCAAATAACTGGTCAGGGAAGTGATTCTGTTCCTATCCTACTTTTGCACTGTATTTTCTAATTGCATAATTAGAGCTGGTATGCAACTTGCCATCTTGCCACAGCAATATGGACTGAAGAAAGTAAGCATTTTGTGTTTTTTTCTCACTTGGCAAGACCACATGTAGTCTTGTAAAAATACACGTATAGTTTACTTTAAAAAGCACGGAATGCATCATGTGTGAGGTAAACTGACAGTCAATATGGAGGCTGTCATCCAATTCTCAGTTTGCATGGCCACCTTACAATAATGTTTACAGACAGCTTGGCACCAGCTTGAATTATATAATGCTCAGAACCAAAAAACTAGTTAATTGTGGGTTGTAAGGTTTTGAGAGTACAGTTTGTCTATACAATGAGCACAGCCAGACTCCCCCTGTGACAGGCATCTTTGGACTCCACATAGATAAGGAAAACAAAAGCATTGTATTTGCTACTATGTAAAATAGTAGCTCATGAAATCTGAGTAGAAGACATACTAATTATATATTTACTACATAATTATTTTGTGGATCCCTAAAGCAGTCTCTCTGTGCCCTGTTTTTTGATTGTAGAGAAAACATTCATTTGGTTTGTTCAGTAACTCCTCATCATGACCCAACTCTCAGCTGGATAGGGTAGGAGTAGGTTTGGATTGCTTTTGCCTGAATTTGAGCCCCTCTTCTAATGAAGCATAGAGCTTCCAATTACCATATTTTGTGAGTGGAAATTTTACCAGGGAACCACTGTAATGCCTGTTCTGAAGGTCTGGCTACATGTTCAGGTGAAATTGTTTCTTTCATAACCATGATTAAAAACCCCCACATATTTTTAATGTGGTTTTATGTTCCAACTGTCTCTCAACCTTTATCATACCAATTCTTTTTTCTAGTATGAAGCAGGCTTTTACTAGTGCAACTAACTGACCAATTTGGATCAGATTTGCAACACATCACAGAATACAAGAAAAATCCTAAGGTTTCCTCTAGTAATTGAAACCTTTCCTAGCTCTGGTATAGTCTTTCCTAGCCTTGTTTATTGAAAACTACTAGAAACAATGTCTGGACTCTTAAAAATACAAATAAGTATGCGTAGGAAAGTTACTAAACTTTCTTATGTGAAAGATACATCAGAGTATCTCTGATAACCTCTAAGGAAGTAGAGGAGCTTTTTACCCTTCATCCATTTTAAAAAGTTAACTTTTTCACAGTCCTGGTGCAAGTTTTTTTTGTGACTCATGACCTGTTACCTGTCTAATTCTTAAAGACACTAAAAAGCTTGAAACATGCATCAGCAATAATTCTGAACACCTCAAACACACACACACACAACTTAGAAAGTAGAAATCATTCCTGTTTAACAAAACACTGGAGAATGCCAGCATCGATCCCACTCTCTCTCACATGCTAAGCAATCACTCTATCATTAGAGCTAATTCCCCTCCCCCCTCATTGATAATAAAGATCACAGAACTGTGATCTTCAGGGTGTATTTAAAATTTTAGTTCCATACATACAATAGTTTTTTCTCTTGCTCTGGTCTCTATTCACAAACGAAAACACATTCAACTTCAATTCCAAAACAGGTGTCAATAAATTTGTAATATTTCATTTAGCATTTCCAAATCAAACCAGGAAAGACACGTTTTCCAGGTGTATAAAATAATTTTTTAAAAAAATTATTACTTGCAATTCATGAAAGGAAGTATGCTCTAGCATTTCATTTTCTCCCCATAAAAGTCAGTTTCTATTTATTTTTTTTTAAAGTGTTATTTTAATTTATTCTAGTCAAACATATGGCAGCATTTAATAAATAAATTAAAATCTAAAAAATAAGAGATAATTTTACTTCAAAATTCCAGTTCAATATATGAAAATGTCTTTTACAGTTAATGTTGGTTTTTCTCTCAGCACAAACAAAAACAGGACAGTGGAGAATGCGGGCATCGATCCCGCTACCTCTCGCATGCTAAGCGAGCGCTCTACCATTTGAGCTAATTCCCCCCCCACAGTATTTGTGCTTTAACATGTAGCCACAGATTTTAATAACCACAAACACAAATTACCTTCCTTTTACAGATTCTGCTCCTTTATCACAGGTAGTAACCCAAGGGCAGCCATGCAGAACACTTACTACCATTTGACCTTGAGCTTGTCTATTTTTTTGTGCAAGAGGACAGACTCCCCAGGTAACACAGTAAGGCACTTCATGCTAACTTGCATGACAAACTCATGACCTGCGGTCTTTTAGTGCCTTCCAACTCGCACTGGATTTATCCATCATTGAAGAGGGCAGCTTCTTCTATGTTGAGGGAAGTCACTTCACAGACAGTGCAGTGGAACAGCTTGAAGATAATACAAAACTCGCCTTTGCCCTGATGTCCCCTAAGAAGAACATCTAGAAAACAAAAGTCAAACCCAATTTAATTAGCTGACAACAGTTTACATTGGTGTTGCCAAATAAATGCATCACAGTGATCTGTGTTAAATGAAAGTGTGTGGACACAAAGCCTTCACAGCTGAAATACCCTAGAGAAATGAAAAAATGGAATTAAGGAGGTCAGGTATTTTCAGCCATGTAGGTAAGGAAGTTCTCCCAACCAAGTGGAGAAATCAAAGTTTTACTCACCATCTTACATGAAAACTTAGCAAACACAAAAATTTCAGTCACAAAACAATGGGCTGAAATTATATGAAAAACACATTTTTACGACTGAAAACAGTACTATCTCAGAGGTCTTTCCTCACCCTGACTTTGGCACCAAATAAAATTTTTTTCTGTGAGCTGAATTGTCCAAGCTTTAGGCTTTTTCAGTGGCAGCAGAGTGAGATTTGGGGGTGAAAAACAGGGAGAGGTAATTTGACATTTTCATAATGACTCAGACTGCACAGGGTAGATAAAGAAAAATGTACATAAAACTGAACCTTGTGAAATATGATATGGGAATGAACCCAGCTGCAGATGTGCAGTGCACCATCACAGAGCCTAAGATGTGTGCCTGTGAGAAGGACTGAAATCACTTTTCCATATTTGTTTTCCCCCTCAAGTTTACTCCAGTGAGGTAGATAAAGACAGTTACAATATACTGCAAGAAATGGTACAAACAAATTTTTATTTATTGTTCAGAGACTGAGGGAATATTTAAATTCTAGGAGAATGTTTGCAGTGATACTGTGGTTTTAGTTCCACATCTTGGCCTGATTCTGGATTGTGATAGATTTGAAGTACTACCTTACTTTAGACAAGTTGTAACTAGCTAATGCTTCATTTATTATTTTGTTTTGACTGGATGCTGTCATCCAGTAAATTAAATCCATTAGAGGAAACCGCCCGTTCATGTATTGTTGGATTACTGCACGTGTTCTACTTTACTGGCAGAGCTCACTTTTCTGCATTTAAACAGAAAGTGAGAAATCTTTTATTATATAATTTTCATTGCCTTTGTTGTTTAATAGTAGCCACTATTAAATCACTGAACCACTAATCACTGTAACCATTCTCACTGTAAACTACAATTTTGTTCTTTAAATCCAGAAAGCATTCCTTGATTTAATAACCTGGGAATAGAGCTTTGGCAGTGTGCTTCTTACTGCAAAGTCAGTTAGTATGACTACACTTCTATTTTTATATTTCTGAATTGGTTTTAGTAATCTCATATATTTAAGATGTAATACTATTTTAACTGAATCATCAAAGTCAATACAGAATAGCAGAAATACCTAGAATATCATTTAGGAGTATATAAATTAATACTTTCTCTCCAAAAACGGTAAGTATGGACAATTATATTTATCATTTACATATAGCTGAGTAGAAAGTAAAGTTGGGAAAGGAGCTAAAGGGACTTGAAAAACAAGAAGAAATTGCCCCTCAGTGACTTCTATCAGTATAGTTTCTAGATTTGCAAGTCTTTTGGTACATGCACTGCAACAGAGGTAAAAAAATAGTTTTCTGTCCTTCCTGAATACACACCAGAGGAGGCTTTGTTCAGAAAACTAAGTCATGTTTTATCAAAGTAACGTAACAGAAAATGCATCGGAATGCTTCTCATATGTCAAGTGAGTGTTCTGACTTTAAAGCTAAGAGGCTTTCCGCGGTGATTCCATACAGTGATGATTTAGTATTATTAAATGAACAGACTATCTCAACAGAATTTTATGTAAAGCAGCCAGGATATGATTCAGCAGAAGTAAAGCCGCCCCTGCCGCTTAAAGCAAGGGGAATTAGCTCAAATGGTAGAGCGCTCGCTTAGCATGCGAGAGGTAGCGGGATCGATGCCCGCATTCTCCAGTGTTTTGAGAGACGTGAGTATATACCTACACCAGTAAGATTTTCGTCCATAAACTGTTGACGCTTGTGAAAGAAAATATATAGCTAGTCATAGATATCATTTCCTACAGCAAATAAAACGGGGAAAAACTTTCAATTAGCAGACTGCAGTCATGAACTCCGAAAAATTGTTTCTTTGTGAAAGCATCTAATACTGTTACTCTGTAATACAGGAAATAAAATTTACTTCTGTCACAAGTGCATTGAATTTTAATATGTGCATTTTTTTAAAGGTTTTAATTACATGAAAAGTTAGTCAAATTGTCTATAAGAAGATGTAAAAGTATGGAGTTGTCAATATAATCATCAGCTCACCACAGAATTACTGTCTCTCCAGCTACCTTGCACCTGTTGTAGCTAAGGATGGGAACGACACACTTGTTCCTCACCTGAGTTTCAAGTGACATTCAATCCCTCACAATTTCATTCAGTTTCTTCCTCAGCCCATTATAAGAAAATAATTCGCACTTTAAAAAAATGCTTATCTCTGATCAACACTAACAACTTACATCATTCATATTCTGCATGTGCTTCCTACAGTTGATTCATTTTAATCCTTACAAAACTGCTACAGAACAATGGACCTAAATTTAAAATAGCCCCACAATATAAGGTAGTATAAGTAAGGAATTAAAACTGTATCACAGCCAAAAATAAGAAGAAACAATGGCACCTGTCAGCATGCTTTTGTTTCATTCTTTAAAATCCATTAACGTGGTACGTTTCCTTTTTGTTCAGGCAGTCACCCTAATTTTAGACAAAACATACGTTTACAAGCCTCTTTTTTGCAAAAAACAGCAAAACCAGTTACAACTGGTAACTGAAAAAAAATGAAGTGTTTTTCGTTGCAGCGATAAAAGGTAACTCTTTTAAGCAGCAAATGGAGAATGCGGGCATCGATCCCGCTACCTCTCGCATGCTAAGCGAGCGCTCTACCATTTGAGCTAATTCCCCTCCCGCCGCAGGAGGTGTCTTTACTGTCTGTTCCTACTCTCGTACTTCTCACTGACAGAATAACCTTCCACAAATTATACTACGTTTGATCTGCTGTCTCAAAACCAAAACTTTCTCCCCCACATCATAATTGATTTTTCTACCCAAATATCACACTGGTAGCTGGACAGTCAGAGCCCACTGCTCGAGTTCTAATTCCCTACTGAAGTTACTGGTAGGCAGTTAACAGAGGGAAACTTTCCTGTGAAAGGCAGAAACAATTAGGTCTTTCTTAAAGCACGGTGCTTTTGACAGCCTTAGTGGGAATTTTGCCTAACATGAAATCTAGACTCCTTGATGTAACAGCACGTGTTTTATTCAGCTGAGCTGCATCTGGATAACAGAAGGTCTGTGATGCCAAGCAATTGCAGATTTATGTTCACACCAAACAATTCCGACTGTTTATAGAGAAATCTGGATATATTTAAAGATTATATTTTTCTACAATAGATTTTTCCTATTTGTAATCCCTAGGTGGAAGAGAATCAGCTAAATTACTTTACCCATTTCCACATTTTACAATAGAATAGATGTGACTGAATAGATAGAGTTCTTCCAGTTCTTTCTCTTGGGACAATGGAGTCTGGGCCCAAGTTATGTAAAGGAAAAATAAAATTTAAAAAAAGCACCCAGGCAAATGAAACACTGGAAAACAAAGTAATAGTTCACATTATTTAGTTACATCACTCAAGAATTTTTAAGGCGTGACTATATCACCTGATAGACACATACATGCAAAAATTAAGAATATGTAATTAAAATGTAAAAGAAATAATGGCTATAATGAAACAGCAGTGAAAACTTTGTTTGGTTTCAACTCAACAAGATCAGAGTCAGAAAACACATAGAAAGTAGAGTCTCCACTGTTTCCTGTTATTTTAAGTTATGTATTAGAGTTTTCTCCCTTTGAAAGTGTCATTTAGAGGAAGAAAAAAAAAAAAAAAAAGAAGTAACTTTATGATTTCACACTAACATAAACTAGAAATAAAGCAAGCAAAACTTTGCTAGAACTGGAGCATGCAGATTTGTTGACCTAATGTGACTGACATATCCCAACAATCACAGATCAATGCACTTCATTTCAGCTTCTTACTTCCTCAGTCTTTATATATTTTCATTTAATTTGGAGGATCAAAGCCATACCCACCATATTTGGATTTGCACAAATAGCTTCTGATTCAGAGTGCTGCAATGTTCAAAGATTACAGGTTTAAGATACACAGAAATTCAATGTATGTTTAGCACCCGATTACTTAAATCCATATGAAAATCTGAGACCTTGTCTTTTTTAAATGTATACACCACCATATTATACAGTCATTTTAGAATTAGAACAGGGAAACCAGACCTATCAGTAAGAGAGCTGCATTCACTGAGGAAGCTACATGCTTACAGCGTACTCAAAACACAGGTACAGCAGAAAAACACCACAACCAAGCTGAATTAACAACACACAAAATTTAAGTTAGCACCCAATTCAACAAGTTCTCCAAGCCATCTTATCCTCTTATTCGACTTTCCCAATTCTTTCTTGGGCTCAGTGATGCACTCTGAGTGAATGCTAGCTGAACAGTATCAGAAGAGAAAGAAAACAACAGCTATTAAATTTTTACTAACACAGTGTAAGACTGGTGGTGTAGAAGGTGTTAAAACAGATCAAAGGACAGTTGGAGCCTGAGTCTTGGTAGTACAGTACAGTAGTTTGAAGTGCCCCAGAAGCCACAAAACCACCCCCTCTCCTGAGGAGCAGCACCACCCACTACACCTCCTCCTTCAAGCACCCCCATGACCGCAAAATTCAATTTCATGAGACCCACCAAGACAACCATCATGACCAGAAAACCCCTGAGTAGAAGTCTGCCAACAAACCTCCTCCACCAGCTTTTGTCTTTCGATGGTCTCAGCCCTGACTTGCTCAGGTTGACAACAACCTCCCACACAGCTCCAGCCTTCCTGCTCCCTCAGGGCCTGGCCTGGCCTCCCTCTGCCCTGCCCTGCCCCATGCTAGAACCTTCTGAGGTGGCATGTGCATCCGCCACCCCCCTCACCAGCCATGCTCTCCTCCTGAGCAACTGCCCACTTCTGCTGCTCTTGTTTTCTTTAAGTAGCGATAGCACGGTGAAGAGGCTGTGCTGGTGGGGTTTGTCATCCTCGTACCAATAAGGAGATGTTGTAGCTTGGTCCCCTCCTAGTCCCTGAGGCTGTAGTTTCGACAGTGGGTAAGTCTTCAAAAGAAAAGTCTCACCCATGTGGTAAGCCTGCCTGGTGAACAGCTCGGATATTCCCTCCTGAACCACCTGGTGCTAAAATTACCTTCTGTACCATCGAGGGGAGAAGGCAATGATGGTAAGAGTGGATTTTGTACTACATTTCCTAAATGCAATGGACTTAGGGAACAGGAAAAACATCTGAGTCTGTATACCTTTAAATAAAGCTTTTTTTTTTTTTCAGACTGTAAATTCATAATTAGGCTTATGCTCATGCATTATCCTAGGCATGGCTTTGAGGGTGGAGGTTGGAAAAAGTAATTAAAAATATGCATATTGGTCTGTGTTTAAGAAAGGCAAAATTCTTATCTTACCACCATGTTCCTGGTAGTTTCTAGAACTTGACAGTATGACTTTTAAATAACTTGGATATATAATACATCTTTCTCTGTCACCTTCTTTTTTTTTCTTAAAGAGATTATAAAACTTAAGGCTCATTTGCAGCTGTAGAAACTTCTCCTGTCTTACAAAAAATCTTGGCCTCTGAACCTTTGACTCTAACTATCACATTAACTGCTAGCAAGAAAAGGAAGTTTTACTAGAAGATGGGAAAACCCACCTTTGATTTATCTTGCTAGCAGGCTGGGTGAAACTGTGTAGGGTAAGCTGCTCCAGTTTGCACCTCTCTTCCTCAGTTCCTTGGAGTCTCCGAAGTTTTGGCAATAACCCACCTCCTATACATTTGTAACCTTGTTATCTTTGCATATTGCTATTTCCTGAAAAAAAAAAAAAAAAAAAAAAAAAGAAGGAACAGGATTCAAAAATTTCTTTCAGCAAGAGCTGAGCTACTTCTCTGATGGCAAAAGCCTTTCTGTAGCTTGAGTGCTCCTTTTCCTAAATGTTGTTAGTAAAATTACATCTACTTCAACACTTTACAAATGAATAAAAGGTTCTGAAAAAATGTTAATGGTATTAAACAACCTGCAACAAGATCAATGCAGACTTTGAATTGTTTCCCAGTTATTTAAGATTATAGAAGCATTTGAATAGATAGTGGAAAACTTTATCTCTTCTGAAGATAGACAAAAATAAGTTTTTTTGTGGTTTTTGGTTGTTTTTTTTTTTTTTTAAATCCCTTTATTTTGGTGTGAAAATACCCAACCAGGAAGTTACTCAGGAATGCCTGGTCTAAATATGCTCTTTGTCATCACTGCTAAAAATGAATGACCTTTACTATGGAATAATTAGTGTTGGTCAGGTACTTTACTCTAAATTCCTATGGATAATCAAGTAAGGAGGTGCTTTTAGGCCCAGATGAGAGTCTAAAGGTGTTTGATTCTGCATTTGAAAAAGTGCCTTACTTCAGTTGGATTTTGTGTCACAGTTTCTACTACAAAGGAAATTATTATAATAAGAAGGCTTTCCCAAGTGAGAAATATGGTTGTAGCTTTCCTTGTAACTATCCAAGGATTTCACTTCCAGGTTGAATTTTTTAATTTAAGTCTGATGTGACAGTTATGTGCAGCTGACAGTGCCTTCCGAGGGTCTTCTTAAGCTTTGTTACCAACAGTTGATCAATTGTTTTAATTAATTTTCAGAAAGAACAAGGAGTTTTTAATGTTTTCCACCTAGTGCTTTCAGCACAGAAAACATGCTGAAATGTCTATGCATGTTTAGCAACTGCCATAGAAAAATTAATCATTTATATGGAAAAGATATCTCCTTACTTCACAATGTTACAAATACATCAGTTTCATACTGGTTTTAATTTCTAAAACATTCTACAAACATTAAAATATGCACAATCATTCACACACACACACACACACACCCGTCTTGTTTTTAACTCTGGCAGGACTAGCTTTAGTATTTTTTAAAAAGCATCTAACATAGCTTAAATTTACAGATGGCCATAAATCCACAGCAGCTTTATTTTTGATTATTACTCTCACTTGCACCATTCATGCTCTTAGAGCTGACAATTATGGGTTTTTTTCCTGCATACCATTATTCTTTCTTCCCCTTCCTATTTTCTTGTGGCTGAGACTGTCAGGAAATCAGTAGCAAATCAAGACAGATCTTGTGAAGCACTAAGTGAATACAGCCACACAGAATAAAGACAGTGGGGTTACTTTATTTTCTACTTTGTGTTGCCACCTGCCAAAGAATCCAGTTCCAGGAGCAACTAAATGGGTATGTACAGCAGCTGTGAGCTGTCTGTCACATGTCAGGGCTAATGCACATAAACCAGCAGATGCAGCTTCACCAGTAAGATGATGTTAAAACAGGCCAGGCCAGTTAGAAACCAGTCAGGTGGCAATCTTACCTCTGCTCACACTCTGGTTTGGTTTCCATTTAGCCCGACTTACACTTGATGGATGGATGAGTAATGCCTTCTATTTCTCTGTGGCGCTTAGCAGTCATTGCCTGGTGTAGTGCTGTCACACCACAAGAACAATCTACTCTGTAAATTAAAGTGTTTAAGCAACAGTCAAAATGTCACCATGTGGTACATTATGAACTGTATAATTTGGCTGTATGTGCAAGAGCACCTAGAGTTTATGGAGAACAGCACCAGCGCATGCTACCATGTCAAATCAGGCAGAGTGAGTAAACTCCTCTCACCCTACAGAGAACCAGAGTCCCAATTCCCTGGCTGGGCACTACATCATTTTATACAGAGTAGCAAGCTTATGTTTCAAAGAGATACCTGAGAGACTTCTGTTGTTGAAGTAATAAGGGGAACTCGGCCTGGGTTTGTTTGAGCTCAAGAAACCTGGCCTGATCAACTTGCGTTTGTGAGTTGTTACAAACTCCTTCACATCATGGTGGAGCTCAAGGTTGAGGCTGACCCCCTGATCACAGCCCTCCCTTCAGCTGCGCCTCAGGTTGTGTTGCTGGGCACAGGGAAGGAAGCAGCAGCAAGGAGCCTGGTGAAAAGGGGAGGGAAGAGTGTGGGCCGGGGCATTCGGGAGTACCGAGGGGGGGGTGTGGGGTGTGTGGACGAGGAGACGGCTGTTCCCAGGGTCCGGGGAAGCAAATGCAGGCGTCGAGCGGCGTAAGACGAGGCCCTGGGAGAGATCCGTGAGGGAGCGCCGGCCGATGCCCGGGGG
>NW_020799095.1:108945789-108951093 GCF_003259725.1 Athene cunicularia
GCGCCCCCGCGGGGCAGCGGGTGCGCAGGGCCGGGCCGGGCCGCGCCGACCGTTCACCTAGTTGGTGTGATTTTTCCGACTTTCTGACAGAAGGATGACTCGTGCAATCACAAGCTTTGTCCAAGTAGACCAATGGAGCTAGTAGTAGTAATTGGTAACTCTCTAGTTCTGCATTTTGAGATAGATACTTGGTGTAGGCAAGTAAAGGTGAAAATTAAAATGTGAAAGATGGCCTGTTACCGTACATCGGCATGGTCCCTGTCTACGGTGTGTGCTTTATGTGCTGCGTCCTGTCATGCATGCACTTGTCATGCTTGGGTGTGTTGTGTTCATTTTTCAGAAGACAGTGTTATAAGGCTATTAAAAGTAAGGTACTATAGGAAAGTGTATTTGGTCAGGTAATAAGAAAAATACAGATTTAATTTCAGTTGACTGTGTCACCCCAGAGAAGCCACACCACCTTCCAAATGGATGTGTATGTATACATACACACACATGTGAAGAATATGGTGGTGATTCATGTTAAAAATATAATGACTTTAATATGAGGAGCATGGGTGCTGCTGATGTACATAAGCTGAAAGAGATTTATTGTAGTTTAATTGTTAAAATGGTTTGGAGGTTTTTTATCAAGTAAATAGAGACTCACATGGACAGTTATTGAAAATGTGGAAAAGTACTGGAAAAAACCCGCTCAGAAGGACTCTCATTTTAGCAAGAGAAGGAGTGGAAAAACAACAACAAAAAAACCCCAACAATGCCAGAAAAACTGAGAAGATTGGAGAAACTCCACTGTGCTTGTGTGGACTAAAACACACTCATCTTATGAATATGTATTAGAAAGACTATAAAGAGTGGTGGGTTTGTTTATGCTTTGTTGTCGCGCATCCATCCATGCGGCGTCCTCGGTATGTCGGTGCAGAGCAGAAACCCCCCCTGCTCCCCGGCGTACCAAAACTTTTTTTGTTTTGCTTGTTCTCATTTCAATAAATTCATAAATGTTATTTTCTGGTTCTGCCTCTGCATTTATAACATACAGAGGTATAAGCTTTGACTAAAACTGTTTCAATCCAGCATATAATATTTTTCACTCATTAAACATTTCCTGAACCACATTTTTCATGTGTATACCTTAAAAATTGGAAAGAAGATGTGTTTCTTTATTGAATATGGAATGGTTATTCAATAAAAGTCAGGGGGTTTCCTCAATAAGACATTTGGTTTCTTGTAAATAGTCTTTTGGAGAGCTTCTTGTATGAAAACAGCTAAATAACAGAGACTTGTGTTATAAAAGAGATGAATAAGATGATTCTAGCAGCGTACGTGCTGAAAGATGTATCACATGATTCCAGCTGTGGGTTGCAGTCGGTTGTTGCTGAGTGAAAGAGTGACTCAGCAAGAACCCAAGGCATTTCTAATCAGCCGTCGCTGCATTGTAATTCTCGGTAAGTCTAGAGTCTCTAAGTGAAAGTTTCAAAGAGGTTGGCTTTCCCTCACGTGGGGAATTAGCTCAAATGGTAGAGCGCTCGCTTAGCATGCGAGAGGTAGCGGGATCGATGCCCGCATTCTCCAGCTACCTTTTTAAACTTTCACTTCAGTATAAAGTAAAGACCGGAATTACAAAATTTTTCCTATTCACACTTAATTTTTCTTGTATCATGGTGTAAAGAAACCTGAAAGAATTGTAGGCTAAAAAAAAATTAACACATTTTAAATATTTAATTTCTTCTTTTCACAATCATATGTTTGTTCTTTTGCATACAAGGAGAAAAAATATAACCTTTGCATGAAATAACAAAACTTACTGACATTTTAATACAATGAAAAATGACATGAACAAATTACAGAGAAAAAGAAATGAATATTTTTTTTTATGTGCCCTTAAATCTTTGGTGTGTGATTTCATTCATTAGTTAAATTCATATCTGATATTACAGTTTAGTGTGTAATGAACAAAATTTTGCATTTCTGCTCTGAGAAATACTCATTATTTTTGTTCTATTTTGGTTATGTAGGCTGTTTATTAGAAACAGCAGGCTAGCATATTCTATAACTCTCTTACTCCTGGTAGCAAGATTGTGTCCTTTGCCCATGAATTTTCACATCTGTGAAATATCATGGAAATTTTCTCTGTAAACACATGTTTGCATATTTTAAGCTTTCATTTATTTATTTATTTTTAAAATTCTGATTTTATTTTCTTACTTGCTTATTCAGGTATTTAACTGCTTGCACTTCCAGGTTGAGGCAGCATGAGGAAATGAGCAAAACGTACTTCCTATAAATACAATGAATTTGTGCAGCTGGGATCTCGGGAGTACACATATTAACACAAATAGAAATCAGGAAACAAAAATTATGAATCGGGTTTCAAGTTAAGGAAGGAGGAGATACTGTGCTGCATATGGATATGCAAGGAGCACCTGTGGAGAAAGTAAGGGAGATAGGCAATCCATCATATGACAAGAAAGTAGTTAACCTCTGGGTGGATGGGATACAAATTGAATTTGCTTATTCCTATTTTATTCTCCATGAAGTGGAGAGATAAGAGGTGTTGTGACTTTAAGACTGTCAGATGCTTGTTACAACAAAGCTTTGGAGAGAAAAGTGTCAGGGTCTTCAGGAGTGATCTCTGGGCTCAACTAATGATCTAAATGCCTCTCTGCTTGGAATGAGACTTCGGTAGTTTTCTGTGTGACTATTACTGCTCCTTGTGTTTTCTGTGTCTCTGTTACTTAATACCTGATAGTTTCTGCGCTTTTAAAGAGAATGAGTAATGTTGCTCTTCTCAGTTAATCAGATGCAAGTTGTGCACTGATGAAATGAGAGAAATCAGTGGGGCTGTGTACAGGTGCAGTCTGCAATCACTCGCAGAACTATGCCTTCCGACTGTAAGCTCTCCAGACTAATGACTGTTTATTACATTTATGCCCAGATTCCTGTAACAGGGCTCTTCTGTCTGTTAGGGCTTGTAAATGCATCATGATATGAATAGAAGTAAGACTTTTTTTTTATCCCATGTAGTGCTTCATGTCCTTACTTTTTAGGTAAGCTGTCATGTGAAGAATTTACTGGATGGAGAGAAGTAAGGGTCCTACCCCTCAAAAGCACTACCTGTGTGAGGAAAGGATCTGATGATGGGTGAGTAGTTCCCAGACCCGTGTTTGTCAGAGGACTGACTACTCTGGGTCTGTCTGTGCTTTAGGAGACAGAAGTTGCATAGAGACATTCTGTGTAAAGAACCTTGAGGGAATTCAGCTTTGTTTGATTTTTACTGTTACCGCCATTCACACAGACTTATGACCTCTGTAATATTGTGCTTAAATGAGTTACAAAAGTTAGTTATTCATTCTATGAAAAAGTTTGTTGGTACTAAATTTGCTGGAAGATACCCTATGTTTGTGTTTGTTGTAGTCTCAGAAAAAGGAATAAGTATTCCTTACTTGTCTTTTATCAATACTCTGTTCCAAATACTACTTAGAAAATTCTTCCAGGGATGGGATGAAGCTTGGGGACCATCATTTGTCAACTCTGGAGACAGTGTTTTACAGCAAGAGGGCTGTCTGTAGAATCTGCTCGCAAAAATCTCCTCTGTGAAATACTTATTTTAAATAGATTTATTCCACAACATGATTGTAGTACATTGATTTTCTGACCTGAACACACTGCAGTTCTAAGTTCTCTTATAAGGAATACCATCTGATATTTGGTAATAAAGTTTATAAAAGGTTTTTGCTGTAATTATTACCATTACCCTATTTTGACCAAGTTATAAGCCGAAGTTGTATTTTAAAGAACTCTTTTCTTTTTGAAGAGAGAGGTGACTTCATGACCATGTGTAAGCACTTGATTGTTTGGAAGAAAATGAACTTACATCTTTAAATTTGTTCAGCTTCTAGTTATTGGGTATTTTTCCTCTTGAGTTCAATGTTGCAAAACCCCACATTTTTTTTTTCCCAGTAGGAAACCCAGCAGGGTTCTTCACCTAGGCCAGCAACCTTAAGTTGTTTTTTTTTTCCCCCCTTTTGGCCTGTTTTATTTCCCATGGTTGCAATTGGTATTGAAATAATTTGTTGCTGCTAACCGTAAGATGGGTCCTACATTTAGTGAGTGGGTATAGACCTAGACGGACTGTGGAGTCTGCTGTGTGCTTTCAGACTCATGGAATACAAATTTGCTTTGGTTTGGCAAGCCTACACCTGTATTTGTATTGTGTCTCAGAAGACACACTGGTGCACTTCTCATTGTTAGTGTAGGATCACTTAAAAAAGAAGGATGAACCCTTCTGAAAAAAAAAAAAAAAATGCACAGGCACTTTCTGGCCTTTCTGGCCTTGGAGCTGGACAGGTTCTGATTTTATTGAAAGTAGAAGCACAGGCTGGGGAAATCTGTTTTGCTCCTCCTGGCCACGTTCTGGGTGACCACAGTGGATGAGGCTTGTGTAGTGGTCTCCAATACCCCTTTTGCCCTTGATCACAAAGAATAAGAGGGACAACTCATGGTGCACTTTTCTGTTCAAGGCCACAGTGTTTTCTACAGTAATTTTATAATAGAGAGGAGAAAAATCTTTAAATATTGTGACTTCCTTTTTTCAGCATCCTGTTTCCACTAAATATTGAAATAGGCTACAGAAGAGAATCCCTACAATCAGTTTACTGTGACAACAGAAAGCTCCACCAATCATTAAAATGCAGCTTAAGAAATAGTTTCACTGTACCTAAAAAGCTTCTGTTGGTTGTTGAAACTCCTGCTTATTGTTACAGAAATCTGGTCAAAACTAGTAAATTTATAAAAGGAAATAGAAATCAGTGGAAGAATTAAAACTATGGTAGATCTATAATTTCTATGTATGCACAGATAGCAACTGCAGTGTTCGATCTATAATGAACTAAATAAAACGAAGGGAAGCAGGCTGTTGTATGTATGAGGATGTTAGCGACTCATTGTCAGTGAAGAGGTTTCAGGTTAGCTGGGGGAAAAACGATTTACACCTTTGCTTTCTGATCTCTACCAGAATAATCTGTAAATGAGTGCAAGACCTTCTCTTTATCAACTGTAAAGCAAAGAATTAAGAGTATTTATAAAATAGGATAGGATGCTAAGAACAGTGTATGGGTGTTGTCACTTGTTCGTGAAGCACGTGCAGGACAGTCATTTTCCTGAGAAACTGCTGCTCCTGGTGCTCAGGCTGCGGGAGGACCGCCAGCCCTCGCCGAAATCATCTCACTGAACCTGTAGCAGCGGCCCCGACCCTGCCCTACAACACCCAGCACACAGGGCTCAGCACTTCTCCCGTTCCAGGCG
>NW_020799095.1:108951143-109047343 GCF_003259725.1 Athene cunicularia
AGGGTGGGGGGGGGTTTGGACAAGATGGCTGGATCCACAGGTCTGTGAGGGGGGGTCTCGCTGGGCCTGGGGCTGTTGCGGGGAAGCGGGGCGTTGGGGTCGGGCTCGGGAGGCGGCCCCGTAAGGGCCGGAGGGGTCTCCTTCCTCGGGGTGGGGGGCGAGCTGCCTCTGCCGGGAGCGGCCGGAGTGGGGAGGAGTTACCTTCTGACAGGGGGATAAGGGGAGCGACAGGGGCGCCGGGCCGGGTTGTGCTCCAGGCACGATCCTCTCTGTCTGCAGGGCAGCGACACCCCTGTGGGAGCCTGGCCTAAGGGGCGAAGGAGGGGAGAAAGGGCTCTGTTTTCTGAAATGAGCGCAGTGGGGTGCTGGAGAAGACTTTACCTGCTGAGGAATAGTAATGGATAGATGCGTGTGCGTACAGGGAAGGGAGATATCGCTAGCCTGGTAAAATATTTGTACTAAAGATTAGTACCAGTGTACTATCAGGTGAGTATAGAAGTGTAGTAGTATTTAAAATAAAGGGTTGATTCTTTCTCCTCTTCATGGAGGGGAAATGGGGACAGGCCTGGGTTGTGTTTTGGGGTACGGGTACTCCAGTTTGGTGGTGACTACAGCGTAGTGAGGAAGAAGAGCAAAGCATCTTGCTCTCTCACTAGACAGCCATTGGAGCCAAAGAGTCTCTCTTATACGTAAATGGAAGGGCAGAGAGCTGCAAGTCATCCGAGGAATCCTGTATCAGTAACCAGTATAGCATGTGTTGAGCCTTTGTGTGGCAGAGTATTGTGAAAGGTGGTGGCAGAGAAAGGGACAAGAATATTGCTTCAAGTGCTAAATGCAGAAGTTGAAGCAGCACAATTATGCTGTCTCAGTTTCATTTCATGAGAGGCTTGAAATGTAAAAAGACTGTTCCCCAGTATGAAAAACTGAAGTCTTAAGGGCCTCATTTCCACTTCTCTTGCCCTTGAGACTTTATAATTGGGATTGACAGGGCTCAGGACAGAGGAATGAATGGTTAGTCTAGAGTGAATGTTGGCAACTAGTTTATTTCTGCTCCAGATCAACTGCATCATTGAGGGATTGAGAGTATAAAGAATCAGAAGAAACTTATGTGTATTGAAACTGGTACCTTACTGTTGATTCTGTGAGGAGAACTTGGGCAGGTTTTTGGGGTAGGAGAGTCCTCTCCACTTAGTAATGTGACTTTGGGGATGTGGGATTTACAGAGTGGAATTTGGTGAGGTTACAACAAATTGGGGCATAGAGCAGCTCTTGCAACTCTGAAAGAGCAGACCAAAAAGACAAATTATTACCTATGATAAACTGAGCTGGAATGGATATATTAGGGAAACATGTTTACTCAGCTGAGGATTACTCCATTTTATTTTGTTAAAATTTATTTACTTCCTGGTGTCTAAGTTTAACAGGATTTTATGATTAGTTTTATTATGCAGCAATTCCCAGGGACTTCAGCTTATGTCTGGGTCTTGGCCTGGCATTTCCTGTAATGCGCAGGAAGTAAAGTTGATTTCGGTCATGTGTATTGAATATTGACATTTGCCATCACAGTCCATTCAGTCTGGCTAGTGTAGAATATCAGTTACTAAAAATCTGTGTAGTAAAAAAAGCTATTTTCTTCCTACAGAACATTTAATTCTATAAGAAGAAATACTTTTTGACTAAACTTTCTTAGTTTTATTGCTATAAATGCTCTTCACTCTTACATGTGATATTTTAGAAACTGTACGCTTACTCAGTGTGATTGTTTTTATCTTGGAAATATAGCCACACAAAAAGTTCAAGAAAAGTGGGAGGTGTAGAAAACTATTTATACATGTATCTTCTCCAAACAATGTAGAGTGCTAGTACTGCATGTATGCACTGTTCAAGAAATGAAATTGTTTTAGTAAAATGAAGCAAGCAGACCGAATCATCAACAGAACTGCTGGGAAAATTAGTCAGGGCTTCTAAAGGAAAATACTTACTTCTGTGGAGAAAATACTGTTGTCTTTTTATTGGTATATGCCTAGATTTTGGGGGTGGGTGGGAAGGGGTGTTTGTTTTGTTGTTTCCACATAGTACAGAGAAATTTAGATTTTTAGGACTTCACACAGAAGAACTGCCGTTGCCAGGAAGTTGTGTTATCCTCATCTGTGGAGGAGGGAAGGGAATGATTTGCTATAGATGTAAGATTTAACTCTGCCTAGCTCTGTGAATTTAATCTGCTCTTCCTATAAAGTTAAACTTAATCCTTATTTGTTTCAGAAAAAAATGAATATTTTGGTTGCATGAAGTCCAGGAATGAAATTCTAGCCCCAAGGAAGTCAACAGCAAAACTTGTACTAGGTCAAGTGTCTTAGTTTTATCCCAGAAATTCCTTTCCTGGGCTCATTAGTTCTTTAAACAGTTAGGTAAAAAATGACATGCCTTTAAACAACAGATAATTTAGTTGCTCTTTGATGTGTGCTAAAGAAACTGTTTATGTCAGTGTTATATTATTGTCAAATAAGTATCTGCTATTTAAAATCACCTGTATTGACTAATTTTACATGTAGATATTGCGTTTCATAGAAATGGATATTTGTAAGCTGCAGTTTAATTGATCTTACAATATTGCAACTCCTTCCACTTGAATCTGGACCTAGGTTGTGTGGGTACTGCTGGAGGTCTGGGGAAAAACAAGTCAGTTTTATAAAGAAGAGAACAGCTGTTGATATAATCAGCCAATTTCATACTCATCAGCTGGAGATTTGTTCTGTTAATGTCTTTGAAAATACAGAGCAGAAGATGTAATTTAAAAATAGTTTCAGGTTAAAAGAAATAATTTACCACAGCATGCTATTTAAAATCTCTTGTGTAACTAGAGAAAAAGAAACAGATCAAGAACATCATTAAAAGGAGTTAATTCATGAGTCAATGTTTGCATTTCCATAATTTGGGTTTAACTTAAAATTACTTTATGTATATAGGGTATAGGTACATTTAACTAAAATGTGAATGTTTCCTAAAAGCAGTGATCATATCATTAAGTGGTTAGAATTTGTGTGTGAAAAGATGAGAATTAAGGCAGCGTTGTCTAATACTGTGCTCTAACTATGGGCTGCTAAAGCTTTTGTCTCCTTCCTCCTCAACGGAGGGCTTCAGTAGCTTGGGGGAGGGTGAATAGGGCTGGGTTAATGAAAACTCCCCTGTATTTGCTGAAACTGTGCACTCAGGGGGAAAAAAATCGACTGATCTACAGTCAGCAATTATATGTGAGATTCCGGATTTACTTCTAGTATGTAGTTGCAAGCAACCTTTTTTGAAAGTGTGCTTTATGTCTTTGAAGGAGCACAGCTAGATCCCAAACAAGTTTTCATGTTTGGTTTTTTTTTTTAGTAAAATCCCTACTTCTCATTTCCAGATATTCTGATCTTTAAGGATGAATCTTCTTTGTGTGACTTATGTTGCCCATGCAAAAATATATTTCCCTTTGAATTTATATACGACTGATCCTTTGAATGGAAGTGGCACAATGCTCAATGTCAGTGCCTTGTTCTCTTAACTTTGGATTTTATTTCTATTTGGAAACAGTTAGTGGTGGTGAAAGCAGTTCTAAGTGTGCATGATGGCAGCTGTAAGGAATCTGATATTAAAAATGAAGGGCTGAAAGTGGTCTTGAGTGCATTCAGTCTAACCCCCTGAGCTGTGAAGCAAGGACTGACTGTATCTTTCCCAGTGATTGGGGTTTTTGTTGCTAAAATCCTCCATTGAAAAAGATTCCATAATGTGAGATGGGGTTTTTTAATACTTTCCCTTAAATCCTTTGCAAGTCTTCTCCATTCCAAGTCGAGTTGATAATCTGTCTGTCCTGTGCTTAGGGAATAGAGATTGATGGATCACCCTACCCTGTGTGGAGACTCTTAGATATTGAGCCATTCAGAGGAGTAATAAAGGAACTTACATGAATAAGTGGGATGTAGAAGTAATGTTTTAAAGACTATTTTTTTCCATATAGGAGATGGTATAATTTAAGCTTTGAATCTAGAGAACTTGTGAATTAAACTGCACAGGTAGGCTTCTCTTGTCCTCTGACCTGTTGGATGCCCATTTCCTCCCTCTTTTTTTCCTTGTGGAGGAAATAGTTGTCTGGTTTTATCTAGTATGTTTTACCTTCAAGAATGTATTACTCTCTCCACTTTTTTCTATTATGCTTCCATCACATGGTTCACTTACCCAGAACCTGTCCAAGAAGTCAGTTGAAAAGCTGTTTAGAATTCTATGGTCCTCTTAAGTTTGTCCTGTGCATTTATAATGTTATTTCTGTAAGCACAGAATTCTTGAAGCTGCAAGTAATCAGGCAAAACAAAAGAAGTAAAATACTGTATTCTGTGAGGCAGCAGGCACTCTGTGTGGGGCATTTTTCTATCCTGTCCTATGCACAAGAATTGCAACTGTGATTGTTCTGCCTGCTTAAAAACATCTTGGCAAGACGCAAATAATTTATATGTGCTTCAGCTGGGTTGAGAACAATCTAGTTTACAAGTGACTTTTAAACTATATATAGACCATCAGTTCTTTCCAACTTCGCAGCATATATAGGCAAGTTACTCTGTTTCTTCTCAGAGCTTTGTCTGTATCGTTTTCCTTCTTTGTTGCTGGTATTTTACAACTCTGTCTTTGAATACAAGCCCCAACTTATGTCTTTCTGCAACAATAGCTGTGTAAGAGTATGCTTACAGACTGAACACCTTTCTTCTGGGATAAAAAAGTGGTCTACCTTGTAATCTTATATTTAAGAGTTTGTTTGAAATCCAAGGATGTTATCAGGCATAGCTTTAAAGCCCATTATCTAAACTATTCTGTACAATCCTGGAAAATTTTAGCCTGGTTGAAGATAGAACACACAGTTTCAGGAAGGTATGTCTTTCAGCAGTTGGAGGCAGATGCTGCATACTGTAAATCTAAGCACAGATGAGAAGGCTTCTCATGTGTGAGAATTAGATTTACAAGTGTCATGAGTAGTTGGTGGAGTTAAATTGCATACATATTTGTTAGTGTTTGTGTTTTGCCTTATGGAAGATTTTTCCAAAGGCAGTGTTTCAGTTTCGCATGCTGCGGAACTGTTCAGCCTTGTTTTGTCGACAGACCCTTCCTCGTCTCTCTCCCTGCTCTTACATGTTTTTTCCTAGCCTATAGGTTGTGCTTCATCCTGACCAAAATTTTATGTAAAGTACTAGATCAGCTTCAGCTACTCATGTCGCTTAGGTTTTGTTGCCATCCTGTCTGAACTAGCCTGTGGGAGCCTCCGCACAGATTGTGGAAAGACAAGAAGGTGCTATGGAGAAAGTGTTCAAAATAGTCTCGATTTAAGCTGCACTCAGAAGGGTTTTGCTATATGCTATCCTGCCCAAAAGAGTGTTTTTCTTTGCATTTGTCAATTGGAAGATGCTAGTGAGATATAATTCAAACAATATTTTGAATAAAATCAGTACATCAGTGCAAAAACTTATGACTGTGAAGCTGTCAGACTGGTTCTGAATAACATGAGCTTCTGTTTTAGTCTTTTCAAAAATGTGTGGTGCTTTAAGTACATGACTAAATCATTTCTAGTTAGCATTTTGGAACAAATGGAACCTTCAGCACTCAGAATTTCAGAGCTCTAAATTAATCCTTTATTTCAGAAGGAAGAAAAGCTTCAACTAGATTAAAAATAATTGTCAGAAACATTACGTCTAACACCTAGATAGACTCTGTATCCTCTTTTTTAAAAATTGGTGTATTGGACATATTTAACCTACATGAAGAAAAAAAATCACCTCCATTCATTGCATTTCTAAATAGTCATAACTGGGTAGTTAAGTGCGTTTGCAATTTGCTTGAGTAAATCAAAAACATTTTTCCCATACTTGTAAAAATAGTGTCCTATACTCAGGATATCAGTATAGTCTTAATAAAATGTCCAGTTTTAGTCACAGAACTTTTTCAAGGAAGAAATTGTAAGCTTGCTTTCTTCTCACTGAAGTAGAATATGTGATAATGTAAATATTAAATAATTCAAATTTTTGAGTACCATGTAGAGAATAGCAGGCTGGAATATGACTGTCACACAAATAATGTAATAAGGTAATTCAATGGTGGTTCTTGTTACTAAATATGTGATACTTGGTACTTTTGCTGATTATATCCATAAGCGTATGCTTATGTGTATAACTGAAAGAATAACAATGGATCACACTATTTGTTTTACATAGATAAATGATCTTTATGCTTTGGACTGTGGGTGGGTGCTGAGTCATGTTGGAAAGGACCTTCATGCAAGCCTTAGAACAACTGTTTGCTAATCAATGACTTGTAACCCGTTTTAGACAGCTTTACAGCTTTGCTAAACTAAATCCTTGATGCTACTCTTGTTATCTGGGTCACACATTGTATTCTTACTGTTAAAGCAGACCCTGTGAAAGCCATTTCATGACAAGAGACTCTGGCCTCTGCTGGGTTCCTCTAGTCTCTCACTCCTCCTGTCCCTTTATCTGACTTTTTTTTTTTAATGTCATCATACTTTAAAAGATAGCTTAAAAAGTGGGTAATTGAAATTATTTTTTCTCTCTGTCAGCACGATCTTAAGTTTAAAGTGAAACTTTAAAAAATTGAGCCTATCTGCCATTATATCTTTAGCCTTCTTTGCCTTTATGTAGCTTTATGTTTTTATTAGTCGGGTTAACAACTTTGTTTTGTTGGTTTGTTGGTTTTTTGTTTTTTTGTTTTTTTTTTTCTTCAGAGGAGAGAAATTGGAAAGATTTTTTTCTCTGATAAAATCTTGATTCCTTAGACTACTAAATCATAATTAATATTGCTGGTGGTTTTTTGAAGTGATGGATATCTTTTCTAAACCCTCTTTACTGGCTTCCTGCCTTACATTGTTTTGTACAAAATTGACATAGTAATAAAAATCTCAATTTGCTAAGCATCGCAATGTGTCATTTTTCATAATGTATCATTTCATATATTAAAACATATGGGAAGGTACCCATTGAACCGTTTAATAATCTCAATTGTGTTTCATTCAGTGGTTGACTATAAAGAGTTAACTTTTATAAACCGTAGTCAGGCTTGCCTTTCTACCCTTCACCAGAACAGCTTGGATGTCTATTGATGAGCTATTTAGTGACTTAACTGTTTAATTCCTGTATGGTTTTTCTTATGGTTAGGCACAACTGGACATGCGGTGTCGATGTAACTAAACCCTGAGTTAACAGTGATCTTGTTTATAACAAAAAAACCTTGCACTTAGATATAATAACAGATTGATGAATTTATGCCATTAATATTGGTGCAGATCTGTAAAATTATTTTTAAGCAATTTATACCAGTTTTCTTTTGGGACTGCAATCTAGGTTTTTTGTAATTTTCTATTGGTGTGATAACTATTTTATTTGGGGCTTTTTGGATGAGGTATTTTAATTGCTTACATCTTGTGTGGATGCTTTGCAAGATTTTTTTTTTTTTTTTCCCCCTATGAGCTTGCTTATGCCCTCACTGTTTTGAGTCTCAGGTTTATATCTGTAGTGGAGGAAGCTTCAAGCTTCTTCATTAGTGCAATTTACATGAGAACCATTAGTAATTCCATGCCAGCAACTGTACTCAAGATAACGGGATTTGCATGAAAATGCAAATACGGTGTGAAACAAACTGTAACTGTTGTTGCATCCTTGCTAACAAAGTTTAGTCCAGCTGGAGTTTCTCTTGGATCAGGACTATATTCTGTGTGTGCACATACCCAGTCTTAAAGAGCTCCGTGTGCTTCAGCTCACTGCTCACATACGACAGCTCTTACATTTCTTTACTGTTGTACCACGTACAACTTTAGGATGTTTAGGGTACTGTTGCTATGTGAAAAATCAGGAGAGTGAAGAAGGCATTTGGAAGTTGAACTTCAGGGGGTGAGGAATGGAGGTTTTCAGTGAGGCATAAGCCTTGGTCAGGAGAGGTGGTGCAGAACGGGAAAAACCTGCTGGGATTTGTGAGAAATAGCTTCTGCATGGATGCTGGTCAGAGTGGAGCAGCTCTGATGAATCAGGTAGTTAATAGCAGCCGCATCTCCCTCTGCTGCTCCTCCGAGAAAGGTAAGGGGAAGAGTGACAGTGGAGAGCAGGGGAGGAGGGGAAAGAGGATTGACTGAGCGTGGTTAGAAGTGAATAAAACCTAAACTGATACAGTATTTTCCTGGAGGACGTTGACCATCACAGGAAGAGCCCTGTCCACATGGCTGCCTTCAGTAAATAATCTGATGAATTATGGAACAGGATTGGTAGAACACAAAATTACTAGGAGAGTTAGCTCACTTTGAGAGGCAGGGTAAGAGAAAAGAAAGGAGGACTTAGGTGAAGATGCCTTGATAATGGAGCTATTTGTTCTGCTAGTAATTTCTCATGCTTTAAACCATAATTAATAAAACCTAAAATAGCACAGACTTTTTCCTACAAAGTTATACATTTGGAATGCTCACTCTGCTGGAGAAGTCAAGTTTGAGGTCTCTTTGTTCTTACTGTGAAACCAACTGAAACACATCGAATAAACTGATGTTGCTTTTGCAGTTTTGATATGCTGGAATCTGTTACTCCAGCATCAAGATTTGTGGTTTAAGCCATTTTAAGATGTGTTTGTAAGTCAGGTTGTGTTTATGACATCCCAGATCTATAGAAATTAATTTCTTCCCACTAACCAAATTAAATAAACTTAATAAACTTTAATATTCTTCATATATTGAAAGATTTATTATGATTTTCTGGTGTTTAAATACACTTTTAAAAAAATTAAATGTAAGCTGGAGCCTTGTAAAGCAAACTGATATTACCACCTCTCCTTCCCTGTGAAGCTGTCCATTGCTATATACTACGTTTTCTATTTTGTGCATGCAGCTGCTAAGAGGTATATAAAAAGGTAAAAGAGAGAATTGGATAGCACCGAATGCTTCTGAGGTGGGCTTGGCCTTGAAAGTGGGAGCTGACAGGTAGGGGACCATACTTATGCTTATAGCCTTTCCAGGTTAGTAATCTGCCTGCCTCTAAATGTGGAAGTAAGTTCTGTTTTCCTCTGAAGACCTGTTGTACTGTATTTGGCAGCACGATGTGGAGCAGCATAAGTATGAAATGAAAATTTTAACACGGTGCAACTAGAACTACTACTGAAGAAACAGGTCAACATGCAAATATAATTATGTTTAAAATTTATAATTTTCAATTATTATTTCTAGTAGATAAGTGATGGTGTCCTAATGTTCTGAATATGCATAATGAAATTGAAAGTAAGGGGGGAAAATCTTATGTAAATGTGTTCTGCCTTCAATGAAATTACTGTTTTTTTAAATGCTAGTGTTTATGCCCTACCCTACAGATATAAATACCCCTACAAACCTCCAGACCTTTTCCTGTCAGCCAAAATGTGTATGCTGGGTTGCAATAAAAGACTGAGGCTTCTGCTGTATTAACATAGTTTCTCATTAGCTGCCTTCTTAGTGTAAGCTATATATAGAATGTTTATGGCAGTGGCTAGAGTCTAATATAAAGGGAATTCCTATGGAAGTTCTTTTAATGCAGCCTAACTTTAGTTCTCAGCTGTGTCTGTTAAGATACCAACAAATGTAAGATTTCACTTAAGTGAAATAAATAGAAATTATCACCAGTGTAATTCTGAAAAGGAATATTGTTTTAGTTAAAACCTACCTTTTGGTTAAAACTAAGATGAATGTTTATAGCTTTCATACTGCAGTTTCTTGAATCCTGCTGGGCAGTGTTTCTCAGCAAGTGACATATCTTCATAAGAAAGAAATGAAAACCGAAAGCTGGTGAAATGCATGCTTTAACTTCAATGCAGCTCCTAGAATTGCAGCTCCTCCTTGAAGTCTTCCAACCTGTTTGCTTTCACTTTTTTTTTTTTTTGTTTTAAACATTGTAAAAGGCAAAAGAAGTTAACCTGTTAACACTGCTTCTACATAGCCAGATATATCATGTTTTATATAAATATGTGTGTGTATATATATATATATATATATATATATAAATTTTAATCCTGCAAAGAGGTGGAATAGCCCATTCAGTTCACAGAATCATCTAGGTGGGAAAGGACCCTGGAGATCATCTAGTCCAACCGTTCGCCTAGCACAGTTCCCACCTACAGCATATCCTTAAGCTCTAAATCGACCCTACTCTTGAACACCTCCAGGGATGGGGACTCCACCACCTCCCTGGGCAGCCCGTTCCAACACCTAACAACCCGTTCTGGAAAGAAATGCTTCCTAATATCTAGTCTGAACTTTCCCTGGCACAACTTACCAGCTCTGAGTACAGACAAGTTCTTTTTTTCTTGTATCATGGCAAAACTGGCTCTAAATTGTGATAAACACTGGAGACATTGAATAAATGGCCATTTGCTCTGTGCATGTTCATTGACGTATATCTATTTGCTTGAGCTGTGAAAACTTACCTACTACTCACCTCTTTTCTTATTAATTCCTGAAGTTAGTCATCTTGGTTTGTTTCATTTTAACATGGAAATAGATTTTTACCTGATTGTCAGACTTGTTTTTCTTCTTGAACTTCTATTCCTAGAAATTTTCCATGAGTAAGCTCAGTTACTTAGTCTTCATGAGTCTGCAGATCTAAACTGCAGCTTAGCCAGTTGCAGATGGTAATGACAAGACACTGTTCAGTTGATCAGTTGCAGATGGTAATGACAAGACACTGTTCAGTTGATCTGACACAAAGTGTACTTTAGACACTAGCAAGATGGAGGAGATGACATTCAAGATCACTGTTGGGTTTTGAGGGGTAGCCCATGGTTAATTTTGGAATTACAGTGCTTTGGGGTCTCTGTTATGTCTTGCCTTTTTATGTCATCTGTCTGTACTGGCTGGCTTTAATAAAGTCCTTCTGTATTCTCTTATCACTGATAAAAACACATCTATTTGGGTTTATGTGACAAAATCAGTGATAATTGGAATTTTCCTGTGAAAGATATACTTGCATTACATGGATGTTTCATCCATACACGCTAGAACTGCTTAGTGCCTTACCATCCTGACCGGTATGTATGGGCCACATATTACTGCTAAATACCATCATTTCACCATTTAAGGTAGCGTATTATTTTCCCAATTTAAACTCAAAATTGTTAATGCAGCATGTTCTGTTGCCTGAATTTCATTGCTTTGGGACATACTTGCTGAAGAAAAAGTAGAGAAAAACAAAATATAGTAAACGTAGCTTTATAAATACTATGGATATACAAAATTATGCATTTTAATTTTATTGAAGTACATCGAGACTTGATTGGTAAGCAGTTCAGAGAATTGGGATGTACCTGTAATTCGAAGAAAGCAGAAGTTTCAACTGCTAACAGAAATATTAAGATGTATCAAACTCATTTAATGAAAGTACAGTTTTCTCGGTGCAGGCTCACTGTGTGTTTGGTAGCACATTGTTGGGTTGATTCACAGATTGAGTTCTGCAGCAGCAATTGGATGCTTTGTAGCTACTGGAAAAAATCTGTTGCTTTTTACTGAAAATGTTTATTTGCATTGAACAAGAATCATGTTGTTTTCTTGGTTATTGGAAACAGTGCTTTTACTATGTGTGTAATTACATTCTTGATTTAAAACAACAAAGTTCACTATTTAATTGCTGCATTCCACTACTAATGGTAGCAAAGGAGTTGTTTTGTAGACAAATTTGCCATATCCAGCTCTGTTAATAAACAAGTTACTAGAAGTAATTTCGGGTTTTGGAGCCATGTTACTGTGATCAACCTCAGATAATTACAATGTAATTACAATGAGCCTGGTAATACTTTTTGATAGTAGGTTCTTGATAGTCAACCTTTTTTTGGTGTATATTTGCAGAGTATTTTACTAGGCAAAAGAGTATGTGATGTGCGTAGGGTTGGCAAACAAAAACATAGATAATTTTTTAAAAAATAGTGTTCCAGCCAAGAGTATCTTCCAAAAATTTAATTCCCTGGGAATAATTTTTCAGGCAGAATATAATGTTACCATTTCTCATGCCCTAGCCCTCTTCCCTCTCTGTTGTGTATTGCACATTTCAGAGCCTGTTTAAGGCATTGCTTGCTTTATGTTCTTTTTGCGGGTGTGTGGTGAGTTGTTCTTAGTACAGTATTTCAGTTTCTTGCTTTATTTTGTCTAGAGCAAGATGACTTCTGAATTGTTCAGGCTGAAAGGAACCTGTTATTTTCTGCGTGTTTCTCTTTGGAATTTTTTATTTCTTCCCCTCCCTGCCCCAGGAGAAATTGTGTTATGGCTTAGAATTTGCAAGGCTGACAATCCTCCCTTCTTCCCTGTCATTAAAAAAACCCTTATTTTTCTGCTAGCCTGAAGCTGTTAAATGGGGTTTGAGAGTTTTTATTACCAAGCTATACATATTTTTTTTCAGTTTCTGTTAGCTGGAAGTCAGTGGGCAAAAGAGAACTCATACATTCAAAATTGTTTATGTTACAGACTTTTCCTGACACAGCTATCTCAATCAGGAAGAATACAATCCCTGGCAGTATTCTAGCTGTGTTAATATATAATTTACTGATATAACTTGGGTTTGGGTACATATTGAGATTTGGTTTTATAGCTGTGCTGGTGAATGTGCTGTCAGTATGGAGTGTGCTGGTATAACTCTGGTGGTAAAATGCTCCTGGTAACTTCCAGGAGTGATGAAGCCAAGTGCTAAGTATGATTTTAAGAGAAACTGAATGCTGGTATGGATATTGTAATAGAAATTTATTATAAAAAATAGTTTGGATATAACAGGGAACCTCACACTTTAGGCCAATCTATGAAAAATTAGCATTACGGTTCCCCTTTATCAGTGACAGGGAGAAGAATAAAGCATAGGTTATCCCACTCTTGCCTGTTAAATGGCAAAGAATCATTTGATGTGCAGGGAGCTTGGTCTTTCAACTGTGTTTGAAGGACTGTCCATTTGAATTGTTTAAAGATGTGATTTAGTGTAGCTGGTGTGCTCCATCAGATTTGACAGAGTGCAGTTGTGTGTTCTGTCTTGATGCTGATTAAATCTCTGTGCTAGTGGGTGATCTGGCATTACCAACTGTGGAACTGTGTCTTGACAAACTAGCAAGAGCAGGCCCATCCAGACAATTCTCCTTTACTGCTGCAGTGAAAGATGTACTACTAAAGAATACTGAAGATTCCTCCTTTTTGCAGATATTTTTTCAGTTTGCGCAGATTCTGAGTAAAAACATAGCTGTAACTTATTTTCTTACTTGTCCTGTGGGATAGTACTTCTTGCTTCTATTAATTTGATGGTTTAGAATGTGATGTCTGAAGTAGCTCCATATGTATGACAGTAGACCCTCCTACTTAATTTAAGTCTTTATTTACTGATTCTGCTTTTATTCTTTTATCTTTGTTCAAAGGTATTAAATTTGCTGTTAATTTCACAGATTTCTAATAGTTACCAGTTTCTGTAGTTCAGTTTCATGACTAAATTTACAAATTAAAAAGTGTTGGTGTATTTAAGCATGAGTGGGTGGTGTTTGTTTAAGTTAAATATGTTTACTTCAGCTATGTGAAGACTTGGTAAATAGTGTTTGACAGTTCCTGTGTACTGATTTGGGGGATCAAGAGTTATTTGTCGGTAAAATCCATTGTGAGGTAAGCTTTGCAGATCAGCTGCAAAGAGGTTGGAGGGCTGGTTGCTTTGTTTTGTTTTTTTGTTTTGTTTTAAAATCTTGATGAATCCAGCTATATTTTCACAGAGAGCCTTAGTCCATCATTCCAAATAGCTGTGCATGGTGCATTGCTGTACCTAATCACAGCCTACTGAGTGGAGTTTACCACTGCTCCAGCTCTGCCAGTGATAAAATCTCATGACTGCTTTAATCCCCTTCACTTGGAAGGGAGAGGTTTTAGCTGAGGGATACCTGTTAGAGGGAGTAAAAACAACCTGTCTGCACTTGTCTCAAGCCAGTTAGTGGTCCCATCAGCAAGTGGGATTGGGAAGAACAGTATTTGGCATGGTGGTGAAAGGCTAGATGCATTTCTCTCATCAGTTGCCACTACTTGTTCCAGAAGGTACACCTGCGGTCTGGGAGGTAGCTGAAAAATGGGAGTGGTTTCTGTAACTTCCTATTGCTGATGAGCTGCAAACTAGAACAGAAGGTTGTTGCTTCATTGTCCAAATTCTGTAAACGAAATACTCATTCAGATTCCATTAAGGAATATTTCAGAGTTTTTAGCAATTATTTGATGAATTGTGTTGTCTGGATTAGAGACAAAACTGTAAATTGTGTATGTGCTGTTAGCATATAGTTTCAGTTGTGCCCTCTGGAATACATGAAATAGAATTTTTTACTTTGTGCTAGGAGCAAACCTAGTTTCCAAAAGACCCAGACAGTCATTACCTGATCTTGCTTACTGGAAAGAAGGTGCAGTCTTGTACACATAGTTTGTTCTTCAAGATAGGTAGATTTGTATCGTGGTAAAGGTTATAGAATGACCAATGCAAACATGTAGAGTGCAGTACTGTGCACAAGTGCATGAGTGGAGGCTCAGGACAGCATTAGCATTTAATTCCAGTTCATTTTGCTGGTAGATTCTAAGACTGCAATTCTAAACTAAGGGTTGAGGCTTTCTTACCCACTGTGTTAATTTTTAAATTTAATTTCCGTGCCACTTGTCAGAAATCCATGAACAATGGTTTTCTAACAAAACATTCAATAGTGACTTCAATTGAAGTTTGAAGTATTGAGGATGAAACATTAATCATGTGTGCCAGGGACATAGAAGCAGATTAGCGGGGTTTTGGAGTTTGATTGGGTTTTGGGTTGGTTGTTTTGGTTGGGGTTTTTTGTTTGTTTGTTTGGGTTTTTTTTGCAAGCTAGGAAATAGTGGCCTGATAATCCCTTGTGGTGGAAAGCTCTAGCAGACATTCATAATTAAGATGTGCACAGCTTGTTGCTCTGTCCCTGTGATGTCCATGGACAAATCAGGGTATCTCTTTGGTAATAGGGTGGGAGAGGTTGTTGCCCAAATTTTAAATATAGAATTGTGTAAAAAGAAAGATATTTTCCTATAAACTCTTAGGCAAACATATTATAGTCCTTTATTTAAGTGAGCTAAGTACCTTAAATATGGAAGTGCTCTTATGAAATAGTGGTTTTATCTTAATTTATACAATCATTTTTGGTGAACCCCTACTCCTACACAGTAGAACTGTGTAAGTTTCTGAAAGGGAACCTGTTTGAATGTATCAAAGAGTTGATACATTCTAACATACAAAATTGAATTTATTCAGTTTTAGTTGAAAATAACATATCTTTTTCCTGGGAGTTTTTTCATAGGTTGGAATCTCAGTAGGGTGGTATGGTGTAGGTTTTTTTGCTTGTTTGTTTAGTTTTTAATTTCTATTTTTTTAAATTAGGTGTTTTGACTCGTTTTTCACTTCAGAGCAGTGTTTTGCTACCTAGTTCTATCACTGATAGGAATGTTAGTGTGGGGAGCCTGACACTTTCTGTCAGATGTTTTTGTCTCTTCTTCATAGCAGATCTAAATTAATTTTTGGAGATGTTCTGGAGGTTTTCCAAGTCCTTCACTACTCCCCTTGGGCATTTAAGGGAACTAGTGAGCACAGACGTAGTGGAAGACGTAGTGGAAAAACTGTGATGAACACAGGACAGTTAGTCATAAGGGGTTGTTATTTTGTAGTAACTGTCATCTCCTACAGTTTTGTGTGTTGAGTACAATTTTATGATACAACTGAGCCAGTCCAATGGCTTTTTGCCACAAAAAGCTCCCTCTTCCCCACACCCACGGTTTTACAAAGAAAGACACTGAAAGACACAGCAGTCAGTTCTGGCATTTGTCGATCTTTCTTCCTCAGTCAGTTCAGTTGAATAACTGGTTGGATTTGATTTTTGCCTAAAGGAAAAAACAGCTTTTTGCAAAATTAATGTGCCAGTTTGGCTAATAGAGGAGCCTGATTAGTGCAAGAACAACAGTTTTGGGAGAAGGCATGGTACTTCTTCTGGCAATGAACAGTTCGGTCATCTCAGCTGCAGTGAAAGATGATGGCAGGTGATCAGTAGCAAACAGGTTTTATTTCTGTCCTTTATGTGCTTTTTAAAGAGGTAGACTATAAATCAGGAGCTGTGCAGTCAGAGCAAGAATTCTGAGAAATGGTGGATTCTCCAAGCTATTGGAGAAGTTTAAGATAGCAATTGGATGCTACAATACATGGGTTTTGGCGGTGGGGGTTGTTTGTGTTTGTTTTTTTTTGCTCAAGGCCTCCCCTACCAATTAGAAGATGTTCAGTCATGTAATGCAAAACAAGAAGTGTAGTAGAAGTTTATCCTGCTGGTTTAATTTTTTTTTTTTTAATATTAGTATTAGCTTTTTATTGATAGACTCCTTTCCAGAGCATGTATGAATCTGGCACAGAAGTAAAAACTTACGCTCTATAATGTGATAGAAGCATGATTGTCAGTTCTCACCTCTAGTCTGAATTAGATAAGTAAATGTACAGTTCTAGGGTTAATAACAAGTCAGGATAGGACCAGAAGAACAGGCAAATGAATTTCAATTAAGCTTTTTAAAAGGATCTATGCTAAAGTATTGAGAAATTACCTGCTCCTTGATTTGCTATGCTAATACTTTCAGGTAATCGTATGTGAGCTCTTATCTGTGAAATTAAGCTTCCAAAGTAGTGTAACTCAATTAAAACATATTTTTGCATTTAGGTTATCTGAGTTTTTGCTGCAATGGCTGCCATTTCATGCTAGTACTTGTCAGAGTTGGGCTGGTTTGTTAAGCTGCCAGGAGACTAACCAAAATGTATAATTTCCTGCTCAGTTATCAAGCTGAAGTAGCTCATTATGGGCTGAGTGACAATACCAAAGCAGGAAGGAAGGTGAGGCCATACATGAATGATTTAATTTCCTTGCACTGTCCTGATACTGTATTCTTAATGCTTTTCCCCACAAATTTGGAGAATTTGGAGATGGTAATTTCTGCAATTTTTAGGAGCCTCTCCCTAGTCCGTGTTATTTAAAAAGAAAAAAAATTGTTTTAAGTACAGTTTAAGAGGAACCCTAGTTATGCAAGATAAGATATTTGAATAGTTGCTGAAGGATATGTTTATTTATAGTGGTCCATATGCATACGTATTGACTAAATAATCATATTTTATACTATTAGTCTTAATTTTCTGCATAGAGATGGCTTGGAATACAGGGTAGGGTAACGTAAGACCTGAAATCCCAGTGACTAAATAACTGATATGAAAAACCGTTTTCTCTGACCCCCATCTTTTTCAAATTTGCATAGCATGTATTCCTTGCTAACAACTTTGTATGTACCCAGTCATAGCGTTTCATTTTATAGAGTGCCTGGATACTTCCAGTACAAGAAAAGATCTCTAGTAAAAATAATGGAAAACACTATGTCTGTAAGTAGCTGTAAGAAAAAAACATATAGCTGTAAGCAGCTGTAAGAAAATTTAAATTTTATTGTAATATTGCTACTATATCATTGTGCATATTTTATTTGAAAATAAAAGCATGCCATGATTGCATGCACAAGTGATAATTAGCTTTGTTCCCTACATCGGTTCTGAAATATCATTGTAACTTCTGTGATGTAAAACAGTTAAGCATCCACCTGTTTAATACCTATCAATCTGTCTGTTTCCGTGTATAATAATCAAAATCCAGTAATTATAGTTCAGTAAGTGAACATTACTTGGCTCACTTTAGAGGCAGTACAACTTCATATTCTGTTGTGAATATGTCATTATCTCTCTCTAACAACTTAATCAGTGTTGCTGTGCTTTTTTTGTTTTTGTGTTAAGTGGGAATAATAATCACTAGATTAAAAAAAAACCCTTGATTTTTAATTTGTTTTCAGATATCAGTGTTTAGTTGTTTTTTTTTTAAATTGAAATCAAGTGAAAATATTTCAGTCTTTTACAGTTTACATTTATTAAGATCATTTGTGTTAAGTGTTGCATTCTTTCTTTTGGAAGGAATTTGCCATATCTGTTTTATGTGGATTCTAGTTGAGTAGAACTTGACAGACAGTGAATTGATTTTTGAAATGTACTGGCTCTGAACATTACTGTGCTTGAGAGAGAGAATCTGAATTAGGCCATCACAAACTAAAGAGAGCTCTCTTATTTCCTCTTTTATAGTTTGTATTGCTACCACTTGGTAGTACCTAGCTTCCAGTAAAGTGGTTAGTTGCTTCAGAACAATTTGAGTGCTAAATAAATTCATGCAGGAAATATTTGTTTGGCTTTGAAAGTATATTCAACAGTTGCTAGTGCGTAACATAGAAAAGCAATGAAGTTCTTTACCTTTTCCTTAATATGAGCAGTATTAATTACATTCTTCCCTTTTCTCTAGTTAAGGTACCTCGTAATTTTCGCTTGTTGGAAGAACTTGAAGAAGGGCAGAAAGGAGTGGGTGATGGTACAGTAAGCTGGGGCCTTGAAGATGATGAAGATATGACACTCACCAGATGGACAGGAATGATTATTGGGCCACCAAGGGTAAGTGTGATGAATTAAAATGTTTTTCTTAAGTTTGTAGGCCATACAAAATGCAAAAATGTTACTTTGCTACAGTGTAAAGGAATTAGTTAAAATCCAACGCATGAAGTTGTAGAAACACTGTATATTCATGTTAGAATTCATCACTTCGTGGCATGTTAGTAAGTGTTTTCAGGCTAGCCTCCCCTAGTAGATGTTTCTGCAGCTGCCTGTATAAGCCATTTGTGAATTGAGACTTATTACTGAGCTAGGAATGTATTCACTCTGTATTTCCTCCATTGCTGCATTTAAGTGTACAGTAAGTGATAGTGCAATAAACAGGGTAACTATCTTTCTGCAACGTATCATATGTGCCTGGTAATTTCAATTTTGTAGTGAACTAGCAATGTATTTTCAACTTTGACAAGTTCTCTCAAATAGTCCGTTCAGTTGTCGCGGATGAAAGTATTGACACGGTAATGATTTAGTAAAAATAATCTAGATTTATTAATAACTAACAACAATTTGTCAATACAAAATAACTCAGAAAGAAAAGTGACTTATTCAGATTCTAAAATGTCAAGATTCACTCTAACTTACTTAACGATATCTTAATTTATACATATATATACATGCGCATACACAAACCAGACATATACATACAGAAACAAAGGTAACTGAATTCAGTAAAATGAACACAAAAGGGACAAACACACCCAGCCAATGACCAGGTGAACTAGAAGCTAGCTCAAAGAAAATTTCCCTCTCGAGTTTAGAGCAAATACTCACAATGCCTTGGCATTCCTCAATGGGCGATAATTGAGACTCAAGCGGGTGGAATTCACCCTGGCCTTCCGTCTGGAGCAGACGATACCTTAAGGGTTTTGGTACCTGAGAGGCGTCCCAACTCAGGGGAGATGCTGGTCACAGGCCCACTGCTATTCAGAAGAGCTCAAAGGGTCTCTCTGGTGGTCGCAGTTTATAGGGTCCAAGTTACTAAATCATTACCGTGTCAGTACTTTCATTTGCGACATCAGTATAGCAGATTATGCATTTCAGTTGAATCATGCCTAAAGACCAAACAATTTTTCATTCCCTCTAATAAGATAAAATACATACAAGTTCAAATCCGTCTGACCTTTTCAGCTATGTAGAGTATAATCTAGACTGATAAAACCTGCAAGAGAAGTAATCATCTCTTGTGTCTTGGTATAAGCCTCATGAGATGTGAATGGACACATCTTTACTTGACTTTCATGCATGCTCTCTCGTAAGTTAAATACGATTCAAAAGATCACTGTGTAAATGAGAACTTTAAATGAGTATACTTCAGGTAGCTTTAAGTTAGGCATAAGTTAGCATATGTCTTTCACTACTAACGTGAAGTTACTATCTTGTGTGTCCTTCAGTGCTGTAGTGCTTATTGGAGGAACTATCCCAGACAAGAACAGAGATCAGAAGCTGGCCTCGGTGAAGATGTCTTTCAGAGTAACACAGTTCCAGAGTCAGAATCAGTGTAATTCAAGGTCCTTTTGGAAGTCAGTTAGTTGCAGCTTAGGGCAGACTGTTTTGAACGTGTGCATAATTGTGCTGAGCTCCTAGGATCTGGGTGCATTTGAGAAAGAACCAGTTGAAAATGCAAGCATAATTACAGTATGTTTTGGATACCAGCTTCTGTGGAATCACAGTGTTTGAATACATTTTGAAGAAAGTTTGTAGTCTTAGGGGTTTTAAAAATAACTTACAAATGTGAACTAAATAAAGTAGTGTCTCCCTGACTCTCCAAACAGCCTCCAGAACTGCCTGTGGCTGATTTCTGGTAACACATCTTTAAAAGGAATGATTATTATGTAGGAGCTCATAGGTTTTAAAAGTAAAACAACAACAACAACAACAAACCAACCTGGAACGGACTTTTAATTTTGGTCAGTTTGTATTGCTGTCATTTTACTTTCTTTGTGAAAGAGTGCATGTGAGTAATACTTTGGGCCATTTCAGGGACATGTAGTCTTGGTGTTAGAATGACTTGCAGTATGTGGAGATTGTAGAAAGTGAAAACCACCAGCTCCCAAGTCAGTGGTGGCACTTTAAGAAGAATCGCATATCCAGTTTCAGGGTTTGTAGAAGATGTTTTTGGAATTGGCTGAGTTATGTAGACAGTGTGCAGTTAGGCAGAACACAGGAAAAGTTGCTAATACTGTCCACAGCATGATGTTCTTCACATACATGGCTTCTCTAGAGCTGTACAAAAATTGCTTATCAATTCTTTTTACTTGCTTCATTTGAAACGTGAACCTACAAGGAAGGAGAAAGGGAAGATTTATTTTGGATTAAAGGAAACATTTTTCTGACCCCCCAAAAATGGGGTTTTAGGCTTTTTAGAGAGCTGGACAGGAGGAGGTACTTGGCTTGCAGTAAAACAGCAACTTGAAAAACTGAGCAAAATTGAGAAGCCACTTGGATAGTTATAAGGGAATGAGAATGAGTGCTGTTCTTAAGATTTTTCAGAGTTGTGAGCAGTGTCTATACATTTTGACCTATTTCACTATAACTGATATCCACACTCTCTGGGGAAATGGATTGTTTTATCTGAGTGAATAACGAGAATTTTTGTTACTGTTTTTCTTGCGGTGGCAGCAGCTATGTTATCTGTAGCAGGACAAGATTATTTTTATTTGGCCTTTAGCTTTTTAACAGTAAAGAATAATAGAAAGCCCTTTTTCTAACAAAGGACGTCCTGCTTCACCTTGTGTCTTTCTGACTCACTGTTCAGTCTCTGCATCTTCTCAAAATTATAGGACACAGCTAGGGTGCTTCAGTAGTCCGACTTTCACTCTGCCTTTTCATTGGCCAGAGTGGACTGTTATTTGATAACTTGACTGCATGGTTGATACTTTTACTTAGAGAGAATGACAGCTGGCTGATGCAGAACAGCTTAAAGATGGTGTTTCTAGAAAGTTCAGAGGCATGTTGCTGCTTTTGGTTCATGTTAGCTATATCTGTCATGCCAGTGGGAAGACAGGTGTAGAAACTGGGTTTATTTTCCTTTTGGAGCGGAGGTACGTGCATCAGTGACCAGCAAAGCCACTGATACTTTTTATTGTGAATGACATACTTGACAAGATTAAAACAAACAAAAAAATAGAACTGTATTAATTTCTGATTGGACTTTCTCAAAATATATTTGCACTTTGGAGTGATGTTACCTGCAAACTAGCTGTCACTTTACTGTCTGAAGTTTGTAAATCCTCTAGTAAACCAAGCAGTCCTCAGCTATGGAAGTCTTGGATGTCTTCTGGAGTGTCAATTACTTCCAGAATGATTTTTGCAAATATTGTTTTCTTCTGGTTCTTGGTTGTGTCTTAACTATTCAGTTATTGGCATCTTTGTCTTTCTCCGTTTCCATTTTTTTCACAGTGTTAGATTTTTACTTTTTTTTTTTTTACAGGGGAGAGTGGTAATTTTCCTAAAGATGATTGATTTTCTCTCAGACTTCTACTGTGCCAGAGTTGTTTTGGGAATGCACATGGGTAGGAAGGATAAGAGTAAATGTGAATCAAAAAAAGAGTTGCATTCTGTTTAAAAATTTTGTATGGTATAGTGAATAAGTAGTGTATTTTATACATATTCATCAAATAATCAATATAATCAAAACAGTGGAATATCAATCAGTAATCCAAGACCATCAGTTGATAGATAATATTAACAGATTTATTATAATTTTCTGTTTCTTGATCTTTATTCCTCTTGACTTTGCTTTGTTTTTTTAAATTTATCTATCAATACTCAGCTTTCAGTAAGATGCATTAGTCTGTCTTTTTGCTTTCTAGACAAACTATGAAAACAGAATATACAGTCTGAAAGTAGAGTGCGGACCTAAATATCCAGAAGCACCTCCTACAGTTAGATTTGTAACTAAAATTAATATGAATGGAATAAATAATTCCAATGGAATGGTAAGTTGAAATGGTAAGATCAACCATGTTGTTAATCTGTACTATAAATTATTTCTGTGAAAAACCCAGGTGAGGAATATGCATGTTGGACAGAGCTTTCACATTTAAATTTTACAATATAAGTATTTGGTTTAAATAAAATTTTAGTTGTCTATTACTTCAAATCTTTAGGTATTTACAGTATGTTAGTGGTTTTTAATGGCTGATCAGTGAGACGAGCATTATTTATAATATTGCAACAGTTGTTTCTTTTAAATGAAGCTGAAGATTTTAGTTTTGAACAGAAAAAACTTGTCTGAGCTGCATGGAGGAGGGGATTAGATTCATACTGTAACAGGAGTATTACAAACTGTCTGATGTGTCCATTAATTAAAACCATAGGTCATTCCCGATGTATCTCACTCTGGATATAATAACTCACCTGTAATGAACTGGTGTATTTAAACTCTTACTCTCTTTATACTGAGTTTATTCAAATCCAGGGTGATTCTGAGCTTCAGTCTTAAGATCTTTTGATACAGATGGTAATCGCTTTCATTTTAAAGATCAGTTTGCAGTAAATTACTTTCACTGATCATACACTTAGGGTGGGATGAGTTCATATACATGAGTAATGGCAGAAGCTCAAGCAAGTTTGCTACTCCGTTATTCACTAGGTGTTTTAATCCTGTAAGTCTAAGATAACCCACTGCTCAGTGGAAAGAGATGTGAGCTGTCTTGCATTTACAGTAGTGTATACACATATCAGCAGGAAATACCATAATATATAATATTGTATGTGTGTACATTTGTCTTTACTGAATGCAAAGTAATTGGTTAAGGTAATACAGATGAATCAGAGAGCATCTTTGGATTTTAAATAATTTGCAAGATTTAAGGATGGACGTGCATTTGTGTAATTAACAGTACTGAAATGTGAAGCTTAGTATCTTAATGACTTTAGCAGAGGGAGAGGTTCTCAGGGGTTTGTCTGAGCTGTTGTAGGTGGTAGTGTAGTGTACTAGTTGGTCATCCAAAGCCAGTGCACTAACACTTCAGAAATAATCTAGCATTAATTTGAAAGTACGTCTTGCAATAGCCAACAATTTTACTTTACCTGAAGATCTTACTAAAATTTCAGTCTACAAATTAGCCATTGCCCTTCATCACAACTGTGGCTTGTTGCCTATATATATATATGTTTGTTAAGAGGTTGTAACTAGCAAAAGCTGCCAATTTGGAATGGAGCAGAGCTTTTGGTGTTTTGTAATACTATTTTCACACCTCTCCCTTGTATTGTAACATATTATTGTAAATCAGTAAAGTATGTGCTCATTGCTTCATCTGTGCATGCCTGAGAGTATAGGTGTTGGTTTCCAGAAGCAGAATCTCAGACTTGCAGAGCCTGAAGGCTCATGTTTACTGGGTTTTAGATTTTGTTTGGAGAAGTCTATGCTCCCTCAGCTTGCTGAGTAACAGGGTGAATACTGTGACAGATCTGCCTGGCACTTTTAAAAGCACTGTTAAAATCCAGTCTTCGCTACAGGAAAATTTGTTTTCGGTAAATTTATAAACTTACACAAAACCTTCATTCAATTTTTCCCCAACAGTTCTATAAACTAGTATATTCTATGGAGGATTTGCTATGCAAATGCATAACTTTTTTAAAAAAATGAATTTAAATAGGACTAGATAGTATTTTTAATGCAAGTAATTTTCATAATTAATGAATTTAAACCATGTTTATTATGTAATTTTTAATGTGCCCATTGTCCCGGTATCTTGCATTTTAGCTTATTTCATCATTGTACTTAGTAGTGCTGGGCTCACTAGAATGTGTCAGATAAACTGGGGGCATGTTCAGCATCCTGGAACAGTTCACAGTGCTGCTTCCTGTTTTAGTTCCTTCTTTTTTCTTCCAGGTTGCTCTGCCACTTTGTGTCTGCCTTTCATTTAATAGTTCATAAACTGTTTGCTGCATTCTTTGAATGAATGACAGGGTTTCATCTTCAGACAAGCTCTACCATCCATGATGCTTCTGCATGCACTCTGTTTTTTGACATGTGGCCAGCTTTTGATCACATTGCTTATAGATGTCATGAAAAAGTTGATGACTTACAGAAAAGAGACCTGAGATAAACAGCAACCGAAATTGTATGTTGTAGCAATATTATCATACTACTCAAAACTTATGTAAAGTTGCTAAGGTACTCTTTACAGATGGGTGAAGGTTAACACCTGAGGAAAAGTAGGGCCCCCAGCATGAGTTTAGAGGGTAATAATTTCTGTTGAGTTGAAGTGCGAATGATGGAGGGGGGAGACGGATATGTGCTAGAGTGACCAGGGTTCTAAGGAACCTAGTCTCATACTGCCTTGTTGGCAGTGGTTCTCAGCCTTCTTGGCTTACAAGTCCCTTTACACTTTGCACGAAAAGTGCACACGTGTAAAGAATTTATCAATACTGACAGTTACAAGTTTATTGACTTTCTGCTTGATTATTCCAAGAGAGGAGTTTTGCTTGTAACTTTTCCATCACCAGCATATCTTTATGGATCCCAGAGATTGCTGTTTGATAAATACAGTGCAAGAAAGGAGAGGGCTACTTCAGGAGTATATTATCTCAAAAGACTTAAGTTTAGGTGCTCTGAGTCACCCTCTTAAGTTGCCTTCCTTTTCTTATCTGCAAGTTAGTTTTTGTGGTTTTATGCTTTTCAGTTTGCCTGTGGTGTTGCTCTGTTTATAGACAGAATTAGAATACTAAGTTCAGAAAAGCTAGTCCAAGTAGGGCTGGATAAAATTATTTTATGTGCTAATGGCATCACTGTTGTAAAACTCCATTTAAATTATCAGTCATAATGCTGTGGGGTCTTTTCTCTTGGAGACTTGTGTATCCTGTATTGATAAAACACAGGTTGCATTCTGACATGCTATTTATTTTCCCATGGTCTTTTGAGCATGTCTGACTTTTTCATCTGTGGGAGCCCTCTTCAGCAGTCTATTTTGCAGGATTTGCAATCATTTTTATTCATTTAGATACCATTTATGGCTGGAAATATTTGTTTCCTTTAAACTCACTTGGGACTCTGTCAGCTGTAAACCTATAAACTGTTGTCCAGTTACTGCTTTGAGTACATTTATTGTAGACTAAGCAGTTTGCTACTTTGTGAAGTTAAGATACTGGGAACATTATAAACACTGAATACTTTGCAACATTGTGTACAATTACTAAATTTCAATTGTTTAGAAAAAAAATATGCATTATACATATTACTTCTCTTGCTATTCTTCAAGGATTTACAACAGTGTACACCCTGAATAAAATAGTCTTCAGTTTGGAGTTTTAAGCTTTATTAGCTTTTATGTGACCTTGAAATTTCTCCCTCTGCATCCCAGGATGTACTTGAATATTACCTAATGTTTTTGTGTGATTTCAATATCATTTGTGTCGTTCTTCCACATATCTTATCATAGTTCTTCATAAAGTGAATTTATTGTGCATTAACTTGGAAATAAATTCTGCAACACAGAAAACAAAACCTGAGCCAAAAATCTTTACTGCTGCAAGATGTCATGAAAAAAGTTGGTGACTTGGAAAAAAGACACTTGAGATAAACAGCAATGGAAATGTTATGTTGCAGCAGCCTTTACTCAGAAAACATTCATAACATTGTTAAAGCAGGGTTTACAGTCTGTGAGTTTGTATTACAAATTCCCAGCCAAGAAAGAAAAGCTGGAGGAGCTTACTTTTAAGTGATCAGGACTTGTATTCCAGTACAGCCAGTGTGTAGAAATGCATTGTTTGAACAGCACTGGTGACTGACTGCTGTGTGCTGTAACTGAGGCACATCTCCAGACTTGAGAGAACCTACAAAGGCAAAGTAGAGGAGAAGCAAGGGGAAGGAAGACGATATGAAAACAGAATTGCCAGGCTGAAGATAGACATTGATTTGGGGAGTCCCAGAGCAACTGCCTTTCCAGCCATTTTTTGCAAGCCCAGTCTTTATCTGAACAGATAATTACATTAGATTTTGGTAGGTTTGAGAAAGAAAATTAAACCTACCTTTTTCTTCTTATCCATGTTGGTTTACTAGTAGTCTTCTAAAACAGTTTACTGTCATATGTGCTTCCACCCCCAAGTACACATCTTCCCTGTTTGGGAATCTTCTGTTGCAACCATTACCTGGTCCTTGATAGTCATTTACTCTGGCTTATTTCCCCCTTATTTTTCTCTGGGAAATTACTGATACATTTCTTTTTTCTTTTTTTGGGCAGGTCAGTGACAGGTAATGTGATCTCTCCGCAGCTACTTTAGTAGAATGTATTGTGATTCAGACTAACATGGCAATTTTTTAAACTACCGGTCTGCTGAAGGACTTAAACCAAAGCATTCAGGCAATACTCTCACCTTTTGTTCCATTTTGCTAAATTGAAGAGGATGTCAGGTTAGTGCAGAGAAGTATTAACAAATGTTAATAAGTGTTTCTGTGTGTGAGAGGGAGCTTTTAAACACCAGCAGGTATATACTAAGTGAACTTAAGATCTGAGGCCTTGTTTCTTCTGTTGCCATGATACTTAACCACCATGAAGTTTTTATTCTTTCTGTAGGACCCCATGAGGAAAAATGGTGATCTTGTGCATTTCTCATGGTATTTTCTATGTGGAGAACAATTTTGAGTAGTGTGATATTTACTATTCTAACTTTTGAAATGAATTCATGTTGTTCCTAGTTTGCTGGGTCCAGCTTGTTGAATAGAAACTCTGGAGTGTCCTTTTCTATCTCATCTAGAATGATTGGAGAGGAAGAGATCTGTAAGAAAGAGCTTGGTACCTCAGAACAAAGAGTCAGGCTAAATAATGCCTTACTTAAGAGATTGCCTGTTATCAAGTAGCAGCTTATCAGACTTTCACTTTTACTCACTGGTGGTTTTACCTAATAGTCTGCTTTTTAAGAAAAGAGAACCCGTTTTACAGTTGCAAAGATTATTCCGTTCTGATATTGCTTATCATCTACCACATTAAACCAAATGCACCTTTAAAAAAGGAGTAGTAGTTCAGGAATTACAGTGATGGTCTGACCAGTGTTATTTTCAAAACCTTTCTATATTAGCTTGTACACTCATGCGTATTTTAAACTGTCATGATTTTGGTGCATAATGGAGCTTTCCTTTTGATGCTCCTTTTCTTCCTAGTTTATTAATGTTTGCAATAACTATTAAGTAATCTGACTGCCTTTTATACTGTGGTTTGATGATATGCTGTCTTTGGCAGCTCTGCTGACTTTAAGGGGTTCCTGACTCTTAAGGATTTCTCTTCACACAAATAATGTTCTGCTCACAATGCTGAGCTGTGAATTGGGTCAAGGATCCTGCTTAGGGACTTCTTTCCAAGGTGTTTTTTTTTAAACTGGGTGGGTTCTATCAGTTCAGGTCAGAAGTTAGCTCCATATATGCATTTCATGGTTTACCTGGGCTAGCAGTAGCACTGTTAAAGGAACAAGTGCCTAGTGAGAGGAAACAGAAGTTTTTTGGGTTAGTATTGCTGCCCAAGCCAGCATGTTGTTAAACCTTGGCCTCAGTTTTCTCCTTCAGAAAGGTTTAGTTGGTGTTTTGAAAACAGACAGCCTCACTTCAGACAATCTTAGAAGTAAAATGTCTGTGTTAACGTTCTTATTTCTGATTCAAGTGTTGTTTTTTCTTTCAGTATGCCCTAATTAAGATGGGATAAGAAACTTCCTGATGTTTTATGCTGCCTAAATCATAAAGCAGTGGTTTCCAGCACTTTTATAGCCATGCGTGCTGCCTGTGCTACTCTGCCAGTGGAATTCAGTAGCGTTCAATAGCCCTATTCCTTCCTGCCCATGGGCAATTGCACTGCTGTAGGCCCCTCTGTCTTAAGTTCCTCTTTGCAGGGGCTGGGTGGCCAGGACTTACCTGCTGCCAAAACAATTCCCAAGTTGACTTTCAATTGCTGCCTTTCCTATGGAAACCTCCCTGTTATAATATAATTGTGTAAATTGTCCCACAGGTTTTATAAACGCATAGGAGAAGTCCCATGTCCTTTCCTTTCAGTTCATATTCAGATTGGTAAGTGATGTACAGTAATCTTCACGGCTCCGTAAGATGACTTACTATAAGAAGGATGCAAAAAACTAAGAAATGTCCAAAGATTATGAATTAGTTATTTCAATATTTCAAGCCATTTCTTAGCATACATAGTGACTTTTGATGTATCAAAAGCATCATGTAGTATGTATGTGAAATAAATACTAATGATACTTGTAGCAGAGGAAAAACAAGGGAAATTTTCCCTTAGAAGGGTATCCTATGGACTCTTGTGTGGCAGGTTCTTTTAAAGAACAGAGGAAAACCCAAGTGTCTGTATTGGCATAATGAAGATGATCACTTTTTTTCTTTTTTGGGGGTAATTTGAAACAAATTAATAAATTTTACAAGATACAGCTCCAGTTTTGCAGTGAACGGTTTGCTGATCTCCTCCTTCCCCCCCACCCTTTTCCTTCTCACTAATATTAGTATCAGCACAGATGGAAGGGTCCACCTGCATGGATCTTATTGCAGAATCTGTATCTGTGTGTAAGTATATGATTGTTTTCCTTAAAATATTTTATGAACACAGAGACTTATGCCACAGAGAAAGTGTCAGGGAATGCTTAGACCCTTTCTTAGAACAGTTAAGTCAATAGCAGTTATTTATGTAGAGATTTTGTATTTCATCATAACTTAAAGCTCTCTCTTCTTTTTCCAGGTGGATGCACGGAGCATACCAGTGTTAGCAAAATGGCAAAATTCTTATAGCATTAAAGTTGTACTTCAAGAGCTAAGACGTCTAATGATGTCCAAAGAAAATATGAAGCTTCCACAACCTCCAGAGGGACAAACTTACAACAATTAATTTTAGCTGATTCTCAAACTTCTGTCTTAAAACAACATCCTTCTACTCATGTTAATGTCTTGATTAAATCTCACGATGCAAACACCCACACATTAAAGAATTCCAGCTGGTATACATGACCTGGACATTTGTAAGAATATATATAATATATGTATGCCCAATATGTTTTCAGGCACTATGGGAGAAAAAGGCAGCACAATTATTATTTTTTTTTCTCTTATCGAGGCACTGTCATTTAAGCATAAGCCTGAAATAGCCTAAAATTGGAATTCAGGTTTTACAAGATGAAAGCATGACAGAAAGTGTCAGATTGCTGTGGAATAATATATGTTTCTGAAAATAATCTCTTGAGAAGGCAAAATATAAATGGCATGCTTTATCCATCTTGCTTAGTAAAAGAGCTGCAGTAAAATTTGTTTTAAAGTAGCGGGTACAGTGAATACCATTGCTCATCTTGTTTAATTTTGCAAGGGTGTGGGTGCCGACTACTAGTAGTGTCACAAAGTATGTTCAGGATTGTTTTGATACCTGTATTTATAAAATGGGGGGATTCATTTCTGTTAAGCAGCTCCTGTGTGTTACATGTATTGGACATGGCAAATATTTGTTTACAGTCTTTGTTCTAATAAACCATGCATTTAAGTTTTAGTGAAACAAAGGAAATGTATGGATATGTGATTGAGATTAAAGTTAGTCTTAAAATGTAAATAAAATGTGGAAAGTGTCTGAGGCTGTGCCATTTCTATAATAGTGATGTAATATATGTACAGTAACTTGCAGAAGTATTGGAAAGCCAAACATAATATTGCTGCTGGTTTTACATGCACCTTTTATTCTTACCACTTTTGTATGCTTAATTTAGTTGAGAGGTCAAGGTATTCCATTTGTTGCAGGGGAGTAAGTTCGTTCATCTGTACTACCACTTCTTTAGCCAAGCTTGCACTCTGTGTGTGTATCTATATAATTAAAAAACCAAACCAAACAACCCCAAAATAAAAAAAAACCCCTTGCCTCCCCATCTCCCCTTTACCTCCTCTCTAGATTCTTTTGAAAACTGAGCATAACTTTCACTTTGCTTACTTGACCTCCAAGCAGTTTTCAGACCACATTGTGAAGTCTGTCCTACTTCTTAGTCTTTTGTCTTGCTTTTGTAGTTATTGCCTTGATTCTTGCTTTCTTGCATCTTTTCCTCTTTTATGTTTCTTGCCTTTTTTTCTTGTCTGTTCCACTTTTGTCTTTTCTGAAACACACAAAAAAGAAACTTCAGGAAGCTTTAATAAAAATTAAACCTGTGGTACAGATCATCATATTCCTGTCTGCATTCCATGTATCATATGCCATGCCACCACTGTCTTCATAGCTAGAATGCTTTTTGCCACTCCTGCAATTGTTGGTCAGTTTTTTCAATGTATTCTGTCAGGTGGGAACACTGGTTTTAGTTCTGTTACTGATTTCTCATGAGAAAGTAGTTAATGCCATCCATTTGGAAATTATTCCTTCCTTTTGCCCACTTCCCCCCTTGGAAAATGCAAGCCTTTGTTCATTTCGGTGAGAACATGTAACGGATGCTAGTCATCTATTTGCATTCAAAATTTTATTTAGTGGTTCACTTTGAAAAAGTGACTATAATCAAAAGCCATCAACAGCCAGGTAACTTTCTTTAATATGCCTTTGCCTCTTTCAGATGTAAAGATGAACCTTTAAAAGCAATAAAGTAGGTGGGTTTTTTTAAATTACAAGGTTTAATTAGTATTTGTCAGTTTATGCTTTTTAGACAAATTGGACACTTCTAGAATTGGTGGATTTGTAGCTGCCAGCTACCTCATGTCTGTATTTATATAACATATCATTTGTGATGGTTTGGCTGAAGTGCATTGCAACATTTTCTTACTTGATTTAATTTGAATGATTTTGATGCCATTAAATCTTTTCTTACACTAACACTGATAATCTATATTTAATCAATTAAAATAATGGAACTGTACAGTTCTGAGATGTGAATTTTTGGGAAGATTTCAGCATCAACTATTGAGAGAATGAGAAATACTTGTAGACTATTATATGGTTGGTAACATAATTTAAGTAACTGGCTTATTCACAAAGCATGAAAAAGGGATGGTTGATTGCTTGCTTGTATATAGTGCAAGTTGATCCCATAACAGTTATTCCTTCTTGTCTGTACTCTGTTTCTGTCTGTGAAAATCTGCATATCCAGCTGTAAGCAGATAGATTTTTCAGAAGAAAATAGAAGTGATGGAGAGAGTTGACCTGATCTCTGACCCCAGGGTATGTAATACAACGGATGACTCTTAAAAGTGTTCCTGCAGTGATTTTAAGTGTGTTGGTTTTCCATTTTGCTCACACTGGAACAAGTCTACATGTATTTAAGAAATTTTTAAATGTCTTTGACTACTGCATAAAGTCAAGAGCCTCCTCAAAACTTTTATAACCTGAAGATTTTGAAGCACTGCTGCTCACTCTCCTACAGAAAGGTTACGTTGTTTTACAGGTATCTGTCTGATCAGTGTTTAGTAACTGTTTTCTAGTGTTCTCGTGGTTTCTCTTAGGTAACCTACTTCAATGCCAGAATTTTAATTTTCCTCTTAGAAGTATTTAATTTGTGTTGTATTCTTTTGGCAAGATCTGAATTTGCTATTGTTAGCACATGTGTATTTTTTTCTTCTCAAAACTGTATTTATACATCTTGTAAAGTAGAGCACCATTTTAAGCCAGTTGTATGAGGGGCAAAGTGCAAAAGTTCTAAATATAATTGCATTTGAAAATTCATGTCATGTTTGTGGTCATCAACTAGGATGTAAACTAGCTTTGTGTTTTGAAGCATTCTTGTGTTTTGGTTGTTGAGGGAGGGATAAGTTTACTATGAAGAAAAAAAAACCCCAAAGATGGTATGATTCGTGCTTCATAAACCTTAAGATATAATGAGCAAGCCTATGGAAATATCCACGTTACAAATAATGTGCCTTACTCATTGATAATAAAGTACATAAAACATTGCAAGGTGTACACCTACCAACTGCCTTGACTGTGCTCCTCTTCCTGAAAACAAGTTGATAATATTTGACACCCAGCAAGACAGTCAGGAATGAATCCCTCGACTATTATGAAATAAATGCACAATGTGCATTCCTCCTAAATGTTTGTTGTTGTGTAAGGGATACCTAAAGGAAAATCTTAGTGCATCCTATGACAGTTGATCAACTACAATAATAAATTGTGTAATTTAGACAAGTATTTGTGTTTTACATGATTACTTACATAGTGAGTTTGTGGAAATGCATTGCCTATTTAGTAGCTTACGTGGAATAATTCAGGGCCTAGAAATATTTATTATAATTCTCTTACACTGTCTTTCGATTCAGAAGGCTCATTTAGCAGGTCACCTGATAATCATCCTGTGACAGAGGCAGGATGTCTGACTGCTGCTTGTTTTTATTCTGACCTCTAGTCTTTGAAAACTCAGCTGTATTGCCCCTGGTTTGGCCAGTCTCAGCTGCTAGAGAAGGAGGAATAAACTTGTATTAAGCAGGTCTGAATATGTGTTACTGTAACAAAAAAAGGTGACTTAAAACTACTGCTTGTCTTTTATGCAAGTAAAATTCCAGCTAGAAGTGAAGCAGTGGGACAAAATAGGTTTCTCATAAAGTTTTCTAAATAATGTGTTCAGAATTCTTTTGTGAAGCCTAGGAAGCTTTCTGAGGTGGGGAAAGTATTGGGGGAACATGGTGAATGTCTGTGATCTTTAATAATAATTTAAAGAAAAAAAAACACCAAAAACTTTAAAACTTGTTAATGCATCTGTATTAACTCTACATAATGAAACAATTGTGGGAGAAGGTTTTCTTCTTTTACCTGTTCTGGTGATTGTTCATTCCCTGAAAGAGTGTATTATACCTTTTGTGTTGCAGACCCAACTGATCATGGGCTAAAATGGTATGAAAGATGTATTGCCTTTAATGCTGGAGTATGAACTTACTTACACTGCTCTAAAAAAATACAAACCCCACATTTCGTTAGCTGATCTCAACTTCCATAGGAACGAGTACTCCATTCAGTGGTTAAAATACCAGCCTTCTACATTACCTTAGTGTTGATGTGGTTTGTAGCATACTCCTTTTTTTTATTAAATGCATGTATACCTTCAGCTCAATTGATAAACAGTTGTAAATGAATGTACAGTGAATTCTATAAAATCGATGCCCTATGCCGGCTCTCAAGTAGCGTTCTCAAATTCAAACAGTTCCAGAAGTTTTTCAGTCTTTACCATTTTAAAATAGTGATAAATATAAAAAGCTTTTTCTTATTTATGCTAGTGCCAAACTGCATAAATGGAAAGCTTAATGGATGATGTTGAGATAGTGCACAAATAACCGGTGCTTGGGATCACTTGATATAATGCGTGGTTTTTTATATCGGTTTATGACTTTTCACCATTTCTTAATGGAAGCATCCCAATGTTCTGCTTTTAATATATGCAGTATGGATAAAATGTAAACATGTTTTTTTAATGTATAAACTATGCAGCTTGAGTTAAACAAAAGTATACTGAATGTTTTTAACTCGGAAATACTGGAGGAATGGCTATGTAGACGTAAACAAGGAAGGCTTTGATCATCTGCTTTGCGCTTGTTCCCACTCTGCTCCCTGGTGGTTATTACAGGTGTGTAGGTATGCTGATTTAACATATTGGCTGTTTTCAATTTGAATTATTATTAATTTTTTTAAGCATGCAGGAAAGAGAAAGGGAGGGAGGAAGGGTTTGATTTCCATCTGCAATTTCTACTGATAAAAAATTATCAAGAGAAGAAGAAACCTCATACAGGTAAACACATCTGTTACTGACTTGATTTGAGACTAGACCATGAAAAGTTGGCTATTTTTTTCTAGTTGTCACAAGAATAAAAGCTGTTACAATTAGAATGGGAGCAGCTGACACAGTAGAGCTGTGAAGTTATTATGAAGATGTGGAAGAGAGTGTTTCTAGCAGATCTTTCCAGTGTCGTGAATATTGGGTTAGTATGGGAGAGTGGGTTGAGCCTTGCAGAATGACTTTGGGAGATGAACTAGCACTTGGTACTCCATAAATTCAGCCTGACAGGACTTAACCCAGTTATGTTCATTTATTTCACTTTTCTGAGACGAGTATTCATTCCTTCATTTAAAATTACTAAACACCGTGGTGGCGTACAGCAGCTTGAGATGACTCCGTTTCTTTTAGGTTTTGATATGCAAAACTTGCCACCATGAGGAAGTGTGTAAACCAAGAGCATGGAAGTGTGTGATGCTGGTGGCTGGCTCTTTAGTTCCTAGGTTAATCTATGCAATTGGTGATTGGCAGTTTTAAGTTTAAATGTAAGTGTGTAGTTAATAGTCAATACTTTTAATGAGACAAGTCTATGCTAAAAGCCTTTGTTTTTGTTACGGTATAAGGCAAATTGCCAGCAACCCTGACCCTTGCCTTTTCTGGCTGACAATTTCTTCCACTGTTTGTTGTTTGCTGGACTGCAGTTTCAGGAGAGAGTGTTATTTCTCATCTCTGGGTGGTGTGTCGCACTTTGAACGATGGGACCATCTGCTTCTGGGAAACCTCTGAAATAACTCCTTGCTACAACATCACAATTTCAGAATTTGCGTAGACAGTCACAATCATCTTGGTTTTGCTTTCTGAAAGCATTTCTCATCATATGTACTTTTTTTTCTGTATGAAGATTCACAGATTAAATTTATGACCTCATATGAAGCTACTAACCTGTAACAATATATTAGATTTGTTACAGCCTTATCAGAAAATGTTTCCAACATCTATGTCTTTACAGTCAGCATCAAATGTACGAGTCATTGCATTTATAACACAATTATCATGCTAAATTAGTAGTATACTTTCATTCTTTAAATGCTGTAACTCTGAAGTACTGAAATAATGTGAAGGGAAAATTCGTAGTCATGATGTTTCTAGTTGGCAATGGTTTTATATTGCTATTCATTCGCTATAAGAATTATTTGCTTCCTTGAGCTGTCATTTGGATTGCACATTAAACACTCATTATTTAAAATCTTAGAGTGTCACCTCATTTAGTACTGTAATGGTTTTCGTCTTCAGAGTGGGGTGCGGTGAACAGAGTACTGCTTCGGAAACTCTTGATTCTACCACCTTGCTTTTCAGTCTGTTAAAAGAAAATAGTACTCTCAACTGCTCATGTTCTTTAGAGTAGTAACTGTTTCCTCTGGCATTTCAAATACTCGTCTACCTTCTGATTTGTTTGGAATTGTGTTACTCAGTGTAACAATGTTAACTCCCAATCTCCAATGCTTTACTGTATTTTTGTGACTTTATGATTCTGTAATATCTGTATGATAATTAGTATTAAAACAAAAGCCAACAAAACTGGTGCACTGCTTTACTTGACAGATGCACAAGTCGCATGCATTGCACTAACAAGCCTGTAGCTGAAGACAGGGGGTAGTGGAGAGGGAAGGAATTCCTGTAATTGAAGTATATACAGCTCCTGACACCCTTGAAAAAAATACACTGTTCTGTGTCTGTATAAAACTGGGGTGCCAACTATGTGTTTGTTTGTTTTTTACATGCCCGCTACTACACAGCTGAAATTATGTTCTGCAGCCATCTAGATATACGGGTGACCAGTAATTTGTGCCCAGATAGGTGTGGTTTACCACAGCCATAGCAAAAATTGGAGTTCTTTTGTAGGTGCTTTTATGTGTAATAGCTGGAATCTGATTTATGTCTGTGCTGTTTAAAGACAAGTGGCAAAATGCTTTGGTATTAAATTCATGCTGTATTGCTAATGCTGTTTGGTGGGTAGTTCTTATTTGCTGTGGCTTATAATTTAGCGATATTTATTTTGTATTTTCACAGTTATTGGTTGGGATTATTTCACCCTGGTCTTCTAAAGGATAAAGAACACATGCATGTGCATGCAGGCACATACTCTCACAATTACAAAGCATTTAGGCAAATAAAATTTTGTTGCTCCTTTTCCCCAGTTATTTAGGAGAGGAGTTAGATGGGGTAGCTCAAAACTTTGTGTTGGCATGGCCAACTAGTAATAATCGTGGTAGCTGCATTTCTTCAGTTCACCACACCTCGCCTCTAATCTAGATCATCAAGTAGCAGTGGTCCGATCCTTTGCTGACCTATAATTTCAAGGGTGATACTTTCCAGGTCCTAACTGGGGGCAGCTTAGCTCAGCCTGCTCATGCCTGCTGGTGAGGAGAGCGTGGTGCTGGTGTCTGTCCACACTCCTTGCTCGGCCCTCACCCTTTTTCAAGGAGTCCCAGTGGTCTGCGTGAAAGCTGCTTGGGAGTGGAACAAGCAGCTCTGTGCCTCTGAAATGGGGTCTTGGCAGCTTGAAAGCAAACTTTTTCCCCACTTTGATATTTCATAACTCTCCCCCAACTAAGTAAAATTGTTTATAACTTGAATCTTTAAAGCATTTACTCAAAGAAGTGCATAGCTACTAGCTTTCTGTGGTGATGTATATAGAATATAGAGGACTCTTTTTCCCTCCTTCAGAGCAGCTGTTTCTGGGCTGTGATCCCTCTGAGGTAAGAACCCTTGTAAGTAAGGTAGTAAGCCTTGCAGAAGCAGGTATCAAGTCAGAAATCAGTGGAAAACCTGGGAACTGCTCACAGCCAGGATTCTCCTCTCTCCTCAGGGTGGGGGGCGGAATTTTATCTTCCAGTATTGAGAAGGTATCTTTCGTCATTGCCTTTGGTTGTCATTATTCATGGCAAAAAAATGTGAGTTATGGAAGCTCTTGGATAAGCAGAGATCCTTGTGATATTTTGGAGATGAAAACTTACTGCAGAAAGCAGAACAATCCTTATGCAGACTTTACAGGGACTGATGATTTACCCTCCAAAGTACTTTGCAGAGGAAAGATGAAAACTCATGTTTGGCATTGAGAGTTATGTGTGTGTCTGCAAATGTATTTAACACAGCCAAAATGCATAAGTTTTGGGTCAAATTCTGACAGGGCATTTAAACAGGATGCATTTCCAACAGAGGAATTTCTGGTACAGACAACCCCAGTCTGCATTTGCCTCCTTCATCTAAGTATTCTGAAAATAACTTCTTCTGTTAAGGATGGGAAATGTCTTCAGGTTTCCGTGTAATGAATGAATGAATGAATACACTGTGTGTGTATGTATTTTGTAAGGCCTTGTCTGTCCTCTGTGGAGTTATCTCAACTTCTGCACCTCTGGGATGCAGCTGTGCCCCCCTGCAATCTCAAATATCTCTGCTTTTTGTCTTCTAGCTTTTAGATCCTGTCCATTTCTGCACTCCTCCTCAGAGGTTCATGAAATGTATTTCAGATAAGTGAGCATACTGGTGGGTTTAAATTAACTATAGAGGAGTCTGTGAAAAAAACCCAATAAATTTGGGGGTCAAAAGTTGAAAACCCATTCTTGCATCATTTTGTTTTTTTAAATTTGAATGCATGAGTTGGAGACTGTGAGAATTTGCAGTACAGCTGAACTTAGGTATGCTCTTATGAATGGTAATCATATTCCTGTTTGAGGAAAAACAGCCATGCTGTTTGCATAACAAATCATCCTGATGTGGAATGAGGTATATCTGTGTTGTCTGTGAGCAGTGTGACTTAGCCTCATCCCTTTCCCCTAGATAGGTAGTTTTAGTTTCAGGTTTGGATATTTTTTTTTTCTGTATTGTTCAGTGGCTTTAGTATTTCTGTTTATGCTGCAATCTCTATAATACCTAGATCTGTTCACATGAACCAGTTTGATCTAACACATCTAGAAAATTACATCATACAAATTCCCATGTTTCAATAAAGAAAGGGGTTAAATGGAGAACTCGCAGTAGGCAGACTGCATATACCCGAATGAAGCTGCGATGGGGTCCCAGCCAGGAGCTCTACTCAACTGTCTCCTTTTCTTGTCTGGGCTCTGCTTTCCTCTGCTCTGTTTTAAATTTACAATAGGACTAGTTAAATCCAACTTTTGTACAATCCCAAATTAGCAGTCTAATCTCAAAACATTTTTGTGCTTGAACCCAAAACTAAGGTCTGAGCCACTGTGCTTAGTAAAACATTGCTACTTTTTAGATAAGAACAGGTCAAAAATCAGAGTCAGGACCTAGCTATTGCTCCTCAATTCAGTTTTGACTGGAGTGATTTAATTGATCACACAAAGTGTGTTTGTTGTCAGCTAACTTCTCTATGGGTATATTTGTGGCAAAGATAAACTTATTTCCCTACATACGTAAAGAAAATCACATTAGTTTTTCTAATTCATTTACTGTTGCTCATAGCTTTTCACCCAGTTTTCAGCAACAATTATTTTTTAAAGTCTGGTTTCCACCTAGACCATGTTTCTTTAACTCTTCTATTCTTAGGCTGAGTTGCTAGGTCTGGAATTTGCAGAGTACTTTTGAAATCTTTGGAATGAAATGCCTGATAGAGCTGTCAAAAACCCTCAAGGTCCAAAAGGCTTGGTTTCAGCAAATTTGCATGTGGCTTCTGTAAATCTTCTCTCTTGCCATTTAGTATTTACTAACTGACAGTTAGGAACTATTCATGTTTCCTCATTATTTAAGATGAGACCTTTCCACACTGGTCCACATGTTAGTAAGTGGAGAGCAGCAGAAATCTTTCTCTACTCTGTCTTCAGCAAACAAAACCACACTTTTGGAGGTGGTAGACACACAGCATGTTACCAGTTTTTCTTTGCAGTAAATATTTGACATGCATCAAGTATTTTTCTGCTTTGATTGAACTGCCAACTTACAAACTACCTTGGGTAAAGTATCCAAGCTGTAGTCAGTTTGGTAGTATAGCAAATGTTTTTTATCCGTCTAAAAAGAAATTTGACATGTAAATTCAAAGAAAATTGTGTTAGAGAATAAGGTTTTTTTAGGGTGGGTGTATAATACTGACAATTCAGTGTTTAACTGAAAGGCACTGTAACGTACATTTCATTTTATTTAATTAAATCATCTGGTGAGATAGTGGATTAAGGTGTTTGGACAGCCCAAAGCACAGCAACTGCTCATTTCTCTAAAAACAGACAAAGCCCCTGTGGCTTACATCCCTGTCCTCTGATTACTCAGCAAGGAGCTGGTACAATAATCTTGCTGTAGTGGTCCATCTATTCTTGGAGTGACTTCTTCACCAGATAGCTCAGACAAGTTTTGGTTGCTTTGACAGTGCTGGATCTATGCATGGGCACAGGAAACGAGGGCCAAACAGAAACCTGCCAGTCTGTGCCACAGCCACTCCATCCTCATGTGGTTTTCCATTCCTCGCTTTCAGTCTCAAGGAGACTGATCTTGGGCTCACTTCGTTCTTGTTGGCATCCCAAAGATTCTTGGAGGCCGCTGTAATGTCATCACTTTTTCCCCATAGGACACGTGGAAAATGATGAAGAGGAGCTGTTAATGGTGGAAGATCGTGGGCCTGATTTGATTAATTCTCAGGATTTTAGGAGGCAATGCAGCATCAGCAGAAGCAGTTTAGCATATTATCGCTGGATGGAGGAGGAGAGAGAACACCTCATAGCTCGTGAGAGTTTTGATTATTTGCCTTCACACAGTAAAGTTTATAAGAAATGGCTACAAGAGAAAACTTACAGGTAAATTTACCCTAAATACTGTTAAGTTGCCTCTAAACTATGGGAAATTTGAACGATCCAGAGAGATGCCTGATTGCAGAATGAATTAAGAAAATATTACTTAGTGTTTCTATACATAGGAAGATACTTTAATAGAATGTATAAGGAGGCCAAGTGGCAAGCAACTTTGATTAGAAACATTTTTTGAAAGTGCTTGTGCCTTTGCTCTTGGCAAATGATTGAATATGTAAAAAACATTAAGTACTCGGTGTATACAATGTATAAAAGGAAGAGACTTTGCAGACGTTTGGGGGAATGTTCTCTTACTGCTACTTGTCTTCACTGCTTCTTAGTGTAATCTGCAGGAAACATGGTGTTTGAATCTCAGTAGGGGTGCTCTAGTCCTACATGATAATAGAAATAAATCAGAAATTATTATTTGTGCACAATTACTATTAGAAGTATGAATTTATAAAAAACAGAAACTAGAGGTAAAGTTTTGCACATCTGTATGACAGATGCTCAGTGCATTAGTTGTAGTAGAAGAAAACAGGAATTATTTTGAAAATAGTTTTGAGTGCTCTACTGAATGCTTAATTACTGTTACAGAATTCAATTTTGAGATATCAAACAATCAGCATCTAAAAGCAGATTGCACTGCAATATATATTAAAAAAAATGCACAAAAACAACAAACCAAAAAACCCCACCCAAAACAAACCGAAAAATCCAACCATGTTCCTTACCCAAATGGTAATGGCTTTCACCTGAAGGTAGAGTTTTGTTAAGTGTACAATTTTAAAAGAGATATTGGCAAAACCAGCCTCTTGCTCATGCAGTCATGGTTAATAATCAAAATGCTCTAAAAACAGCACTTGCATATTTGTGAGAGGAAGCATGGCAAATAGTCCTGTGCTATAGGCTAAGAGGTAACTGTATTTTCCTATTTCTAGAAAAGAGTGGGATCGATGGCTGCTGATGGGGCTAATTGGAACAGCAGTTGGGATGCTGGGGGTTTTGATTCATCAGATAATTGACTCTCTCATCAAATTGAAATGGGACCTGGTGGAAAATTACCTGCAGGTGAGCAAGAGAAAATCAGAGTAACCTTCTCTGTGTTTGTTTATTAGAAAATCTACATTGTAAAGTTTTAACTGACTAGAGATGCTGCTTGTCTAGATGGTGTGGACATCAGATACCCTGTGGTGCTTTGTGTAGGCATGCTTTGGTGTCCTTTGCTACGACTTAGTCTATAGTACAGTGTAATATCTGATGGTGTTCTTATCATGAGATTGATGAAATATTAATGATTAAAATATTGTCACCTTCCTCTTGTACATAAGGGGCATGTGCTGCTTTAGGTATTGTTGGTGTCCAAGGGAAGCAATTAGGTTTCTCTTAAGGTGTATAGTGATTGTGGACCTGGTATCAGATATGTAATTTCTTTCTATGTCTGGGGCAGCTATATTTTGCTAATGCTGTAATAGATTATTCTAGAATAATTAATTTGTCCTTGATGGGTATCACAATCTCTGTGATAATTGGGGTGGTGTGGTAAAAATCACTGAATGACCAAAACCAATGTAAAGGTTAAGGCATCTCTGACACTGACTACTGCTTTTTCTCACCTGTGGAGAAGCAGATGGTAAAACTTTTGCTTGGTTTGTGATAACTGTGGTAGATAGTATGAATACTGAAGAGCTTCTGGTGAGAAAGGGGCTTTGAGCTTTTGTTCCAGTTGAATCCTGACTAGGGAGGCTCAGGCATCCTGTCAGCAGGTGCTGTGGGGAAGCCTGTATATCCATCAAGCATGTCATGCAGCCAGCAGACACCGAAATTTGTGTAGAAGTGGGTCAGGGTCAGGGCTGACTGTGCTTTTGCACTCAGAAGTGGTGGCAAGGAGCTGCTGGAGATGCCCCAGCACCCAGGGGAGACATTACCCCTGACTCAGCAGAGGCCACAACCCAGAGCAAACTCCTGAGGGAGGGTGCAGCTCTGCAGGCCTGGGGCTCTGGGCATTGCCTGGGGCCTCTCACTGAGGCTGGAGCGTGGCAAATTAGCTCCTTGCCTGCACAGATGTGGTGGGATAGCTGACACAGCTGGAGCGCTGCAGTGGCTGAATACAGGCTCTTTAGGAAGAATAGACTGGGATGGTTAGGAGGGGAAGTTGCTCTTTTTTTTTGTGAGAAGGCAGTGGGAAAGGATAGAGCTCTGCCTTGGGACAGATGAGAGTCAGCTGAGATCTTGTAGGTCAGGGTTAGAGGGCACACCAAGATGTGTGATGATGTTGTGGATGTCTGCTATGACTGCCAGCTCATGAAGTATTAGACAAGGCTGTCTTCAGACAACTGGAAGAAGTTTCATGGTTACTGGCCCAGATCCTTGTGGGAATCTTTAGCCAACCACCCCAGTATCTGCTGGAAGTACAACACTGCAGGGCACAAGCAATCCATGAGGTTTCTGGAGCACATTGATAACTTCCTGATAGATGGTTGAGAAGCCAATGGGGGCGTATGCTCTGCTGGACCTTGTACTTACAGACAAAGAAAGACTCGTCAGGGATGTGAAGGTTGGGGGCAGCAGTGACCATGAGATGGTTGCATGCAGGATCCTGAGATAAGGGAGCAAAAGCAGGATCACAGTTCTGGATTTAGGAGAGCACTTTGGTCTGTTCAGGGATCTGCTTGGAAGAATCCCAGAGGAGACCATCCTGAAAAGAATATGGGTCTAAGAGGGCTGGTTGTTTTTCAGGGATTATCTCCTCCATGGTGAAGAACAGTGCATTTCAATAAGCAGGATATCAAGCAAAAGGTGGCGGGAAGCTCATCGCAAAACTCAAACATGAAAAGGAAGCACACAAGAAGTGGAAGTAGGGACAGGTGACCCAGGAGGAATAAAGAGACACTGAGTGTGCAGGGATGGGGTTAGGAAAGCCTAAGTGCATCTGGAGTTGTGTGGTAAGGGATGTTGAAGGGCAACAAGAAAGGCAGGAGGTGTCTACAGGTACATCAGCAGCAAAAGGAAGAGTTGGAAAAATGTGGGCTTGCTGTTGAACTGGGTAGGGGACTTGGTGATAAAGGACTTGGAAAAGGCCAAGATACTTGATGGCTTTTCTGAGGGAGTCAGCTGATGTCACTGTGAGGCCACTCAATTATCTTTGAAAGGTCATGGCAATTGAGGAGAGGTTCTTGGGGACTGGAGGGAGCCAGTGTCACTTCTGTTTTCAAGAAGGACAAGGACAGATCCCGGACAGAAAGACAGATACAGGGAACTACAGACGAGTCAACCTCATCTTGACCCTGAGAAGGTGATAGAGCAAATAATTCTGGAAACTAATTAACTAATTAGAAATAATTTCTAACTGTGTGAGGAACAAGGTGATTGAGCGTAGTCAGCATGGATTTACAATGTATAACAATCTTCTACAATGAGATGACTGGAGCAGTGGATGTTGTTTATCTTGACTTTAGCAAGGCTTAATCACTGTCTCCCATAACATCCTTGTAGACAAACTGATGGTCTGTGGGTTAGAGAAGTAGACAGTGAGAAGGATTTAAAACTGGCAGAACTGCTGGGCTCAAAACATTAAGATCAGTAACACAAAGTTGAGCTGGAGTCCGATAACCACGGGTGTACCTCAGGGGTCAGTAGTGGGGCAAAACACTGTTGAATATCTTCACTAATGACCTGGATGATGGGACAGAATGCACCCTCAGCAAAGTTGCAGACAAAAGCAAAACTGGAAGGAAGCAGTGCTTGGTAGACCAAATGATTGTATTGCCATTCAGCTAACAGCCTCCTGGGCTGCATTAGGAGGAGTGTTGCCAGCAGGTCGGGGGAAGTGATCTGTCCCCTCTATTCCGCACTAGTGAGGCCACATCTGGAGTACTGGGTCCAGTTCCAGGCTCTCCCAGTGCAAGGAAGGCATGGATGTGTTCTACACTATTCTGTGAAATTAAGATAATGGAATAATGCTGCCAGCTGCTGAAGGACAGATCTCCATCACTTCACAGAAATGCAAGGGAGGACTTATTCTGTGGAATGGATGGAGGCTGAAAATACTGGAGAGAGTATCCAAGAAATCAAGAAGTTTAGGTTTTCTATGAAGATAGCATATATATAATGATCTTGGAATATTATTTCCCTGGGGTTTCTTATATACAAGCCATGTGTATGTTTATAAAATATATAAACAGTGGAAGAGTACACACGCATACATGTATGTATGCATTTGTATGTATATGCATGCATGCGTGTATATATACACACTAAAGTATAAATAGAGAATATATAAAAAGAAACAGCAGTTTGACTCCAGGGCATCATAACAACCATTACACACGCTGTTGGTCCTGCTGTATTATCAAATTTGTCCTATTGTATTAAACTAATAGAGGGAGACAGAAGGTAAGCTCTCACAGCCTCTGATATCAGTACAAACATGTAATTCATGCCCTGGAAGACCTTCCTATCTAAAAACCTCCAGCTGTGGATGAGCAAAACTCCTTTTCATGTGATTTGCATTGCTGTTTGGCTGCTCTGCACGATGTACTTACAAAAGCCTTGAGAAGGGACATGCTTCTGGGAAGGCTGCAGTGGCCAGCTGTAATGCTGCGACCTCAGAAATGCAAGGGATGTGTTTGACCTGCGCGCACAATGAATCACAGCTCAGTGCTGTGGAAGGCAGCAAAGTATGTGGGAGCTGAGGAGTTCTGGAGACAGCATGGCTGCGGTCAGCCCAAGCACAAACAAACCAAAACCCCATGAATACTGAAATGTGGTTTTTAAATGTGAGAAGGCCTAGTATAAGAGATGTCTTTTTGGTTCAAATAGAATAGGAAAGAGCTTGCTCACGTATATTCTGTCTACTAATAATAGGTATAAATTCATAAAGGTAGTCACTGATACATGACTTTGAAGCTTCCATTCATCAAAATGTCTCTTGAATTCACTATGTAACATTTTCTTGTGTATATAATAAGGTCTGCTTCTGACCTGAAAAGGGCATTGATGAGTAGCAACACATCCTTTATAGTGTTTTTAAAGATGGGCAAGAAGTTCTGGAAAAAAACATGACTCTGCAAATCATCATTCACCTTACTTTTACTCACTCCCACCCTTTTAAAGAGCCTGCACTGCTTGTTTTGGTTTTTCCCTATAGTACATCATCTGCCTGCAGAAATCTGTGGGACAAGAGATTATTGAAAAGCGGGATGTGGTGTATGGGTGCCAGTATAGTAACTTATTTGTCAACTGGACAGGATGGCAACATCCATATGACCTGGCTATGTGCACTTGGGTCTGGGCTGGCCATGATGGTTCTCTCTTCAAGCGCGGTGCTGGTAAGTGTCTCCTTCACAACAAGCCTATGATTCTGTGATAAACCAAATCTCTTGCTCTTCCAAATGCTGGTTAGTTCAGTATTTTATTTAAAGAATGTCCTCTCTATTGTACAACCCAATTGGAGAGGTCTTTCTTGGCCTTCAGCCTAAAGCTGGATTCCATCGCCCATAACTTATATACAAGTGTCTGGGGTGAAATCAGTGGTGGTAGCCATGCAATTTACACTTACTGTGTAATGTTTATAAAATAAATACAAATGGCAGCTGGTGTAACTTGTGAAAACTATGTGTTTGGAAGGGGCCTAAGCCAAAGACTGTCAGTCCATATAAAAGTTACTGGTGGTTTTAGACTGATCTTTTAGCTGTGCTATGTGGGTATCATTTGTGGCCCAGATCAGTACTTTTACAAGGCAACAAGGCTAACATTGAGCCTTTCTGTCGTTTACTGTACTGTTGTGTTCAATTTAATTACAGACAGGCACTTAACAGCATAGGTGAGAGAAAAAACAAATCTTTTACTGAACTTACCCCAAAATCCAGCAACAGTAGGAAAAGGGAGTTTGCTGTTATATGTGTAAGAACTGACCAGTTTTAAGCTATCTAAAGTCCGAAGTGACTGGACAAATCACGCAGCTTCACATGTACACCCCGCCCCACAGACAGCCTGTGCAAAGACAAGAGACTGGCTGGCTTCAGGCATTGGTGGGGGGGCGGCAGGGGGCTGGGGCTGAGGCCCTTGTCCGTCATTTTCTTCTCTCATTACCCCCAGTGTGCATATAGTAACACTGTTGGAAGCTTGAATTTTTGCAGGTAGCCAGAAGTTATGTGTGTATCTATGTTTGTGAATTCTGGGACAGTTTATTCATGAAGAGAGTAGGGTGAGGGCTGTACTTTAAAACTGTGTGCATAGATGCATCTAACACATCAACATCTAATGATTGTTGACCATGTTTCACTTTTCTTCTTCTTCATTCTTATTCTTATTCTTTGCAGTTTTTTTGCCCAGCAGGTTCACTATCTGACTTGCCAGAAATCATTGGGTATTTGAATGGTACTTCCATTCAACATCTTTTTAACATCAAGACCTTTTTAGGCACATTTGTCTTATGCATACTGACTGTAGCCTCTGGGCTCTTCTGTGGGCCAGAAGGTCCCATGGTCCATTTGGGGTAAGAAATAGCAGGCAAAAGTTAAAGCTATCAGGCTGAGGGTATGGGTTTCCAGTGTCTGTTTTGGTGGCCATGCTGGCTTAAAAAATACACTGCATTGGGAATTCTTTTCACCTGTGCTGTCCCCTACTTTGCATTAGCACAGCTATTCATGCCATACAGTGATGAAAAATATTTTTTCACTGCATGTTTTACATACTGGCTTGGTTCCCTAGTATAATTCCCTGTAAGGCTCAGCAAGCAATTATCTGGACAGCAGCAGCCAGTTTTGTTTCTGAAAAGCTGTCCCAGAGCTATGGCCTGCCAGCTGCTTTGCATCTCGTGTAACTTCTTTTACCTGTGCAAAGTCTGTATAAAAATAAAGCCAGTCTCAAGTGGCTGTGAAGAAAAGGGGCAACAGTTTTACAGCCACGTGCAGAAGCGCTATGAGTAGCTGTGCAAAGCGCGTAGCGATGACCAGCCAGGCCCTTGGGGTCTGTGTTTCCAGTTTACAAACCTCACAGCTGCCGGTGCCAGCTAAGGGCAACCACAGAAACCAGGCGCTGCTTTGCAAGCTCTGCAGATGGCAGATTGCAAGTCAGGTTGGAGCTGCTTGTTGTTCGTGCAGTAGTGTAATACTATGTTTTAAGGTAGGGAAAAGTAGACTTTATAGTCTTTTTGAAGGATAATGTTTTTATCCCTCCTTGCTATATACAAAGAAAGAGAATCCCCATCACCCTATTTTGGCCCACGGCCTTGTGAGAAGGGGAGAGGAGGGTTGCCCAGTCCTGCTCTGTAGGTTAGAGCATTTCTTAAAATTTAATATGTTGCAATACAGCCAAACTTAGTAACTGCAGGCCAGATATTGGGCTTTTCTGTTTTGCTGAGTTACATAATTTCCTTTATTTGTCTTTTAGAGGAGAATCCTGCTGCACCTTATTACTATTATTAAACCGTATCTTGAGTAGAGGTGGTAAAATTAGTCTCTGCTGATATGATATAGATCATTGGTTGGCTGGTTTGCTGTTTTACATCTGTCCTTTTTTGTTTTGGAAAGTATTTATCCTTGAGGTTTGTTCTCTTCTTTACTGCCCTGACCAAACCTATCCTCCTCCCCACCACCCTTTCACGTTTTTTGTTATTCTGTGGGTTTATATTTATTTATTTATTTGCATGGAGGTGCAGCACCCTAGGGGATGACTCAGATGTTCAAAAATAGGAGCACATGGTTAGTCAGAGGCAGCCGCAAACCTTCCAGACAATGATTACAAAGGTTTAGCTCTCCCTTTAGGTTTCTTTTGTTTTCTTTGCTTTCAGACATTTGTGTGTCTCCAGGAGCTCAGAGACTGCAGCTGTGATTTTTTTTTTTTTTTTCCTTTTGTGCTGGGTTGGTAACAGTGATGCATGAGCAAAAAAATAGAATCATATTTCCATGAAGAAAGTCAGCACAGTACTAACATGATGTCTTTTCAAAACATAGGAATTAAGAGCTAGTTTAATTTAATTTAGCTGGAACCCTCCACCATTTTTATTAAACATAAACACATGTAAGTTGCTAAAAGCCTCTGAGAGATTTGTTAAGGCTCCTAATTGAAGTCTTGTAGGAAAGTTCTCCAAGATTATACAATGAATAGATGTTTCATTTCACTAAGGGTTTGGATTTTATTTTTTTTCCCCCCTCATTTAAATGTAGTTTGAAGTGCTGCCTGGGAACACATCATAATAATTTAAATTATTACACGTCTTCTGTTAGAAGTAGGCCTATTCTGGCTGCTATGATCATTAACCTGGGAACGGATGATTGAAATGATGGGCTGTAGTCTGACGCGTCACCACATTGGGCAGACGTTAACATGCAGTTCTTCAAAAGGCATTTCATGGCCTATCATCACAACACTCCTTACAAAAGAGACATTTAAGTCTGAGTCAAGAATCTGAAAGCCTTTAGTAGCCTTCTGCTTTATGTCAACAGGACTTTGCATATTTAAAAGACATGTTCAACATTTTCCATGTTTAAGTCTGTTGAAACCAATCTAGCTTTGCTGCTGCAGTCCAGCTAAAGTTCTGTCCTCCTCTGCCTTTAACTGTGTGTGATTTATGAATAATTTACCAAAGAGTGCTCTCAATTATACAACATCACTTTTAGTGCTCTCCTGGGTTGTGGTCTGAGGCAGCTGCAGTTGGACACCCTTGGCGTCCACCTCCCGATATTCACCAGGTTTCAGAATTCGTCTGATAAGTAAGTGATGGGCGGAGCTTGAGGCTCTGGGAGGGCCACGCCACTGCTTGTCCTTAGTGCCCTGGGGGTGTCCGGCAAGTTGCTGATGAGCCCGTTGCAACTGGAAAATAAATGAAGATACTGCTTCAGCAATCTTTCAGCCTTCCTGTTCTTTGTCACTTTGGAATGAGGATAAAGTCACTCAGTCTAAATAAAAAAAGTTGTTGTTTAATTAAACAACTTTAAAGTACTTTAATTAAAAGAAAGTTTGCAAGTTGTTTTATTGAATGCTTGTGAAATAATACGCTAATACTGGAGACCTTTCCCCATTGCCTTCTGGGTTGTATAAGGAGGGAAAAAATGCAGGATTTTTATACATGGGCATAAATAAATAAATAAATAAATAAAAATTTATTTTTCTAGTTTTGAAGAAGTAAATTGTTTGTGACACTTTTTAATCTGGCTCTTGTCTGATCATGCGTGTCTGTGAGATAACTCTGGTAAGCTCTCTCTTGTGAACAGTTCTACTGAAATTAATGAGATTAGTTTCCAGAAAAAGAAATTACAAACCAGTTTGTCTTCTGGATGGTATTTATTGTCATGTTGACATACAAACTCTTATATAATACTTATTTTTTCTAAAGCAAGGTAAAAAAGAAAGACCCCCGTGTCTTAATTTCCTAGAGAGATACAAATTCAAATGAATGGCCACTGTAAACTATCTGCAGCTTGAAAGAAAATCAAAAAGCACCAAAGGGAAGATGCCTTTAGCCTTTTAAGATCAGTCATTTAAATAAATCTGAGACATGCTGGTTAAACAAAACATTAGTCATGGAAGAAATCAGCAATTGCAGTAAGAGAAGCAGTGAGAACTTTGTTTTTCTCTGCAGGATCCAGTTATAGTATAATTAGAAAGAAAGAAGAGTTAGCTTGCAGTCAGGAACCATCCTGGGAGATACAGGTTGTGTGGAGGCCCCCTTCACAGAGAGGGTTGTTGGTGAGCAGCAAATTTCAGTCCAAGTGAAACCTCAGTTCTATACAAAGACCAGGATGAAAGAGTCCCCATTCCCCCAGGATATTTTTGAGTTAAGTAGGCTCAAGAGGTGTACCCTCTTCAAGTACAGGCACAGGTAGAATAGTAACTCAGCAAACGTTAGGATGTTGAAGCTGTTCCTCCATTGGGCAGCTGTAACAGATGTGTAGGAAGAGTCCAGTTTCGTTGTTGATGGGACAGTTTCATTGTTGTTGGGACACATAGCCTGTACAGCTGACTGCAGCAAGAAGTTGGAGACATCCAAGCAAAGCCTGCCCAGCTTTTACTGTGGTGTGCAGTACCCTTTGAGTTCCCTGTGGCTGGAAACAATGTCACTGTGAAGATATACCTGTAAGTAAAAATCCATGCACAAGAGTGCCTAACTCAGCATTTTTGAGCTGGGGAAAAAAAGTTGCCTGTTTACCTTTAATGGTGGGCTTTGTTAAGGTCTTTGACATATGACCTCTAATCTTTCCCTTATTTTTTGTCCATTATCCTCCTTCCCACCCATTTTTATACTGATAAAATTTGTGGACACCACAGAGAAGTCAAAAGGGCCCCCTAATATTTAGAGATGATTCTGATCTGTTTTGGGTTTTTTTATTTATTTTTATTTTTTCCAAGAACTTGGTATTTCTTAATATTAAAAATACTCAAGTGTTTTGTATACTTGTTGACTTCAGCTAGTACTGAATGCTCAGCATTTCTGCAAATTATCCCTGAGGTCTCAGGTAGCACATAAAGAAGATGCAAGTTTTAAAGTTTTATAAGCTGGTGAACACTAGTGATTAGTGCATTATATGTATCAGCATCACCCTGGTATCCCCCACAAAAGCTGGACTTGAATCTAGCTTTCCAAGGCAGAATTCAAGCATAATTTTATTTCCCCTTTCTATATCCTTTCCTCTGTTTTGCACTCTGTGGCCTGCCTTAAAAATGTAACAGCTGTCTGCAGGATGTTGTTTTCATATAACCAAATGGGTGCTTTGGAAAGAAAATTATCTTGTGTGTAGGAAAATAAATAATAATAAATGTTTAAAGGAAGACTGTCCATTAATGCCTTTCTGCACAACACTGTAATTATTTGGTTTCTCGTTTTCTCGTTTTCTCGTTTTCTCGTTTTCTCGTTTTCTCGTTTTCTCGTTTTCTTGTTTTCTTGTTTTCTTGTTTTCTTGTTTTCTCGTTTTCTCGTTTTCTCGTTTTCTCGTTTTCTCGTTTTCTCGTTTTCTTTTTTTTTTTTTTTTTTTTTTTACTGGAACTGGGTCACAGTACAGATCTCTACAGTTTGAGGGCCTAATGCAACTTATATCAACAGAAGTTTGTTGCTCTTTGGGGTGTATGTGAGCTCCATGCCTTTACAGGGAGGAAGACAAGGTGTATATGTTCCCTCTTGATTTCTCAGACATTTACAGACTGAGGTCTGCCTGGTGTTAGGCTAGTTGGCACTAGTTCAGCTGCCTGCTGGCATGGTGCAGTGGTCCCTGCGCGATGTTAGAGGAGTGAGGGTTTTGTCAAGGCCAGAGGTCAAGACAGACAGATCTGAACTCAAATCCTAGAGATGAAAGGCATAATGATAACCCTAAAATAAACCATCAGATCTATAAATTCAGCCCCATAAATCCAGCTTTGACAGGAAATAATGTTTATGGAGTTGTTATTACCCAAATTTTGATGACTCTACCTGTTGCTGGTGCAGTTTCATTATGGCTGGTGCAGGAGCAGGCATAGCTTCGGTATTTCGTGCCCCCATTGGTGGGGAAGTGTCTTCATTCTGGGACATCAGGCTGGCCTGGCAAACCTTCTTCTGCTGCTTGATGGCTACCTTCACCACAGATTTACTGTCATCTTCTCTCTATGGGTTTGTTTACAGAGGTCATTTTGGATTTTTTGGAGCAGAGAAAAGAATTATATTTTGGGTACATACTGTGTGGGTGTAGGAAGAAATAGATGCAGGGTTTTAGGTTTGTCTCATCATTGTTGTTGAAAGAGTAGCAGGGAAGGGGGACTGAGAAGGGGAAAGGATGGTATGTGTACAATTATCAGATCAGGGGATATGGAAACCTTCACACTTTACATCTTGTAATCCCTGAGATACAAAAAGAGAGTTGTTTTGTTTTAAATTAAAGCAAACAAATAGACAGAGCATCTACTGTTTGCTTATTAGCTAAACATTTATGTTATCTTAATAACTTTCTGCACTGGTCCTGGGTAGGAGAGGGATTCTTTGAAGTAAAGGAAAAAGCAGAGAAGCTCTTGAATAGGGTGTCCTCTCCTTCTGTAATCAGCTTGAGCTCTACGTTGTTGCTGCAGGCATTGCTGTACCATGTCCCTGTTCCTTGATGTTTACAGATTAAATGTTTGAAAATATATAATCACTCTTTGTTCCTGATTGCACAATGGAGGTGACCTTCAGCCTCAGCTACCTTTATTCATTCCAGCACGACACAGCCTTGATCTTTGAATTTTACCTTGTGTCTACCTAAAAGTAGTTGCTTTTATTATCATGTCTTTCACTCATTTTTATTGCAAGATGATTCAATAGTGATGTACAAATATCATGATCTTCACTTTTCTTGCCTAAATATCCTACTTTGTATTTGACTTGAAAATCAATTAGAGAGCTAGAAATAAAAGCCTGGTCTTCTGAATCCACTTTTTGCTAAGTAGATTTTTTCCTGACCTAATTCCCCGATCACTTTCACTGATCTCTGAATTTCTTCTGGCTTGTATCTCTCTAGCAATGCAGAAACCAGTTGGTTGGGAAGATGGGCAACATTTTTTTTTCTGTTCATGCTGCCTGATATAATGATTTTGCATATGCTGTGCAGAAGTATTTGGGATATATTTGCTTTACCACAAGTTTAGCTGGGACAAGTGGAGAATACATTGGTTTTCCACCCAAATAATTTTTGTGGACCAACTCATAGTGCAGTCCCCCAAACAGTTGCAGTGACACAACCAAGAAGATCAGAATTTGTGGCAGAAAGGTGAGACTATATGGGTAGGGAATGGGTCAGGCCTGTTGAAGCCAGATTCATTGCTGAAGCCGAAGTATCGTGCAGTGAACAGCTGCATGCACAGGGGAGAGTGGATTCACTTCAATTGCTATTTTACAATAAGCATTGCTCATTTTAACATTCCTTTCAGGATGTTTTCTGAAAAGAGCAGTGGATTCTGTCTCCTTCTATCTTGTCTTAGTGTCATTAAAGGGAAAAGCTAGCTAAAATTATTATCAGTATGACTTCTGGCACGGTTCAATAATTTTGGCTCTTGGTGTGGTACAGATAACCAGAAACATTTTCATTTCACTGAACATGGGGCTCAGGGGAAATTTTGCTTCTTTCATGTTTTGTGACATTAACCAACATAGTTTACAGTGGATAAACTCTGAGTTGAAAGCTTGTGGGTTATGTTTCTCAAGAAAACTATTTGTTTTCTTTGGTTTCATTCTACCTAGCAGAATGTTAGAATGGAAATTTATTGTACTTCAGAGCATGAGATTTTCAGGAAGCTTCACTTTATTTTTACATAGACCACTGGATTATTTGTAAAGGTGAAACTTGCTCTGTAGGTAACAGATTTTTCTTGATGACTGGCCAAAAACTGTGGTTGATATTACAACAAAAACAAACAATACACTGTGCCACCTCTCATTCCCAGTGTGTGAAGCACTTGCTTGACTTTACCTTTATTGCCACATGCAGTGTAACTTGCATATCTATTACTTTAAAACAAACACCTCAGTATATTTTTCCCTTAGGAAAAAATGGAGCTAGGGAGGGAAAACAATAAACCCATGCATGTCCATTTTTAGTTTTAATGCAATATTGGAATTAAGTAGACTATAATACAAGGTACTTGGATCCTGCAGTAAATAAACCAGAATTTTTCTATTTCAAATTAAGCTACTTTTCTCTGAATTTCAACACCTTAAGCATTAGTTCTCTTTAAATCCTTTGGAGAAGGATTGATTTTGTTGCAGCTATTGGTAAAAATAGCATTATTAAAGTTTTGATTAGTACATAGAGTACCTACATATGTGATGGTTGTAGTCCTGATTGTAAGGTGTGATAAAACTCAAGTCTTTTCCTACTCCCCGTGAGTATACCCTGCAGGTGTTGGGCTTCTTGTGCCTGGAGATGGCTGCTGGGATTCTCCCTCTTCCAGACCCATTTTTTCAGTCTGTAGCTCCCTATAGACCTACTCTTCAAGCCTGGCTGGATTTTGACCTTGGTATTCCTCCTGTCAAGAAATACCACCAGTGTTTAGTACAGCCACCCAGTGGATTTGTTAAAATCTAGGCTAATTTTAGAAAAACCAAGAATAATATTAAGAGTCAAGAAGAAGAGGAGGAAGAAATAAGAGTTTGAACAGTAAGAGGGCCTGTACACTTGCTCAAGCAATTTAAGGAAGGCTGACAGTTTCTCCAATCTGCTACCCCCAAGATTATACCCGTTTAGGGTTTTTTTGTGGCAACACTTGACATGTGCCCTTACTACTTCTTGCCAGGTAGCCTTTTGAGCATTTTGTGATCTCTTACTCTGCCCAGATCCTAATCTTGACAAAAAGCTGTGTAACTCTAAGCCTGGGCTAAGGAAATATCCTCACAGCTTTTAATAGATTGCCACTGATCTGTTGACTCTTTCTGTTAGCTGGAAGATAAAATTAAAACATGATATTGCTCTCATCCTTGCTGCCTGTTGAGGAATCAAGCAGAAAATTCAATTACTATTCCAGCTGCCAGACTGTATTCTGCGTTGTGATTCTTGTTCTGCAAGTTGTTCCAGATCAGCATGAATTTTTCACAGTTTTACTTAAATAAATTTATTTATAAATGATGTCAAGGACATGGATGCAGGTAGACGCTTAATAAATGAACTTTCCCAAATGTAGATATAGTCACAGTGAAGAAAGCTCTGGTTCAGCAGAATCGTTTGAAGTGTTCAGTAAGGCCAATATGTCATGTTGTGTGGATGTAATCTGAAGTGCTAAGTGCTTGTGGTAACTGCAGTGCATCATAGCGGTTTCTGCTGTGATTGCTAACATCAGTGTCTACCTGCTGGTTCCACTCCTGTGAGGTGTGCAAGAGCACACTATCTCTCATGAGATCAGCTTTAAATTAATTAGCTGAGCTCCGTAAACTGCAAGGAAAGATTTATTTCCTGTATGGAAATGACTTTGTAGTATCAAGTTTTGTAAGAGAAGGTATGGTATTTCATGTCACTGGCAGGACACTGATAATTTTTTTTTTCTTTTTTTGCCTCAGGTTAAGAACTTGCTGGACATGAATGTCTTGGCCTTTGTTCCCACCATCATTCTTGGAGTGCTTGGAGGTCTTCTGGGAGCTCTCTTTGTTTCCCTAAATATAAAGATTAATAAATTACATATGCAGTTCTTTAATTCAATTCCAATATTATCCCTTAGAAAAACAAGCAAGCTGTTGGAAAGTGTGCTCATTCTTGTAAGTAAATATGGTTCTCTTGATTATATAATATTTACAATGGCTAATGAGGGCAGGTCATAAATTGGCTGGATGGAAAAGTGAATCTCACCTGCTGGTACTTGATAATGTGCAGCAGAGTACAGCAAACATGGATTTACAAAGTACATATAGGTATTTAATGATGGTGGGTATGTAAGAATGGAAAAGACATGTTTTGTTTCTGTTATTTGTTTTGTTTTTTAATGCTTGAAGTATTTTATCTGTAGAGTTGCTTGCCCACTGCTGCTCTGCTCCGAGGATAGTATATCAACTTAGTGAGTGTAGCAGTTATATTGGTGTGCTTTTGCATTTATTTGCAATCAGTGGAGGGCTGTCAGATGTAGATTTCATAATTTTTCTCCATTTTTCCTGGCTAGTGATTGATCCTCTCATTATCCCATGCAGCTTGCTCATGTAGCAGAACCAGGTGGACATCCTCTTCCACACCTCTGCATCTGGGCACTTTTTCAGCTCTTACATTGGAAAGAATAATTAGAAGACTATTACCATAACCATTCTTGCCTCAAGATAGCAAAGATCATCTCTGCCTCCTGTGAGAAGAATAGATGCATAAAGAGTAAATGTTGTAGAGGGTTTAAAAGTTACGGATAGGTACAGAAAACTTTCTGAAGCTAACTATTTATCTGTAGTCAGTTACCCCTAGTTGTTACTGATGGAAGTCAGACTGGAGCCTCAGATGTCCTGATGAGGCATGATGGGGCCTTTTTACCTTCATGCTTTGGAGTTTCCATTTGGCATTGTATGGCTTTGGGGAGGGTCATGCCATTGGAATGAAAAGGGTATAGACAAAAGGTTCCCATATGTTGAATATCTTCATAATTTTCAATTTTATGCTTTGGTTATAACTTAAGTATGTTGTTAAATTTGGAGGAAGGAAACTTTCAAAGCTTTTCTACTGCACTTTTAGTAAAATTGTGCAAATTTGGGTTTCTCTGCAAGTTTCTCTAGTGAATACCTGCTTGTCATAATTTTTCTCTTTTTTTCCATCAGTTTTGAGGAGTTTTCAGACCTTTTTAAGTGTTGAGATGATCTTTCTTTAGGGAAATCAGTGCAAGCTAAAGCCCCTTCCTTCTGCCCTTTCTTGGTCAAACTTGCCAATATGTTTTATGTATGCTATATATATATATGTACTATTGTATACTTCCCTCCCTCCTCGAGAGAGGGTTGCTCAATTGTAGACCTGGGCTGGCCATATAGATGCTTTCCTCCCATGAGCCCAGACATGCCTTCAGCAGCCTTTACTCTGAGCCAGCAAAAGGACATAAGCTTCAGCCTCCTTGCAAGCACTTGTGCTTTCATCAGCAACCTGAATGATACTGGGAGGAAAACAATTAGTATTTTAAATACAAAAAGTGTGAATAACCATAGGTTGAGGCACGTGGTCAATTCTCTGCAAGCTCTCGGCAGATTGGCACAGAGATGTGCACGTTTGTTTCCCATAGGTTGCACTATTCCTCTCTGTAGTGTCAGAAAGAGCTCATTTCATTTAGCCCTTGAAAGCTGTGCGTGCTGTGGCAGTCCAGCTCCTCCTCCTCTGCCTGGTCCTGCTCGTTGCTGGCAGCAGCGGCAGCATCCTGCTCGTTGGGCGCTCTGATGGCACATCAGAGGTGAAATCCGACCTCCGGTAGGAGGAAGAGGAGGAGGAGAAGGGATCCCGGGGAAAGGACCGTGCTGGAACTGGCCCATGCCATCGATGACAACTGGATTTTAGCTCCTCTTAGCGGCAGGATAACGGCTTTTCAGTTTGCAGCCGTGTTAGCTCAGCATCTCGCTGAGGGCAGACACCCTGAGGAAATCACTTGAAGCTTTTTGCTTCCACGTTTGAAGGAGTGGGTAAAGTAGGCAGGGAAAATGGGTTTTCTCAGTATTAGGGAGAGACTTTCCACTGCTCTCGGCATTCTTTCGTTGTGCTGCAAATTTGCTCCCAGGTCTTGCAAAGGATTTGGGACTTTGTGCTGTTGAGAACTGCAGTGAGACATCCTAACAAAAACCCAGTTTTCAAACCAGCAGGATGAGGAGTAGAGTCCTGTGTAAACTTCATGGTTTCTCAAGGCTTTTCAAGGACCTCCGTTTGTGCGAGGTCAGGTTTGTAACAATTATTATTTTAACAATTTAGAACTGGAGCTGTGTGTTTGACAGCTGCTTCCCCTGCTATTGGGAAAGGTTTGGCTTTCTCAGAGTACATTGCAAAAACCTTGCATAAACTACTTAAACACATACAAAATACATAGTTTGTTATTACTTTTCTGAAAAAAAAAACCCAAACCCAAAACAGCCACACACAAGACAGCAAGACCCAGGATGGTAAAAGATCAGCCAGGAAAGATTTAGTGTTGGACCTAAAGAAAAATGCCTCCTAAAAGTTATTTTATGTTGTCTTGGAGTTGTGCCTCACTGACCCCAAAAGTTCATGGGGCAGTTAGCACCTTTCTAGATCATAACTGTAACTGGGACAAGAGCATGTGTTTTGTAGTGTTTACAAGAGCTTTTTTATTTATATATTTTTGTCTTCATCCTTACTTTTTTTTAAATACTGTTTTTTTTACATTAACTTTTGTAGCATGAACTCTTATTCAGACTGTTTTTCCTTTTTATTAGCTCTAGGAGATCCTGCTAGGTCACAGTCCTTATTTTATTATAACCTGGCAAACAAACGGCAGGAAAGAAACTGTTTGATCTGAGAAAGAACCATACTTTAAAAAAAAATTTATTTATAAACTCACATAATCAGACAACTGAAAGAAACTATGTCACGGTGACTTTAACCAAAAATAATCTTGTCTGCGTTTAAACTTGGAAAGAACCCATCACGGTATCTTCCACACCCACAACATAACCCGGAGTACCATTCCTTTGACTGGAATTGAATATCTAATCTTCAGTCCATAGATTAGGCAAAGCTGTCTTCCTAAGTGCCCTTCTGCCCCTTGGCCTGCGTTTGCTTCTCCTCAATTCATCACCTTTCTCTCTGTGAGGAAATCACAATGTAGATAATGTTTTGCCAAGAATCTGGCAGAGCTATCTTTCTATTTTTTTAATCATGTTGACTAATGCTTCTTTTCCAAAAGCTCAGTGTTTCCATGGGCAGGGTGGACAATTTAAGGATATATGCATATATATTTATATATTAAGCTGTCAAAACTTTAAAAGGCTACTTGAGAGGATGATTTTTTTTTTTTCTACCTAGCTGTGAAGATAGGCTACTGCTTTAAATATGTAGCCACTGACTCCAGACTAGCTGTCCTTCTAGTTCCCTTTGGACTTTGGAGCTTTGGCAAAACTTGACCTGGGTTTGAACTGTCCCAGAGTTAAGTTTTCAGAAACAAAACCTGACCTAAGCTTTGTGAAGACTGAACTACTCCCAGTTTCATCTATCTCTTGTAGATGCACTGGGCCTATAAGCTTATAATCTTTGAGATACAGAGAAATAAAGACTTGAGATACTCTTGTCTGACAAATTGTCACAACTGCACACAGCTGAATATCAGCTTGAGGGTTTCTATAAATTTGCTCCCTGAGCTGTTTTATAACAATCCACAAAGTGCACAAAACCTTGTGCTCGGAAAATATATTATTATGGTTGTGTGTTCCAGTAATTTTTCTTCAGATGTCTAGTGAAATCTTTTCTAAATATATATATATATATTTTTTTGGGGGGGTGTGGGAGCATCTTCATTTAATTAGGAATGTAAATTGATCTCAGTTGAGATAAAAACCCTAACATTAGCTTTGAATGAAATATGCCTATGTTATATTAAACTATGTTATGTTGAAAAATACGTATAACTGAAATACAGTCATCTCATGTAAAAACTTCTTTTGCTTTTGGTTAATGCAAAGCAGCCAGTAAAAACACCTTCTGCTGTGCTCTATTTCAAACATTTTTGGCTTCATTCATGTTTGCTTCAAAATGGGTATAGGGAAAACTATGAGAAGGACCTGATAATGTCTCTTCATCCATTTGGAGTGCAATGTCTGTAGTATGTACTCTGATTTAGGCATTGTCTAGTATTGCTAGGATGTCTAGGAACTTCTTTCTGTTGATTAACTGCATATTTGTCCTTTCCTAACATCCTCCTTGTAAGACAAGGGAAACAGTAAGTTTGCAAGGTAGAAACAAGTTTTAGCTTTAGTTCATACTGGCCAGAGACTTCAAATTTGCATAAATGAGGAAGTAATTTAAATTGAAGCAGTGGATTGTTTTTGACACACAGTATAATTTTTAAGTACCAACTGGAAAACCTTAATGAAAGATCCTGAATGAAAGACACATAGATCCTGAGTTCTTACTGTGCACAGGTTGCAGCCTCAGGCCAGTAGCCTGCAAGGAGCTCTGGCTGACCGCATCTCCACTGAGTGCTGTGGGCATGGTGGGGAGGCTGGGCACGTGTGGTGTGTCCCATATACTGCAAGTCTTCGTGGAGTTAGCGGTGGTCTCTGGCTATGGAGCTGGAGGCCAGTTACCTAGTTGCAACAGTCAAGTCTCTGATGTTAGATGGGATGAATCTGGGCTTTACTCATTGCTTATGAGCAAATGTTGATCTTCTGGAATATGTGGGCATGACAAAACGACAATTTGCTTGTGGTAACTGCTGGAACTAGTGATTTTAGACACTTTTCTTTCTGGTTTTGTCTGTTTATACATCTCACAATAGTCTGTTTACTTATTTTAATGCCTGCAGGTATGTACGACGACTGTTACAGGATATTTATCATATTTCTTTCCTTGCACTCCAGTCATGGGTGTGAGAAACTACCAGCTGAGAAACAACTCAGAAATGTAAGTGGGGAGAGTCACCAGGAGTGTGTCTATGTAAATACATTATTAACCATTTCTCCCAGTCAGCAGTTACAATGATTTGGGATGGAAAAATTCAAAGGTGCATCAGAGCTGAATGTTTAAAATTACTTCATGTAAAGACAAGTATCACACTTAATCTTTTAATCACCAAAATTTAATTACACTTAAACTTTTCTGGTGACAGGCATTTGCCATCATGTCAAATTAAAGGGAAAAAAAAGGAGAAAGAAACAAAAGGGAGTTAAAAAATGAAAAGAGCCTGAAACATGGCTGAATGTATCACTCAAGCAGTTTTTCAATTTGAAAACCTCATTTTGCTTTAAAAGGTGTAGAGGCCTTATAGATAAGATGTACAAGCCTATAGGAGACAGGCTGTGCTTTAAATGGAGAGCTACAAATGGAAACCAATGGAAAACCTTTGTAATTCTCAGCTTCAGTCAGCTACTGTTGTCTAAGAGACACTATCTGACCAGTCACAGAATCACAGAATTGTCTAGGTTGGAAAAGACCTTGAAGATCATCTTATCCAGCCGTTAACCAAACACTGACAATTTCCAACTATATCATGTCCCTAAGTGCTATGTTACCCAACTCTTAAACACCTCTAGGGATGGGGACCCACCACCTCCCTGGGCAGCCCATTCCAGTACCTAACAACCTGTTCTGGAAAGAGATGCTTCCTAATATCCAGTCTAAACCTTCCCTGGTGCAACTTAAGGCTGTTCCCTGTTGTCCTATTGCTTATTACTTGGTTAAAGAGACTCATCCCCAGCTCTCTGCACCCTCCTTTCAGGTGGCTGTAGAGGGCGATGAGGTCTCCCCTCAGCCTCCTCTTCTCCAGACTAAACACCCCCAGTTCCCTCAGCCGCTCCCCGTACGACCTGTGCTCCAGACCCTGCACCAGCTTCGTTGCCCTTCTCTGGACACGCTCGAGTCATTCAATGTCCTTTTTGTAGTGAGGGGCCCAAAACTGAACACAGGAATCGAGGGGCGACCTCACCAGTGCTGAGTACAGGGGTCAGATCCCTTCCCTGTCCCTGTTGGCCACGCTATTGCTGACACAAGCCAGGATGCCATTGGCCTTCTTGGCCCCCTGGGCACACTGCTGGCTCCTGTTCAGCCGGCTGTCAATCAACACCCCCAGGTCCCTCTCTGACTGGCAGCTCTCCAGCCACTCCTCCCCAAGCCTGTAGCGCTGCTGGGGGTTGTTGTGGCCCAAGGGCAGCCCCCGGCATTTGGCCTGATTGAAACTCCTCCAGTTGGGCTCAGCCCATGGCTCCAGCCTGTCCAGGTCTCTCCGCAGAGCCTCCCTACCCTTGAGCACATCAACACTCCCACCCAACTTGGTGTCATCTGCAAACTGACGGAGGGTGCACTTGATCCCCTTTTCTAGATCATCAATAAAGATGTTAAACAGGAGTGGCCCCAAAACTGAGCCCTGGGGGACACCACTTTTGACCGGCCCCCAACTGGATTTAACTCCGTTCACCACAACGCTTTGGGCCCGGCCATTCAGCCAGTTTTTTACCCAGTAAAATGTGTGCCCATCCAAGCCATGAGCAGCCAGTATCACCAGGAGAATGCTGTGGGAAATGGTGTCAAAGGCCTTACTAAAGTCAAGGTAAACAACATCCACAGCCTTTCCCTCATCCAATAAGCAGGTTGCCCTGTCACAGAAGGAGATCAGGTTTGTCAGGCAGGACCTGCCTTTCATAAACCCCTGCTGACTGGGCCTGAGCATCTGGTTGTCCCGCATGTGTTGTGTGATGGCACTCAGGATGAGCTGCTCCATCAGCTTCCCGGGTAGTGAAGTCAAGCTGACAGGCCTGTAATTTCCTGGATCATTCTTCTGACCCTTCTTGTATATGGGTGTCACATTGGCCAATTTCCAGTCTGTCGGGACCTCCCCGGTCAGCCGGGAATGCTGGTAATGATGGAAAGCAGCTTGGTGAGCACCCCAGCCAGCTCCTTCAACACCCTCGGGTGTATCCCATCCCATCGACTTGTATGTGTCTATGTGATGCAGTAGGTCACTGACTATCCTCTACACTGACAGTCCTCTACATAAGAACACCAATATGTAACACATCAGAGGCACATGCCACTACAGCACAAATTGTAATCTGGGGACTTAAAATGACAAATACAGTATTAATGAACAGGCAGGTAATGTGTGTGTGAATGGCTAGGGATATTCTGGGTAATATGGTTGAATTGATCCTTGAATCTGATATATGTTTTGCAGTCTAAATATCTTTCTTGAGAAATACCTATGAGGAATCCAGAGGAAGTAGAAAAAGAATTGCTTGAGGTTAAATGACAGCTTGATTTCACAGTGTAAATGGTCACTACCAACTTGTAGTTTTACAAATTCATAAGTCTGTAAAATTTATTAATTCCTTCTTCCAAGTGGGCAGCATCATATATATATATATATATATATATTGTGTAATATGAACTGTAAATACTGAATAACTTGCCGTTGGTGACTGGAGTCTGAACAACTTATTTAGGTTTATAAAAAACAGACATACTTTCCCATTCTTGCCACCAATTCTAGACTGTCATCTGACTTGCAATACCTGGTTTGGTATTGTTTGCTATAATATGTATTTACATATTCTTTATAAAAGCAAACTTTGTCACTGAGTACAAGGACTTGGCTACGGCTATTTGGATTGCCACAGAAAAAAACTTTTATCTCACCCCAACACCCTTTTTTCTTTTAAGGACTAAATGCTTGCAAAATGTTATTTTTCGAAACAAAGCTATTTTTGCTCTAAAGGAAAAACATCTGAAACCACAATAGTTTCATGGCTTTTTTTGTCTATCTCTGAATCAGAAATAGTCAGGCTGATCCAACCTGAAGGCTAAATGGTCTTAGTGCCAATTTTTCATTTGGTGTAGCTACAAGTTATAAAGAGTACATCCTGTTGAATATAGATAGATCTGAGGGGAATTAAGCACCAAATTGTTCTGGATTTTGCAGGGCCATGCATATGTAGTGATGATGTCTCTAGTAAGCTTGTAGTAAGGTACAAGACTAAATGTGGAAAAGAAACTTGTTCACTGTTCTTTTGTTCTTAGAAGTTTAAAAAGGGAATTGTGACTGCAATCATGAGACTTTGGTTAGGATCATTTAGATTTGGTTCATCTCAACAAAATCTGAGATTCTTGGATAGTGCTCTAGAGGCAGGTAAATACCATTAACCTTTGGAGATCCAACAGGTTAATAATAGGCACCATTGCCACTTTATGATATCCAGTAAGAACTATATAACAAAAAAACCTGTAAGGTGCTTAATTTTGACTTTTGTACTGATCCAGCTTGGTGAAGTGTATGTTTTTTCTTTTAAGCCATGACTGTACAAGAGTTGCAGCTCCAGGTGGGGCTGTATGTGGCTATGCCAGGAAGACAGCGCTTCCTTCTAGTGTAGCTTATCCTCATAAATTTATACTGGAACAGTGCTTTCAGTAGTGTTTTGTAGCACTTTCCAGCAGGCCTTGATAATCCTAGGAGAAGGAGGCTGTGGGGAGGCAGGAGAAGGAGGTAAAGAAGCGATGGGCTTCTGCCATTAGCAGGTCTCGGTACAGCACATGCATTCCTGCAGCATGCAGTGTGGCAGTGCCGTCCTCCCGCTGGCACCATGGAGAAACCTGTCTCTACTAAATATGCTGATTTCAAATGGAAAGATTTAGTGGTACAAAACTCTGTGTGCAAACAACTCCTACATCTCCATTGTCTCAGTTTGCTCAACCATGTATTTTAATAGTAAAAAACCTTTCTTTTGTTGTTTCTCTCTCTTGTTATTTTGGCATTGCTGGAATCTTCAAATTGTCTCTCAGATGTGCTGGTTTTTGTGTGTGCACTCCTTTATTGGTAGAAAAGACATTTGTATAGAACTTGAGGCTTTGCTATAAGTGGGTTACACAATCATACCATTTCTAAAGCAGGATGGAATAAATTAAGTTTTTGGGTTTTTTTTTATTAACCATTATGAATTTGGAATATATTCTTGTTTGAGTGGTTGGATTAATGTAAAAAGCAAATACAAGATTGGGAAGTATCTTGTGTTCCTTTGATTGCCAATCTGGGGTCTGGAAGAAATTTTCTTGCACTAGATGTTGCCTGCATTTTAAGTTTTCCTTGTAGTTCTGAGCGGGGATCAGGTGGGTCAAATACCACAGATCTGCTCTTTGTTCTACTAACAGAGTTCGTATTGTTACTGTTTAAGTTGTGGTGATGTCCAAAACATGCTGGATACTTTCCAGACTGAAAGAAGGAAGTTGTACCTGTTTGAAGAATGCAATTGCTCTGGATGACAGAGATTGAGAAAGTGTCCAGGAATAGTAGCGCTGTACAGAAAGGCGAGTCATGGTCAGCATGATAACTGGCACTCTAAACTGCAAGATGTTGAAATAACTGGTCGCAATATTTACTGAAGGAGAGTTTTAGAATCTGTTGGACAAACATCTTTAGGTGTGGTTTGGGTCTAGCTTGTGCTGCTGTAGAAGAGGAAACCTCTAAGTCCTTCTGGCTCTCCATGACACTCTCCTGTGCAGAGCTTTTTAACTGCAAATGCATCTGTTAGCTTGGGATGCTGTGCTTCCTACTGATGTGTTCATCAGGCATGATAAATTTTTGGTCTGCTTATCCTATTTTATAGAGTTACAGAGTGATGTGTGGACAAGGAGATCAAGGCCAGAGTGGACATTTTAATCAGATTTTTTTTCCCCCTTGTTTTTTTAGGCAGTGTAATGTGATTCCTAGTTTTGGAAATTTTGGATTTCAGCAGTTGAAGGTTTATGCAGAGGAACATGAGCATTAATAAACCAGATTTATTAGTTTAGTAGAATAATTAATAAACTGATCTAGTAAACTAGATTTATTAGTTAATAAAACAACTTAATTTGGGAGATATAAGGGGAAGTAGGCATTTTGTGTAAAATTTATATCTAATATACACATTCTGTACAGGCACTAAGGTAAGTTATATTAATCTATTTAATAACTTTTTTTTGTTTTTAATATTTAAGCATAAATCAGTCCAAGAGGGAAATTTCAGAATATAGCTGTTCATCAAGCTGGGGGTTGATCCAGATAGAATCAGATATTCTAATCAAACCTTCAATCAAGGTAAGGGGAGCTAAGTGAATGACACCTGGGAACAAATAGAATTTATGTAACTTGAGGTGATATCCAAGTATATCTACTGATAATGTAGGTTTGCTTCAAAGCAATGTAGTGCTCCCTTTTGAGGGATATATCAGAACTAAATGCCATATTTGAGCCAAATATGCTGGGAAGTTCCTGAGTTATTACCTCTGAAAGGAATGGGGAAGGAGCCCTGATGAAGTAGTACGGTTGCCTTTCTTTGGCTTAAATGGCTGCAGTTTCTTCTTGTTTAGATCAAGATTAACATCACACAGACCAGGCTGGAAAGAACAAATGTTCCTTGTTTTCCTGAAGGTGCCTCAGATGCTGAAGACATCATGTTAACTCAATTAACTGACCTATGTACTTTGTTGATTTTTTTTTTCAGCTTTAGGCAAATGAGAACTACTACAAACTATTTTTGTAAAGGATCCTTTTAATGTTGCCTTTCCACATCTTTTCCTCTGTGTTGCAGCTGCTACGCTTCTAATTGAAAATGGGAAGCAAGGGATCACATAGCTCTTTAAACGTGGGGCTCGCGAAGAATTTGGATATGCATCTCTTTGTACTGCTTTGGCATTTTATTTCATCCTCAGCTGTTGGACAGCAGGTTCTGCTGTTGCGAGTGGCCTGGTTATTCCTATGCTGTAAGCTTCACCCATCTCAGTTTGAGCTTCCTGTACAAAAGGCCGGTGTTGAGTAGCAACAATCTAAATTGTAAACTGAAAGCTTGCCAATAGCAAAGCTATAATTGCTTGGAGGAGGTTATATAGGTGGAACAGGATGGTTTGCTTGGAAAAAGATGCTAAAATTGTGGAAAAGAATGAAGAAAAATCATCTGAGAATAGCTGTGGAAGGACCATAGCCAAAACTATGTACTTTCCAAGTATAGATCATTTGAATCCTTTGGGGATCCAGAGAGAGTCTCGGCTGCTGGCTCCATCTCTGTAACTGTAGAAACATGGGTTCAGATCCAGACATTTCATCTGTTTCTTATGCACATAATAGCCTGAATCTTAATCTTGGACATCAACACCCTAGGCTTTGGAGAAAACTGCAGTTAGGTCTTTTGTTGTACTTTTTAAAAAGCTGTGGTAGACTAGAGCAAAGTTCTTATAGTAATGTTGAGAGGTTTAATGTTCAGCAAGCAAGGAATCATGGCTGGAGAGTGAGTATCCAGCATAATGCAATTCAAATACCAAAAAAATTCTAAGAATAAATAGTTGTGTGTACAACCTTCTGTCTTTTCTCTACCCCTGAGTATTTGCCTCCTACCCTCCCCAAACTGTGGTCTAAATCAATTTTTGATATGCATTGTTTGCTGAAACATGGCATACTTGGCTGAATAGATATAGATAGTTAAATCTGTCAGACAGCACCCGTGTTTCTGATCCCACAACCTAATTTTTCTAATCATTCTAGAACTAATTGAACTGCATCCATCAATAAAATAAGTTGAGTGGATAAATGTGAAAAAGTTGTATAGTGGTGCAAGAAGATGCTCCCCAAATCAGAAAATATATATGGCTATTGTATAAATAATAATAAATCACCATTTCTAGAACGTGAATATCTGTACAAATCCAGTTCATTGGCTGATGCTTGAATCTATATGCTTAATTCCTTGCATATGGAATGAAATGCTGTGTATCACACCAGCAATTGCATGTTCAGATGTGTTAAATTTTGGTTTTAATCTTCAGTGTAGAATATGGTTGGTTTGAGGACTCCTGGGTTCTTTTCACAGCTTCATTCCTGGTTAGCTCTGGGCAGGTCATTAATACCTATTATTCCATTTTGCACATTTGTTATATGGCTGTAATATTTTACTTGCCAGGTTTATGGGGCACAGGTAGACTTAATTTTAACAAATTATATAAGGCTGGAGGTCTAGAAGTGTGGGCTTTTTATCTGAAATATGCCAGTGTGTATAACTGTGGCCTATAATTTTGACTGTATTCCTATAAGGTTTATTTTCATTTGTCTTTGAAGGACATTAAGACATGCTGATAGTCCTTTTTCTTCAAAGTATGGTAAATCTGGTAGTTTTATGCTCGTGACGGGCACTAAGTAAATGCTCATACTAAGGAAGATGTAGAACTTCTCCTTGGGAAAGGAGTCACTACAGAAGTTGATAAAACTAATCTGGGATCATCAGAATATTAGAAGCATTTCTAGAGAACACTATCGCTGGCAAGAGGACTGGTCTTTTTCTTCTTGCATACAGATACACAGGAGCTTTGTATGGCAGGATAATTGGTTTGATCCTTGTTTCCATTTTTGGTGTTCAAACTAATGAATATGGAGCATGGATTGATCCAGGTCTCTGCTGTCATTGGAGCTGCCTCCTTTTTCAGTGGTGTGTCAAGGCTGACCATCTCTCTCACTGTGATAATGATAAGTATGTTAAGTTTTGAGCTATTTGTGTGGCCGAGGTTGAGTTGAGCTTTTGCTGCCACAGCTAAATGAACCACAGGTATCCCATGCACTTTGAACCACAGAGAAATAAATTAATGGCCTGGCTATTTCTAGCTTGCGTGAAGAGGTGATGGTGGTGGTTTGTTTTTTTTTTTTTCTGGGATCTTTTATTTGTGAAGTGTAAGTTTGCAAATAACACTTTGACTGAGAAATGTGACTGCTTTCTTATTTTTAAAATTTTTTGGCATTACAGAAACTGTAATGGCATCAGTGGTTTACAAACAAGAAAATAGAATATACTATCTCTTGTTTCTTCTGGATTACACAGAAATAGTAGAACATTATGAATTCTGTGAGAGCTGAGGGTCTTGTGCAATACACCTTTTTAATGCTGGGGCTCAATATGGTCTTCTAGCTGGAGTAAGTGAAGGATTTGGAGTAGTACAGGCAAGTGATGCGATGGGAAGCCTCCCAGGTCTCTCTGGTAAATTTGTGCCTTATAGATTTCAAAATTTTGAGATTCACTTGGAACACATTTCATATTTCTGTTTCCTGCCCCCATCTTTTATAACAGAACATTTTGAGTCTGCGCAATACTTTCCAGGCAAACCTCTGGAAGCTAAAGGATTTGCAAATAGTACTCTGATAATTAGAGAGGATGTTCTTTGCTCTCCCTGGTTGCAACACCTGGCAATGGTGAGTTGTAAGGCGCAGCTGAAATTCAGCTTAGTCAACAGAAAAGTGATGTTGAGGTCACAAGTGGGAAGCTTTCACCCTCCCATGACAGGACATTCAAGTCTAATGAGTGTTACTGTGTGTGGAAATTTCACCCATGACTAAATCCAGCCTTGACTGCCCGGCTGGCTTTGCCCGAAAGGATCTCATTAAAATCTTTGCAGATGTCAGAATTCACCCGGAGTGACCAAGCCAGGATTTTCCCCCCTCGTACACTGTTGCACAGTGTTTGATAAAGTAGCTGTTTATTGGCACTGGCTCCAAATTTAGTTCATTTTAGTGATAGGTTGTGTAAATTGTGTAGGAAGCATTATTTCAATGTTTTAGCTTGAAAGGTGTTGTATGTGCATAAAAATTTCTCTATTGTGAAATAATAATTAGATTGATTATGGAAACACTCCTCCTTCAGTGTCCTCTTGGTACTTTAGCACTTTCTTATCCATTATGTACAAATGCACTGTGGTATTTTTGCTTCTGTTATTGCTGTTATGCATCTTTTGGAAGTTACTGTAGTATTTGTTGGCCAACTACTGAGTCTATAAGACTTGAAGGGGGGGAAAGTTGGTGCCTGAACACTAGGTGTAAGTTTCTGAGAACCCCAGTTACCTCTAAATGTAATGTCTTTTCCAAAGTAGGCTTGAATTTTCTTGTAATGGCTCAATACATCTTAATTCAACTATCATTTGTAAACCATTAGTTTATGGTCTGGCTGCAGATATAATTCCTTAGTGGCAAAAGCGGTTGATTGACATCTTCCCTAGCTTTGTGCTCATGAGGCTGTGCTTCATCTCAGGGAAGTGAGAGGTGATGATGTGCCAGAACACTTGCTGGTCTTGGATGACAGAATTGTGTTTCGTTCAGCTCCAGTAGTGAGAAAAAGCCTACGTTTTATTTGCTTCAATTCCTCCCCGCCTTCCCTGTTACCTGTACTTGTTTTTTTTTTTTTTTTTTCCCCCCAAGTGCCTCTGTGAGCATGCATGTATGGCATATGCAAAACAATAGCTGGAAACTGTTAAGAGAACTGTAGGAAACTCAGTTGAAAAGGCACTAGAAAAATGATGAGGATTGCATTGCAATGTGTTCTGAATTCCCCTAGGTGTCATGTTATAACTCTTCTGAGCCTTTCTCTGCAGAGGCAGATTGTGTTTCAATTCATGTTCATCCAAGATAAATAGCTGTATTGCTTGAGGAAATATTAATTTTTGAGGAGAAAAAAGGTCTTGGACATGACAATGCAAAAACATAATTAAAAGGTTGTGCCCTCAAACCATAAAATGCACATATTTTTCCTATATTGTCTGATGGGTTCAAAAAGAATTGAGAATGTTTGCTTTGGCTTTTCACACAGCCTTCCATTTGGAAACAGTTATGAATGTGGGACTTGTAGCGAACAGGTTTGTAAGATGCTTTTCTTTTTTTTTTTTTTCCTCTCATGGCAGACCCCACAGGCATTTGCCCACCTCTTCTTTCTTGGCTGCCTCTTTCTACCCCCCATACTGACACTTGACCCTCATCCTCAGCTCTTTGCAGCAAACAGTACATGTGGTGACATTTTTCTTGGCAAGAACAAGGACCAGCCTTATGACTTGCCTTCCCACAGCCTTCTGTCTCCCATGTCTTTTTAAGTATCATGTGTCCTGAGCTTGCTGGCCTCAGGGTGCTTGAGATGTGGGAAGAGGAATAGCATCTTCCTACAGCGTGTTTTGTCTCTGGGTCATTCTGTATTTTTATCATTCCTTTTGTATTTTTACCTCTCAATATCACTGCATTGCAACGGTTAAAGAGGAAAGGTGGCACTGGATTAGCGTGGGATTAGTGTTCTTGTCCAGTACTAGTGTCCCTGTGTGCAAGCTGAGAAAAGCTTTATTTACACTGATTTGGATCCTTTGTCCCCTGAGTTGTCTGTCTTTCTATTACACATGACAGAAAATAGCCCTGATTCTCTCCCCTTTCTTGCCTGTTCTGTTCAAACAGAATTAAAGCAGTGTATCAATGTATTGGCCTACTTTATTTCTCCAAGAAATCTCTTATGATGGATATGGGGAATGCAATTAATTCTGAAAAGGTTAAGACTCAAACCCCTCCTCTGAGTGTGAAACACTGAAATATCAGGCTTTTGACAGATGCAAGACTAAATGAGAAAATGGAGTATTCCTTAGGATTTGGAAGGGGAAATGCAATGTCGTTATATAAACCAAAGGGAAATCTCTGTAGGGATTAAATCACCTAAGGTCTGTCCTTGAGTCTCTTGCTAAAGGCGGGTGTAGCTGCTGTGGGTGGGTGTCTTGTGCTACTGGCCATGATGTTGGCACTGAAATAAAATGATCAGGGTTCAGACCATTATGAAATTTGCTTGCTGATGTTTGTCTGAGTCCGCAATATGGCAGAAATAACAAGCTATATATATAAAATCATCTGGCTCATAAGACAATATTAAAGACCCAGAGATGCGGTTTGTTCTTTCTGTTCTCTGATGCCTACATCAAGACAGGTGTAGTGGCAGAGCACGGTGTATAATAAACTACACTGCTGTGACTACTGTCCTATAGTTAAGAAATTTTGTGTATTTGTTATACACGTTCCATTAAGAAATGAAAACGAACGTTTATTTTTTGCATAATTTGGATACTTCAGTTGTAATACATACTTCTCACATGCTTCACAGTGGTGTTACAGGTCATCTTGAATAAGTGCAAAAAAACCCCCCCTCTATCAGCAGGTAGTAACAACCGAACCCTAACATTGCCCTTCTCTCTGTATCTCTTCAGTACTTCTAGCCTAGGCAAAATGTGCTTACCTCAAATTATATGCAGGACATATTGTTGCAAATTCTGTGGCTACCCTTCTCACTTCCTCTGAGAGAGCAACTCTCAAGAAGCTTATGTCCTTTCACAGGAAATTTAAATAGAGCATCGGCTGTGGGCACTTACTATAAATACGACAAGACACATGTTGCTTTGCTGTATTCTGACATTACCTCTGTACAACCATCCAATCCAACTAACTAGAGGGAATTAATAAGAAGATCAGAATGGTGATATAAAATGTTAGAAAAATAAGCACAAGACTTCTAAAATACATGTAAAATCTGCCAGAGATCCAGTGCAAGTTTCTCATAAGAAAGCTGTGTTGCTCTCTTAAGAGTGGTTGTAGGACACAAGATGCTGCATTTTGAACCATTTACAGTAATGATGATGCAAGCAGGAAGGATGGTTCTGAAAATGCTTAACCAAATATAAATTCTGAGTCTTTCATTGTTGAGAGGAGGTGTCAAATAATATTGCATAGCTGGTGGTTGAAGACCAAACAGTGAAAAATCCTGGTTGCTCATGGCATTGCTTGTCTGTGTTGCTGTTGAAGAGACCATCATGGGGCCAGGAATTCTCATTGACTTAAATCAAATTTCTCCTGAGTGAGGCCTGATCTAATGGATGACAGCTCTAGCTACAGGTGAAGATTGATAAAACTGTACATTAACTGGGCAACAAAATTGTGATATGTATCATGCTTGCATTAAATCTAAACGTTAATGGATGTAAATTTTAAGATTTCTTCTTGGATCTAATGGGATGCCAGAGAAAGTCTGTGTAGCTGTGCCTTTCAACATGCTGAGAGTAGTTGGATTGTGTTATTTTCCACTTCAGTTTTCTCCTCTGTGGTGCTGTAGAGCCACAGACTGTATTGCCAGCAGACATGTTTTGGTCTTGGTTGATACCCGGTTATACCTTGTAGTATTTCTGCTCACCTCTGCAAATTATTAATGATGTGCTCTTTTGAGTGATATTCAGGGGCATAAAATTAACCGTGCTGCTTTTGTTTTTGTTTTGTTTTCCTTTTTAGCAAGATCTTAAAAAGTTTAGAAGCAGAGAGAGTGTATTAGTAGAAATCCTGGGCTGTCCGGTGAACTGCTTTTCCTGTGATATCTGTCAGAACATGAATGATGTTTCCTCAGTTTTCAGTTCCCTCCTGCCCCACGTTACCTGTCACTGTTTTATTTGGCTGCTGGCGGGGAAAGGTCTCACTGAGAAGGGAAGGAGGATGGCTCTGATGGTGCTCCTCATCATGTGAAACAGTGGGTCTGTTTGCCTTGGGCAACCTACACCTCCATTTGGGTGGGGGGCTATTTCTGCCACCTGGACCTCCTGCTTTTCCCTCTTCCCTTCTGCTCCTTGAGCTGCAAAGGCAGGACAGAAGCAGCTCATGTCATGAAATGTCTTGTTTGGCCATTCTCCAGGGTTTTTCCCCCTCTGGTTTATGAGTGCCTGGGACTGTTGTGTAGTCAGTGAAGAAAGCCTGCAAAGGGAGCTGGATATTACTTGAGGAGGTGCTCCTACAGAGTTGGCATGAATTAAAGGTGCAAAAGGTCTTCAGTGCAAACTTGTCTTATGTGAGACTTGTTCGTGTGTTTGCAGTCTTCTTCGATCTTGCTCTAGTAAGAGAAGGGAACAATAAAAATACCCTATAAACAACTGACTTTAAAACATTAACTAGAGTGTAGGTGCCTTTCTGTAATGCATAGTTTCCACCTAGTTTGTCTTACTTTTTTGAGGGAGATTATTAAATGCACAAAATGAGTGCTGGCACAAAGCTGGGCTTGTGTACCGGTGCCCTTACATTCTTCCTGAGCAGAGGAGCAGCTGACTGCAAAGCAACGGGGCTGGCTCAAGAGCAGTGGCAGTGTCATGCTGTGGACTCCTGAAAATGGAAGCTATTGGATTTTGGTCCATGACAGCTCTTCAGAGCAGGTCTTACAACATGAGTAACTACAGGAAGCAGGATATTTTGCAAGATGTCAAATTAAATTACTTAATCAGTCCTTCTGGTCTTAAAAGAAACCAGTCTTGTTTTCAGCACATAAAATGTGGTGTAATATCTGACTAGTTGAAGAGAGTTCCCTTCCAAACTCATAATGACATCCAAAGTGCAACCCTTTCCTTGATAAAGATCATAGTTTGCTGAGGTGTAAGAAGAAAACTTCTCTGAGTGCTGAGTGTGCTTTTGGCGTACCAGCAAGAAGGAGAACAGGCTGATTTAAAATACATTAATTTCTTGTTTAGATGAAAAATCTTATGGTCAGATAAGATCAGTAGGATCCTATGGTCAAATACAACAAAATGTTCTTCAGTGCCTAGCTTTGTGGTGCTGTAAGCATGGAATTCTGCCATAGCTTTTTTCTGCACCACCCTGGTTAGAATGATTTCCAAAAATTCCCTTTTACTCTTGACTGAAAATAAGGCCTTTAGATTTGTTTTTACAGAAACCTTGGATATTTCATCAAAAGCTGAACATCTGAAAAAAAAAAGAAATACAGAAAAAAATATTTAAAATGTCTTTCTATATAAGCTTTGTTGTTTCATGTTAGTGTTTTTTCTGTAAGGAATGAATATTTCCCATGAAACACCAAAGAGACTTTCTCAGTGTGTTTAAGGAAGGAGGGGTCAATGCTGGTGCATCGTGGGAGACGTAGTTTAATCCAAGACGCCAAACCTAATCCAAGTTTAAAATTCTCAAAAGATGCCAAAATAGCGTTCTAAATGTGAAAACTTTTTGGGTTTTTACGTAAAAAGTACTGCTCTATGGGGATGATAAACAATTTGTCAAGTGACTGTAACATTCCATAGAAATGTATGCTTGTAGGGAAAAACGAAAGAAAACCCGTTTTCTTTCTGGATGGTAGCCTTGTGAACCCAGCTCAAGAAAGTCAAAACAAGTCCCCTCTGATTCATTCATTCATCATCTGTAAAGAAGAACTGCAACTATGGGACAGTTGGTTAGTCTGTAGGTAATTCACAAATTAGAAGAGAATCCAGCTTTATCTCTAATATAGCTGTTTCAGCTTTGGCACCAGGTTTTTATCAGTAAAATAAACAGACATGACTGAATTGTACATGGATTCAATTGGCATTGAACTTTTAGAAAGTTCAGTTGTGCATCTGAAATATTGAAATTGAGACCACATCTCTGTTTTAAATACACACATTGGAAATGAAGTTGTAATGCGAGAAGATAACATTTTTATATAGTCATTTTTCTGGCTCTAGCTTTCAGTAGCTTTAAAGGTATTTTATAAATAACGTGATCTAGTGTATTACAACATTCAATCGTACATTTGGGACATGTAATACAAACCTTAATGAAAGTTCATGAGAATTTAATGTGCAGAAGTTATTTTTAATTCACAGTATCTTATCTGTTTTTAATTTTTTTCAAATTACAAAATGCAATTGGGCTGCCTTTATGTACTAATTCTTTGCCAGATTTAATTGTTTCCAAATTAAAGACATTTTTCAGTTACATTGTCACAAAAAGCATCTGAAACCATTAAGTTTTGTTATATTTTTAACTTTAAAACCTTGAGAATGTTGCCAAAAGTGTTTTTCCAAATTTTGAGAAAATGATTTATCTCTGGGACAAAAGCTACCACAATAAGCCTATCTCTTTTTTTTTTTTTTTTTTTTTTTTTTTCCCCCCAGTCTGATGGGTTTATTATCATCTTGAATTAAAAACCCCATGTAACCGGGTGCTCTAATGAATGGGGACTTGGGGCCAGAAATCCCTGTTTTATTATTGGACCCAGCTGAAACAGGAGCAAGTGGTTACACAACCTAGCAGCTGCTGGGCTGAACATGGTCTGTCGGTGGGAAGGAGGCTCCTACTGTAGGTCCCGAGAGAGGCAAATCCCAAAGGAGGAGCATGGCCTCCCCTCTGCTCAAGAGGGGCAGAACAACATGTTTTGTTGTTGCAGTTTTAACATTTTCCCTGGGTTTTTTTGGAAGAGGAATAAGACTGGGTCCAGGACACACGGTGGTGACAGTGAACACTGGTGAAAGGTGTACTGCTGTCGTGAGCAAGACGGAATGTCAGTGGGCATTGAGGGGAAGCTGTGAAAGCATGTGGAAAAGTAGAAGCATTTCAGGAAAGAGGTGTGTAAATAGTAGCCAGTGGGACCTGTCTTAATGATGGCTCTTCTCTCGTTTTGAAATATGAGAGAGTGATGATGGAAAAACTCTTGAGTGCCTAATGGCTGTGTCTTAGGCAGAGATTGCAGAGCCAGACCTGAGCCGCTTTCTTGCGTCTGTAACAAAAAAATCAACCAACCAACACCTGAAACTGGCAGTGGCCACACAGGTTATTGCCAAGTGGTGAGTTATGTAGCAGCAGGTGACTTCTGCAGTTGCTGGTGCAGCCTGACCCTTTTTCAAAGATAATTTAATATTTGGAAGTCTCAAGTCATACTTTTCCCCTTCTCCTTCTTGTTTAGCAGAGTATATGCAATACTTGTGAAGGAACAAAGACAAGTGAAAGAACTGACTGTAAGAAATGAATACATCCTCATGGTGCACTTTGGCAGCACAGACCTTGGGAGATCTCTGATCATGTCTTCCTCTGACTCACTCAAGATGGAAGGGTGGGAAAGGGACATTGGGCTCCAGGGGCAAATATAGCTCAGTGCTGTGGAGAGAAAATGTTAAGGAGCTCACAGCTGACTGTTGGGAGAGCCATTCCTTTGTGAGAAAGTAACAGAGGGTCATGACGGGTCGTGTCAGCATCTGTCATGCTACGTTGGTGTAAATGAGAGAAGATTTTGACCCTTGCTTTAGATCGAGTACACATGTATGTGCTCTGGATCAGAGAGTTTTTTGCATTGCTGGTTAACAAGGCAAGTAATTTGGAATCCTTACCAGAAGGGCAGAAAGGTGTATGTGCCCACTCAACAGTCAGGTTCAAATTCTTCTCTCTTTGGATACTTAAAAATAGTTCAGTACATTTACTCCAACAAGGTTACTCAATACTGTATTTAGTTTTGGTCAGGATTCTCCACACAGCCACAGTCTTCATTTTAACTCCCCAGGAGAGAATGCCACATAGTTGATTCTCCACCTGATTTTTGGTGGGGAAAGGAATATATTTTGCAGAAGCTGGGAGAAATGTGTAGTATTCAAGATTTTTCACATCCTGTTTCCTTCAAAGCAGGCAGAGGAAGTGCTTAATTATTTGGAAACTCATTTGGCAGGTTCTTCTCAGTGCTAGGCTGTTTAATGCATCAGCCTGTCACACTTTAATACTTTAGGGCTCACATAACGTTTTTGATTACACCTGAGATAGTTCACAGAAGTTGTTTTGACAGGGCCTAATTTTCTGTTACTAAGCTGCCTGATTTTTTTCTAATAAAGAGTTTAAACCCTAGTCAAAACAATATTTCAAAATCTCCAAGCCTACAGTTATTCCTAACAGGGTAGGTGTTTGCTCTGCTTACACTGCCTGCCAGGAGGAGCCTGGTGTGTTGGAATACTATATTTAGTGTTATTTCAGAATGTGATTGCAAGTGACATCACATTTTTACAAAGGAGCGTAGATGCAGAGTAGTGCTATACCAGTCTTAGTCTTATTCAGATTAATTCCAAAATAATTGGAGTAACAATGCATAATCAGCAAACTGTTAAATACATTAAGTCCTACTATTTTCTGTTGAATTTTCTCCAACTAGGGGAAGAGCACTGTGTGTTTTTTGGCAATAGCTTGTCTGGAAAATGAAATAAGTGAAACTGTACTCTCATGGAGAAGGGGATGGGGAATGGTTTCAGGATCTCAGATTTTGTAATACACTTCTTTAAGAAACAGGGGGCTCACTGAATGAATACCTGTGCTCATTTTGAGAACAACAAGCTTTTGTAAGTTTTCTGTTCTGAAATTTAAGGTCTTATCTCCTACTGAAGTTAAAGCTGAAATGAAGTTTGCAGCCCATGGTGTAGAGTGTTTATCAAATAGCCTTGCTAGCCTGCAGCTGTCTGCAGTCTTAGGCTCTTTCTTCTCCAGCCTTTTGTATACTTCAGAAGCTGGGGCCATAAGGATCATGGCATTCTGGAGATGCTGGTTTTAGCATCACTTAAATAGGACAGAGATTCGCTGTAGTTGTCTATCTTATTTTAAAAAATGCTCATGAATCATAATTTAAAGAATTCTGCGATACCGTGGGTTAAAAAAGTACAAGGTTGCTTAGCTAGGTTATTATACAGTACAGTGCTTGTTTTGAAAAGATTTAATATATGAGCCTGCTGAATGTTTAGGCATATTCAGCAATGCACATACACAGTGCTGTTATTTTTATTAATAGAAGGTTCACTTGACGCAACATGCACCAGTTCCTGAGACACAGATTTAAAGGGCTTTGAAACCTCCTTTCAGGGTTTAGTGTCTGCTATGTACATACAATGAAGAGACAGATTACAAAAAAATCAGTTAGGTATCTTTCCAGGGGATCTTGGCAAGTGTCGCTGCTATCCCCTATACTGTTTCCGATATCACTTGCATCCATTGCCATAACCTGTCAAAACAGGTGTATTTATAGGCCTTGAGGGACTGAAACAAAAAAATCAAACATTTTCATAGCATCCTCCATCCAAGTTCCCAAGGACCGAGGCTCAAAGGATTTTGATATATTTCCAAGGATTACTTAGCTGTGCTGGGTATTTCTATGTTCTCTTTAGCAATCAATCTCCTGCTGCTGTAGTAGGTCTTGGAATTAGAAAAAATTGTTCTCTCTTTTAACAAGGAAATCGTCAACAAAATGCTGGTTGGCTTCCGAAAAACTCACCCAAATATTTAAATCCACATCAGAGAAAACTGGGGTGAGATCTCAGCGAACGTTACGAATTAAGGTAAATTAAGCAGCAGTGCACGAGTGTGATTAATTAGAACTATTTTGCTTAAAGAGGAAAAAGTATGCGCCCTGTGCTAAGATATTTTTTCATGCTCTGTCTTGGCAGTAATTAAGCTCTAGGGTGTTAAAGGCTGCCTACTGCTCATAATGGCCTGGAATAGTTAATGGAGTAGAGCGCTGGAAGAGGAAGAATCCCGCTAATTGTGCAATCCTTCTGGCACTGGAGTTTGGCAGGACGTCCTCACAGTGAACCTACGCTGGGTGTGCCGCCCTTTGTAGAGTGTGATGCACAGCTTCGTGTGCCTGAGGCTGCAAGAAATAATCATTTTCAGCAGTGTGAAGGAACTTGAATGCATAACTTTTCAGGGCTAGCATGACAATCGTGTCTTTTTAGGAGATTTATGTTTACTGTATTGCAGCATCCCACTTTTCCAAAAATTTCCAGCAGCGATGGTGATGAGTGATAAGGAGATACAGTAAAGCGAGTTGAGTTAATGGATGTAGTCCTAGGACTAAAAAGGATTTCTTTAAAGGTGAAGTGTGCAGGAAAGGAATATTTTTCACTTAGATTAATGGAAGTTCAGGAAGGGAGTATTCAGCTGGATCAATATGTGAAGAAGGTGCCTCTTCTGGCATAATCCCAGATGAAAAGAGCAGGCTGTTATAACACAGTTCAATTCATAGTTTGTCAGGACATTATTAAGTAGGAAGTCACACAAGTGTTCAGTGCACAGGTTGCTAAGGGCCAGCAGATCATAATCCAGAGATTAAAGAAATTGAAATGCAGATCTGCATTGTTTGTGAAATGGCTGTGACAATACAAATAACTTAATCCTGGGAGATTTTATTTCCATAAATTTCTATTCTCAAAAAAGGACGAACAGCTCTTTTACTGCTGTGAAGAGGGAATTGTTCTTTCCTTCCCTTCTTTACGTCAAGTGATCAGCTTGCAACCTTATTGGCATTTGCTTCAAGAAAAAAATGATCGATTTTTTTCTGCTGGCCACAAGCCCCACCCTTTGGAAATGTTCTGTTGACTGAATGATTTTTTTTCTTGGTGTCTTTAATCAATAGTAACAAAAATTTCAAATGAGAGAAATTCTAGTTGGATGTGAGAGAGATGAAGGGTGCTTTCCAGGGGGAGGTGTACTCTTACACAAAATCTGGTGGCATGGAGACCAGGAAACTGTGCCTAGAGATAGTGTTTGGTGCCGGCTGCAGCCTTAACTCCAAAACTATTGTATTCAGCCGGTAGATGTGAGATTTCATGTCCCCTTCCATCCACCCTGTTTTAAACTTCCTCTCAGACATACTGTCTTGTACCTTTGTCCAGCAGCTGCTTGTTTTTTCCCAAATATTTTCCAAATTCCAGGCCTTTCGGTTAAGTGTGTGTAACCTTGAGAAGAATGACAAAAATATTTCTTTTGGAGAGTTTGCTTCTACCAAGAATGATGGTCTTTATCTCATGGGAATGAAGGAGATTTTGTCTTTTGTTTGGTCAGTTTGCCAGGCAGCTCTTCTATTTGAACAAATTTTGAAAAATTAATTCGACTGATTTTTTTTTTTTTCTTTTTGATAGGTCCTCTCCTGCATTTGTCATTGTAGGCTGCAAGTGGCAAGAGAGCTCTATTGCTAAGTGGGTTTTCAGTAGAAGAAAGAGAATTGATTTACACTATAGCTGGCTGACAATCTTTTCTTTTACATTATTGGAAATATCATGGGTTCAGGGAATATTCACTGTATCAGCAGCCTTGTGTTTAATGAGATTGTTTGGACTTTGTTTTCTGAGCTGCAGTAAAACCTTTGAAACATGTTAACCACCATTTGATTGAAAAGTGGGAGAGGGTTTTTAACAGTGAGCTTTAAGTAAACTGCATCTTTTTGAATTTCCTGGGCAGCTGCCTTTCTCCCTTTGATGTACCGTGCCTGGTGATGCTGTTAATGAAATGTATAATTATGTGTTATATAATAAAACAGAGCTAACATGAAGGTGCCTAATAGATTATAATGATGTGGAGGCCTGAGAAACTCGGGACCATGGGGGTTGTTGAAAAGTGCCTCCGGTGTCAAAGAAGATATTTAAAGAAGTTTGAATAACTGTGCTAATAAATTAATTGTGGTCTGTTTGCGTGTGTGTGTAAATGACATTCTTCAAGATTTTGTATATAGAGAGAATATTGAAAAAAAAAATTAGGTGCAATTTATTAGGCTGCTGATGTAAATAGGTGCAGTTTACTAGGCTGCTGAAGTGTCAGCGCCGAGTGCTTCCAGCACCTATTAGTGCTGCTGGCTTTGCATAGACGGGTGCCCTAGGCAAAGACTTTTTTGGCACAGCCTGCCACACTGGTAGGATCAAAAGGAAAAAAAAAAAAAATAAATCTGGCAATATGTACAGAGAGTAAATTGCATCCTGAAGATCAGCCCCTAAAATGCGGGTTTGGAATGAATATCAATAAAAGAAACATCACAGTTAATGGCTCAAGAGTTGTAGGCATTTGGTGGCTGTCCCCCAACTTCCCCCCTTCCCTTCTCTGCTTTTGTCACCTTTATTTTATCTCTCCCTTTGTAATACTCTGTATAATTTGTTCCTTCATTAGATTTGTTAGGAACCGCTTTGAACAGATAGGTATTTTTAAAGGAGAGGCTGCATAACCTTCCAGCCTTGGACCACAGGGGCTCCTAATGGTGCTGGGCAGTGGCTAGGCTTGTTTGGCTGCTCTTCTGGGCTTACAGGGGCCTGTTTGCTGGGAGAATTAGTGTGCAGTGTGAATTTGCAGCTTGCTAGTTGCTTGGCACTAATTCCCTGGGTGGATGCTTCTAGTACCTACTAAGAGTGCTTTTGTGCAGGTTAGCTTTAAGAGTGCTTTCTCAGCAGTTAGGTGGGCTCTGTTTTGAAAGTGAAGTATGTTGTTTTTCACTTCCCAAGCACTGAGGGTATCCAAATGGGCAGTTAGTGCAGAGTAGCTAATACGCAGTAAATTCACACCCAAGCTCACCAAGGCTTAGCTTCCTCCTGCAGCCGAGTCCGAGGCTCTGCACTTTGTCTCTCTCGGCAGGGAGCAGATGGCCCTTCTCTAAACAGGGCATACTAATAAAGCCTTACAAAGTGCACATATATGTGCGTGTGTAGGTTTGTGTGTGTCCGTGTGTTTATATAAGATGACTTGAATCTATCAGAGTTCTTGGATTAACTTGTGCTTCCTTGATTTTTATCAAGATACCCTAAGGAGATGCTGCTGCATTGCCATCATCCTTGTCATTAATGGACTTATGTTTTAGCTACAGATTTTGGGCAAGTTTTGATGAATTCTTCCTTTTCCTTTGGCACTAAGAGTGACATACTTTTTCTGATGTGACTGACTGAATCTTTTATGTGTCAATCTTTCTTTGTTGCAATTCCCTTCCCCAGCATTTGTTATTCGATATCTGGAGTTTATTATTGTATTTGATACACTTTTATAGTAATAAATGTTCTTCCACAACTTGAGAATCCCCAGCAAGAAGGAAATAAGGTTTTCTCTAGCTTTCCAAATACCTGGATGTGAAATCAAGTCAATTTTTCAATAAAACTCTTGTTTTAGGCCAGGCTTCTTAATTACTGTACAGCTTCACCTTATCTGAAGGTCACATAATGGGTTAAATTTTCATACAAAGTTTTCTTAAAATTTTATAAATGATTTTATGTTTTTCATGCTCATGTTTCAAATATATCATTGACTTCTAAGTCATCTGCATATTTGCTTATGTTTTGCTCTAGTATTGCCTATTTCCAAGAAAGTTTCATATCACAAAAGTGGCTTCTCTAGTTTCCATCTGTAGTGAGAGTTCAGGACAACTCTATCAGCTCCATTGTGGCCAAAGATTAAATTTACTTACACACAGAAGATATTGCTCAAAATGCTTTTAACATGTCTTTATTTAATGACCTCAGCCATAGTAGCCTGCCAAAGATAAACAGCATTTCTGCTTGGCAGGTGGTAACTCTTGAAGGAAGTGAAGTCTGAAGCTGAACCCAGAGACACTTGCTCTGAGTGTTCAATGTGCTGTCACAGAGAGGAGCCATCCCAGATCCCAGCACTCAGGAGGGCTGCAGGGCTGGGGAAAACCAGCACAAACCTCAGAGTTTCTCAATAGCAGATGTAAAATGCTGCTGAATGTTTGCGACAATAAAGGACGAGGGCCCAGGCCAGCTTGACTGTTCCCGCTAGAGGATGGGAGGGTAGGAGGAAGGGATAGAATGGGATGAAAAACAAGGAGGGGAGCCTGGAAAGCCAGGCTCTGGTTCTTGCTGGTTCTTGCTGTTCTGGATATTCTGTATAGGTCAAAGCAATCACTTGAGAGTGCTTTTTCAAGTTCCAGTTTCAAGAGTTTTTAAATTTAGAGTTTTAGGGTGCTTTTATAGCTTTTTAGAGTATTTTTTATATTAATTTTTAATACTGGTTTTATTCCAGAAGAGTTCCCCACAGCAAGATACTTTTAAAAAACCCTTAAAAGGAATCCACAATAAAGGAGTCTCCATCTGTGTGAATGAGTTGCGGCAGATATGATGAAGCAATTCTTAAAATCCCACAGTTGCTGTTTTCCTTTCAACTGACATGTTCCTGGTGTTTTTAAATAAAACAGTTGAATACTAGGTTTAAAGAGACATTCAAAGAATGCTGTGGTGTTATTAGAAATCCCTGGTTATGTCGAAGCAGAAAGGACAGTTGCGTGACCCTGTCGTGCACTGCTGACCATGCCATATGAGTCCCTTGTTGGGATATACTGTAAATCATCCTGGATGTTATCTTTCCAAACCCAGAACAGAGACAGAAAGAGGGTGAAAGTATAAGCCTGGATAAATTTGCTACAGCTTATCAGGCAGAAATGTGTTTAATGGCATTCTTTGAATGCAGATTCTTGGAGTACTTAACAATCTTTAGCTAATGAGGTCTATTAAATGGCAATGTATTGCAATTCACTTTGAATTGGAGAGAAGTTTCTGGACAAAAGTCTCTCAGTGTTATGAGGAACTTTTGCTTATTTAATCCCAGGATAATTGCTAATGAATATCCCTTTTTAATAGGATGCAGTGGTAGTGGGAATTGAAAGGAGATAGCAGTTTTAACTAAAATGTCTTATTAAGGTAGCCTAAAGAGAATATTTCTGTCAGTCATCACCATGAAAAACATTTTACTTTATTGTGAGTTGGGCATAAACAGTATTAAGTGCATTCACACACTATTTACTTTGTGTACAAGGATTCATTCTGAATCCTTTATTCAAAGGCCGATGTATTGGTGTGCTTTGTTAAGTCACTGGCACCACAGCTGTTAGACATTTGCAGTAGTAGGTCAAGTGAACTCAGTCTACCGTTGTGCTGCAGCGAACTAACAGTACTGTTATGGTGCCTGTGTCCAACCACGGAGGCAAAACCAAATAGCTGAAGGGGAAGAAAATATTAAAACATGCTATGTACTTTGCCACTCATCTATTGTTAGTAATGTAATACCCTCACTACATAGGGAGAAAGTCCAAGTATACTTGGGAAAGATGTTTTGGGTGAGGTACCGTAATTTGTGCATATGTTTCTCTACAACCAGTGCTGCAGTGCCACATTCATAGACTTATGATCATGGGAACAGGGATGCCTGCACTGTGCCTTGTGCATTGTTCAGCATGGCAACTGTGCGATGTTCCTGCTGCTTGATCTCCTGAGCTGGACTTCTGTTGAAAGCTTCTTGTTCCCTTTTCTGGCATCCTTCAAGACAATATTTGTACAAGGAGCTTGTTCTGTCAGGAAGCAGCAGCATGGGAAAACAATTTTATATCTCCTGTGCTCAGCAAGAAAGAAAAAATATTTGGATTTGTTTGCATTTTTTAATATTTGTCACAATGCCAAGCTATTTTAAGTAATCTGGCTACTCCATCTCTAGTTACCCTTCTCTGATACTTCTAAATTATCACAAGCCACCTGAAATATGGGAATCAGATGTGAGTTTGAATGTAAGTGCAGTGCTTCAAGCTGATAGGAACGGGAGGGGGAGCTGTCATTGCATCAGCCAAGACTCTGGTGGAAGTGTTGATTGATTATCTGTCCCTGGGAAAGGAGGGAAAGTGCCCTTCCATTTCTAGCAGACTGAATTGCTTCCCATTCCCTTGTGAAAGAAGTAGGTAGTCCTGTGCAACCATTGCCATTGTCTCCAGGTATATGAAAAAAATGGAAAGTCCTTTGTTCTGTTTTCTTCTTAGGTAGAGATCACAAATGATGTCCAGTCCTTGCTACTGATAATGCTGGCTGTCATGGTGGCCAAGATAGTTGGTGACTTGTTCAGCGCATCCCTGTACAGTTCCCTCCTGAAGCAGAAATGCATTCCCCTACTTGGATGTGGAACCTTTTGTTCATCACAGGAGAAAACGGTGAAGTCTCTTACACTGCTGATCCATAAGTTTTTTGTCTTGTCTTCTGTGTGGAGACTGTGTGGGTTCTCTGAGTCCTGGAGCTTGGAGAAACAAAGGAGTAAAAGGAGACCCTGATCCTGATCCCCATAGTGTGATGTGCTGTACAAATAGAACAAAAGAAGACTCCCTTTCTCTTCAAGTTTAGGGTGGGATCTGAATTACCACTGTCACCAGAGTCCTGAGAGCCGTAAGTGTTCTATAATGCCCAGTGGTCCAATTGAGAATCTAGCGGACATTTTCACAGACAGCTGTGACTCTGTTTCTTGTAAGCAGATGCCATAGAGCAGAGGAACAACAGAGTACCTTGTGTTCCTTATGGTGGAGTTTGCTTTACCTGACTTCTGGATGACTAGTCTGGCCTTCCAGTGTGTTTGGTACCGTAGGTTGTAAATTTTCAGGCAGTGATTCCTGTCATCCAATGATAGCAATTCAAGGCAGGTAGAATGAATTGTCTTCTGGAAGTGCCTCCACTGACTATAGAATATAAATAAATAGCTTGGAAAAAAGTTATTGTTTTTATTTTTTAACTTATGTTAATTCAGCCTGTCCTGTATACCTTCCACTGTGTGAACCAGTATCCAAAACTTCAGTCTGTTCATGGGCATTTATAACCAGTAATAAGAACTGTTTTCTCTCTTAAGTGTAAGTGCTGGGCCTACATTTATCTGTAGGTAGTAGGAACTCTGTACTATTGTCTTCTATAAAATAATTAGCAGAAATTCTGATTCTTTAAGATATTCTCTAGAAATGAATTAGGTAATGTGGTGAAGAAATAGAAGGAAAAATAAATTAATTTATTTACTATAGAAAGACTTTTTGATTCCCTTAAGACATATTTGGGTAGTATATATCCACAACCGAGGCTATTTGCAGGACACTTTAGCTGTCATTTCTCCCAGTGCTGAGGTCTGCTGGATGATCTCAGTTTCAAATGAACCTTTAGAAGAATAAAATATTGACAGCTCATTCTGTCCACACTTTATAACTTTCTTCCAAATGTAGCCATATCTGAAAGTTTTTAGCAGGCACATTGAATACTAGGTATAATCTAACTGTATTTGACATGAGAGGAAAAAAGAGCCAGCAATGCGGTAGGAGGAAATAAAAACAATCTGTGACATTATGGATGACTTCTATATGTACCATGGCAGATAAAACAGAGGGGAAGAAGTCATAAAGTTTCCCATGGTATTCCAGTTAGATGACAAGTCCATGGACAGAATTATAGCTCTTTCCTGGTCCTATTCATTTAAAGGACATATATAAATATATAAAATTTCATTTCCCTCCCACTCCTTTCCCTTTCCTCTCCAGGAACATTAAAGAAAGTTTCTGGATAACTTGGTCACAGAATATACTGATACTCTAAAGCAAAATACATAGTATCACAACTTGGGAAAGATTTTATAGCTAGACACTTTACATGCTGCCAAGTTTTAGTCTAAATCCTCTTAGACGTAGTCTGAATAGGCTGATACACATCTGAACTGGCAGATGTAGTTGCTAAGCTGCTCTCCATCATATTTGAAAAGTCTTGGCAGTCAGGTAAAATCCTCAGTGACTGGAAAAAGGGAAACATCACACCCATTTTTAAAAAGGATAAAAAGGTGGACTCTGGGAACTACCAACCAGTCAGCCTCACCTTTGTGCCCAGTAAGATCATGGAACAGATACTTCTGAAAGCTATGTCAAGACCATTGGAAGACAGTGAGGTGATTCAAGACAGCCAATATGGCTTCACAAAGGGCAAATCATTCCTGAGTAATCTAGTGGCCTTCTGCAATAGAGTGACTGCATCAGTGGACAAAGGAAGAGCTATGGATGTCATCTACTTGGTCTTCTGTAAGGCCTTTGATACAGTCCCATACAACATCGTTTCAGCTAAATTGGAGAGATACAGGTTTGATGGATGGAATATTCAATGGATAAGGTATTAGTTGTGTGGCTGCATCCAAAGGGTTGCAATCCAAATGGAAATCAATAACAAGTAGTGTCTCTCAGGAGTCCATATTGGGACTGGTACTATTCAGTAACTTTACTAATGACATAGTGGGATTGTACTCTCAGCAAGTTTGTGGATGACACAAAGCTGATGTGCAGCTGATACACTTGAGAGAAAGGATGCCATCCAGAGGGACTTTGACAGGCTTGAGGAGTGAGCCATTGTTAACCTCATGAAGTTCAACAAGGTCCTGCACCTGCACTGGGGCAATCACCAGTATCAGTACAGACAGGGTAGTGAACGGTTTGAGAGCAACCCTGTGGATCTGGGGACACTGGTAGATGAAAAATTAGATATGAGCTACCAATGTATAATTTCAGCCCAAAAGGCCAATTGTATCCTGGGCTGCATGAAAAGAAGTATGATCATTAGGCTGAAGAAGGGGATTCTCTCCCTTCACTCTGCTTCCGTGAGACCCGCTGGGAGCACAGCATCCAGCATTTGGGTCCTCATTACAAGAAGGACATGGACCTGTTGGAGCAGATCTAGAGGAGGGCCGTGAAAAAGATCAGAGGGCTGGAACACCTCTTCCGTGAGGACAGGCTGAGAGCTGTGGTTGTTCAGCCTGGAGAAGAGGAGGCTCTGGGGAGTCCTTATTGCAGCTTTTCAATACTTAAAGGAGTCTTATAGGAAAGATGGAGAGAGACTTTTTACCAGGGCCTGTAGTGATAGGACAAAGGGCAACAGTTTTAAACTAAAAGAGGAGGGGTTTAAATGTCTCCCTTATGTCCAATCTATTATTATGAGCATGGTGAGACACTGGAACAGGTTTCCCTGAGAAGTTGTGGATGCCCTCTCCCTGGAAGTGTTCAAGGCCGGGTTGGGCGGGGCTTTGGAAAGATGAAAGATGTTCCTGCCCATGACAGGGCGGTTGAAACTAGATGATCATCAAAAGTTCCTTCCAGCCTGAACTGTTCTATGATTCTATGGCACTAGACCATGTCTTGGTCTCTCCAGCATACTTCTTGGATGCTCTGTTACCTTGTTATCCCCTCAAACAAATGAACCTTCACCATTCAGCCATTCAGACCTCCAGGATTTATACTGATCCTGAGATCTGTCTTATAGTTTAGGCATCCCAAACCCTGAATATTGACTGAAGGCAACTCTGGATTTATAATCTGCCTCTTAGAGTAAAAAAAAGTCATAATTGAAAAAAATTATGAAGCCTAACATGCAGTCTTTGTAAGAATTCACAAACCAAGATCCTATTGCTTTACCTAGCATGAGAAATGCACAGATTAAGACAAGACAGTTAAAAAAAAATTAGTCTCTGAACATGTTTGTTTCTCTCTGTTTCCTTATCACTTCTGAGCATCCTTGAAACTTGAGTCACAGTTCTACAGAAATGTGCCTGGCCATGATTTTTCTTTCCATGTGTTTTCCCTGTGGACCTAGATTTCTCATTTGTTTTCTCTCTGACTGGTCCTGCAGCTAACAAGATGCTGTGAGAGCCTGTCTATCTGCTTCTCTATTCTTCCTTTTATCTCAGAGTGACCACCCAGAGTATGTGAGGCTCTGCTGTATTTATGTTCCACTTTGCCACACTTTGGGAGTATTTTTATCTTCACATGTCTACACCCAGATGTTATTTTGCACAAGCTATCCTCCTTCTCTAGTTGTGTCAGCTTGCTGAGGGTCTGTAACTATGTTATTGCTGCCCTGGGAGAGTGTAGGTGACACAGTTACATATGTGGCAGGTTCTACATCCTCTTTGTTCAATATTAATTATTCTGTAAGGTCACAAAATATATGAACGTTGGATTGCTGGATTCCCCAAATCATAACAGGGACAGGGGTCAGCTGTGTAGGAACTGGTAGCTAGCATGTGTTTATAAACAGGTCACAAATTGTATTTGTGTATGTAGAATGAAAGATTTGGATAACTAGCAGTTTGCTTAAATGCCATAGAAATGCCACATAAATTGGGATCCTTCTTCAACTGAAACTGAAAAGGCTTTGGAAAACAGTGCCTGTGTTGGTAGCAGGGAGAAAAAATGAGAAACGAGAGAATGCCTGTTTTTAGGTCCTCAGCACTCATACTGTTAGAGAGAAAGTGCAGATCTTCTCTTTCCCAGTTCTTCATCGGTGTTAAGGATGCAAAGACCTTCTGTATTCAATCATTTGTTCATTCCCCTTGCAGGCCTGAATAACGTTCCCAGGAAGAACATGTGTTAGACACTGAACTGAGAAGCTAAAATAACTTTTACATGAACAAGGTGGGGGATGGCGTTAAGGTCCAGATCTACAAAAGAATTTAATTCTTAACTCCTGTGGAAATCAGTGGGTACATTAAGAAGCTAAATTATGTTCATGCTCACTGTGAAGACATCTCTGAAATACTGTTATATATGAAACTGGTGGAAGTGAGACCTAGATCCTCAGTGATATTTTACAACCATTTTGTATTTAGGCACTGGCATCTCTGGATGCTTTTATTCCTATGGAGCAGAGAGACTTGACATTTGTTTTCTTAATACTCGTTATTTTCTTGGAACCTCATTGATCACCCTGCCTGTTGTATTCTGTGCCCTGGGTGACAAGGCTCCAAACACAGCTGTATCTAGTACAGGGCTGCTATGGTGCACCATAATTTCCAGATACATTGCACACCACTGTAAACACCCCCACTTATAAAATCTGGTTCACTGGAACACTCAAAGCTGCTGGCTGCCAGGGAATGTTCTTTAATGAGGGTAAGGAGTACTTGAACACATCTATGACTTGGCAACCCTTCCTGCTTTTTATAAGCTACTATACACTTCAGAGAGAAAATATCTTAGAGGCTACTTTTTAATGGGACAAGTTTACTTAAGAGTTGAGTGGAGCTGGTGCCAGTAGTTCTGTTTTGTTCTAGCTTAATATTAGCCTTGTCAAAGTTCTTATAGCGTCTCCTGGGTGTTTCTGTATTGCATACCATATAAAGCTGGTTTTGGGAGCCAAGAATTTTGGCTGGAATATATATTATAGTGGTCTCATTATATTTTTTTAAAGTGTATCAGAGGTGGCCCTATATTAAAGATCCATGGAGCAAGGCTGATTTTTTTTTTTCTTTCTCTCTTCTAGTTTTGCCTTAACCCACACCGCAGACATTGGATTGAGAATTTAAGCCAACCCAAGTTTGAGAGTTATTTGGGATCCAAGGTCCTGGTTTGGCCTGTTATAAAATTTGGGGTAATTAGCAAACTTTTTAGATGAGGCTTTGGATTTTGAAGATCTCTGGACTTTGGCAGGGGAGGGGTGTGCTTTTGGTTTGGGCCTAGACTAGCAACTACTGCACTAAAGAGATTCCTTACCCATCTGTGAATGACACAAGTGTTCATTCAAAGACAACTCACCAAGATGCACATGGTGTATCCCATCTTGCCTCTTTGAGAAGCTGGTGTGTTTCACGGCTGCTTGGCACTTTCATCCTGAGAGGCATCATTAGGGGGTGGACTTGGCAGTGTTTTAGCATCAGAGGGCATCCAGCCCATCTTTTGTAGAGTGTTTGCGGTGGAAGCTGGATCCTGTTCTGGCTGCACAAAGGAAAAAGGGAGCTGCTGTAACAAGGCCATGCTTTGTCTGAGGAGAACCCTGGCTACTACAGAAAACATGGAGGGAGGGTGTTGAGATGTGGGCGAGATTTATTAAAATTACATTTGGGCTTTAAGTTGCCTCTATGTCAAGCTTAAGCAAACATGGCAAAGAACTGGTTTTAGTCCCTTTTTTGCTATTTTCCTGTTCTGGGTTTTGACTTTAGTGTGATCCCATTACCTGAGAAGCGACTGTATGAGCCATAAACAGTGGTATTGACCCCCTAACAAAAATACTATGGCAGAGCCAGATGTCACTTTATGTTCACAGAACAGGAGCATGGACTTGCCTTGTTTTCAGTGTGGGGTTGGTGGTGCCCATGTGGGATGGGTGAAAGGACTTACTTCTCCCTTCTGCCCCTGTACCAGCTCCTGTAGATCTCTGTGGCCAAGTCCAGCCAGTCGCCGTTCACAATCCTTTTATCCTGGCAAGAGGGTCATACTAGTTTGCTTCACTGGGCTTGACCCTTCAGACTGTGTTTAACTCCAGATTATCAAGAACTGCTCCTAAAGAAAAGAAGGTGAAGATTCGGTGCACATGAATCTGTGTGAAGAGGTTGTCTCAATCTGAACGTGAATGGAAGGTGAACTTCCAGCTGGGCCAAGTTATTGCTGTATATTAACCCTAATACTATGTATTGATGCATTTTTTTTCCTCTTAGCTTTGGCTACTTAGCTTTGCAGTTTTCAGGAGATCTGAAATCTTTATAGGATTTTTGGGGAAAAACAAGACTCAGTGACACTGAGTGATCTACAAAATGACCTAATGGGCCTTTTCAGCCTTAACCTTCAGTGACCAAAGACACTGTTTTCTCAGATTTTTTTACCATTAAATTTCACCAAAAATTCCAAATTTAGCATGAAGTGATTTCAGTGTCCAAATTTGAATAACGTCTCTTAGGAAAAAAAGAGTCACATGCAAACATGAATATTCAGGTGAGACAGGAAGAGGAAGGCTGTATGGAAGGAAGCAGGAGACCAAGGAGGAGAGACTGTTCTGTTTTTGTGTCTGGCCCATTTCCTTATGTTGCTTTGGCCAAACTGATTTGTTTTTCAATCTTCTCAGTTGCAGAAGGGAAAATAGTCCTTATACACCTCTTGTGGCTTTCAGCATCTCTTGTCTTTGCTAAGTATTGTCAAGTTCTTAAATGAAAGGCCTTATATAAAGGCAAAATTTCCTGTGAACTCTAGAAGATGGTTTTCAACCTGCTCAAATTTTGACTATTTAACAAAGTTACTACCATGAATCAAAATTACTTTATTTATTTAGATTGGTAAAACCATATAAAGATGCACACGATTCTGGTTACATTACCGTTTATTTTTAGAGCAGAGTCTGAACAAATAAAACAAATTACTCTTCCCATGCTGCAGTAAATGCCAGCAGATATAACCCTTCTTCCAACCTAAAATAAACCTTTCCCACCCTTAGCCGTTCCCTTTCCTAAAATGTCCAGGATGAGAGCTGGAGCTGGTGCTGTGCCCTCAAGGTTAGGAGCTGCAGGCTTACACAGCACAGTGGATGAAGAGCAAACATGGAGCTGGCAGAGGAGGGCTCATGGAGACCCGGCCAGCAGCACCCTCCTTTGATAGAGAGGGCTGGAGGCTGAGTGTATGCTCACTGCTGACCTACTGCACTTGGAAGTGTATTGGTAGTTACTGCAGTCCTCATAACCAAGTATATACAATAGAAGCATGAATACAGAAAAATATAATGACAAGGATAGTGAAGATGAGCCAAAAATCTGTCTGACTGAAATCCTTGAAGAATCTTGTAGATACTTTAATGTTTACACAGAGCCTGTATATTTGCACAATTACCTTTCCATCAGCCCAAAATGTTTTGCACTGGAATGGTTCAGGCCCTAAGAAATTATATTTCCTGATATGTCTAAAAACTGCAGGCTCAGCTTCTCTATCATCTCCTTTTTTCATGAACAATTAAGTTTGGATTCCCCCCTGTCCCTGAATATGCAAAATGTAAATGTCATGTTCTATCAAGATTATATACTGATTGAGATCACAGTGTGCTAAGGAAGAAAATGTTTTGAATTTACAAGTGAATGTTGTACTGTAAATGATCAGATAGATGCAGCCTTATGATTTGCTTTTATTATAATTCAGAAGCAATGAGAAAAATGGCTTTCCTGTAGCAAGATTTTTAAGAGAAACTTATAAGAAGTTTGGAAGACTGTTTTGGTGCAGTTGATTAAAATCTTAGGGAGGAAGTTTGGAGACATGAACCGTAGATCAAATATAATGAGTTTTGAAGCAGCTATCCTGTTTCCCTAGTTTCTGTCACAAGCCGCTTCTCTTACCTGTCCAGAGTGAGGTCCTGTTAGAGTGTGAATGGGACTGTCATGGGGTTGGCAAACCTGCTGCAAGTATTGGGCATGCTGTGACAATGGACAGGAACTTAATATGAGGTTCTAGTTCTTGCTGTAAGGTCCATCATGAATCAACTGTAAGGTATATAGTGAGTGTCAGACAGAAGCCTTCAGCTCATGGAGAAGTCTTTCCACAGACATCTTAGTTGCCATTGCAGCCTGCCTGATGTTGAGGGAAAGATAGAATCCACACTGACTTTTGATGTGTTTTCCATTTCTGGGGAGTCCTGTGAAACCAAAAGAAGTGACTTCTGCACACTTTCCGCAGAAGGAAAGGCACTGAAACAGCATCTGGAACTAATCACCTGTGTTTCACAGCTCACTGGTGGGCAGTGAGCAAGCCCCTCCGGCTCCTACAGGCCCTTACGTAAAACATGCACACAGCGACATTCAGCTGTGGGAAACTTGAAACAGCTGCTGCTGGCCCGGTGAAGAGGAGACTGGCTCCCTTTTGGCTCACCTGGGAGGTCAGGCTGCCTGCACGGGTACCACCGCAGCCTTCAGATGTGGTAGCACGCAGGTGGAGTGTGCAACATACACACGCAGAGAAATCGCATCCAGCCATCGGATGGGGTATTTCACTAATTGGTTAAGTCTGCTCTGGTGTCTGGCCACCATTTGGCAGATACTGACAGTTTCCACTTAAAGCCAGCCAACCTCTCCGGAAAGCCAGCTGTGCCGGCAGAGTGGCCGATCTCATGAAGATGTCATTGAACAACTGTTTGAACTCATTCAAGAAATGGTGGGTCTGACTCGAAGCGGGATGACATCCCCTGGGAGTCTTTGCTGGATATGGGAATGCAGACATCCATTTATGTAAGAGTTACACTTTGCTGTTCCCAAGTTACATGTAAAAATATCATCTTCATTCTGGTGCTAGGGACTGTTTCCAAGTTCACCTTAAGCTGAAATGTATTCTCTTTTCACATATATGCCACTTTTTATGTTCCTGTGAGAGTTGCTACATCCTCATAAATATTAGTAGCTTGTCATAGTGGTTGCCATGATGGAAAGACTTATTTATTTACAAAGAGGAAACAGATGGCACAAAATACTTTAATGAGTTTCAGCATGTTTGAGAAATGAAATACCCTTTTTAGAAATAATATCAGTTTTGTGAAGCTGTTAAATGCTATTTCACACAATCACAAGGGAGGCTTGTTCTTCAGTACACGGAGTGTACACAGAGCCACAGCAGAAGTAAAGGGAAAAAAAGGCACAGAATGGAGTACTTTTATGAAAAGCTGTAAAGCCAGCCATGAGCATAGTTTTATTAGCTGCTGCCATTCAGTACATGAAGTTGTGACAGTAGGTGAGTGGGAGATGAAAGTGATGAAAAAAGCCTGAGGAAGCTGAGTCCTGGTGTTGGGGTTAAGGAAGGAGAAAGCAAAAGCAAGTTAGACACAGAAAAATCCATTCCCAGAATTTTGGGTGCATATGTTGACTGTGTTTTATTCCAAATACAGTGTCAGGTGCAGAAATCACCACTCATTTTCTGGAAAACCAGACGAGTAATACTAGCATTTATGTTCTTATTTTAAACTGGGATGTAAGTACACACATATTCTCCACTTGCAGTAGTGGATCCTTGTTGTAAGTCATAACCAAGGAAAAAACATGTGCTGCACATGAATGGTACTTAGAGAGCAGGAAGGTTAGTTAAAGAAATGTTTTTTATAAAATGGTGAATGTATGTAGAAAGTTGTAGCTTACAGTATTTTAACAAAAAAATAATTGTGGTTCCCAATGTCTTTGTGGTGTAAGAAGCGGCCTAGTTTTGTTTTAGAAGTAGGAATGATGAAGTTTGAGGAATGACTTTCCCAAGGAAGTTGATTGTACAGCTGGAAGGAGAAGTGCTTTTGCTTGAAGTCCTGGTTATAAGTGTCAAAAACTTCTGTTTACTGGACTGGGAACAAGGTATGATCTGTATCTCGAGATACTCAATGTTGTGTTTTAATAACCTGACTACAGTTTTCCACTAGAAAGTGCCTGAGGGACTGAGCAATTTGAAATATTTTTCATACTTTTTTTCCCATCTGTATTACTTCAGTTTACTCATTTTGTAGTCTGTTAGACCTAAATTTCTGTACCTTATTTTGACTAAAGGGTCATTTGATAATCTGTATCTGATTATTAAAATGTGTATTGCTGTCACTGTCCATCCCTAAACATTTTAAAGGCAGCATTTTTAATATACTAGTTGGTGCTTTCTTGGGCTGGGCAGAGTGGAAAAACTAAGGTGGCTGGTACAGTACATGAGGGTGGAGGCCCTGAATGAAGCTTTTATAAAAACTGTCTCATAGGAGCTTTCCTCTCTTCTTTCCAGTTTGGATTAGTTTTTTTGGCATATGTTTGCAAGAAACTCATCATGTCATTGCATTCAAACTGCAGGAGCCAGCTTAGTATTTTGTGAATTTCCCTTGGAAATTGCTTTGCAATAATCTATCCAGAGCACATGCATTTTCCTGTTTGTTTGATTATAAGCATGATCATGAGGTTATTTATTTTAGTGTTCGATTTACTTACTTCTCTCACTTCATTCCTATGCAAGTTTGTTTTGAAACATTTCTTTGAATTTAAATAGCTTGTACTGGTTTCATTTTGAGAAATTACTTTCTTTGCCTCTGGTTGGTTATAATGACAGGGCAGATGGATTTAACACAAGCTTAACACTTTATTTTTGGGGGGGCAGGGAAAAGATTCCTACAGGCTCAGATAATAATATGGAAAATATAAGGATAGCTGGATCATTCAAATTCTGCATACAGTAATATGTATTAATAGTAATAATGGTAGCATGTCCACCAGGGTTAACACATTAGACATCAAGATAGCTAATCTATCTTTGGATCTTTCTCTCTGTGTACATTTATACACATTCATACACATTCTCTCTACAGGTGGCTAGGTGTTGCTTGCAGGGGTCCTTGCCTGACTGTTCAGCTGAGCAGCCTTGGCAGGAGGGTGTTTGCTCCTGGCCCCTTGAGAGCCTGGGTGCTGCAGCATCCCCCGTGTTTTGGAGATACCAGGTGAGGGTTTGGATCCCCCATGGCTGAAGTGAAAAACCATTTCAGATCACTCATGTTTCCACTAAAAATAGTCTTCTATAGGTCATGTCTGTTGGATGCCACTCTTCAATGGCCATGGTGCAGTGCCTTGTGTTGGACTCTCAGTGCTGTTGATATACATGTAAGAGTTGAGAGCAGGTGCATTTCAGACAGCTGCTTTTTTGGACTGAGACATTTCCACACACATTACTAAGAATGTGGGAAATGCACAGTTCTGAATAGAAACACCAAGTGAGTTTAGATGCCTTCAGGTTTGGGTGGAAGTAGTGAGCAGGCACTGTCAATAGCTCTAATTATTTAGATGCCTGTACTCCCCTTAATACCGACATGGCTAAAGCAGGCTGCTACTTACAACTAGTAAACTTGTTTTTGGACTTGCACTGTGAAAACTAAGTCAAGAACTATGACCTTTAAGTTTTTATCTATGGTTTCATATGTGGTGAGCTGAGGCTGTAGTTTCTAAGTTGCTGTTTGAGCAATTCCAGCATGTAGATCCATTCACATCTTAGTTTACCTGCTTATCCCAAGGTCTCATACACAACCTAATTAAATTTTTTAAAGCTAAATGCCCTTGTACAAACAGCTACATCTATGCAAAGTGGGTAGGAGCTGCTATTTTTCTACTTTAGTAGTATTTTTTTCTGACAGTGCTGGTGGGAAAAACTTTATAAGGGATAAAGGAACAGAAAAGCAAACTCTTGGCAGAAACCCCCCATTCAACATTCCCCTACCCC
>NW_020799095.1:109047393-109078737 GCF_003259725.1 Athene cunicularia
AGACAGATCTCTTCCAAAACGCAAAGGCTTTCTTATCTGTTTCCTTAGTTTCTTTTTTGTTCTGCAATTTTTCAAGCATTAGAGAGAGACAGTTTCCCAGCAGATTATGAGACCTTGTGGAAATCCATTTGTCTTTAGCATACAGTAGTTGCTAAACATATATAACTTTCGAATCCTCTCTGGGAAATAAGTGACAGAGACATTCAGCTAACCCAAACAACACATTTCACAGTAAGTGCTGTACTATCAAAAGGACTTTAGATTGAATAGCTAAATGTCCCCTCGTTTAAGAATATTGAGGGAGCCAGGACCAGGGGATGCTGGGAAGCTTGTCATCTTACAGTCAGTGTAAATATTTGTAGATATACTGAACGGAGACTGAACTCTGCCAAACTTCTGGCTCCTGATTTAACTAGAAGAATTTCTCACTCAGTTTAGTGTTCAACTAAAATAGAGACAGCAAGGAGTCGTTGGCCTTGCCTGCCATGCAAAGTTTCACTGAAAAATGATTTTAAATAGATCTAATTAAAAACAAAAGCATATCACTAGCACTTACATCAATGCACACAGTGATTTTATTGGTTTAATTTGACCTTAATCAGTTTAAATATGTCTATTTCAGGGGTTAGCACTGAGTGGAGCAAATAAATTTTAAAGTTAATTTAATTTAAGTGGTGTCCTTTTCCAGCGTAAGAAGGTTTTATAGAGCTTTTTGTTTCCAGTTATCGATCTCAGTGGTATTCTGTGAACATACTTAACCATTTTTTTCACAGAATTCACTTTTGAAACTACTGAATTCAGTCATCTGCACATGATTAACATTTCTGTAGTATAGTGAGATCAATACTGGCATGTAGCTTTTGGGTAAGTTTGCTTTCCACTGCTTTCAAATACTTTCATAGTTCACTTTTACCAAATGTCTTGTTGAAAAGAAGATTTGTGATCCTGTGACAAGTATGTAGAAATATTTTTTTACAACTTTTTAAGAAAAAAACATTTAGTATTTAAATGTAAGCAATTCCCTGCAATGTTGTGAGTTTATTCACAATGGGGTTTCATTAAAGATGACAGAGCAAAAGAAAGCTAGTATAAGTAAACTGTATTTATAATGTAGTAGCAGCTACAGGTCTTCATAGCAGTGTAGCTGGTTCTGTACTAGAATGAATATTAGGAAATAAATCTGTTCAGTTTTTCTGGCCAAATGAAATGTATTTTAAAAAAAAGAATGCCCTAGTCTCAGAAAAGCATGAATAGTAGAAACTAGAACTGAATAGCTCTAATACTTGCTGATGTTTATAATATAGATAAGTAATTTTGATGACCTCCAACCTGATGATGTTCCCCTAAGCTAACCAGCCCACCCTCTCAATTGTTCAGAGTCCCAACTATGCTCAGGCTAAAAATCACCACAAGCATTAAGCAAATCCCAAAACAACCTCTTGAGAACTATTTATACAAGATGCAGTGGCCAGTCAGGGCAATAAAATAATGGTTTACAAGAAGCCTAAATAAAAGCTAGGGCTGTCCTGAGCAGGACGGCCTGTGGTGAGTCAATGGGTAAACATTCTCAGTGCAGAAACAGGAGGGTGGGAGTGACAGCTAAAACAGATGAGGGCAAATCTGTGAATAAATCCAAGCAAGCATCACTGCCTGTGTTCTCATGCACCTTGGTCCTTGCAGTCTGTTTGAGTTAGGGTTATGCTTCTCTCCCACCCACTTAAAGTCCTTTTAATAATTTGAAACTTGCATAAAATAGAGTAAATCCTATTTGAAGAAAAGTTCTCTTGTACTGCATGTTGTCTAAGGAAACCTCCATGTTATGCTTAGAACCATTATGCTTAGATCTGTAACAATTTATTTCAGTGGGAAAACTTCCACTGGATTTAATAGCGACAGGGTCTGAACTACATTTCCATGAATCATTTCAAGACAGTTTACCATTCAGGGATATTGGCTTCTTACCAAATGACTGTCTTATTTAGGTCATAAGGCAGATTGTTTTCATTCCATGTTATATCCAGCCTCATGGATGTGCTCTTGAAAGGAACCTGAAACTTGGATATCATAACATTGGTGAAATAGCCTTAATACTTTAACACATTACGCTGCTATCATGAATTACATTTTGGGAGAAAATACTCTCACATATCCTATAAAAGAAAAATTTACACTATTTTAGTAGTGTAAATTATTTAGATCTATTTTAGTAGTGTGGCCACAGTTCTGTATCTCTCCTTGAGGTAAATCTAATCATGTAAGAAAGATTTACTTGATAAAATCCAAATGTAAGTACCTCTTGTTACTCCATACAAAAAGGCATTTTCAAAATGGTAAATGAAATGTCCTTGCTTGAAATTGCATTGTGAAACCAAAGGCTTTGTTGCATAAACATTCACCAGCTAAGCAAAGCATCCTTGCGGGGCATTTGGGCAGGCTTATAGTTGTGCAGGAGAAGGGATCCATGAATGGTGGGGATGCTGCCCACAGGGGCTGATGCCTGGGTGTACATTTGGTGTCTAACTGGCCCGTGGGGGGCTGTGAGCATGGCCTGGGCAGCTGGCATGGCTGTTGGTGGGCTAATGTGCATGTAGGTGCCTGGGCTGGTTTTCAGGCTTCTGTTCACTGTGCATACTCTCCTTCTGGCTCTTCTGTGAGTTTCCTTTGCCATCTTTGGATCTTTGCTGCTGCTGGGAAGGCTGATCCTCGTAAAGGCATGTTAAGCACCCATTTAGTAACAGCCTGAACCCCCCCTGTTGTACAAAAGGAGGGGTGCCGGGAGACCCTGGTAGGTTGTGGGTGGCAAATGGAGACTGACATGATGGGGAAGGCTGGAGACCTGGGAATTCTGGCAGTAAGAAAATGGCTCCTTCTCCACTTGCAGGTCTGCAACTGCAGAAGAGATTTAGTTCTCTGGAAGCAGATGGAGGGGGACACATGATTTAGTGACAGCAGCCATAGGTAAGACACTCAGTGCTTTGTTTGCTTTGCTGTGTACTAACAAGGACTCCTAGGTCTCTGCATTTAGTGTAAAGATTCAAGGAGAACTACCAGCAGTAGAAGGCTATGAGACCAGATAGGCTGCATCTGAGGATGCTGAGAGAACTGGCTGACGTATTTACAAGGCTGCTGCCTTTGATCTTTGAAAGATTGTGGAGACTGGGGGAGATCCCCAATGATGGCAGAATGGCAAGTATTGTGCCTGTGTTCAGAAAAGACCAAAAGTTCAGCCTAGAAAACTACAGGTCAGTCAGCCTCACTTCAGTCTCTGGGAGAATCATGGAGTGAGTCCTCTTGGAATATATTTCTAGGCACATGAAGGAGAACGTGGTTATCAGGAACAGTCAGGATGGGTTGACCAAAGGTATACTATGGCTGACTGACCTGATTGCCCACTATGCAGAAATGAGTGGCTTTGTGGATGAGGGGAGAGCAGTGGATATCATTTCCTTTGACTTTAGCAAGGTTTTTGGCAGTGTCTTGCATCATGTTCTCGTGTCCAAGATAAGATGTTACAGTTTAGAGGATGAACAACCTGATGGTAAAATAACTGGTTGGGTGATTGGCCTTAGAGGGTGGTGGTTAATGGATCATACACTGCTTGGAGGCCTAACAAGTAGAGCACCACAGGGTCTATCCCTGGACCTGACCTGTTTAACAGTTTCATAAATAACATGGAGGAGACAACGGAGTGTACTTTCAACAGAATTGCAGATGTTGCCAAACTGCAATGTTCAGGGCTGGGCTACTTGTGCTGTGAGGCTGCAGAACTGGGGCTTGTTCAGCCTGGAGATGAGGATGCTTTGGAGGCACTTAACAGTGTGTGTGTCCTCTGTCCCCCCCCCGCCCCATAACTATTGGAGATTATTTAGAAGATGGAGCCATGATCTTCAAAATGGTGCGAGATGGACAAGAAACAACAGGCAAAGGTTGAAACAAGAGATATTCGTACTGGATATGAGGAAATACCTTTTCACCTCAAGGACAGTGGGGTAGTGGCACAGGCTGCCCAGGGTGATTGCGCAGCCTCCATCCTTGGAGGTTTTTAAGACCTGTCTGAAGAAAGGCCCAAGGACATGGTTTGAGCTCATGGCTGAGTCTACCTTCAGCAGAAGATTGAACTAGAGAACTGCTGAGGTCTCTTCCAACTTGAACGATCCTTCATTCTTATGATCAGATAGATGAAACACCACGTTGTCTTGGTGATTTTCTGAGAAGCAATATATTGGTAAAGACTTTCTTTACCCATTTCTGTTTAAAGATGCCTTGGCCTTGTAACAGTCTTTCATGAAACAACTCTTTCACCTGCTGTCTCCTTCACCCCCAAAGCAAGGTTACTCTTTACAGCAGCAGACAGAAGACTCATTGAAAGAAATGTCACTGACAACAAGCAGTTAATCAGCAGCAGTCCTTAGTGTGTCCTTACATCTGGAAAAGTTAGCCAATGTTAATGCAAGGTGTAGAGCTGATGTAGACAATACAGACACTTTATAATCCCAGACAAAGCCAAGATCACAGAACTGTATAATGAGCTATCCCCCACTTTTATACAAATGACTGATTTAGCAAACCCTAAGGATATTTCCTGGAGTTCTGCAACAATGTTGGAACATTTGCTTTGTGTGCAACAGAGCAAAACTAAAGTTCTTAAGATAGAAAACCTATGTACTGCTAAGAAATACACTCTAGAAACTGCTGGAATGCAACTATTCACATTACTCTTATTTAAAAATCATTTGGGGTTTGCACATATTTCATGTAATTCAGGAAGTAGCTATTATCATTAATTATGCTTGCACTTTGTGTTCATTGTGCTAGGTACAATACTTTTAATAGTAATACAGAGTAAGTATTTCTAGACAAAGCTGAAGGCAGGCAAATACAGATTTTTACCTGGCCTATGTAGATGGAAAAGAAGCAGAGGGTGAACTCATTTAAGAAAAATAAAATTCCTCTGCTGGAGTGTTTTACGCAGCAAATGGCCACAGTGGTACAGTTCTGACAGCAACTCATCCTGAGCAGCATCTGTGGTTCCCACTGAGTTCCATCACTTGTATTGCATCAACTGGTAGCAGTCATTGAGATTAAGAATGAACAAATCCATCTCTGGGATTTTTAGGTTTTGTTTTTGCTAGTTAATGCTAAATTTTGCACTCAGGCATTTTGATTTGCAAGGTAAACTACTGTTCATTTTAACTCAGAAGCAAAATGCAGTTCAGAGAGGTTCATTTTTGCATAAATTGGTGTTCTGGTCCCTTGAAATGTGGATCTGTAAAAAGATGGTTTTTGGACTGGATTGTAATAAGATGTTTTTTGGAATGGATTTTCATTGCCTGCAGTCTGTTTCATATAACTGGGGATGGGTATGACGTGATTTGACGCATATAAGACTGTTCCTTTTCAGGATTCATTTAAATCCATCCCAGTTCAGAAGAAGAAACTTGTTTCACAGCTGTGTAGGTGCCATGTATGTAGTCCATTGCCTTCTCACATCAGTTACTCTTAGGCAGGTGGTCACATCACAAGCTATCAGAGTAATTGGCATGAAAAAAAAATAACCTCATGTCTCTTAGGAGGGAGGACAATAATTAACAGCATATGGAAGGAGTTGCTTTTACCACAGGGATGAAAGGTACATTGGTAAAACAGGATTTGGGCAAATTTATGCTCCTGTTGTCTCCGTCTGTGGTGTCAGCCTGTGTCTGAACAGGACATTCTGGCTTATGGTGTGTCCAGGTGATAGTCAGAATAATTAATATATTTTTTAAAGATAGAAAACAAACTTAAAATTAGAGCAGTTCATTGACTTCAGTTGTAAGAATCTGGCCTACTGTAATTCCATAGAAATTACTCATGAATTTTACAGAAAGTATCTTTATTTTTCATTTCATCCTACTGTCAGAAATAGTGCATACACATGTTTTTCAATTTTGTATGTTCGTATTTCCTGAAACTTTGCCTAGAACCTGAAAAGTGTTGGAAAATACTGGAAAATCTGTATATGATTTATAAGCTATCTTTGAAGGGGATATCTTTCAAGCTGCTACCGCTGCAAAAAAACCTATTTCAATGATAAGCATAAGCCTGAATTTCCCCAAAGTGCTTAACTTTAAACTATTTGATATCAGCCAGAATTCCAGAGTATTTCAGCTCAGATTAAAAAATCTATTTTTAATGTAAAAAGTCATGCAAATTGATAAATGAGTCTTACGATATCCTGTCTAGGATGACCATGTCAGGCATATGGTTGAATTTATCATGTATCTCACACAAAGAAAGGCTTTTTTTTTTTTTTTTTTTTTTTACATTTGCAAATAAAGGAGATTGATTCCCATCTTGAAATAATTTACTAACACATTATAAACTCGTCAAACGCTAACGTGGTACAGTACGCCTTATTTCCTGTTTACTAAATAATCCTTTGGCTGTCTGCTCTGTGTCTTTCAGGTTGAACCTGGAATTGTTCTCTGCCAGCGACGTCATGGAGCCTGGCATCAGAGTCCTTCACCTGAAGGAAAACATTGCCTTCTTGGCTCGGCTTCTTGCAAGTACAAGCCATGGCGGATTCCCAGTGGTTTGCAGGCTCAAGCCAGACCATGCAGAGGTGTTCCAGGGATCTATTAAAAGGTAAAAACGCTATCAAATTGATGTCTTGTGATGTTTCTGGCCATTTATCAGATTTTTCTTCTTTAAGCATCTGTTTGTGAATATTATTTGGGATGGATATGAAACTTGTTCTTACTTTCTTTAGCATGAACAGCAGGTGTCCTTTAAAAGAAAGGACCTAGGTCCTTTCTAGTACAAGGTTATCTATTGCATCCGGGATTTATTGAAACAGCACCAATGAAACAGTCTTATGGGAACTGTGGAAAATGGAAAATTGCCCTTCAGAGCCTTAAAGGTTCATTGAAACCGTAATTTAAAAGTATTTGAATCTAGTTACTCAAGAAGTATCCCATGCCAATTCAAAGCTGGCTTGCTCTTTCTTCACAATTTTTTTCATTTTATTAGTGTATGCTTTTACAGGAAATGAGTTAACATAAATCATAATACAGATGAGATAAGCAACAAAGTCACTGGAAGTAACATGCTAGGGTAAACAAGAATTAGACTAAAGGAATCTTTGCCATATGGGGGACTCTCAAAAGGCATATAAAATCTCCTGATAAATGAAGTATTTATGGTACTGAATTTCATATGACTGTAAGAGCGAACTCATCCTTTCAGGAAGGTATCATAAGACTGTCCTTTGAGTGGATGGGTCATGAATGGGAGAGGCAGTGACTTAATTTCCACCTTTAGTATCCTAGAGGAAAGGAGAAGATGCATATGCAACTGCTACTGCATAGGAGTTCACACAGCAAAGCCCTGTGAATTATGCTTCCAATAACTGTAATACAAACACATGGCCAGTTTTGTATTGTAATATCATAATCTTTCATAATTTGAATGGTGTTTTCTGTCCTGGGTGACCATAGTATTCTACATCTTGTAGAGAATATTTTTTTTTACCCACTTCTGGTTTAACACCTTAACTGTGTGACAGTTGAGAGCTATCTATGAGCAAACAAGGATAAAAGTATTTTCTTCTGTTGATCTGGACAGGGAAAAATGTTATTCATGCATCATCAGTGGAAATTTGGTGAGGATTTGTCTGCTTGCCTGCTTCATAACAGATTTTCAAGGATGAACAACTGGCAGCTGGATCATATGAACTTACTTCATAGCAATGTGGTCAGCTCCTCTTTGGGAGCATGAAGATGGGAAGGGAGTGAATATGTAATAAAAACTGTGAACTTGCTTCACTGACAAGTGAAACAGTTTGTATGAACTTTTTAGGAAGAGAAATATCTGATCGGAATGAGAAACGTACAGTGGGAATAATTTGGGTTGCAGTGGCCTGCAGGAGTAACGACATCAATAAGTGCAGGATCATATACTTGTATATGATATGTATACTTGTTCCCTCATGATGATGCTATCATAAACATTATTAATAAGAAATGTGCTAAGGCACTAAACCCTAAATTTTTGAGTGGTAGTCTGTGGTGTGCACCAGTCTGCAGATACTACATAGCGTAAACTAGTGTGCCTTTTTAGTTCTCAGCTGTCCACAGCAATAAAAGTAGAAAGCACACTAACAACTGATACAGCTAAAGTTCCTTTGAAATTCAATTTATAATTTCACAATTTCTGTATTAATTCACCAAATCACCTTGCAGTGAGTGTCCCAGGCTGCTGAGGAGTATGCTGAGTTTATACAAACACTGCTGTGGGGTGTAATCCAGAGCAAAGTGGTGTGGGAGCTAGGAAAAAGCTGGGGGATGGAAGGCTGTTCACTAGCACATCTTAAAGAGAGGTGCCATTAGAGAAAAGGTGATGTTACCTGACAATTCTGGTAGGCTTGTAGTTTACTTAATCCCCAGAGCTCTTTCATGATACATTCTGTAGAGCCTTTTAAAAGGGATGAATGAAAAATTTGTTTGCTTGTCACTGTCAGCATAAATGAGCTGCTGTTAGACTGTTTTGAGTAAAGACAAGAAAATGTTTTAAATGGTTGACAAAGAAGCAGCAAATGGCTTTTTTGGCCAGTTGGTTGCTCACCCGAGTGAAACCCACACAGAGACGTTGTCTGGGAGCAAGCATTGTGTTCTGAGGTGCTCTGACAACACTCCTTCTTGCCCCAGTGTGTGCCCAGTGGCCTGAGTACTTGTGTGATTAGATCTGGGTGTCTTGTCCCCAGCAGGGACCATGGGTGACTTTGCTGTTCTGCTGTTCTCACCAACACCAGGAAGGGAATGCTCTGCAGCCATCCTCTGAAATAAACCTTCAAAAATGTGATGTGTCATGGAATTAGTGTATTCATAACCATAAGCAGTTAGGATTTGGGTTTTACATCTTACTCATAAAATTACAGCTCTTGCAGCACGTAATTGTTAAGACCAAGATGGAAATGCTGTGAACTCCTTAAAGGAGAAGGATGTTGTTCAACCGCTTACCTATGAGATCCAGTGCAATCCCATGTGGAGGTGACATGATCACAGGCAGAAAAATGATGGGTTTTTTCTATCTTGTACATCCATAATGTTAAAGTGGATGAAATGTGGTTTGCCTGGCATATTTTTAAAAAGGTGGCTTGAGGAAGATGCAAAAAACAATTGACGTGATATTTTTCTTGAGAGTTGCCTTTCGCATTATTATTGATTCTCAAATGTGTTTTTTTTCTAGTACAAAAATGTCGTTATTAGGTTAAAAAGAAGGGGGAAACAAGCTAATGAGGGAAAAGAAGCAAACAATCCTCTAAGCGTGCATGAAGGCAGCAGCAGCTCATAATTTTTTAATACTGTTTCTCATTTATGTGTTATTCTGTACTGTTTATTCTTATGAAATAAGCAGGGATGAAGCACTGTAAATTTGGACCAAATGTAAAAGTTATTCAGTACCTGCCCACACTTGGAAAGTATAGTGATGAGAGTTGCTGTACAAGGACAAAGTGTTGTTATGTTTTGTAATACATACAAATGACTCCGACCCTTTGAAGAGAAAAGGTCAATGTCAGTTCTTACAAAAGCAAGGACTGTGGCCAAGCAATGTTGGCTGGAACTTGCACCTCAGTGCTGGCCTGTAGCAAACACCCAGATATTCCAATTTTATTAAAAAAACCCAAACAACCCCCCCAAAAATCTTCCAGATCTGTTTAGTGGGGCCAGGTTTTTCTCTCACCCTTTGTGATCTGGATGGTTACCCACTGGGGGGATCAAGATGAGATCACCAAACACGTTTTTACATGGGTAACCTAAATATGAAGCTGTTATCTTCCCCAGTTGAGTAAGCAGTAGAGACTAAAAACAAATGCAACTACTAAAGAAAATCCTTGGCTTTAAAATTATTAAAGAGGAAGCAAACTGTAGCTGAGAAGCAAGTTTCCAAAACAAAGATCTCCTTAGAGTAATACTTTTGACACTTTGCCATAGGCAGAGCTCGGTGCATGCCTGGAAAAGCCTTGCAGAATTCAGTTTGAGGAACATGTGGCTGGTGAACTTGATGAATGGCATTGATGGGGATGATTGACTTACTTTGTGCAGCGCACAAGTTGAGGGCCTGGCTTCCCCTCTTCATTTCTCCCACAGTAATGATGATACTTGCACATCAGAATAAAACAAGCTATTCTTTTGTACTGCAGCTGAAATGTCTCCCCCGTCTCCCCCCAGCGACTGCAGAAAGGGAGCTGGACTGTTATGAATATGTTAGCCCAGAATCTGCTGAAAGTTATAAATGTCATGCCCTAAATGGCATGCCCTCCTGGCTAGGTGGAATTCTTTCTTCAGAGAGACCTGAGGATAGGGCCACTGCCTTCCTTCCCAGGAAGTTTCTGCCAGAGACACTGCATGAAGCTGTAAGTGCACACTGAGGGGCTGTTGGGAGGTCCCCTGGCTCTGTCTTGCCTTGGCTGCTCTAGTCTGTGGCTCCAGATCCTCCTCCAGTGGGAAAAGATAGAGTTATGCATCTGCCTAATTTGTGTGAGACCAAATCTGAAAAAAAGAGCTATTTTTTTCACTTCCACATATGTTACAATGTACTGGTGTAGGGCCATTGTGGGGCAATGAAGTGGTTCTTTGACATGATGAAGAGATTAGACACATCATTGCTTGTGTTTTGCTGCTCCATCTTCTTTGCAAGAGGTTACTTTATAATGTAAACCACAGTAAAAACAGAAGACATGGAGGATTTGAGGATGAAAGCTGTAGGTAATGAATTTCTTTTCCCTGACTGTGGGCACCACTGAGATGTAACAAGGAGGATGATGATACCTCATGGTCATCAGCAACATCTTTGTTGCCATGCTACACATCCTCCCGCTCATGATCACTTCTCTTCATGTGTGTGACACTTATGTACTCTCTGATTTCTTCCACCAAAATGACTGACAATGTGCTCTCTACCTAGGTGCTTTTTTTTTTTTTTCCCAAGATGTTGTTTATCCTTTATTATATGTAGGATTCCTGCATATTTGTGACTGATGAATACCGTGTTCCTCTCAGGGACTGTTCTGATGTTGGTGACTTTGCTTTCCTTTATATCACTTTTGCCAAGGAAAATGAAGGAGCGAAGTTTCCGTACTGCAGTTAAATCCTCCTGGTATTCACTGAAGAAAAGCAGGTGGATGCTGGTGTCTTGTTAGGCCAGGATCTGTCCCCTCCATTTCTGTTCAGAAATGGTGCAGAGAGGCAGAGAAGCTGGAGTGCTGCCCAGCAATCTTAATTTCTGCCTTGAACATAGCTATGAAACAATTTTCCTGGAGAAACTACTGGGCTGACAAGTATCACTGAGTAGCCTGTTTGGGCATTTTACCATAACAAATAAGCCATTTTGTTCATGCCTGAACTGCTCAGGTCTGTGCCATACATAGCTGTCCTGTTGTAAGGCTGAAGGCAGAATTCCCTGCTTTTGCCTTTGCACTCTTACCTACACAGCTGTTAGCCCTTACTCTGCATTTTGTCTGTCTATCTTTTAGCTGAAGGAATTTTTTTTTGGTTGATTTAATTTGATTGGGAGAAAGTAATTATGCAGAAACCACAATATCTCTGACTGTAAGCAGACTGCACAGAATATATCTGTCTAAGCAGAAATGGGTAGAACTTGGTTTTCTGCTACTCCTGTACAGGATGTGACATTTCTGGCATTGTGCCTGCATTTTTGTGTGTATTTTTTCACCTAGGAAACCCCATCTCTTCCCACCCCTCAAGTTTACTGGAACTCCAGCATTTGTGGTTGATGCAAATTGTTATTTTGGGGCCAAAAAGAAATGTCAATAAAAATATTGTAGGTAAAGTTGTCAAAAAACCTTGTAGCTTACTATGTTTGTTTGAATTTTTTTATTACACATTTTGATATGCTATATGGGAGTGTATTGACTATGTAATTGCCTTACTCTAAGTTTGTTTGGTACAACTGAAGTGTTCAGAGAGCCTAATTCCCATTTTTGGAACAAAGTTGGTATTCTAAGATCCCTTCAAAAAATAGAGCTGTGTGCTCCAAATCAGAAAGGAAAGATATTCTAAAGGTATGGTCTTCATGTAGTTGAAAAGTTAACAGAGCTTGGATTTTCAGAAATGTCCAGTGACTGAAAGCATGGTTTTCCACTGAAGACATTTCAAAAGGTCTCATAATCTGTAAAACAGATTTTATCCATTTTAAAATAAAGCCTAGTTACTTCTGAGGATCTTCTTCTGCAAGGTGAGTTACAGCCTGCTCTTCTGTGTAATCCCACAGTAAGTTTTGTGAGCTTTCCTTAAAAATGGCCAGCTGGCCTGAGCCAAGCTGCATGGGCCAGCAGAGCACAGCATTGCTGCTGTGACACTCCTGGTGAAGCCAGCGGGACTCCATCATCCACACAGAGCTGGATGTGGAAACTTACTTCTGTGAGGCTGGGAGCGCCGCAAAAACGCTGAGGGTTACACCTTTCCACTGCAGAAACTCAGGGGAGATATTAAACATCCGCTTGATTAGCAGCAAACTCCCTGCTCTAGTTCTTGCTCAAAGGATGTCGTGTCTAATGGAGCCGAACTGCCAGAGACCTGCACCTGAGGAGGATTTCTGTCTCAGGTTAGACCCCGGTCCGGAGCCAGAAGAACTGCCAGTGGAGGGAGCCAAACTACATTTCTACTTGCAATATTTATTTTGCTGCTGTTCTTTTCTGCGCTGTGCTTTCTGCTTCCTTCGTGGTAAGGAGAAAGCCAGGTACAGAACAGTGTGTACTCATAAACCTCCTACTCGATGGTCCTGCTTCCCAGCTTGTAAACTGGTATGGGAAGGGAGATACTCTGCTTTCCACAATCAGAAGACATGGTAGAGCAGCTGTTCCCAGTAACAATAATGACACTATTGCTGAGACAAACATTTTCACGATGATGCATGGGAACACTAAATCCAAACCACATTGTTTAGCTAATGCATGCTTTCACTCTGCTAAAGGGGAATGTCACATAACTGAAAGTAAATTGAAGAGATCAGAGTTTAGAAAATATGACAAAGTTGAAAACTTAAAGCTGCATGACACAGTAACATCCTTTAGCAGAGAAATCATTGATCCAAAGTGCTGTATGTATGTGTATTTTATGGCAGTTTATTAGGTATGACTCACCTCTGGTCAGTCCAGCGAACAGAAACCGTTGTGAGTCAGGAATGCTTTCTGCCAAGCACTTCAGTAAAACTGAGCATAGCATATTGATATGTGCTGTGGGAAAGGAGATCTAGCATTGCAACATATCATAGATATGTCAGGCTGTAGGTATGGTTTCTGGTATTTTTTCTTTAATCTGCCCTCCCAGTTGGGACTAATGAAATGGTACTCTCAAGGCGTGTGCGTGCGCATGTGTGCAGAGTCCACACACACTTGTTTAATAAGGCAATACCTTTATTTTTCTTAGCAGGAGGAGAAGTACTTGCCTTCAGTAAGCAATGCAGTGCAACAGCTTAGGGACAAATGGAAAGTTAAAGATGACTTGAGACCTGAAACATTTAATTTATTGATTAATTACCGAGCTTAGCGATATCTACCTTAATATTGCGACAGCCTTGCTGCTGACACTTGATATGACTGATATAGGTTTGAAAGCTTCTTGGAGAGCATTTTCCTTCTGGCACTGTTGTGGAGAGGTTGCTAAGTTTAGATGACAGGAATGCAAAATTACTCAATCACATACAGAAGTCTGCAAAGTTCATGGAATAAATGGAGATAAAAACGAGGTTTTGTTTCTTACCAGAGGATCATGGACAGCTTTCCCCTTTCCTCCTCCTTGTGGCTTTGCTGTAAGTTGTGGGCAATGGTGATTCTACCAGGTCTGATCAAAGCAAGAAACACTGTTGGCAGTGGTTTGAAGGCTGCATCTAAACTGAGCCAGCAAAGAAGAAAAGAGGAGGGGGAGCATGTTAGGGACTTAAAAACTGTTTTTAGGTGTGCAGACTAGGGAGCTGACGCCAATATCCAAGTGCTTTTGTGATTACTTGGTTTTCATGTTAGAGGGTAGAGTCTGTCAGCACACTGTTTGTTTTTACTGTCCGGACTCCTGCTTTTGAAAAGCTGATCCAGTTAATTTCAACGATACACTATACAGTAATCTTGCCTATTAAAATAAATGGAATCCAGCACTTTCAACAAAAGCCCTTGACGTTATGATCCTCCCATGTATTGTCAGGGTCCTGGGGTACTGCAGCTCATGAATAACACAGATGGAGGAAGGTTTACAGAGTCTGTGGCAGTGGTTTTATTTTGTATCCAAAGTGTGAAAATTTTCTTCCAAAGAACAACATTATATGATACTTTTAAAATTAGTAGGCCTGTTTTGCCATACAAATAATTGTGCAGGTGCTGTAGGACTTTGTGACAGAGCCCTTTGGAGGGAAAACTGGAGTGTTGCAGGGGCTGTGTGCTAACTCAAAAAGCCAAATTAAAAACGTATGCAGTCTTGCTGCAGCATGTGGGTGGCTTTAAGGCAAGTGCAGAGTGTTGTTAAATGTCGAAATCAAATATAGGCATGGGGAAAACTGGTGTGTGAATGGAAAGACTGATCACATACTTGTCCTGTCGTTTAAAATGTGTGGTTCCTCTGAAATTGAAAATCTGCCTGGTAACAAGCCAGCTTGTAAGGAAATACAAATCTGATTCTAAGTCTTTATCCTTTTCTAAAATCTAGCCTTTCTGTAGGTTTGAAATTCTAAGTTTGCATTTACAATTTATTAACAGTTGCCTTTGCATTTTCATCTTCAGGCTGTGGACTTACTGTCTGCTCATTTGCTCTGATGGTGCCCTTAAAACTAGACAGCTGGCAACTTAAGTAATGATTATTAACCTCAAAACACAGCTCTGAGGTGGATGAAATCCCTGTTTTGTAGATCTGAAAACTGAGGTGCAGAGATTAATATTTATTCAGCATCCTTTGAAAGGCTGTGGCATGGACAGAATTTGATCTTTGCTCTGGAAAACCTCAGTCCAGTACTTGACAATGACCTTTTTATCATCTTGTACGTAAAATGCCAAAAATTCATGCAAAGCTCCTTCTTGGTTTGAAAAATGAAATATTAAGCAAACAGTAATGATTTAGGCTGCCTAGCCTGAAACAACCCTGTAATCCTGAGATTTTGCTGTGTAAGATGAATATTTTAAAACAGTTGCTGGTATGTGGTGATCTAGTCTTTATCTGCTGTCTAGCTCACCATATGCAGAATACTCTCTTTCACCAGTAAAAAAAGGGCACAATTCTATCTGAAGTCAGGAAAAATGCATTTAGTATACTAGTGGCTATTTTACCAGGAACATCAAGTAACAAATATTCTTAAATAGAATAGAATAGAAAGGTTTCTCTCAATGTTCCCTTTTGGAAGAGTTGCATGCTTATGCTAGAACTTCTGCTGACAGCAGAACAGTGATCAAATCCTCTAAGCACTCTTTTCATTCTGACTGCTATGAAAGCTGAAGGTGCAAGACACTAAGTCTTAGCTGCAACAAGTTTTCAGCGGTTTGTTGATATTGTAAAATAACTTACACAAGCTAGGTGTTAGGATGAGGAAGGACTGTGAAGAGTTTCAGGGTGCCACGTTCAGTTATCTTAGTGTGCAGTTTAGTGTTATTTACTTTTTTTGTCATCGTTTTTTCAAACTGACTGACATAAATCTAAATTTAGTAATTGTCACTGGGTTTTAAACGTGTCTGAGGGAAGCCATGAGACAGTACACTTTTAATACATGGAAGGGACATTTGTTTTATTCTGATCAGAATATGTTAATCATTGGTCCTCAGTGAGCTGGAGCCAAAACATCAGATATAATCAAGAATAAAACCAATGCAGTTACATTTGATGGATTAATGTGGGAGAAATAAGCCTAAAGCTTTCTGAAGCAAGCTAAAAATGATGCTTCGGTTCTCTAATCCTCACTCCTCCCCCCATGTTATGTAGCTCTTTTATCCATTCAGTTTGGGAGTCCTGCCCTGAATGCTTTTGCCAGTGACATCACCTTTTAATCTTCCTTCTGTTCATTTGCAGCTACTTTGGAGCTGCAGTTCCTTTTATGTCACTCCCCCAATATTTAGAATTTGTAGTTTCCTCAGATAATTGGCCATCTTGACAAGAAGAGTGACACAATCAGCTGTCAGATACTTTTCATTCCTGACTTCCATGCCAAATCTAACATGTGGATATTGGGATAATAATGTGTTATCTTAATTAGGTGTATCTTCATGATGCATACTTTATAACAGATAGAGCATATGAAACTACTGCAATGCCTTGCCAGGGTATCTTTGAAATGAGATTCCCTACTTAAGGGTTTTCTTCCTTCTTAAATAAATAAAGAGTAAACGAACAATTGCAGAGTCCAAGTCTGAATCCTAGCACTTCCTGTTAAACCTCACAAAATAGTGCAAGAAACATGTTTGGTCTGCTTTCTAAGGCTTGATGATGTGATAGGAAGGATGTTGTATGTAACATCAAAGAGTGATGTTGTTATACCTCTGAAGCATGACTTCTGGAAGTCCAAGTGAAATAATGTATGTTCATTTTTCTCCGGAATATGGCAGTGTTTAATAGGCTTGGATTCTTATCAGAAATGTTCCAACGATTTCCTTCATTGTATTTGCATGTGCTTTTTTTTTGACTAGCCAAATTTCTCATTTCTCTCACACTTCCCAAAGCCCTGTTAAGTGACTCCCTGCTGGGTTTAGTTAAGAGTGGTGCCAGGCAAATTGCAAGCTGCCAAAACTGGCCAACCAAACCACTGGTGATGAGCAAATGTTTCTGCTCTTTCAGCTCATGGTGAATGTTGCCGTTTTTTTAATTCCAGCCCATGATGTTCAAGTGGAAAATGGTGAACTTTGGATAGTCCTGAACAGTATTTTGGACCTGAGCATATGGAGTCTGGCAAATGACCAGGGTGGATCCTGACTTTCACACTTGACATCTATGTATTCATGTTAGGATTAAAGTTTTGGGAATATTCCTGGACTAGTGATCATACTTGAAATTGACTTCTTGGAGTTGTATGTGATGATCTCGGAGCAGAATTTAGATCTGTGTATTTATATCTCACTTAGAATGATTACAGACCTGTTTTGTGAAAGACCATAAAATGTGAACCTTTAGAGAGCCATGCAGAACAAAGTGTCTAATGCACAGAAGGTAATTCATAGGGTGTGACTGAATTAATTTATTCTCTATGATGTCCTCTGCTATAGTGAATGTATTATGAGTATATTGTGTTTTCCTCCCTTTCCTCCTCCAAATGTAGCCTGAGGGGAATAGATCTTGCCTGTTGTAGCGTGCCTATACTGTTCTTATTAGTGTGTTCTCATCATTGTCCTCAAACCCAAGTCCTTTAATTGTTTATGCGACATGTCCATATGCTGGCATGCACATGGCAAGAGGCTTAAGGCAAGCCAGTGACTTTCACAAGAGGGGAGATGTGAGCCCAGGGCAAAGTATTTCCTCAGTGGAGTTTCTCAGCAGTTAGCTCTGCTGCAGCATTATGCTCTCCTTAGTAGTCTGAAAAAGATTTTATGAAAACCCAAGCCAGTCAGATATTAAATTGAGGCAAATAAAGTTTCAATATTTATGAAAGTTACTGAATTTCTTGTTTTTCCTGTGAATGGGATGTGCTTTAAAGGTGGGAGCAGGTGACAGACTCCTAGTATTCCTGGCTGTACCACTGATTTTCTTCAGAACTGATGTTTTTCCACAAGTTATATTCACATTCAGGTCTTCATCTGTGAAAGGATGATACCTATATCTCAGCCACAGGCATAGTTAATTACAAATCCCTTTGAGAACCTTAGATGAGAGACCAAAGCCATGTCTGCATTAACAAAATGTAGATTTCAAAACTAGATCTAAAGAGTGCATCAGGTGACCCTTTCAGGAGAAAGGGGAGTGCTCTACAATGCTAACCAGCTCATGGAATAGTTCCCTTCAAATATGTGTTCCAGATCTGAACTAAAATGCAGAGGTAGATGATCCCAAAGTATCTTGTTTTTAAGTTGGAGAAAAAGGTGGACTGTGTAAAAGACATGAAACACGTGAAACTGCAGTTTAATGTAATACACTGGAAATTAATTTAATGTTACCTTTCATGTGTGAGAGCTCAATGCTATTTCATAAGTTTACTATTTTGTTTTGCATTCATTACAGTTTTGATCCAGCTTCATCAAATGCAGGACAAAGAAGTATAGAATAGTGAAGGGAAGACTGTTTGGAAACAAAATAATAGAACGACACATAGCCTGCTGGTCAGGGCAGACAGTGAGAATGAGGGAGACCCAGTTGTACAGATCCCTGTTTAATCAGCATGGAACCCCTGCAACATCAGAAATTAAGACATGCCATATGTAGCCACTAATGTGCTTGTTATGAAGGAGAGTGTTGAGAAAGGGCTTGAACCTAGTTCTTCCATATCCTGTCCCTAGGGAGGGCACTAACCACCAGTTTTTGGACCTGGCAGGCACATCGTCTTAGTGTAAGTCCTCTACTGTGGAGTGCTAATCCCACCTTGAAGCAGACTAATCTTTCCCAGGAGACATTATGTTAAAACTAGTAAATTTTTATAACAGGTTTTGGTTTGAACAAATCAATATTTTTGGATACAGAAATATTTATTTGAAAAATTCCCAGTTTATAGATACTTGGTATTCCAGTCATGAAAGCCACTTTGTACCTCATCTGTATTTCTCTGATTTGCTAATGAAGATTAGGTGTCTGCTCTCATCTGAGTTGCTCAAGCACATAATTTAGCAATGTGTTGCACATCTTTGTACTACTGTAGTAGTAATGACGGACCAGGGCTAACATGATGTTAAGTATGTTGCAAAATAAAAAGTTTTGTGGTAGTCCCCAAGGTGTTTGTTCTCTAAATTTAAGTTAAAAGACTGGAAGTGGATAGTGTGGATGGAGTGTGTGTTGGGGGGAGCAAGGAAACACTAAGATATAAATGATAATTTTAAATATATTGCTTGTTAAGGCTTTATATGTGTAGTGCATAAGGGGAGAACTCTAAAGAATGGTTTGAAATTGTATCCATTTTCACATGACTAAGTCAGCAAGATTATTAAATATCTTAATGAACTCTAGAGTGCAGTGCTGTGACAGAAGGTTTCACTGATGATTTAAAATACATTTTTTCCAGATCTTGTGTTTTAATGTAGATGTTGCTTAAGAAGGATGTGGGACGGAACAACAGTCTATCTACTTATATACAGATAATTCTATTTACTTATTATTGGTATTGTCTTGTTGAGTGCAAACTAGACAGTGCATGAGCCGGTCCTGCCAAGCAGGTTGATCCAGGTTAAGGCGAACATGTAGGACAGGTGATGTCCTTTAATCTAAGTAGCCAAACCTAAACCAGAAAACAACTCTGTGATGCTGCTATTGCTGATGGAAATTTAGGAAGGTGAAATATGTGGTCAGTCCACTATACTCTAGAATCATAGAATATTTCAAGTTGGAAGGGACCCATAAGGATCACTGAGTCCAGCTCCCTGTTCCTCACAGGACTACCTAAAACTGAACCATATACTAAGAGCACTGTCCAGATAGTCCTTAAACAATAACAGGCTTGGTGCCATGACCACATCCCTGAGGAGCCAGTCCCAGTGATCAACAGTGAAGAATGTCCTAATGTCCAACCTGAAATTCCCCTGATGCAGCTTCATTGCTGTTGCTGATCACCAGAGCAGAGATCAGCATCTCCCACTCTGCTGCTCTCCTTCGAGAAGTTGTAGACTGTGATGAGGTCACCTCTCAGCCTTCTCCAAGCTGAACAAACTAAGTGACCTCAGCTGTTCCTCATGTCTTACCCTGGAGACCTTTCACCACTTTCACCATCTAGGTCACCCTCCTCTGGACACAGTTTGATGTCCTTCTTGTATTGAGGGTCCCAAAACTGCAGAGTACTTGAGCTACAATCACATATCTGATGCTAAAGCACTGTGTGCTTGTTTTTTTTTTAATTAGCCTCTTATAATGAATGTACTTGTCTTCTCTAACATTAGGTTAGAGCTGTGCATGCTGCTGGAAAATGAGCACATCTTTGAACCAGAGACAAATGATGAGTCTTTCTTCTCCTCTCATCCTCTCTCCTATGAGAAAGTAATCTCTTTTCTTTGAGTTCTTGCCTTGTTTAATCAGCATGTATATGGGGTGATTTAGGACAAGCTCTCCATGAATGAAGAAATGATGTAATATATGTGGTTGAGATAAAGAATTGGTCATGTACAATTTAAATTAAAGGATGAGCAGAGACCTTCCAGTGGCAGCTGTCATAAACTATAATGGCACTCAGGAGTCTGGAAGTTGTGCAAGACTGCTGGCAAAGAATTTCCTTGCTCTGATAGGCTGTTCCAATCTTCTCTCTCTCAACTTCTCTATGGATAGCAGAATTATAATATTTAATTCTGTATGGGATAGCACCTCTCTGAATGATGAGTGTTTGTAAAAGCTTTTAAACTTGAAAAGCATGTAGCATTCTTCCCTTTGATAGATGACTAAAGGATTTTTAGGAATAGTAAACATTAAGTGCGGTAGAAGAAAATTGTGTGCTACCAAGGCAAGACTGGTAATGTAGTTTTGAGTAATTTATACAGGCACAACTGGAAAGTTATCATATATTACTGAAACTTGGGCTGCACATGGGAATCTGGCTGGCAAAACAATGTGGACAAGGAGTAGGGCAATTATGTACAGGATAAGGTGCCAGGATGCAAATAGGTGTTCCTGTGGAAGAGAGCCGAAGCTCAGCCGATATCTGATACCAGTTTTGTTGCATTTTTTTGCACTATACTATCATGTAATTACCACTTAGTGTGTGAATTTTCACAGTGTGAAAAAACCTCACCCCTAAGGCAATGTAACTTACATTGTCTTAATAGAGATACAGTTACACTAAGGGGAAAAAAAAAATCTTTGGAAGTAAAGAGTGTTTTGGTTTAAATTGCTAATTTAAGCCTTATTGGCAAAAGAATTTATAAAGTTTGGACAAGCTCTGCCAGTGTAGCTCTGCTAGAAAACGCTTTCTTAAGAGTCAAACTGGAAAGCTTCGAACCTTGGGTTCCAATGTGCAGTGCAAAAGGGAAGAGCAGTGGATTCTTGCCTATTCCAGATAACGGTGGAGAAGCTGCCCAATCTGTCGCGCCTACCCATGCTGCTGAATCGCTATGCTACAGATCCCCGGTATCAGCAACTCTTCATCAATCTGGTAAGACTGAAGCCAACTCTAAAAACAAACATTTCCTCCATGAACAATGTGTTTGTTATATTTTCTCATTTGTTTATGATGGCTGTGTCAGCCGCACTGATTTACATAAACACTGCCAATCCTGGGACGTTACATTCTCAACAAAAGTAGCTGAGTACAAACAGCATTCCGAAGTTTTAATTCATATTGTATAAACATAACAGATGTTGATAAAATGAGCCAAAAAGAAAATACAACAAAGGAGACCATTTCAAGGGGGCTTTTGATTAAAATACATTCCAGATTGACAAAATGATACAATGTTAATGGAATAGATCATTTAAATGTCATTATTTGGCTCTTACAGTCCTATAAAGCAAATATAAAGCAGCGCTTTTGAGATTTTAGGCTCCATTACGGTACAGTGCCTATACATCAATTTATAAATAAAGCTGTATTTCTTAAACCCCCCCTTTTTTTTTTTTTTTTTTTTTAAATCCCTGCTATGACATTGCCACATTTATTTCCTAAATACTGTACTAAAATACTGGGTCCAAAAGCAATAATGTGTTTGGTATACTGAATAAGGCCTAAAATAAATATGTTATAAACAAAATAAATGTAGTTTCTGCCTTGGTGAATTTCCAGTCTACATCACTGAAACTGAGATGGGGGGACACTGGAAAATCCAGGCCAGCAAGCCTAATTCAGATGGATTTTATTTAAAAAGATATAAAAACCGCTCCTGTTTACTCATGTGTAAAGAAGGTGAGACTGAGTTTGAGATCCATCTAGTCTGAATTCCTTGCTTTCAGAATAGCTAGAAGGAAAAAAAAAATATTAAACCCACAATGCTCATAGTATCCATTATCTAGTTAGGTTTAAGAGTTTCCTTTTAATAGATGGGGAAACTGAGGTGGAGATTGGACACACAACTTTTCAAAGTTCAAGAGGAGGTCATCATGGGAGTAGAAGCCAGCTCAGCTGAGACGCAGTCCAGTGCTTATACCATTGGGCCACACAACTTTTTTGTGACAGGAAACCTATTACACTCAATTAGGTTTCGCATTGACACCTAACTTTTTAGTACCTGATGTGATCCCTGAAGCACAAAGTTCAGTATCTCTTCCAAGAACTTGTTATTATCGCTCATATCTGTTTCTGATATCCACAGAAATAAACGTGACGTTCTGGAGCACAGTGACTTTTTGTGGTGGTGAGTTCTACAGCAAAATTATATGTGGTATAGAAAGAGAAAACTTTTTACCTTTAATTTATTTCCTCCTTATATCTTTGAATGTCTCATCAGTCCTGTAAATGAAAGAGAGAGATGTGTCTCCAGACTGTGCATTTATTTGTATTATTTTACCATGTCTTTGTTTCATTTTTCCTCTGTCTGGGGAAGGATACACTTGGGTTACACTATTACACCCTCTGAAAAAACTGGCCAAGTCATAAGAAGGATACTGTAGAATTATGTGAAAAATAAAAACTGAGTGAACACCTATATAAGCTATAAAGGCCAGTTTGGTTAACAGTAAAATGGTCTTTATCTTGGTTCCTACCGAGAAACAGTTATAGCCCTCATAGTGGCTACATTCAGTGACCAGAGTTTAGTGCTTGCAGGCCCTCTTCTCAGAGCCATAGGATCGTTTTCTTTGTCCTCTTCTTTGCAGTCTATGTTTCTATGTGAATTGACTTTTATAAGCATTTATTGCAAAATATTACAGGATGTTATAAATGATTGTGTAATGAGATAGCGTCTATAAAAAAATCTTAAGGCTTAATAAATATTGGGGTCAATGACTACTTCCAAGTGAAAACTCAGACCATATCAATGGAGCTTAACTTTGCTTTTCTAGCCTGTGAAATTTGGGTACATTCCAGTCATAATAGTTTATTTAGAGTGAACCTGATGGTTTACCAAAAAATAAAGTGTTATTTCCTGATGTTATAGGTGTAATTGGGGATGGGGAACACCGAGAGAAGAACTAATGTTCTTATTGGCTCCTGTCCCTCAAGCCTGCTACCTCTCTCTCCCTGGCCTCCTTCCTATGCCTCTCCTTCCCACCCTGTGGCAGGGGTGCACTCATGCTTTTGTGTTCTCCCTATGTCTTCTCTGTTCGACTTACAGGAGCCATACATAAACAAATCTGCAATGTCAGTCCAAGCTCATTTCTCACTGCAACGCGCCTACATCATCTTTTGCACCCTGGGGCTGCACCACCTCACTGTTGTTGACTTGCATAACCAAGTGGTTGGGGTGATCACCAGGAAGGACCTGATGCCCTTCCCACTGGAGGAGAGACTCAGGCCCCAGCTGGCACCACAGAGCCCTGATGTGGGTGAGCAGCCCCTGGATTCCAGGCCATAGATGCGTTCTTAGGCTTTTTAACTTCTTTTTGAGTCCATGTTCTTCTTCAGGAAAAATAATCAGTTTTTCCACTTGATCTCTTCTGGAGAAGAGATGTTTAAAAGCTGTTGTATCTAGACATGCGGGACTGTAGCCCAGAGCCATGTCTCTTCAACTGTCTGCTGATTGCAAAATTCATTAATTTTAATGGTTGTGAGACAAAATAAGAATTCATGTGTTTATGGAAGATGTACATAAAATCAGATGTGAAGGATGGATGTTAAGAATGCTCTTGTCACACTCTGTCTATGTGTCCCAGTGGAAAAATGTCATAACCATTAGCAGCAGTTACGTTGGCAAAGTCCTTCAGTGAGGACTAAATCTTCAACCTCTGAGTATCTGCCTGTTAAAAAGGAGAATGTTTCCATATCAGCATTTTTATGTTGAAATATGTATGTTTAACTGAGAGCAAATACTGTCTTGGGAGAGATGGGCAACTGAAAGGAACAAGGGATTGGCCTTTCTCATTGGCCTACATGTATTAAAAATGGAAAGGGAGAATTGTATGTAAGAGAAAGAGACTGTGGGATTTCTGCCAAATTCCCATCACACTTCTCAGTGAGAGAAACTTGACATGCTTTTCTGTGCCCTACATTTCTTTCAGTTTCTGCAACTTTTAGGACAGGCTCTCTTCTTCCACCTGATATGGTAACATTTTTAGTTAAGTTCATGTGCAGTGAGGTATGGAGCAAACTCTAATAATGGGGAAGCAACATGATAAATTATGGGAGTAGTTTTTGTGTATACAGTAGCATATTTACAAACTGAGTACAAATTAAATAATTCTTCATGATTTTGAAATCATACAATGTTTGAAACCTTGGTAAGTGTTGTTTGTTAATAAATTTATGTGAACACTTTTTTGGATAAAGACACCTCTAGATTTCCTTCTATGCCTTTGTAATTGATGTTTAATTTTGTTCTGTTAAATACCAGAGGGATTCCCACAGATTTGGATATTAAAACCAAACATGTACAAATGAATCTATCACTATTAATGTTGTTATAATGAATAGCCAGGAAAACTAGTAATAATTTACTGGTTATAAAAACTTGCCAAAGTTTCTGAAAGTGAATTTCTGGTATTTGAACCATGCAGCTTTGAGTCTCCTATGAATCAAAGATTTGTTGGATTTTTCTCTGTTTTCCCTGCTGAATCATGTCTTTATTATCAATAATGTTGCTTTTGTAGCACCACAGAGAATATACAGCACTTTCAAACTTAAGTGTCCAGTCAGTGCAAATAGCTGGCAGCCCAGAAACTTATGAAGGTACATGAGAAAGGCTCTTTCTCATGGTCAGTTAAAATCTGCTGTATGCAGGGTGTGAAATGCTTTGCAAATCATCCATCCAAGAGACATGGGGGTGGATGTTTATTTAGATTCTGTTACAGTTAGTAATCTTTTGTTCATTAGTACACTAGAAAGTTTTCACTATTTGTCACTATTGATCTATGCCTCACCTATGGGAAAAACGCAAAGTTTTTCTTGAAGGAATTAGGGTTTGTGTTCTAGCAGAACAAGAGATCTAATCTAGAAATGCCTAGTGATTTACCCTTAAGGCACAGAGAATCTCTTCTCTTGATAACCAAATCTGAATAACCTTGCTATGAATTTGCATTTTTGGTTCAAAGCCTATTGCTGATTTCCTTTTCCTTGGTTTATTGAGTACACAAAGTATCACCGTTCTAAGACCTGAGTAATGCAATATCTTTTTGCTTACAGTATCTGTGGCTAAATGACTCAGTACAAACTGCAGTTGGGGTGTAGTTTGCAGAGCATGAGGTCTGGAGACAGCCAGGATATCTGTAGCTTGTTACACAACTTTGAACAGGTCACTTAAATGCTTGGCATATCATTTACTCTGCCTTTAAAGTTGGAACAGTGATATGGATCCACCATAGTTACTGTGAAGAGTACATGTGGGAAAGATATTATAGGAATATAAACTATTTACAATAATTTTTTGTGCAGGCCAGTTGAAAAAAAAGCAGTGTGCGATTGTTTATTTTCCCCCTGCCAGTAACAAGTGTAATTTCTGAGAAAAAGTTCTCACAATTTACACGAAACTTCTTGTAACTGTATTGTGAGCTGGGTGGGAGATAGCATGCTACATTTTTCCATACATTATTACCTAGTTCCATTCCTAGAGGAGGGTTTTTTTTTGTTGTTGTTGTTGTTTTTTTGTAATATATGTGTGTTTGTGAAGACACACAAACCAGAATTCCTGAAACAAGTGGCTCCTTTATATTCTGGACTCTAGTGACAAAGCTGTCTCATCACAAACGATAATAGCATGATAGATACAGGAAAGTGAAAATGAATTTGTAGGAAGCTTTTCATTAACATGTAAGTTTCATGATCGTTATATAGAACAGGTCTCTAAGGAATGACAGTAGCAAGTAGTCATATCATTTGACTCTTTGGCACAAGATACCTTTGCTTTTCTTCTTGTCTGCTTATAGTGAATGGTAAATGTTCTGCTATTTCTTCGTATGATTTGAACTAAAGACTAGATATTTAGAGCAAAGATGCAATTTTTATATGAAAGACAGTTTGTTTCTGAATTTTCACAATTTCTGAACACAGTTCTCTGACAGAGATAAAGGGCTTCACAACAAAATTCAAGTCACTGGCATTATTTTTGGTTTGTGCTATCCATCTCTACCTCTTTCATCTCACCCTCCTTTTATGATGGTGTTTTCCTAACACTTCTTTCTCTCTTAAACTGAAATATGGCTTAAAACACAGGGAGACTGAATTTTAGATCTAAGTTTGAAGTACATCCATGCAAAACTCCCCCCATTCAATTAGAAAAAACACTTTTGCATTAGAAACATTAAACCACCTGCATTACATATCCTTATGAATGAGCATAAACTATTGTGAGAAGGTTTTTGTGGTATGCAGCTTTAATGTATGGTTTTACAGGTATCCTGTAATGTCTATATGCTTATGCTAATGTATGTAACATTGGTGGTGTTTTTCCTGTCATGTGATACTTACATAGTTTAGAGTTAATTGCCTAGTGTTTTCAAACTACCTGGTTTATCACGAACCCTTCAACATTTCCTTGTATTTCAGTTGATTCTTGCTTACATTTTTTAATGGGATGTTGTCCTTCAATTGCATTTATTTGCTGACCATGAAGAGAAAATCCTAAAAGAGGGAAGACAGATGATGAAATTTACAATATCAACTCTATATAAAAATTATGACTTCAAGGATGCAGGGACCAACACTGCTAAAGGTACTAGTAATAGGATATGGTCTATCTTACCTCAAGGCTGAGATAGTCTTGAGCCAAAAAGCTAAATGGGAATGGAAATGTAACTAGCTGTACTCTGCAAGAGTAGTGCCTGGAAATTCACTGATGAACAAGTGCTGCAAAATGTTACTGTTGTCTCTGCTGCCCCTTTTCACATAGCTTCAGCTAACAGAGCTGTCAGTGTACCTCTGGTGATCATGAAATCACTTAATGAAATGAAGTGTAACCAGCTCTCTACTAAACTAGTGGTTAATTAAGTGTGACCATCAAGTGATGGGAACCATAATAGTATACAAGGGAATGCTTGTTCATTCCTGAAAGGCCTATTAAAGTAAGAGGAAATATGTGATCAGCAGAGTTGTCTGAATGTCTAACACAGTATGGCGTGGGAATGCCAGCATCAGAGTTCAAACACATGAGGAGTTACTGCTGCTTACTTGAGGTACCGAACAAACCAGAATAACTTACACTATGTGATTGTAATCAATGCCTGGCACATTTCTGAGGGTCCAAAGCAATGAAATGGTTGACTAACTTGCATTATCTCATTAAACTGGTGAATCTTGCTTGTCTGAGATCATAGATTGTGTGCAAAGACTCAACGTTCTGCCACTGAGGCCATTCCTTACTCCATGCCAGCTGAGAAACTGTGAGGGATTACCAGTTTCTGCATATTTTATTTCGAAGGGGTTACATAAAAGAATTTATATTTTTGTGCAGTTTATATTTGCAAAGAGCTCTGTAGATGTGAAGTCCCATGGCTTCTGCTGTGATGTTGCTATAATACCCCTCTTGTACATGGTGAAGCTGAGATGCGGATATGAAGTAGCCTACTGAGGATTAGAAAGTGAGTCTGTGAGAAACCTAAAAGGAGAACTTCAGACTCCCTACTTCATCTCTTCTCAATCTCTTACTTGTAGACACAAAAGCTAGCAGTAAGGGAAGGCATGGCAAGTTGTGTGACTCGCATGTCCTCTCATGTTTTGTCAGCTTTGATATGCAGGAAAGAAGTGTTTCTAGTATGATAGGGCTGTCCCTGGTATACACAGCAAAGCCTCCCATGCAACAGGGAGAGCCGTGAAGACTGCACCTGTGCAGGAGGCACTGTAGTCTTGGATAAGCGCTCTCAATGAGAATGCAACCTGGAAGCCTCTCTGAGATACGCTGGGTACAGCTGGTCAGCACAGCAGTCTTTCTTGCACCTTGTCTTTTCAGGTGAAGAACATCTAAAACCACCAGCTCTTTGAACCTAGAAATCTGAGTTTCACAGAATCACAGAAGAATTTAGATTCACTGGGGGTCCTCTGGAAGTCAGCTAGTCCAACCCCCGGCTCCAAGAGGAGGTCTAACTAAAATCAGGTAGCTCAGGGCCGTGTCCCATCAAGCCCTTGACACCTCTGAAGATGGAAAGCCCACATCCCCTATTCCAGTATTTGATTACCTTTATGGTAAAATATTTTTCTTATATTTAATTAGAATTTCCTAAGCTCCAACTTGTGTCAATTACCTATCCTTGGGCACCTGCAAGAAGAATCTGGCTCTGTCTTCTCTGTACCCTGAGGTCAGGTAGTTTCAGCAGTCAGGTCTCCTCTAAGCCTCCTCTTCTCCAGACAAAATGGACTCATATCTCTAAGTCTCTCCTCATATGCCTGTGCTCCAGCCCTCAGCCAGTCTGGTGGCTTGCTGCTGGACTTGCTCCAGTATATCAGTACTTCTCCTGTACTGTGGAGCCTTCCCACCACACCCAAACCAACTTGTGCAGGTGCCATGCTAATCCCTGTACCATTCAAATTTCAGTATATATGCTACCAAAGAGAGCATGTTTTCATTAGAAGATAAGCTAGAACAGTGATTATTTTTTAAAAAGAAGACCATAGAAATGAAAGGCATTTTTGCTTCCTTCTCCGTTACTCAATGTGTTCTTATGTTTGTTTTTTTCTCAGCCCAATTTTCAGTGGCTTCCTGCACTGTAAGGAAGTCTTCACAATCCCCTCTCAGCATCCTCAGAGAAGTATTTACACCAGCTTGGGCCCTTGGTTGTGTATCTCCTCTGCCTCTCTCAAAGTTCTCCTGTCTCTGCTTTGCTGCAGGCTCCTCCTCCTTGTGCATTTCTCCACACTGTCTGATTTGCTCTGCACTCCAGAAACTTTTTCCCTGAAAAGTTGCTCAATTGCTCTTGGAAAAGCACAATTTACTCCTCCTTCCAGAAGATGCCCCCTGACTGAGTGCAGCCACATTGTTCTGTGCTGTCTCTTGAAAGGAACATATAATGCCTATTAGCACAGAGTAACTCCAAATAAAGAAATTAAAATTAGACACTCAACATGTTAACAGAAACATCCACAACATTGTTTTGAAAAATTATTCGTTAGGATCTGGCCATGATTTTGGAAATTACTCTGGGTGGTTTTATAAGTCAAAAAATGTAAGGTGCTGTGTGTGTCTTTGGGGTTTGGATGTGTTTTTCCACATTTTTACATTTGTCAGTGAGAACATACAGTTCTTTTGACAGTAGGACTTGGGTGGGCTGATGGTTGCTGGATGCTGTAATAGGAGGTTGATGGCACACAGAATTATAAACTTACTTGTCAACAGCCTCTCTGGCTTTCTCAGGACAGACTGAGCTTGTTAGGTCTGCATCCTGTTTCTCATGTAGTCCTTGCTTAATTTCTCTGGTATGGGTTAATTGATTTTGTATCTGTTTGCTGCTGTTTTAAGTCTGCCCAACATGGAACCCTTTTCGGCCACAGACATTCATTTTGTATCTATTATTCCCTGCTTCGTTACAATACTTCCCTCAGCCAGAAAGAATTCTCCTTAAATTGTTTGCATGTTGGTGGCAATGGAGGTGGAAGACCAAAGAAAATAAAGAAGAGCTCCACAGTAAATGTAGAAAATGGGGTCCTTCCAGTGTGTGGGATAGAAAATAAGGCTGCAAGTACCACTAGAGAGATCTCCAGTGGGGTGACCTCAGTAATAAGAGCCAGAAGAAGAGTTTAGAGAGTTTCTCAAGAGGAAGCAGACCCATGGTTCCATCTGCAGACAGTAAGGCATTTTCCCTGAAGAGCACACTACTGGCACAGATGGAGGCCAGGTAAAAGGGCTCTGTGGGGCCCTTTTGCCCTCTGTGCCTCCATTTCCTTCCTGTGAGACCAAATTATTGTGTAGGGTTGGTGTTTACTAAGATTCCCATGGTATGGAGTTAGGATATTGTTAAAGATAGGTCAGTGGACTAGGGAGCTAAAACTATGGTTGGGTACTGCAGACCAAATGCTTTAATGCCCCATCAGTTCGTAGTTCATTTGTGGTCAGTTTCTCTTTGATGGTGGTGAGCATTTTCTGTTTCTCTCTCATGCAGCATCCTTTTATTTCCTATTAGTTATGTATTAGTTGCAATGCAGTTAATGCTTCTTCCCTTCCCTTCCCTTCCCTTCCCTTCCCTTCCCTTCCCTTCCCTTCCCTTCCCTTCCCTTCCCTTCCCTTCCCTTCCCTTCCCTTCCCTTCCCTTCCCTTCCCTTCCCTTCCCTTCCCTTCCCTTCCCTTCCCTTCCCTTCCCTTCCCTTCCCTTCCCTTCCCTTCCCTTCCCTTCCCTTCCCTTCCCTTCCCTTCCCTTCCCTTCCCTTCCCTTCCCTTCCCTTCCCTTCCCTTCCCTTCCCTTCCCTTCCCTTCCCTTCCCTTCCCTTCCCTTCCCTTCCCTTCCCTTCCCTTCCCTTCCCTTCCCTTCCCTTCCCTTCCCTTCCCTTCCCTTCCCTTCCCTTCCCTTCCCTTCCCTTCCCTTCCCTTCCCTTCCCTTCCCTTCCCTTCCCTTCCCTTCCCTTCCCTTCCCTTCCCTTCCCTTCCCTTCCCTTCCCTTCCCTTCCCTTCCCTTCCCTTCCCTTCCCTTCCCTTCCCTTCCCTTCCCTTCCCTTCCCTTCCCTTCCCTTCCCTTCCCTTCCCTTCCCTTCCCTTCCCTTCCCTTCCCTTCCCTTCCCTTCCCTTCCCTTCCCTTCCCTTCCCTTCCCTTCCCTTCCCTTCCCTTCCCTTCCCTTCCCTTCCCTTCCCTTCCCTTCCCTTCCCTTCCCTTCCCTTCCCTTCCCTTCCCTTCCCTTCCCTTCCCTTCCCTTCCCTTCCCTTCCCTTCCCTTCCCTTCCCTTCCCTTCCCTTCCCTTCCCTTCCCTTCCCTTCCCTTCCCTTCCCTTCCCTTCCCTTCCCTTCCCTTCCCTTCCCTTCCCTTCCCTTCCCTTCCCTTCCCTTCCCTTCCCTTCCCTTCCCTTCCCTTCCCTTCCCTTCCCTTCCCTTCCCTTCCCTTCCCTTCCCTTCCCTTCCCTTCCCTTCCCTTCCCTTCCCTTCCCTTCCCTTCCCTTCCCTTCCCTTCCCTTCCCTTCCCTTCCCTTCCCTTCCCTTCCCTTCCCTTCCCTTCCCTTCCCTTCCCTTCCCTTCCCTTCCCTTCCCTTCCCTTCCCTTCCCTT
>NW_020799095.1:109078787-109080817 GCF_003259725.1 Athene cunicularia
CCTCTTTCCTTTTCTATTTTCTTGGCCATAATTTGTTCATCCTTGTGACTGATTTCCCCTTCCTCATTGCTTTGCATGAGAGTTGTTCACAGAAATTCTGGAAATTTTGCTTGCTTGACTTCAGAGCCTGGATATCAGCATAGAAAATGAATCACTTTTGATGTCTCCTTGTTCTTCTTTGTTACAAAGTAATTTTCCAGACTTGTGCCAGGCTTTGCATGCTCCTGTTTTTACTTCTAAAACAGAGGGCTCTGAACTTCCATCGCCTGGCACTGCAGGTGTGGTCAGAATGGCTGCCTTCTCTGCCCTTTCGCTTGCTAATTACTACCCAAGTCCAGCCCAAGGGGGCTCAGAATACACCTCCTTAGGGCTACCCAAGGAAAGTCACAGCCCCACTGGGGTGAGATGTCACCTAAGTGAATTTCACTGATTTCATTAGAGTTTTGTACACTTGAGTGAACTTGAGTAGAGCTGTGTGAAAGGTCTCTGCAGAAATAAACATAGCAGATCAGGGGCTATGTGCAGTTTTCCCTAGTGATTTATATATTTTAAGATTAGAGTCAGCATTTTGTGAAATGCTGTTTGAGGTTGTTAATTAAGTTTGCCTGAACAGACTAAAGCAGACAAAACTAATTGGTTAAGATTATAGCTAAAAGATTGTGACCTCTCAATGTGAAATGTCTTGGTATATGTTCTTGTTTAGGTCTCTTTTTTTTTTTTTTTTTTTTTTTTTTTTTTTTTTTTTGAGGAGGAGGCAGATAAAGCGTGCACTGTATCACTGAGTTAGGAATAATTTTTTATCATTTGAGAGTAGCATCCCTGCCTCAAATCCATGTTGTTAATTGGAGGGTTTTTTACTAAATACTTCTGCATTCATTCTATTTGCATTTTTGACAGGATGAGCACAATCAGGTGCATTTTCAACTTTTTATGAATAAAACCTAATAGGAAGCTAGGAAGCCTTTTCACAGCATCAGAGCATCCGTAGGTACAAAATAACTTAATCGAATCTTGCAATCCATGCAGTTACTGGCAAACCTGATTCATTTTATGAATAATTTCACTTGGATCTTAGTGAGAAAAAAATGTTCGTATGAACAGTATGAGCAACAAATTTCCAGACAAAAACATGGAGGAGGGCAAGTATGTATAGACACAGTCTGTGGGGGCCTCTGACTTCATTGCACTTCACACGATAAGAGGGCTCACTTCAGAAGCTGGTAACGGGATGGAGACTTGAAAGGCCAGGCTACAGGAAGCGGGGATGGTGAGTCAGGAAATGGCAGCCTTCCCTCCGAGTCATCCTTGAACCACTGCCCTGGTGTGCTCATAGTGGGAACTAGATTAGTAAAAATGCTGTTTCTTCAGAGGAGATTTCAAACTTGGGTCGTGACCATCTGATGTCGCTGAGCATTACGTGCTGTTTCTTCTCGAGAGCATGGATTTCAGATCCTGCATCTGGTGCGATCTCCAGCGTGGCTGCCTGTGTTTTGCAACCCCCCCTCTCTGCAGTGTGCACGGATGCTCCGTGTCTCCTTTCTGGCCTGGCTTTCCATCCTGGTGCTGCCAGCCCCGTTACGCACCCGCCTCGCTGCTTGGAGAAGCCAGTGCATGGCTGTTGACCTACAAGTTTCTTGCACGGTTGCTAAATAGCTGTAATTTCCTGTTAACGTGCACATTATTTTTCTGTGACGTTTGCTCGGCTTGCCAGGAAAGGAAGAGCGCTCTGTTTGGGGGTTAACAGCACTATTTGGTGACTGCAGGGGTGCTTACGAGGAGGGTGTGCGGAGTGACCGGGCGGGCGGGCAGCAGCCAGCCTTAGGCTGCCCTTCGCTTCGCAGCTTGGAAAAGGCACCTCACGCAGCGCCGCATTCGTGCCTGCGTCGCTCTTAATTACATGGACGAAGTTCCACTTCGTGGTGAATTATCACCCAAAAGGCGACAGATCCCACCCGGGGCTGACGGGCCGCCCGCGCCCGGCGGGGAGATCACGAGCGGCACCCCCCGACGGGGCAGAAAGGCGCCACCCG
>NW_020799095.1:109080867-109083980 GCF_003259725.1 Athene cunicularia
GGCCCCCAGCCGTGGGGACGGGGCTGGCCCGCGAGTGGGGTCAGGGTCGAGGCGGTGAGGGGAGCCGGGGTCAGACACAGCCCCGGCATGGCCAGGCCGCGGCCAGGCTGGGCCACCAGCCTCGGGGGGTGGCGGGGGCCACGGCTGGGCAGGGCAGGGCTGTGGCGGGGCTGGAGACTGTGACAAGAACTGATGGCCCCGAGCCGTGGTGAAATAGGTCTCCTGGGCCACCGGCGGGGTTGGGAGTGGCCCCGATGAGGCTGGGCGAGGCCACCAAATTCAGGCACTCGGGGGCCCTGGCACTGGCCCCCTTCTTTGGGAAGTGCAGAGCAGCCGGCACAGGGGTCATCTCGTGGTGACAGAGGGGTACGTGCCACGGGCCGAAACCGAGTGCTCCGTTCATTAGAGGGGTTCTCAGATGAGCTTTAAGGCAAACTGACAGCACACAGCCCTCAAATGGATTAGAGCGAGTAGTGTGGATGTTGAATTTCAGTAGCAATTGACTGTGTTGCCCTTTTGAACCTTGCGTGTTTCAGTTTTCCCTCATCGACTAATCGCCTTAAAAGAACGGATGCATTGACTGCATGCATGGTTTTTGGGAGCAAAATCTTCTGAGGAACACAGCCCCATGCTCTAAGAGCCGGCTGGCTGTGTGCATTCATCAGGGAAAAAGTCAAGAGCAGTTAGTTCACCCTTCAAGTCTGGCTTTCAAGGAGGCCAAGGCCACTGAGATTTTGGGACTATTCATATTTCAAAGCCAGTTTGCAGTATAAAATTCTTTAGGGGCTAAAGGAATATAAGCAATTGTCACAGGTTAGGTTGGGTTCTTTTTTGAGAGAGGTTTGTATTACTTAAAAATTGCTTACAATTGCTAATTTTGCATCTGTGTGAAATGTTGTATTGTCTGGACTCTGTATTTGCAAACAGAGCAGATAGCAGCAGAAGCGTAAGCACTTCCTGCATGGCTTCTTGGCTGCGACCTGGACTGACCCCATGAATGGCAAGTGGGGGTGAGCGGTATCGGACTTGGATGTTTTCTTCCGTTATTGCTTGTGTGTTAACCTAGCAAAACTGCTTGGCTTCTCTGCTGAGCTTGCCACGTAGTTCCATCTATAATGTAAACATCTGTCTACCAACTGCGCTGAAACCACTGTTTTATTTTGTGTAGGCTACCGAACAGCTGTCAGATGGGAATAACTTTGGTTATCACATGTCTTAACCAATGCCCTAGCTGCAAGAGGTTCTGAATGCCTGTATCATTGCTTGACTTCCCTGTTTTTGGACTGGATCCTTCTCAGCTATATGTTTTCAGTCTCTTACTAGGCTTTTAAATAACCCCCGAGAGTGTGCTGGATGTTTTCTTCCTACAGAGCTCAAGTAGATTAGACAGGAGCATTGAGTTCATTGGATCGCTATGGATCCGTTCAGTTCTTCTATGCATCTCCTATCCATTAGTGTCCCATTTCCAAAAGTCTTTGTGATATTAGTTTTGACAGGATGCATTATGATGTACAAGGTTATGTCTTAAAAGCATGAAACTATGAAAAGAGAATTCCCAGGACACCATTTCAAGCAACTGTAATGGCAGATGAGCTGAGATCTCAGAATTTTTTTCTGTCAGCATGGGCATGTGTGTTGCTTTCAAGCTGACAGTAGGCTATGAGTGAGCATACATGTGCAGCAAAATAGACCATAGACTGGGAAAAAGAATGCTCTTTGCACACGTTAGTATGCGTTTAGCAAACAAAAGCTGCGTTGAACATTCACCAGACTTTTTGAAGTCAAATGGGGATTTCAAACCACTTGATCCTGCAGAGCCCGCTGTCCATATATATGAAGGAGCCTTGTAACGTTCATTCTGAAGTTAGAGAAACAGCCTCATTGAAGAGATGCTCATACAGATGCTTAGGCTTCAGAACTTTTGAAATTGGGGATTTCATTTGGCTGCATACCCCAGAAGTTGTCTTTTAAGTTCTCTGTGACTCATCCAGGCTGTCTGAACCTCTCAGGCTGAAGAGAGGGAGCAATGAGCAGGTTCACTTATGACAGAGCTTCCTGTTTTGCCTTGAACAGAAGGTGTTTAGAAAGTCCTTTTTCATGATGTTCTGCTGATCCAAGTTGAGTTCAGTGACTGGGCAAAAACAGGAGAGAAAATGCTGGTTGTGGGATGCCGTTCTTGCCAAATCTTTTCAGCCTCTGAGGAAGGCTTATTTTGGCAGAATATTAAGCAATGCTTTTTGGGTTACTTTTCATTTGGGGAGGCTGATGGGAAAGATGCACCTCCCCAGGCACTGAACTATAAATATTTGACTTTTATACAACCGAAATGCCTCTGAGTAGACATGAAATAAGTGACGAAAAATGAGCTTTTACCAAACCTGTGGAATTCATTTGAACTTTGCCAGGTGTTTGGCTGTAAGGCTGTGAGGTCCCATATTTAACAGCTCATATACTTTGCCAATAGTATGTGAAGTGTTTCATTATCTTATACGCTGTAGTTGGCACACATCAGTTTGCAGACAAAGAGCAATGTTTTATGATATTTGTGGATTCCATGTGCTGTTGTAGCCATGAAATGATGTGTGGTGTATGATAAGACAAGTATATAAGAATGAAAGAGCTCGTATAGCAAATATAAGATACTTTAAGTATAGTGATAACTAAAACCATAAATTGTTGAGTAACATCAGTATTTTGATTTTTGTCTCCTCTTATAAATGCCAGGGATAAAAAACAAATAAGAGGTTTGCCTTCAGCTCACCCAAGATGTTCAAGGAGTACTTGTTCAAGGCCAGATGAAGAGCTAATATATTTTTGGGCTGCAAAATAACCAGAGCTTTTTAGGGTATTCATCCCAAAGGGCAAATTTTTCACAAATTAAAGCTTAGTTTAGGTGAATAAGTTTACCGGATCAACTGCATATTCACACCAGTTTCCAATATTCAGTGAAGTATTTTAATCAATATTTAAATAATTACTGCAAGATTCTGGTTGGACGAAAAGGTCTTTCTGTACATTTTTATGGAAATCGCCCCCCCCCCCCCCCCCCCCCCCCCCCCCCCCCCCCCCCCCCCCCCCCCCCCCCCCCCCCCCCCCCCCCCCCCCCCCCCCCC
>NW_020799095.1:109084030-109089746 GCF_003259725.1 Athene cunicularia
CCCCCCCCCCCCAGTGTTTTGTCTGGTTTTCTGAATTTTAATCTTTCCAGAAAAAAAAATAATATTAAAATGCTTGAAACTTTAACCTACTTCTAAGGAAATCTCTGGTTAAACAAGTCTTTAATGTGTTGTTTTGCAGCATAGCAATGCATGTAAGTGTGCACTTCTTTATGTATAAATGTGTTCCTGAGGTAGGGTATAAGGATGAAAAGCAACTGACTATTTACACCAGCAACTCCCCAGGCATGGGAATCTAGTGTGTTGCAAGAGTGGCGACGTTTGCTGTGGCAGTGCTTGCAGCAGCCTGTGTGGTCTGCCCTCCTGGCCTCAGCAGCCTGTCTGGAGAACAGGCAGGAGCAAGCTGCCCGGGAGACCTCGGTCCCTGGGTGAGCTCTCAAACAGCCCACCAAGGAGTCACGGGGCGGCTACCCAGCTGCACTGAGCAGGGCAGCTCAGGGAGATCTGCTCTGCCTCCCCAGCTGTAATCCAGAAAAAAACAAGCCCCAGGTATCAAGAAGAGCGGGGAGGAGAAAGTTAGGCTATGGACAGCAGAACAGGGAGCTTCTCGCCTTCCCATCTTCTGCAAGGACTTTGGCAGACAGGTGTGTTTGTGGTGGTTCTGCTGGTGCTTAGGACCTCTGTCAGACGCATTTTCTTTAGAGAGCTGGTGAACCTTTGCATGTGAACAAGAAAGCATGTAATTTGTCTTATGTTGAATTTCAATATTTGTAGTATTTTTCCCTTTGAGGTGGTTTAGGAGAACAGAAGATTATTTTAATGCAACTTTTATTATTATTTCTAGTGCATTTTCTGTGCTGTAAACACTGACTGGAATGAAAAGCTCAAAGGAGGTCTAGAGTCTAGTACTAGCCATCTGACCAAGAAATGATCAGACTAGTCAGTGGGGAAGACAAGGTGGTGGAAGCACATGGTAAGAGGAATGCTGCGTATATGTATCTAAATTAGTAGACTGTAATACCTGCTTAGATGCAGGTGACCACTAGCATAGCATATTCAAAGTTGTCTTACGGTTTCTTATTATCAGAGAAACTGGCAGTTCCAAGAGATGAATGTTTTTCTTTGAGTTTAGAAGAAGCAAAACCCAAGAAACTTCCAAAGAGCCCAAATATTTTGTGGAAAATCATGAAAATAAAGCTTTCAAATGAATCTGTCTTATGTTGATGCTTTTGTGGTTAGTCTCACTTCTAGTGACTGTACAGATATCATTCACTCATATTCCTGACATTACAGTTGTGGAGCCATTTCTCTGTCACTGATGATGAAGTGGTAAGAACTTTCTGCATTTGATGCTTAACCTCCCCTTTGAAGAAACTACCTTATTTGGAGCGAGTAGCAGGTCCAGAGTTGGCAATGTTTTTTGGCCAATAGCAATTTGCTACGACATTATGCAATTTTTATTCTCCCAGCTTCCACAGTGGAGTTCACTACTTTCTATTTTATGTTGGTTGTCTGGACTCTCCAAACACTAGATGGACAGAAACTTTCCACAGACAAATAATGATCAGCAGTTTGACTATGGAAATCTGGGTTTAATACAGGCATAGATTTAGAGAGGACTTTAGAGTATCCTAACTATTAGTCTGTCATCTATTTTTGCTTGTTGGGCAGAAAATAATTCAGTATTTTCTAGCTTTTAGTGATAATGTATCATGATTAGGATGTCTATGTCGGATAAGGATAGCCAAAGAATTCTAAGAAGGCTTGCTGCTACATTTCACAGAATCACAGAATCATTCAGGTTGGAAAATACTCTTGGGATCATCGAGTCCAACCATCAACCCTACTCTACAGAGTTCTCCCCTACACCATATCCCCCAACATCTCATCTAAACAACTCTTAAACACATCCAGGGATGGTGACTCCACCACCTCCCCTGTTGCAGTTTAAAGTCATTCTCTCTTGTTCTATTGCTAATCACCTGTGAGAAGGCACCAGCACCAACCTCTCTACAATGTCCTTTCAGATAGCTGTAGAGAGTGATGAGGTCTCCCCTCAGCCTTCTCTTCCTCAAACTGAACAGTCCCAGCTCCTTCAATTGCTCCTCATAGGATTTATTCTCCAGGCCCTTCACCAGCTTCGTTGCCCTCCTCTGCCTTTGCTCCAGCACCTCAATATCTCTCTCGTATTGAGGTGCCCAAAACTGGACACAACACTCCAGGTGTGGCCTCACCAGTGCAGAGTACAGGGGGACTATCACCTCCCTACTCCTGCTGGTCACACTATTTCTAATACAAGCCAGGATGCCGTTGGCTTTCTTGGCCACCTGGGCACACTGCTGGCTCATGTTCAGCTGCTTGTCGGTTAGAACCCCCAGATCCTTCTCTTCCAGACAGCTCTCCAGCCACACCTCCCCACACCTGTAGCGATGCATGGGGTTGTTGTGGCCCAAGTGCAGGACCTGGCGCTTGGCCTTGTTGAAGCTCATCCTGTTAATGTTGGCCCACTGATCCAATCTATCCAAGTCTCTCAGTAGAGTGTCCCTATATTCATGCAGATCAACATTCCTGCTTAACTTGGTGTCATCTGTGAATTTACTGATAATACACTCTATGTCCTTATCAAGATCATCATTAAAGATGTTGAACAGAAATGGTCCCAACACCGAGCCCTGAGGAACACCACTTGTGACCGGCCACCAGCTGGATGTAGCTCCATTGACCACCACTCTCTGGGACCGTCCAGCCAGCCAGTGCTTGACCCAGCAGACTGTATGCTCGTCCAGGCCATTGGCAGCCAGTTTTTCTATGAGGAACTGTGTCGAATGCTTTTTGAGAATCAGGTAGACAATATCCACGGCTTTTCCCTCATTCAATAGTTGGGCCATTTTGTCATAGAACGAGATCAGGTTTGTCAGGCAGGACCTGCCTTTCATAAACCCATGCTGACTGGGCCTGATCCCCTGGTTGTCCATTATATGACTTTTAATGGCACCTGAGATGACCTGCTCCATGACCTTCCCTGGCACTGAGGACACACTGACAGGTCTATAGTTTCCTGGATCCTCCTTTCTGCCTCTCATGTAGATGGGGGTCACATTTGCCACTTTCCAGTCCAATGGGACCTCCCCAGTTAGCCATGATTTCAGGTAAATCATGGACAGTGGCTTGGCGAGCACGTCTGCCAGCTCCCTCAGCACCCTTGGGTGTAACCCATCCGGTCCCACAGACTTGTGTGCATCCAAGTGGTGTAGCAGATCTCTGACCACCTCCTCTTCAACTGCAATTTCTGAGGGGTCTAATCCAAAATCTGTTACTGATGCACTCTGAACTAGGTAGGAAAACCAAACGTATCTGTTTGGGCCTTATGAAATGTCCTCTAAATAGCCTTTGAAAACATGATCATGAGGTAAATTTTGGTTATTAATGAGCTGGTGTTTGATTTTGAACTACTGCTTAAATGAAAGAAATGTCAGATTATTAGTTTCCATCAGTAATCACCCAAATGAAATTTCATTAAAATATTTGTGAATAATTAATAAAATGAAATCACTGACATTTTATTAAATCTGTGTCTGAGACCTTAAGATAAATCTTGTGAAAATAAGTAGTTTGGATGAATTGAAATAGAAAAGCCCAATCCCATCTGCCGAAAACATAAACCTGTACAATGCAGAGAAGGAAGTTACAGTTTAGGATACCAGGAATTTGAGATATGATTTCAATATTCTTTCATCTTTGTTCTATGACATCAGTGCCTGTAGAAGTAATAAGGCACGTTCTTACTTCAGTGCACATCATTTTATTTCTAGGATTGCCGAGTGTGAAAATAAATTTTTCTTATGTTGCATTTTAATCAGGATAAAATGACAGTTTTAGGGCCACAGAGTGCACATAACAAGATAAGCAGTGCTGCTTCAGCACAACTTGCATGTACTGTTAGAAAGGTATATACTTAGAAAGCAAATGACAGCCCTGAAGTTATGGTGGTATTGTGAGGCATTGGTATACAATGGTTATCTTTTATATAATTCTTACAACCTTGGCACACGTGGTTTATGCTCAAAAATTTAATTTCCTTAGTTTTATACTTTTACAGTCCTTAAATTCTGCCATATATCCAAGAATGAATATAGGCAATTAAAGAATTTAATAAAACTTAGTATCTTGAGGGGGAAAATTATTAGAAAACTGAGCATTTGTATCAACATTTTATTTACAATACTGTCCTCTCAATATATGCTCACAGCTCTCCATTGTTCTTGTTGGGAATTGCATATGCTGAAGTCAAGCAGAATTAAGCTTTCATGAGCAGATGATTAACAGATATATGTAGTATCTCTGTGCTCTGTAAACTAGATGTTGGTCTCAAAGAGGGTTTTCAGAAACCCTAGTTATGGTTTTTTGCTTAGCTAAATTTCATGTTCTTACATGATATTTTTTATCCAGTCTATAGTTTTTGAAAACAACAATATGCTTTATGGTGAGTGATGATTTTTGTTTAAACTGATTCTACAGATTGCCATGAAATATTCTTGTATTTCAATGTAACTTGGAAATAGGATCCATTTCTTTAGGTGTAGCTAATAATGCTCTGGACTCTTACTATTGTAATGGTGTTAATTCTTCCCAGTCTCTGTTATGCTGGTCTGGCTTGTGCAAAGAGTGTAAAAAGGCCAGGAACCTAAGACCACCGGCATTGCAGGGAAATAACATCTGAAAAGCTCCCAATCTTACAGTCTGCCCTCCTGCTGATGAAGAGCAATAGCAGACTGGATTTGGGTTTATTTGTGGATGGCTGTTTTCTAAAAAATAACAAATCAAAGAAATAAATCTTATATGACATTTTATGTGCTTTGATTTGTTGGTTGCTGTAGCATGACTTACTGAAAAGGAAGTACACTTTCTGTTTTGCTACTGGGAACATGCTTAGGCTTATTTGTTTTTTTGTGATATGTTTCTGTCATTTTCCTTATACTTCCAAACGTATTTTACCACTTTTTTTTTTTTTAAAAAAAAACACTTTTTTTTTTTCCCCCCCCAAATCCACAGGTATTATAGTCATAACCTCCTACTTAGTTTAAATTCATCTGGGGTGGTCAATCTTGCAGTTCCAATTTAGTCCTCACTTTGGAGAAAAGCCTTAGTGACCTCCACAAGTGTTTTCCTGGAATCAGCTCTTGGTGATGCTGTATTGAGTGCATGATGTCTGTTAGAGAAATGCAGCTGAAATCACTGGCTTGTTTGTCTGCTTACAATCTGAAATTGTAAGCCAAAATCTTTATCACCAGTCAGGCCCTTCAGAACTGCTCTTTGAATTTACTTTATTACTGAAGTCTTATTGAGCTACTTGCATGATGGTCAGAGCAGTAAAGGGAGACTGCAAAGGCTGTGCCCTCCTTTCAGAGTCCAAAATGGAGGCATAGGAGAGTGTGACTCTCCTGACAGACAGGTTCAAAAAAGTCTACTATTGATTGGCTTGTGTGTTGGTTCAGTAGCTGAAAGGTGCCTTCTTTATTCAAACGATGGACTGTGGAGTGGAGATGTCCTGTTCATGTGTACATATAATGCATGTGCTGTAGGATTGGGGGAAATGCGATCCTGTGTTTGTTTTTATATCCAGAATCTGCTCTGTTGAGTTTCCAGGTTCCCTACTAGTTTTCTTGAAGGCAGAAGCATGTCTGTTTTGCAAGTGTTTTGCTAGAATTACATTTCATTGTAAAGAACAGGTCTTACGGATTCCCCCCCCCCCCCCCCC
>NW_020799095.1:109089796-109094976 GCF_003259725.1 Athene cunicularia
ACCCCCCCCCCTTTTTTTTTTTTTTAATGATACATTTACTTGTGGAATTATATAAGCAATTATTAATAGCCAAACAGTTAACAGTAAAACAAAGATGTCCATGTCTTTGATTTGGATTTAAGACTTCGAATAATCTTTTGCTGAGCTATGCAAAACGCTTCTATTGTGTGAGCCTTTGAATCATCGCTAATGAGGTTGACACACCCATGATGTTGTTTTTGGCTTTGATACCTGGAGGATTTACTGAAGCGGCTGGAGGGTTTGGTTGTGTTCCACATCTCACAGCATCATGGGACACTGGGACAGCAGTTGCCTCAGGGAAGCAAGAGAAAATCAACACTGGCATCATCATCATTCATCTTTGCTCCAATTTTGATTCTGCTGTGGTTCCTTTTAGCTTCTCACTTCTTTTCCTCAATGCAACAGCAGGAGAGCATCATAACTTGTTCTGTGTAGAGAAAAGAAGACTAAAGATGGCTTGATTTCCCTTTTTTAAGTACGTACCTAGCAAAAGTAGTTGATGCTTCAGGGTTCTTTACTTTGGCAAAGAGTTTACAAAATCTAAATATTGGACATTTAAAACTAATCAGATTTAACCTGGGAATAAATTTAAAAATAAATTAAGAAAGGGTAAGTAATTGTTGGAAAATTGCTAAGGTATATAATGGACTATCCATAAGGAAGCCTTTAAAACAAGGTATCTTTTTAAAAGATAAATGCTGTAAATCAACCAGAAATTATAGCCTGTGTGATTAGGAGACTGGTCGAAATGGAGCTGGTGGTTTCTGTTGAATTTCTAAATTGTACCATAGAAAAGCAGTAAGGAAGAAGGGACTCGTTGCTCCTTTTTAAAGTTACCAGTACCTCTTGGTTTTTCTGTTAAATAGGCCTCATTAAAAATGGGTTGTATCTTGACAAGAATGATGAATGTTTAAACTCTATGGGCTTTTACTGTATTTCATTCTTAACTGAAAAGGTAGGCTCTCTTCAAGAAAAAACAGACATGTTAATAACTTATAATTGTTAAAAATTGTTAAAATGTGCTTGTTTGCAGTATTGAGAGACTTCGCTTAGGTTGTAGGGTAGGAGAGGAAAGCTTTCTCTCTTTTCTTTAAATTATTCCAGGTCCTGAGCTCAGATTTGGGGGCATGCCTTGCTGTGCAGAAACCAAAGACTTCATCCTTTCTCCTCTTGCACTGTCAGTTCAGAAGCAGGAATAATGGATCTTCTGAGTGACGGCAGTGATGTTAGTATGGGATTTTGCTTGTGAAATTGTCTTCCCTTCCAGATGGAAGGTCCTGGCATCATCCTAGCTGGTGCCACTGTGGTGGCTGTGGGACTAGACCTGGCTTCTCCCACTTCTTGGAATGTAGGCAGAGCTGGCACAGCAGCCCTTATCAGCCACAGAGAAGTGCCCTAAATTTATTCAGCACTCTGTTTGTGTTGGGTGTACTTAGAAGTTCAGAAATGATATTAATATAAGTATGCCAGTAGGTAGAAGGAATGAAAGCAGCTATAATATTAGAATAGAAAACACACAGGAATAACAGAATAGCTTTGCTGGTGGAGGAGTGACATGATACATTAAAATTCAGGTTCAAACAAGCTAAATAAATTAACTATCACACTATGCCTGTGAATTCCAATTACAAGGAATATTATAAAGTTGTGATTACAATACTGATCACTTGGTTGGACAACTAAAAATGGACATGATACAGTAAGATAGTAGAAAAATCACAGTAATAATAAAAAACTTTGTTTCTGTATAGACAGTGTAAACATCATATGGGTGTATAAGACAGATCCTCTTATTATTTTTTGACACCCAAATGACATTTTAGAGTAAATGGCCAAAGAACAAACAAGAGGAGAGACAGCTGGTGATTTAGGCCTGAGTTTCTGTGCCAAACATGGCCGAAAAGGTAACTATCAAAGAACCAGTCCAGTAGTGATCACCAGGTACTGAAGTTCAACATTTTTGCGGGAGTGAAAGAACCACAGAGGTCTTACATAAAACTGAGAAAATTTATCTGAAAGGAAATTAAACCAGCCAAAATGTTAAATTTCTTGAAGTGCCATGAAGTATAAGGGGTGGTTTTAGGGTCTTTTTGATAGGTGGTGTGCATGTTCTCTCTGAAAATTAGTTTCTAAAGACTCTAAAAAAGAATAAAAAGTAAAGACATAATTGAATATGTGGAAGTAATTACAAATAATGAACATACAAAAGAGAATAAACTTCCACAAGATGCATGACAAACCATAGTAAGGTGCGCCAAAAAGATTTTGAAGAAAACTGTGAAAGATATAAAAGTAAATAAATTCTATTTCAAATACATTAGAAGTTGAAACTCTACTGGTGTATCTGTAGAATCAGTATATGAAAGAAATGTGATAGCATTGTGCTGATATTCAGTATGGAGGAGCTTACAGCTGCTACAACATTTTTTTTTGCAGTAGGTGAGGCAAGGAGATACATTCAAATTGAGACACAATAGTATTAGGCTGAGTATAATATAATTTTTATGAAATTCTGAGGACAGATACTGCTTACTCAGGAGTTTAAAGGACACAAATATGAAGTTGTGATAGTTAACTGGAATATGCATCCTAGCTGTTACTAGTAGAGGGCTGGAAAGCGGCTGTTTCTGTTGCCAGTCTAGAATGTCTGACTTTATGTCAGGAAGACTGTTAGAAGCTAAGTAATGAAGATTAGGTGAGAAGGTGCAAGGATATGTATCATGAGACTGCGATTGTGGTTTCGTAGCCTTGCTTTGCTATTCTACCATTTTTTCTGACGAAGTCAATGCAGGATGGTTGGATGCTGTGTTCTGCCTCTCCAAGAAACATGATCTGCTGCCATCACCATTCCTCTTATAAAATTATAGTGTTGTTCAGTAAGTGGGAAAGTTCCCTTCTGAGAAGGATGTGAGAAGTAAAAATTAAAGTTTGCAGAGTCAAGGGATTTTTCCATTAGGGTCTAACTAGGTTAGTCTGCATACATAGGCCTATTGGTGTATTTATGAGAGGATGAAGGACAAGGCTGGCTTATTCAAGCAGGAAAGTCTCTGCAGGGCAGTAGAAAAAGATCATAACACTTAATGACTGAAAGATAAATTGGCAGATTAAATTCTATGTTAATAAATGCAAAAGAATCCATTTAGGGAAGAAAATCAGCTGTGACTATGTTACTCAATGCTACACTCTACTTTAGCTGTTACTGTTCCAGGGAAGAGACCTTGAAATAGTTACAGGCAGGTCTATGCAAACTTTAGCTTACAGCTAGTCAAAAAGATAAATAAATTTTAGGAATGAATAGGAAGGGGACAGACAACTAAACAGAAATGATCCCTGACTTTGCTTAAATACGGGATAGATTTCTTGTTATTCGTAACAGGCCAAGTTAATAGATGTTCATTTACTTTAAGTATTGACTGATTTTATAGGAAGCCAATCCAACTTAAAAAAAGCAGGCTTAAAGGGTGATAAAAGCATCAAAATGTCTAAATGAAACTTTTCCCCTCAAAAATTAAGTTTTTTAAGTTACGTTGCAAATTGCTTCTCCAAGCCCTTTCAGCTGTGGGATTCACTGACTCCGTAAGTTGGCTATACTTAAAAAGTGTCGTGATTGATGTGTCCTACCATAACTACCAAGAAACATCAGGCTGTTAGGCAAACAGTCTAGGGAGCAGCCCACAATACTTACAGAGCCATTTTGGTATTTCTTAGCACATAAGTCCAGGAAGAAATCTCTTAGTCCAGAAAGGCTGGTCATACTTTAAAAACTAAGTCTTAATGTCACAGGAGCAGGCTGTTCCATGTGCTGAAAAACAAGCAGGCGGGGAAGGAGACCGGCCTGGCTAAACAGGGACTTTTGGCTGGATCTCAAGAACAAAAGGAGAATCTATTGCCTTTGGAAGAGGGGCCAGGTCTCTCATGAAGACTATAAAGATGTAGTGAAGTTATGCAGGAAGAATATTAGGAGAGCCAAAGCAGAGATAGAGCTCAACTTGTCTACAGCTGTTAAGGATAACAAAAAATGTTTCTATAAATTCATTAACAGCAAAAGGAGGATTAGGGGAAATCTCCCTCCTTTATTGGATGCAGAGGGAAACATGGTAACTAAGGATGAGGAAAAGGCTGAGGTGCTCAACACCTACTTTGCCTCAGTCTTTAGCAGTGGAACTGGCTGTTCCCTGCACACCCAGCCTCATGAGCTGGGAGATGGGGAGGGGAAGCAGATTGAGGTCAGCACAGTTGAAGAGGAGGTGGTCAGAGACCAGCTGCACCTCTTGGATGCACACAAGTCTGTGGGACCAGATGGGTTACACCCAAGGGTGCTGAGGGAGTTGGCAGACGTGCTCACCAAGCCGCTGTCCATGATGTACCTGAAATCATGGCTAACTGGGGAGGTCCCATTGGACTGGAAAGTGGTAAATGTGACCCCCATCTACATGAGAGGCAGAAAGGAGGATCCAGGAAACTATAGACCTGTCAGTGTGTCCTCAGTGCCAGGGAAGGTCATGGAGCAGGTCATCTCAGGTGCCATTAAAAGTCATATAATGGACAACTAGGGGATCAGGCCCAGTCAGCATGGGTTTATGAAAGGCAGGTCCTGCCTGACAAACATGATCTCCTTCTATGACAAGGCGACCTGCTTATTGGATGAATTGGATGAGGGAAGGGCTGTGGATGTTGTTTACCTTGACTTTAGTAAGGCCTTTGGCACCGTTTCCCACACATTCTTCTGGCGAGGCTGACTGCTTGCTGCTTGGATGGGCACACTTTTTGCTGGGTAAATACTGGCTGGATGGCCGGACTCAAAGAGTTGTGGTGAACAGAGTTAAATCCAGCTGGTGGCCGGTCACGAGTGGTGTCCCCCAGGGCTCAGTTTTGGGGCCACTCCTGTTTAACATCTTTATTGATGATCTAGACGAGGGGATCGAGTGCACCCTCAGTCAGTTTGCAGATGACACCCAGTTGGGTGGGAGTGTTGATCTGCTCGAGGGCAGGGAGGCTCTGCAGAGAGACCTGGACAGGCTGGAGCCATGGGCTGAGCCCAACTGGAGGAATTTCAATAAGGCCAAATGCCGGGGGCTGCCCTTGGGCCACAACAACCCCCAGCAGCGCTACAGGCTTGGGGAGGAGTGGCTGGAGAGCTGCCAGTCAGAGAGGGACCT
>NW_020799095.1:109095026-109111131 GCF_003259725.1 Athene cunicularia
GAGCAGCTGCTAACTCTGGTATGGGGAACAAGGAACTGGGAGAATGAGGATCCCTGGGAGTAAGCTGGACTGCTGAGGGGTCTGTGCTGAGGCTAAGGTTGAGGAGCCTTGAGGTGACATATCTGGGGTAATGGACATCCTGTGACCATAGACTTGGCCAGAGAGGTCCAGAGGGTGAGCTGCAAGCCAGAATTACATTGTCCAGTGAGGTGGGACGAATGATGAGTGAGACCATTTCAATGCTTTCCAGTGTGCATGATGAAAATGTAATTGTGATGCCACCAGGTGTCCTGATGGTTACTATTGTACTTCTGTACAGGGGGCTGTGAGATTTCAAGGACCTGTTGGTGGGATGGCCAGCTTTTTCCTCTTCATACTGATCTTCTCCAAGTGGCCTTTCTAAGGATCTAAAGCTTTACACAGGAGGTAGGTATGAGGTGATGTTTGCAGGTGCAGTATTTCTCTTACCCTGTGTTCTTCCTCTCTGTTATCTTCTGGCATTTGGCTGGAGAGAGAGAGAAGACTTCTGCAGAGACAGAAGACTTCTGCTGAGAATGGCAGCTGGCAGCAGGGTGCTGTCTCTCAGTGAGGGGCAGAAGCTAAACCCATCACGCTTGCTGCAGTGGCAGCTCTCAGGAGGGTGTGAGAGTAACAGGCTCTTGGTGAAGAGGTCTTGTGAGTTGGTAGCCTTTGTGTCATGGTGGTAATAAAGTATTCAAAGACGGAACATGCTGATTCACAGAAACTGAGACTGTTTGTGGGAAAGGGTTGGCTTTCACAAATATCTTGACTTGAAAACTATTGTGGAAATAAAGTTTTGGAACTGTCAGAATGTTTTGGGAGTTTCTAACTGAATGGCTTTCTCATTCAAAATTACTTTTTGTTTTGAAAATTAAACTTAATAGCATATTTAAGAAATTGCATTGAAAAGATTTGAAATTGACAAAGCAAAATGTTGGCCTTGAACTCCAGGTTGTTTTTTTTTTTTTTTCTCTAGGTCTTGAGCTTTGAAAATTTTAATAATTTAAACCTTTCCATCCACTTTGAAGTCTGAAAAAAAAAATATTGATATCTAGAAAGCTTTACAAGGAAACTTTCAGCTTAACATAATGGACTGTGTCACTTTAACATGGAGTAGACCCATTTAAAAACAAGTTTCTAATAAATTCACTTAAAAAATAAGTAAAACAATTCTATTGCTACATAAGCCACCTTTTACTGCTGCAATTAGTCTCCCACAAGTACAACCAGGTTTTCTGATTTTAGGCTTAAAATGATTACTGATGATTGTAATGCACTCAAATGAAACCAAATACAGATGGTTAAGTTTGAACACTGTTTTTCTCACACAGTATTTAACATTCAAGAAAGTAATAAAACAAAGAAGTCCCAATTCAGTACTGTGCAGCATGTCCTGCTGATGTGTTTATTTCTGTTGCCTGGATTTTAATCACTGGGATGTGCTCACTTCAAATGTGATGCTAAACATTGCCTGTTATTATAATGCATTTCCCAGGAAAGTGCATTCTGACTAGCATGCAAAGTGCAGGAGAAAAACATAGAGGGATTATTATTTTTTTTTTAAACATGGCCTTAAGAAAAACAATGGTTCATTCTTTCAAGCCCTGGATCCTGAGTCCTATTTATACTGTTACCCGTTTGGCAAAGGGAAAGGGCCTTCCAAGTGAGTGTGAATTACAGTTGTACCTATGGGCTTGCAGTGCCAGCGGGCCATACTCTAAGTGTGAATTCAGCTCCTCACAACTCACTGTCATACTTTCTGCCCCCACTGTGCCAGGAAGCTTCATGGTGTGGCTCACAGCCTTACCAAGGTGCTTAGTCAAGCTTGCAGGGCTGGACTCCCAGTCCCCATCTGTTCTGTGCAGACATTAAAGACGCCGCTATGCTTTTTCCTAAGAGTAGTGGTTTGTTGCAGAGTTCTTGACTGTAATTATGTCCCACAGTAACCATTGTGCAGCAAGACATGAGTCAGTTGACGACTTCCAGTCCAGCAGTGGTTGCGTTTTGGTGGTGATGCAGATTTCTGGAGCAGTGAGTGAGTTACATAGCAAAGCCTTGTTACTGTTAGGTTAGCTGGGCTCGCTGATTCAGCTTGTGTGATAGAAGTGCTTCTCATCACGGTGATGTTGGGGTGCCGTGGTGACGTAAGATGTATCGAACAGATTGCTTTTGTCTTTATTTGTAACATTGCTGGCACTTTCATAATACTATATATAGATTCAAATTACTGCATTAAAATGATAGTGGATGGTGAAGGTGGGTGGAAGGTAAAGCAAAATAGCTACAGGGGAAAGGTGTCAGCTTTCTGGTTTGCACATATTATTGAAACTAAGACAAAATACTTCTTTTCTCTAGGACTGACTAGAACCTCAGCATCAGCTCTGACTCAGTCAAGCATGAAAACTGTTCATTCTGTGACTTTCCTCACTTTTAGTGCCTTTCAAGTATTTTTTTACCTGGGAAACTTTGCAACAGTAATAGCTTTAAATGTAAAACGTTATTGTTCTACACTGTGTGCTCAGGACTTACCATTATAGCAGAACATGAGAAGCAGCGGGTTGGCAGATTTGCTGCTGATCTGGTTGGGTGCCTCTATGTCATTAGTCCATGTTACAAGTGTTACTGGAGCTCAGTACTCACTGTTTAGCGCGGAGGTACAGGGAAAGAAAAGAAAAGAAGTGCTGTTGGCAGATATCATCAGCTGTGATTTCATGATGTTTAAAGCACAGCAGAGCTTTTTTCTCATTATTAAGAGTCAGTATGCAGAAAACAGATCTCATGAAGTGCTGGTGTACTGTGTCACCCTGTTCCATCTTCATTTCAGCATCACCCACTCCTGCCTTGCCTGAAAAGTTACACACTCTGCAGGATGCCTTGGGAAGATGGATTGTTTTCATTTGCAGAGCAGTTTGCAGCAGAACACTTTTAAAATGACATTGTAAGCAATTGCTACAGTGCAAGACCTGTTCTGACTTTTATTTATATAAAAAGAGATCAGGGTTAGGATTTCTTGTTGGAAGAAGCCCATGATTTTACTAGGACAGGGGGGCTCATTCTTCTCTCTTGGCATGCCATGCTCTCTGCAATCTATTTGAGAGGCAATAAAGGCGGTAATAAAGTGGCAATCAAAAACAATGCTTCAGTAGTCCTGAGCTGCAGTTTGTGGGTTTTCATTTGGAACTTATTTACCTAACCCCCTCCCACACAGCTATCTGTCTTAGGCACCTACATGAGTCTCCTCTTTGGAGTACTTGAGGTCATCAGAGTCTTAAATTTAGTTCTTTCTCACAGCAGCCCAGAAGGCTTTATTTTTGGGAAGGGGAAGTGCAGAGAGGTAAGGGTATATGGGCACTACAGTTGTGGAGTATGGAGATGGCAGTACAGACTCTGGAGCCAGGAGCAATACATTTGTGTTAGTGCCACATTATACCAGGATAACTGACCCTCCTAAGAAGAAACCCATATTTTGCATGGATGTGCTGGGACTGGGGGTCTGTCCTGCCACCACATCTGAATGAGAACTTCTCCATGTCTCTGCACCACATTGTGCTGCACTGCAGCCAAATGGTGCCCAGGGGGGTCAGAGCTGTCAGTGTTCACGTGCTCTGAAGTACAAAGTAGATATGCTTGAGTGACTCACCCCACAGCAGCTGAACGTATCTCCTGAGATCCCTTCCAACCTGAATTACTATATGAACCTGTGATCCTACATTTCACAAGTCCAGAGCTATTGCTGCAGTCACTAGGCAATCCTTTCCTTCACCCCACAGCTGTGGTTAGTTGGCTACACTGACAGTAGGACAGTAGCTGACACTGACCTGCTAGTACAGCTGAGCAAATAGTTCGGAATGAAGTTGATGTATTATCTTTTATTGGCAGGCATATCATAAAAGCAAGATAGTTATGAGCCGGTCGTAATTTTCTTACCTTCATTACTTTATATATTTTAGAAAGCTGTCTTTCACAGATCTTTTCTCTGTATGTTGGTTATGAACCATTCTGTGAGTATCACCAGGCTTCTTGACTGCTGCTTTGCAATTAGGTGCTTTCAAGGTCTTGTTTCTGACCTATCTAGGACAAGTTCACAGCATTGCTGGCTTATGAATTTAGTCAATTTTCACTCTTCCAGAATCAGAGCTGGATTCAGTGTTCCTTGCTCAAGCAAAGTCTTGCTGTGCAGCTGAGTCAAGGTAATGGGCTGTTGCCTGAATGAAGACTGCAGCATTTAGAAATACAGGGCCATGAAGATTTTCTACTCCTTATTAACTTTCTTCCTTGCTGTGGGATTTGAGCACATCTCAATCTTTAATACATTTCTATTTGTAACATACTTTGGGATGGAGGAAAATATTATCTTCCCAAATCTGACTACAGGGAATTGACATGGGGAGAGGTGAAAAATTTTAAAACATTCAAGTTTTCAGTGGTACGGCTGGGACCTTACTCAGGTGCTCTCATAGCTGGTAGCTAGGCATTTTAAAAAAATGACTCTAGAGACGTCTTTTTGAAAATCAGTGATGTGGCACATCAGGGACTTGAACCCACCCTGGTGTCCTGGTTGCTTAGTTAAGTGCTACAAATGCTGGTTTATCCTTCCTGTCCTAACACTGTACTTAGTCCTGTCACTGCTGCCTTTGATTTAGAAGGGCCGCTCTGAATAGAAAGACTGTGCTTGGGGTGAGTAATGGTGGTGAAATTAGTCTGTCTTTTTAGTAGCTGATTTTTAAGCCTGAAGAATCTGGCATCTTCACAAATTGTGAATCAGTGCGTCCAGCTACAGATGTTATCCTCTGCAAATTAAGGATCCCATACGCAGCCATACTGCTGTTGAACTACAGAAATGCTATCTGAATGTGATTCCTGTTTCTATGCCATCCAGAAGATACTTGCTTTCTCCTTGTAGAAGCAAAAGATCAGAGAAGGTAAAAAGCAAACTAGAGTAACATAAAGGAAGGGGAAAAAAATATGTGTTCAAAAGACCTCTGTCTCTCCCCGGCTTCCTGCTCCCTCCCCCTGCCCCCCGCCTCCTTTTCCTTCTGTCTCTAAGGGTTAAATATGCAGAGGGAAAAAATTGCTAGACTTTATGTCTGTGCTTGGTGGGAACTATTAAATTACGGCTGGATGTTTTTAATTATGCCACACATAAATGCCTGAACACAACAGCGTTTTAATCCAAATGTGAGCCTCATTTATGTGTGTTCTGTGTTTGCTCTGAAATGCACTGGCTGGCACTTGTTTGTGGTGGCCCCTTTGTGGCATTGTAACAGTGTGGGGTTTTTCCCCCCCTCTTTTTTTTTTTTTTTTTTTTTTATGGGAGCTAGTGCTGGCGAGGGGGAAAGGAAATGGGTAATAAAACAGAGAGCTAAGCGGCTCACTGGAGCCAGCGATGCTGGGATCTGGTTAATTGCTCCGAAATGAAAAAGATTCGGGGGTTTTCATGAAATCCCATAGGTGCATTTGCCAAGCCTCAAATATTAGATTGAATTACAGTTTCTAATTCCTCTCCCCCTTTACCCACAGCCATGTGTCTTATTTCTTCCTAAGGCTTGTCCACTTTTCAGAGCAATGAATATAAGAGGGAAGCTGAGTAAGGACTGCCTGTATGCTTGTTTTACACCTTCCCCACCTACGTCTTTTCCTAATCCTACCTTTTATTAAAAAGCCAGAAATCTGTGTCTCTCTCCTCCAGCGTATCCCAATCTATTTGTGGATTTGAGGTTGAAATGTTGCCTATATATTCTGCCCTGCAAGGGGCTGCGGGGAGGGTGTACCGAGGAAGGCTGTCTCTGTCCCTTGTTCTCTACACCCACGCACTAGCTAAGCATAATATAATCCTTTTCTGCATAGCCACCAAGATTTGTTTTTGTAAAGGGGTTTTGACCTGTCCCTCTCATTTTCAGGAATAATTTCACATTGGCAGTTAGTTGTGCCAGCATTTTTACTATCCCACAAAGGGATTTCAGCACCTGATTTGTGGGTGTAAGGGGACTTCACTGGGAAATTACGTCAGTGGCGTGGCTCAGAGGAGTAGCTGTCTCCGAGATCAAATCCTTAAATGGTAGGATTGGCACCCACAAAACTGAAGCTGGAGCTGACACTCTCCTGTGTATAAATTATATCCACAAATCAAGATGCAAGCCTCTTTTCTGACAGTTATTGTGTTTTGTTAACCAGGGAACAATGTATATTTTCTCAGTCTGGATGTTTCAAGATTACAAAAAGTGCACCTTGGTTATTAGGGTGGTATCTGATCCAAGTGTTGTTTCTCTTCTTGTGAGGAACAGGAAATCTTTCTTCCACCCTGGAGCTGGGAAGGCCCTCTGAGTCACCTAGGTCTGTCCCAGCCTTGGAACAAACCTTTCTGCTGGAAATTTCTCTGGCATGTTATTCTGACCTGGCATGTTTTTCTGGTGCACTCAGCATCCCACCACAGGCAGATACTTCTGATGCACTTCTTCAGGGACCTTTTTTCTTTTTTTCCTTTTGCTTTTGTTTCAAACTTCTTTTTGTGTTTTAGATAAAGGTGTTCCTGCATGCCAGCCTCAGTCGGCTGGCTCCGTCCCTCTGTCCTCCTGGAAGTTGTTGTTTCCTACATTCCTGTGTTAGTTCTCACCTTCCTCATACTATTTATTGGTGGAAACTTCCCTGGAAATGAGTGTGTGAAATGTTCCTTCAAAATTTGCATACACATTAGCAATTATATGTAAGTTCCTACTTTCAGTCTGCTGTGATTATTTTAAATAATTAAAAATTAAGAGCCCCATTTCCCACTCAGAGGCAAGAAGGATTTAAGCCACCGTTTAGCTGGCAATGTCTGCACAGCTCCTCATGCAGCCTCTGCCATTAGGCGTTAGTCTGGGCTGCCTAGCTTGAGCAGAGCAACTAAGGGCATGCTCTAGTAAAGCATGCTTTGATACTTCTGCTGTTTCCTTGTACGTGATCTCATGATGCATTGCTGTGGGGAGATCTAACTGTTCTGCCAACTTGTTTTCAAGAACTGTTTTCAAAGAGAATGGTTTTAAATTGCTCACTTGGGGGGTCATTTATTGTCTATTTTTTTAGTGCTGGGTCCTCAGGCATTTGAGGGTGAAATCTCTATTGTTCACCCCACCTCCAAAATGATCAGAAATCACGGATTTTTATTTAGCCACCCACTGTTTTTTGACCTGAATACTTCAATTTTTATTTCCCACCCAGTCCCTTCCTAATGTTAGCCACAGTCTTCCCATCTCGCTCTCACCCTGTAGGGTAAGGAAATGTGGTTTCATCCATGAATGACATTAATGCCATTGTGTGAATCATTAGTGGATCCAGCATTACAAGCCCTAGGGGATCAAATACTTGCAAACCACTAGAGAGAGATTCTAATATCAAATACGTGGCAGGAATCATCCTAGCTCGAAGAAAACAAAACAACCCTATTTAATACACAGAGAAGGTCATGGTGCTTAGAGAGAGCAGATGAGCTTGTGTAATGGCCTTGAGGGGCCCTGTGGCAACCATCCTGCTTCTCCCTTGTGTCCACAGCCCCTCTTGCCTCCCCTCCTCCCCGAGTGGCTCCCTTTCCCACAGACTAACCAGTTCCTTTCCACTTGTGGCATATAATGGCAGTATTTAAAGCCTTGGCGAGGCTGTTGCCTTGTTCTTCCTCAAAACAAACAAACAGTCAAGATGAAGCATGACTAATTCAGAAAAAAAATTAATAAAGACAGAAACTGAGCTTTTGTGGTGGAGTAGGAGAGGAAGAGCTGAACACCTGCTGCTCTGCTGCTGTGTCACCTCCATTGCCCAGGAGGCTGCTGTTAATTCTGCCTTTGCTGGCCTTTGTGTGAGTGTTTCTGCTTTGCCTTAGCCCTAGGTAGAAGAGAGCACAGGGTTGTATCACAGCCCAAGGAAAGAACATAAGATGTAACCTTGTGATTGCTTGCTGGCACCTCCAATGATCCCAGCACTTAAATATGTGTTAAAAAAAAAAAAAATTTTTTTAGTCTTTTTTTTTTTTTTTTTTTTTTTTTTGGTCTAGATTTTGGCCAAACATCTGCTGGGATGTAAACACACCAGGCATATTCGGCTGTTGGCTCCTGCAGTATGCATTACCTGGGTAAAAACAAGAATACTGTGCAAAAGCAGAGAAAGCAGATAGGAGTGCTCTGTTATGCATAGCAGGAGACAGACTTCCTTTAATGACCTCATCCTGATAACCTTGAAAAGAAAATTCAAAGGTATTACAAACTCTTCTTCTATTGGAGCAATCATTGACAAATATCAGGCATCAATACTGTGACATTCACTGCAAAATGAGGTGGTTAATAAATGTGGACAGCCTATCCAGGTAATTAACTGGCATAGCTAGATCCAGCTCTGGTGCAACTGGCAAACCTAGAGATGTGTAAAATACCTTAAAATAGCTGTTGAAATATCTGTGCAAAATTATATTTTTTCAAGAACCTCCATTTAATTTCTCTTCCCTTGTCCACTATGAATTACATTATTGGAATATGGGAATCTCCAGTCCGAGGGTCATTGTGGTAGCAGAGCTGATGGGAGGGTTAGCTGATTTTATCAACTATACAGAGCAAGCTTGAAAGAATTTGAAATCAGCTAGGTAGGTTTTAACTGTATTCAGATCTGCAACTTTTTGCAAAGTAAGCCTGGTTGTTCTTATACTCTGTCTCCAGAGCTAAGAGAGATGACAAAGCAATGGGGAGTGTAAAAGTTAAAGTTAGTATTCTCAGAAATATCAGGTAACACTCTGAATTTTCAAAATCTTCGATGCTGACATCTGTAAACAGAAATTCTGTAAGTTTACTTTTTGAAGCTCATTACCGTAGTGAACTTGTTAGTTCTCTGTTAACTATAAAGGTTTTGCCAGCAATGATGTCAGACTCAGAATTAAAAATATGTGTGGAACAGATAAGATAAAAGGTGCCTTTTTTCTTCTTTGAACATTGAGAGTTTTCTGGTTGAAGTTTCTTGAACCTGTTGAAGTTAGTACATGATAACACAAACTATTCTGGGATGGGGAAAAATAATCCTTCAGGCACAACAACAAAAAAATGAAATAAAGTGCCTCCCACCCAGACCTTAAGTATATGGAAGACTGATTTTCTGTCCGCATGATTAAATGTCTTAATTTATTAAGCAAAAACTTACTGAAAAAAAGAAAAATTATAAAAATAATGTTTAATCCATGCATAATGCTACTACAGAGTCTTTCTGAACAATGGATCTTTTCCTGCACATCAGTGTTATTACAAAACTGGAAAAGCATCAAAGGAGTCTTCTGCTTGCTGTATGAGCCTTGGGAAGTTAAATACTGAGATGAGGCTAAGTTATGTTTTCCCATACTGTGAAACTTAAATAAAAATGTGGCTGAAAATGGCTGTATAAGGTAATAGATAGGTACAAGCCCTCACTGGTGAACTTTATCATCAGGATCAGCAATGTTCCATTATTTATCAAGAACTTGGAAATGCTATGATATTTGAAAAATTCAACTAGATACTGTCCCTAACTGGGTATCTCTTCTAAATACTGTGGTTTTTGCTATTTCTATAGTAACTTATAAGAACTATAGTATAAATAATGTAAATACAAAGAGTAGCCAAGACATTTTTAAGTGATAACTTCTATTAACAAGGTACAACATAAACAGACTTCAAGGTCTATGAGCATTCCTTATCAAGCAGAAGCTTATATGATAACAGAATAGTTCCGTGGTTTCTAAAAAGCAGTTTAAATCAGTGAACTTAAAGCAACTCCTGTCAAAGTCAGAGGGAATTTTACTAGTGGAAACAGAGTTAAGCCCAAAAGAGATCATTTTTTCAGCACCTTTGCAACTTTTCATCTGGTACCATTGAAGCCAACGGAAGGGTTTTAATTGACTTTGGTGCATGAAGGGATGTTAGCTGTGTAACCCAAGATATCTCCTGTGTGCCAAAGAATAAACGAAATTTAGAATAAGACCAGCTTTGCTGTAATGGTGATGATTTAATACTCAAGAGCAAACAACTAATAACCTCTTCTTAAAACAAGAATCCATCGTGCATGCTCTAAAACCAAAGGGAAAATTTGCCTCTGGCCTCTGGGATTCCCTGCTGGGCAATGAAAAGAGGAGCCATATCATGCAGAAAACCAGGAGGAAAGAGGAAAAGCTCTCAGGAGTAAAAAGGCTCTTTCCTCCCACCCCCCACTCCACTCCTGGCATAGCTATCTTTACTGCTTGTGCACAATTCCATTGAGAAAAAACAGTTCATGATAGAACAAACTGAGAAAGTGCTAGTTCAAGCGGCCTCTTCTTTCCTTTCCTAGATTAATGGCAACTGAGAATGAAAGGATTATTTAAGGCCACTTGGGCAATATTAAGTACTGCCTATTGTGTGAGTCTAGGATCACATGTAGCCTGGAAACTAAAGGCAGCAAACCACATAAGGTTAGTGTAGGTGGACACCTAGGTTATGAAATGGAGTTCTTGGGTTTGCTTGTCAGTAGTTCGAGAATTGCCTGTTTTGAAGACGGAAATGAAATCAGTGGTGGTTTGCAATCAGCTTTTCTGAAATCCCATAGGAATAGCCATGTTAACCAATCCTCTAGAAAGCAATGTCTTAGTGACTGTTCTCAGTGACCATTTTTTTCATAGACTTCTGCTGAAGATACAAGAAGTCAAAGTAAATCAACTTCACTTCTCATTCTGTGTACTGACATGGGGCCCAAGTCAGAATTGTAAATTCTTGAAAAGTTGTAGCCTGTGTTTGTTAACACCTTTCAGAACAACGGGATAGCTTTCTTCACCAAATCCATTCTGCTGTGTTTTCCTGCATGTTCATAAAAGCTGTGGGTCAAATATAAAAAAATTTCAAGCCTTTGGAGGGCTGCTGGGAAATGCCTTTCACAGACTGGCAGGACCTGGGGGAAATAAGAACTTAAGTGAGCATACACCAGGGTGCCCCCCTGTCTGTGCTGGGACAGGGGCTGCCTTTTGAGTATCTCACTTTGGCTTTTGCCTCTCTTTGTATCAGTGAAAGGTTCTAACTGCTCTGTATCTCCAGTTCTGGACTGGTACAGGTGTGCCAGTGTTACTTCATCTTTGCTGTGAATAAGCTGAATTGGAGAAACAAGCTTTATATAAACCTGCTGAAATGAGATACATGCTTATTCTGTTACCAGATGGATGTGAGTTGCATAGGTGAAGGCTTGCTGTCAGACCCCTCGATGTTCTTAGATTTATTATCTGACAATTTGATTGTGCCCACGGAGCTTTGCATTCACGGGCAATCATGTCTGTAAGAAAGGGCGGGGGTATGAAAATGCGTATCTCTAAGGTAAAGCAGTGTAGACATCCCTGAACCACCATCGGATAAGCAAGCTTGGGATCTGAAAGCTTTAGTATAGTTCTACAGCTGAGATAATTAGTCCACCTGGGGCTGCGGGAAGGATGCAGGGCTAGTTTGCCTTGGTACCATATGGCACTAACATGACTACTGCTTGTAGGGTCTGATCTAGTGATGGTGCATGGTGCTCTGTCAGAATGAGTCTGGCAAAATTTTCTTGGAACTAGATGTGGAAATCTCTTTGCATTAGATGGTGTTTTGTATGAACTGACATTTGTTTGGATGAGTTGAGTGAAAGGATTTAATATAAGTCTGAGAACTTCCAATTTTAACATAAAAGGTATTTGAGAGGCCACTGGACTTTGCAAGCATGTAGTAGTACCCTATAGAGGAAGAAGCTTCACTGATACTGTCTGGAAAATGACTGAAAGAAAGTAAACACCAAATAAGCAGCAGAAAACCACTGCATCTTTTTTTTTTTTTTTTTTTTTTTTTTTTTTTTTGTACTTGAGAGAGCATGTTGGCCTCTATCCCAAATTGTGCTAATTCTGTAGTCCATCCACCCCTATGCTTCAGGAACCTGGTTGACAGTGATCAAATCTAGGACCTTTCATTAAGAATGGGCATTACATAATGTTGATGTCATATGGGACTTGGGACTCTTCTTGTATAGATTAGGTATTCTTTACTTGTATAGAAAATAAAGGCCCAGTCAGAGATTGTTCCCAAATGTACTGGCCAAATTACAATGTGTGTTCTTCACATACAGCTCTGGGTTCTTGAGGGTTTAGAACTGAGCCTGCAAAAGGTACACAGAAATTATTCAAACAAGCAATGGGGAGTGGGAAGAACATACCTCTGCACGGAATACTCTGTCTGTGTCTTCCCACCCACTTCTCTGTCTCTGGTAAATCCTTACTGCTTCTTTCTTCCTTGTTTGTTACAGTTTTGGATGTCTCGCTGCATTGATATTTCCTATTCTGGAAAATTTGACTCTTACTAAGAACAGAAAAAATGGGTGGAATGAGAATTTCTATGATTTTTATGTACAGATGTTGATGGAGAGTTCCTGATGTTTAGATGTTAGTTAGTAAAAAAGCCTCTGAACCCCAGGCTAAAACTTTTCAAATGGGCCCAGGCTCACTTTCTCCTTTTATCTGACCTTTATTCTTTCAGGCTAGGAGACATTCTTTCCTATGTGTTAAGAAGTGATTGGTTTCCTTCCCGGTCTGGATCTACAGCACTCTCCTGAATTATTTTGTCTAAGGTCATTGTAAAGAAAAGCAGGAATTTTTGTTACCTCTTTTTCACACAGAAGTGAGGGTCCTATTCCTGTTGTCTTTGCTTTGAGCAGGGGTGAAGAGATATCCCTTCCTGACAGTTGAAAGGACAGACAATTAAAAAATATAAATATGAAAAGGAGGGTGGGGGTGTCATTCTAATATCACACCGGTGTAAATCAGCAGTGGGGTCAGAGTAATATACATTGCATCACTTACTGGGAAATCTACTTGCCCCCATGCCCATCTTTTCTCACAGGAGTTCAGATCAGTTATGTCCCAAATTCTTGTTGTACTGCTCTTCTCATGCCAGAGTATTCTTTGGAATGAAACCCCAGTCAAAATGAAAGAGAGCCACGCTTCAGCAGGTCCCACAAGCAGCAGGAGGAACAGAATGGAGACAAATGCTGTGGAGAGCCCTACCCCAAGGTTTGGGCACAGGGAACACCAGACCCAAGGCTGTGGTGTCTACAAATGGGCATATTAAGAAAGGGATAGCCATTTAACTGGCTGTGCTTAACATCACACAGCTAGTGCTAACTCTAATATACTCTGAAAACTAATAACAAATTTTGGCTGGATTTATTAGTTGTTGGACAGAAGCCAAGTTAGCTCTTACTCAATCTTGATGTGTTTGGAGCGATCTCATCTTTATATGTCTGGAACTTTGTTTTTCTGACTTGGTTTCTTTGTATCTTCAATAGTTTTTATCAAACTAACAATTACATTCTTTCTCTAACTTGGCTTAGGGTCAGAAAAGGGGCTCTTAATCATACCTGTTTTGTTTAATGGGCTTTTCTTTTAATTTTCTTATTCAATTAACAAAGATTCTGTAGTCTTTAAATTTGCAATTACCCTTTCCCTGCCTACTCAGGAAGTGCTTGGCTTCCATTCTTCAGAGTAATTGTAACTTTTCCATTAATTTGGTGCCTGTGATAGCACTTGCCATCTCTGCCACACACATGCACTCACTCACCCACCCACAAACCCACCCACTCACATACAATGGTACCTTTAAGGGGGGCCATAACATGTCCATAGAGGTAAACCTGATAGTGACATGTACAATGGGGGCCACCTAACCTCCTGTGTCACAGCTCTCAGTTTTTTGTAACTTTGCCCATTCCCCTTGTAGAAAATTTCTGTCTGTGTCAAAATGACTTTTACACATGGAAGGTTTCCATGAAGTTGGTTTAACCCTTATCAAGAAGGGGGCAAAGGGTAATAATAGGTAATTTTGGCCTATGACAGTATTATTTTCTCTCTCTTCGTTTCTTTCTCTGTCTCTGTTTTTCTATCTCTGTCTCTCTCTCCACATTTCTTTTCCTGCAAGATCTTACATTTTCCTGTCCTGTAAAATTCAACACAAATCTAACTGACTTATGAGCAAATTATCTATATACCTGCTCCTTGGATCGCATCAGATGTCTGCTGCTAAAGTTCCTGAATGGTCTTTGTACAGATCATGCAGCTGGCTACAGTTCAGTTAAAGTTTACAGAGTTCGCGAAGGATGATCTCCTACATTAAAGGCTCTGGTCTAAAATACTATTAGAACTGCAATATATCTTTGGATCTACCACAGATTTCATATTTGATAGATGTCAATGTGACCCTATGGAATATAGGGAAGATTACATATATTTTCTATAAATTTATATCTCACTAAAACATTGTTCTTAGGAGATGTGTGAATAATACTGCCATACTTAATGATGATTTTGTTTGTAATTTTAGTTATTAGTGACTTCTTCACTAAAAGCAATGACTATGCCCTATGACAAGTTTATACACCCACCACCTCCATATTTTTATTGGGCATTTTGCTGTCTGTTTGCTGAGACAAATTTAATGAGAATTTTTTAAAGGCACATGAGATTTTTATACTTTTGGTTATGAATTAAAAGCATAATTAAAGTTTAGATGCTCTGAAGATTGTATCCTTACTGAAATGTTACATTTTTGTATCATATTTCTCATTATTTATAAGTAATTATAAGTAATTTGATTCAGGATGAGTGTTCATTTCTGGGTTTTGTTTTCTGGAGCATATTTTATGCTAAGCAAGGATACATACTCTCTATTGTAACGCCTTATAACTGCAAGTGGATTTTGTGGTGAATATATGTGCCTGCAGCTGTATCTGTAGAGAACACATGTGTATCCAACAAAACCCAAACTGAAGTGTGTGATGTAAATATGTAAGTACAGATCACGTGTATATGATATACATGTGATTTATTATAGCATCTAGCTGTATGTATTGTACCTGGGCAAGGAAGCAAATGGTCCTGGTAATTCCAGGGCCTGATTCACCATCGCCCTGTGATTGCTTTGCAGCGCTTCGGTCATGCAAAGTAACTGTAAACCTGGCTTTACTGGGCAGTTAAAGTGGGTTTACAGCTGTCCTGTGTCAGGAAGCTGAGCGAAGCAGCCAATGAATCCAGCACAGGACACTTACTATTTCGGTGTGGTGGAAGCCACTCACTGGTCAGCCTTTCCACTGAGCTATATCTCACCGAGAGCGGAACAGGGTGAGAGTTGGAGCAATTCCTGTTTCCACAGTACAATACAGTGAGATCCTTTGAGACTTTCGGTGAACCTCAGCATGTCCAAATTTGATTGCAGGAGCAGTCCTGCTTGCTTACAAGTCTAATCTTACTCAGCGGGAGAGAGTACCACCACCCTGCCTGCTTCTGCTCTGCACAGAGAGGTGTGGGCTGCGGTGGGTTTCTGTGCTTTAGTGCCAGGCTGGCTGCTTTGCCATGATACCTACCAAAGCACCTGCATCGTATTTGCAGGACAGAATGGGGCTGTGGACTTTCTAAAAGGGAGAAAGACCAAAGCAGGTAGAAATACCCCTGCCCACATTGCTTTTCAGCATCTATTTCTGAGGAGCAGTGTTTTTTCTTCCAAAAGGTAGCACTGGAGAGCAATTAGTGCTTTTGCGCCTGAGAACTCTTCCTTTGTCCTGCTCAGCTGTTCCTCCATCAATGCTGCCAAATAAAGGCTGAGCTGTACTACATACAACTCACCCTGGGGTGTCCAAGCTCTCAAGTGCAGTGACTTGCTGAAAAAAAGTTTTGTTTTTTTTTTTTTAAAGAAATAAAATAGGAAAGAAATTACATAAAATATAATAAATAAATGCAAAATAAAAATACACACATAAGACGCTGTGCACACAATAGCTGGAAAGCAGGAGTGCAGCGGTGTTTTCCTCTGTCAGTGGGTCAGTGTGTTCTGTAAAGCACTTCCATCCTGTGGAGTCCCTGGTTGGTCTCCACCTGCTAGCCGGCTCGCTCGAGAGGCAGCGCTGACCTGGCCGCTCCCTCATTTTGCTGGCGCCAGCGGCTTGATGGGCCTTGCACTTTGATTATTTGTGTTAACAGTTAATTTAGCACCGTGGACACGTGTGCCAAAGCTGCCTCCACTTCCTGCAGCCTTCCAACAAATGGGACTTTTATGAGATGCCTTTC
>NW_020799095.1:109111181-109150943 GCF_003259725.1 Athene cunicularia
CTGTACTACATACAACTCCCTCCCCTGCTTTCCCTCCCCACCCCGTCGTCTCAATCTCAGCTGTAATCTTTTCTACATCTTGCAGGAAAAGAGCTATTTCTGGCAGCTCTGTCTCTAACACTCGCCCCACTCAAACTGATTTAATGGAGATTTATAGACGCGAGGCTATGCAGCTCTGAGGCGCTTTCCTGAAGTTTTGCTGTGCCTGTGTTACGTATGGAATTTATTTATTTAATGTTTGCTGTTGCAGCTACATTGTCAACTGTTAGCGTGACATATTCCACATACTTTTTTTTTTTTTTTTTTTCAAGGATTCCAGTGAAATCCTGTTACACAGCACATTTTTGGTCCAATTCATCCCAGCTGCTAACTTTACCAAGCTAAAATCTGACACCTAGGTCCAATTTCATTAAACCCCAGTCGGCATGGTTCTTTGTGATAATACTCACTCTTGTCTAAGGCAATATGTACTTTGGCTCACAGCTACAAATAAATCCTATCATAAGTACCTTCTTCCTAGTATGCAGCATACTGCAATGGTCCCAAAAAAACCCCAGCTTCTGTAAGAAGTCATGGAGAAGAGAGACTATTATAATTTATCATTTTCCAAGTAAGCTCTCTGCTATCTTAAGAAATTATGTTCTCTAAAAATAAATGAGAACTGTAGTTGTATATAGCACCAAAACTGCTGTTTCTCCTGTTATTCCAGCTTTGACTGATGTGGAGAAACCCAAGCTAGTATGTAGGGGGCTATATATTTACAGCCCAATACACACAACATGTTTATTTTGTTTTACCCCTTGCCAACTGTCCAAGTACTAAAATTAGCATTAAATATTCAGAACAGAGCCAGATAAACTAAAGGAAACATACTGTTAAAACTCCCATTTCATCTCCACTCTTGGAGGATGCTTTGTGTAAGTGCTGAAGAGGCTCTATGGCAGTACTAGGTGGGATTCCTCCAGCAGGCCAGCGTCTCCTCCGCCAGTCCCATGGAACCCCCACGTGAGACCTGGCTTCCGTGTGGACTCTCAGCCTGAGGGTTTGTTTTACTGGATCTCTTTCGCTGTCCCTGAGTGGTGGCACACATGGACTGTCCCCTGTCTGCTCGCAGTGTCCCTGTCCAGACATCTCTGCTGGCTTCAGGTGGAGGAGTCTCCTAATCTGAGCTGTTTACAGGACCTGGGGCATAAAGCTGTTTCTCAGCAGCTCCCCTGAGTGCAAACTCGTTTCTTTTGTAAATGAAACCGAATGAGCTAAGTGTAACCTGTGAAGAGGTCGAGCACAAATCCTGTACTCTCCTCGTCTTCAAAACAAACACCATGCAAGCCATGATCCTGCCTGCTCTGCTGCCTCTTGCTTGTATAACAAATGGTATTTTGAAATAATGCCATAGTGTATTTTTAAATATCAAATTTTGCTGTGTTTTTAAATTGCAGCTTCCCTTTGGTTGAGAAGGTTTTATCCCTGTGTTTAATGTTTTGTTATTATGGTCTCTGCTAAGCTCCAGGACAGCACATTTTGGAGGTCACTGATGAATATCCTTTGCTTAGGCTGAGGCAGGTACTTTCCTGTTGGATTTTTTTTGTGACACCAAGGAAAAAGTTAACAAGTTGGAAGAATACTGACATTATCAGACTGGATCAGACCAGTTGTGCCTTGGACCAGTATCTTGCTGTGAGAGTAGCTAATACTGGATGACAGTTTTTTTACAAATTAAACATACTTTGAGAATGATTATCCTGTGTAAGGGTAGCAGCCCTGAAAATTAAATGGGTTTTCCATTCTGTGCTATTGTACAGCACATTGCTTTAGACTTTTTGGGAATTTACATTTGTTCTGGTCGGTTATGGGGTTTTACAAAAGACCTAGGAAGTGTTGAAATTGCAAGTTCGTGTTGGACCAAGTGTTGCAGTAACATGGTGTTTCAACACTGTGTACGTCATGAACCTGTAATTTCAACACTTTCTAAGAGTCACCAGAGTGTCTCAGGCTGAACTATAACATAACTAAGTGTTCCCCTCTGAACACTCAACTTGTCTTTTTTTTTTTTTTTTTTTTTTTTTTTTTTTCTAAAGAGTTTAAAATTGTTTTAATAATAATGAAAGAAAGACAAAGTAAAGGATTACTGTAAATAGAGAAACTTGCTGACTCAAGTGGTAGCAGGAGTGAGTCCTCCTGCTGGATAAGTACAATGGACTATAGTTGCAGTTTTAATTATGGATTCTCTTGCGAGGGATGAAGCTGAATTTTTACAAGCCGTCTGTGGTTATGCTTCTGCCTTATGTCATTGCACACTGGTTCTGATATCAAGTGTTAAACTCCTGCAAATGAATCTGCCATTACTTCTGCCTCTGGGCTGGATCTCCTGCAGGCTCAGCCAGAGTGAAGAGAGATGCGGCACGGCTTTGAACATGGTGTCAAGCAACCTGGATGCCCTCTCCCATGGCAACAGTAGTGAGATGCACTGCAGCGTGTGCTCTCCTTCACGAGCCACCCCCCTCAAATCCTCCAGAACAAACACTTAGGATGCAACCTCCCTTTTAAAGGCTTCTCCAGTGCTGCCACAGCCAAATGGTCTCAGCCGCAATAGTGAGAATGGGCACGACTGCCTTGCCTTGTAGACATCGTGGCTTTGTTTCCCCAACTGGCAGCCTGTGCGTTGGGTGACCTGATATTCCCATTCAGTGAAAAAAATGCCTTGATCCTAACACAACACTTTTTGTGCAGTGACTCAAAGTATTTTGCAAAGGTTGAGCAATCCCCTTATTAGATTGAGAAAATGAGGTATCGACAGACCAAAGAGATTTCTGGAAGTCCTTGATTAGGGCAGCAGAGGACAGAGTCCCAGTAGCCAAGTTCTTATTCAGAGAGACACTGTCTCCATGGCACTCGGCTTCTCACCATCCTGTGATGCAGGGCAAGTAGGCGTAAGATGAGTTGATGCAAAAGCTATGTTTTGCATTTTTCCTTATGTGTTTGACCAACGTCTACCTCACTTCATTAACCTTTCAGAAGCATCCTCCTCCCTCTCATATCCCTTGATATTTCCCTCAAGATTAAATGACCAACACTTTCTCTGAGTATAACATCTTTCTCTTTTTGTATTTATGAGATGAATTGGGAAACTTCCTGTACCATCCCTGGGAAACTGGACAACAAGCAGGACAGGAACTCTTGCATTAACATAGCTTGGATTAAACATGCACTGGTGTGATCATATCTGAGGGTGGGAGAGGGAGAACTACTGGGAATGGCCAGGATTGCTCCCTGTTGCAGGCAATGCTGCTGAGAAAGCACAAACCAGCCACAGTGGTGAAGTCATGCAAATGCAATGCTTCCAAAGGCCACAGGAATTGTGGAAAGATTTGTGTAAATATCTCATGCATTCTTGTGCTCTAAGGTTTATGGAAACAAAAACCACAGTCACAGAGCCAATGCCACATTTGCTCGTCCCTTCCCCCTTATGTTTCTTCTCTACAGAAAGGTTGTAGAAGAGTTTATGAGCAGCGAAGAAACATTTTTTTTTCTTTTTTTTTAAACTGGTAATGTAAAAAAAAAAAAAGTGGGAAAGATGGTAAGCATAAGTAAGGTTAAACAGGGTACAAGTGAAAGGATGGCTGATTTGTGAGTACCATGTGAACCTCTTTGCTGTATCTATGCCTGGAAAAATACATGCCACACACATTCCCCAAGTTATTTCAGACTGTGCAATGTCTCTGTTGCCCACGAACTGGACTCCCTGTCCCCCTTTCTCTGTACCAGTTTATTCTGTAGATCATCCATGTGATTTGCTTACTCTCACAGGGAAGATACTGTATGTTTACCTTCCTGCTTCATTTTTGAGGTTTTATCATGCTTTCTCAAAAGGCTTACAATACCTGAGCCTAGACAAAACTAGCCCTGTTTATTCACGTCCTGGCGTCATTCCTCTCTGTTATTGAATGCACCGGGGACACTCTGCCCTTCTTCGGATGCTTTGTATCATTTCAGATAGTGGTATTGTACTAGAGAGGGACAGTCTACATGGGGGCTGTTATGATGGAAACAGCTCAGGGGAATAATGCACCTGCTGTTGGGGAATCTATGGGTGGGTCCCACTGCTGTTACTGGATGTGAGCTGTGAGGCGCTAGTGACTGATAACCCAACACTATCAGGAGGGGGGGAATTCTCTATCAGATGCTTTTTTTCAGGCCTTAGCTACTTGCAGTTCCATACTGACAAGGGAGAGGATGGGAATAAGGCAAAAGGAGCTGGTTAAAAGATGTGTCCTTAGCCTGTTGCAATTTACTGCCCTCTTTTATATATGAGGGAGCTTTACCAGCGTCTTTTTTCAATGGATTCACAGACTAGAGTGTAGGGAGGAGGGGAGCAAAGGACTCCAGCAGGGGCTGGAAGCTGTGAAATTACTGAGAAAGAAAAAGAACAAGTTGTATTGTCTCGGGGTAATAAGCAGCCCGGCTGCTGGCACAGAGTCTGCTGTGACCCAAAGCTTTGCTGAAAGGCGAGCATCTTTCTCACGTCACAAAACCCAATCCCTTGCTGCCTTCCCACAGTGCTACAGCATCCTGTGCCCCCTCACCCCCATCTGTCGAGGTGCATTGTTTTTTTACCAAGGGGAGATTTTTACACTTAGGAAATTGGCAGGACAAGCTGGTTCTAATATCAGGCTGGCTGCAACGACCATGGAGCCAGGCCTTCCTGGGTGTCTCAGAGGGACGTTGGCTGCTGCCCTAAGGAGCCCTGGTGCTTCAGCAGGTGGCACTGTGATTCCTGCTCACCCACTGTGGGGCTTTTCTGCTCCAAAAGGTATTTTTCTTTTGGATAAGGAATAAAGCTGAGGTTCAGGCTACTTGCGGTCATTCAAAACGCCACGGTATTTTTCAAAATACAGGGGTGCCAGCCCAGGCATCCCAGCCAAATTGCAGCCTGGGTAGCAGCCCACCAGCCCAGAGGTCCACCAGTGATTCCGCTGGGATGTGATTTATTTATTCACTTCCTGTCCTAAAGGAACACCAACAAAGTTGTGCAAATTGTGCACACAGAGTATGCTGGGATCTCTGGTGCAAAAGAAATGGCACTGATTACTAGGTGTGGGTTAGCAACTGCTGGTATTTTTGGAGTGGATCTTCAGATCAGAAGCAAGCAGGAAAGCCATAGCTAAGCAGCTACTAGTCAAGACCACTTTTTTTTGGGTGCTGCTGATATAAACACAAATAAAAAAAGGGGACAAATGCTTCAACATGTCAGTTGTGAAACATTTATTAAGTTAACAAGTCTACACGGACCAGTAACACCATCCTCAGTATCTGGTCCTGGAGCCACTTATGGGTGCAGGCTTTACTCTTGCTTTAGCTGAAGTGTAAGGGAAATCGGTGCTAGTTATCCCACACTGGGCTTTTCCGATCGCCCAACTGGCAAAGCGCGGTAGCAGTGATTCATTTGCTTTTATCTGTTGCCTCAGCTATGGGCTCAAAAGGCAATTATTTGATTGTATTACATCATCAGAGTTTTGTTTGGATAGATGATTTTATGTTTTAAATTCTAATAGAGACCGTCATTGTCCTTTTTTTCATGAGGGACTCCCTTGCCCACAGTTCAAGATTTGGAAAGCTACAGAACTCTTTTCTACCTGCATCCAGATTCACTAGAGCTTTTCTGCCTTCCTCCCTGCTGCGAGTGCTGCATGCAGGGTGCAGCACTCCTGACCCTCACAAAGTGCTATTTGCTTATTTTATCTCTGAAAACAAAACAAATTTCTCTGCGTTTTGTTCTATTTCCTACATGATAGAATCTTTTGTTTTCACTTGCAACCTTTGCAGCTTCCAAGAATTTTTACTCCTTGTGGTTTGTCGAGACGCACAGGGTTCAATAGTCTGCCACCAGGCCCTGGCCCAAGGTCGAGGATTCCCTCCTTTTCCTTCCCAGTATTGTCCTGCATCCTGCAAGGCCCTTCTCCTTACATTGCTGCGGCTGTCGTGACAAAGGGGACTGGCACCAGGCACACTCCTGCTGCCACGGTGACAGCTGCTGAGCACTCGCCAAGCTCTAATGACAATAGCATGACCTCAGATACTTTATTAAGAAAGAAAAACTTGAAAGGGAGGGTGCACTTAAAAGCAGACAATAACACCTCGTTTCAGTGCAATGCATTGTTTTCCCAAGCCCAGGATGAACACGGTTTAATACAATCTTGGCCTATTCTCTCTCAGCCTCCCTCCCTATTTTACACACAGGCTCACCCACATCCATGCTGGACTCAAGTTCACAACAGTAGCTCTGAATCTAAATGTGTAAATAGATGTTACTAACTGTTGGACTCAATACAGGGCCAGGCATCAGAAGCGGGAGTCTACTTTTAATGCTGCTATGACACTCCCTAACTGGTTATTTCTCTATGCTTCAGTTTCTCTGTCTGTCACCATGACAAAGCCTCCTGAGCTACACAGGTCTGGAGGAGAGGCAGGCTGAGAGCTGTGCTGCTGCATGGTGTTGCTGTCCCATGGGGACATGAAAGAGGAGGACCCCGGTAGGTGGGTGCCTGTGTTCAGCTGTGTCTGTAGACTCCTGAGCACAAGGGTCTGCAGCCGTGATGGTCCTGGCAGAGAACCTTTACCTAGAGCCACACAGAAAGCTTGAGAATTAGTAAATAGACTTGGCAGAAGGAGGAAGTAGAGCTGGTCAGAAAAATTCTGACTAAACAAGTTTTCGTTGGAATTTACCGATTCATCAACATCAAAGCACTTTGTGGAGACAGTCCAATTTTGACAAAGTTGCTTCCAAAACCAGGCAGGGCTTGGAAATTGCCTGCCAGGCACATTTTAGAAACCTGGCTATTTTTTTTTTTCTGATTTACACCATTGGTTCCTTAGCAGTTCACCAACTGGCCATTAAGGAGTGTATATTTCCAGGTGTACTGACCCTGAAGTGACTGTCTCCAAGTGAGGAACCCCATGGTGGTCAGGGTCTGTGACTATAGCTTGGTCCACCGGGCAGAGTGCTGCAAGGGTTCATCCAGCTCGTAAACTCCAGGGCTCAGGAAGACTGGCTCTGCATAGTGCCATCAACTTTTATCAGAGGCTCCTTTTTAAATAACAGAGAAATTGTCTGACCTAAGAGTTGCTGTGTTTAATTCTGGGACCTTTTACTTTGAATCTGGAAGAAAAATGTCTGAATTTTCTCTCTTTTATACGCGTGTTCAAATAACTCCATTGATTGAAATGGAATTACTACTCAACTGAATTTGTATAAATTGGAGAAGTTCAATGAATTGCTATATAACGTTTGAAACATAATGAAACCCACTAAAATACCTAGTTAGTTCTCCTCTCCAGTCAGAGTAAACAATTCTTTTGTTTCTTATGGATGACACTAGTGGTAAACCTTAAAAACAAAAGGAGAGGAAGAAGAGGATGAAAAAATACATGCTGGACCTGGTTCTTCTCAAAGTGCAATTCCTCCTTTTTATCCTTTGCAGCTGGGTTTGTGTGTGTGTGAGAGCATGTGTCTGTGAGCGTGTGTGTGTGAGAGAGGGAGAGAGAGGAAGGGTTATTTCACATTTCCCATGATATGTTTTGTTTAGGGTTGTGATAACTTGATTCATTGCGCATAATCTGCCAGCCTTTACAGGGGTTTTCTTGAGCTTCTCTTCATGGGAGGAAAAATAGCTGTTTTTTTTTTTTTTTTTTTTTTTTTCAGTCTAGTATGAACATAGAGAACTGAAGAAGCACAGAAATATGCCATTGCTTTCAGGCTTGCCCATGTCCAGATGTGCATCCCAAGATGTGCTAGCTTTGGGGAACATAAAGCAAACTGAAAGGAACAGGATTTCACTGAAACAAACAGGATTCCACAAAAAGCATCAGACCAATAAAAACTGTACAGAGAGCATTTTCTTTGATAGTACCTACTATTATGCAATTGCACAAATGTACTGTATTTCACAGTATGCTTGTCTTTTACAGCAGACTCTTTTCCTTCTAAATGTATGCTAGTATTTCTTTTTTTTTCAATTAGACACAAGATAATCTTTTAAGTAATGTGTTTATTTTAGCTTTGTTTTTCCCACTCCCCTAGGTCTGCTAGGATTTCTCTCCTATCTTTTTTATGTGCCAATGACATCGGTTGTTGTAAGGTCAGGATCAGAATTCATTGTGGGGGGCAACAGTGCTGTAAGGGCTTGACATGAGATCAGAAGTAATGCTGCAGTGAATTTTAAAAAAAAAAAAAAGAGAAAAAAATAAAGTAGCAAGGCTTATGGTGCCGAAAGCTCTGGGTTTCCCATCCAGACACCATCTGTGAAGCACTTGGGGACAGTGCCTAATGTCTGAGTCATCATATTTGGCAGTCATTTACCCAGTGGTCTGTTTCCCTGGGGGGAGTATTCATTGGGGGAGAAAAGGAATGGTAGAAAGAAGGAAGATAAACTGCCCTTTAGCCCCATGATTTATATTTGGTCAGAGTACCCCTGTTCTATTTTCTTTTACTTGGAATGTATCTTGGACATGTTGTTTCAATATGAGACAATCAGCTGGGCTCTCAAAGGAATGTCCCTGGAGACTCAAAACAGCCTCCCAGTAGGGTAATATGTTCAGCAGAATTCTAAGATGTATTCTCCAACATCTGCAGTCTATTTGTGCCTCCAGAATATTTCCCATCAGCATTTGGGGAATCAAAAGGCGCTTTGAGAGATGGTCACCAATTCTCCACACTGCATGATAACTTGTAAAATGTTTACTTCTTTAAACTTCTACTGATCTGGTGGTTTATTTGTTTCTTTCTTTCCTTCTTTCTTTCTTTTTTTTTTTTTTTTTTTAATTTTTTTTTTTTTTAAGAAACTAACAGCAGAAGGACATGGAAATACACTTTAAATTATCCTTTCATATGAATGGGTTCTGAATGTAGTAGTAACCTCCTGGGAAACAAGAAGACCTAAGAGTCATCATGGACAACACAGTGAATGTCTGTTCTGGGTGTGTGAAAGAAAAAATTACTTATTAGACTGCATGTTAGAAGTGGGTAGACAATCACATGGAGAGTATTACATGTTGCATCTAAGATACCATGTCCTCTTTTTGATTACTACATTTGGTTTTATTAATCCTATCTAAAAAAAGACAGGCGCAGAACTAGAAAGAAACTCCAGGCAGGCAGTGAAAATATCAGAGAACTACAGAGAACATATTTCTTGTAAGAAAAAAGTGAAGAGATTAGGATTATTTACTCAGGAAAGTAAAAAGAACAAGAGAACATATAGCACGTGTCACACAAGAAACAATTGTTAGTAGGCAGAAAGCCAACTTAAAACTCCTTTTCAGCCTTCCCCAGTGATATAGGAATTAGGAATGTTCAGAAACAAAAGGAAATAATAGTTGACACAATGTGTAATCAATATGCGGGCATCAATTTTGCAGGATATCATTTATACAAATAACAAAGTTGGCTGAAAGACTGAGAAAAATATCTGGCACAAATATTAAATGAAAATGTCATCTAGGTAAGATAAAAATAAATCCATCTAGCTTTATTCAGCAGGGCATATAAAGGTAAGAAGATAGATGAGCATATTACCGTGACAATGGGAGGATAAGGGATCGTGTGTTTTCATGGCAGAGGGTCTCGCAGTCACCTGTCGGTATTCACAATCTGTTTGTATGACACTGATTTCTACTCAATTGCAGTGACTGGGAGCACTTAATAATTCTTAATAATTAAGAAATTGTTTCAATTCTTTCCCACTGTTAGTCTTGCTCATGAACAATTTCATAGCTGGTAAATGACATTTCATATGCACGAAAGGAGGCTTTTGTCTGTGAAACAGTGACAGAGAGAAATTATGGGCAGCTCTGCTCTAGCATTGCTCTTATCGGCTGTGTGTGGAGGCAGACTACCAAGCTCGGTGGACCAGAAATAGGTATATTATGGCATTCTTCTATAGCAAGGCAAAATAAGCAAGCTGTGGCACTGCTTATGAAGCACATGAACTCACACCAAACAATAAAGAAAACATCTAAGGTTTTGATTTCATTCATCTTTTTTTCTGAAATCCTTTTTCTGTTTCTGTTCTGTGAAAGCCAAATAAAAGCAACAAATAATAAAAAATCCCTAAACAAACAGTTGGGACTTTGACTTGCGAAACTGTATTTGCATGTTTGTTCTGAAGAGGTTCCCATAGCCGGGTTCTGACTTTTATCTATCCCCACAGGATGTACTCCTACACTTTTTCTTCCAGGGTCCCATGCTTCCTGTGGGTGTTCCCACAACTGCCAATTCAGACAGCTCGAGTCTGGAATAGGCTTTGCACAATCCTGAAGATGCTATTCTTTCACTAAGTCAAGTGATTCCACACAAAAATATGGCAGATGTTTAGCATCAGGAATCAAAACAGCATTTTCGCACCACACAGCACATTCTTCTCTTCCTGATACCTTTCATTTCCTCTCTACAGGATATGGGGCAATTTTCCTCTTTTGCTGCTGTTCATGTGAACTCAGGAATCTGTGAATTGTACCAGAACATTTGAATTCCCATGTAATCTCTGAGATGTAAAGGGGATTGGTTCACTGATGTCTCGTGCTTCATTTTTTTCCTGCCTAAAAGATAAATACAGCGTTTGAAGAGAGGTAATAACACTGGATTACTTCTCGTCCTTGATTTTCAACTTCTGTGATTTTCAACACCTGAAAACCAAGAGCTTCTGAACACAATCTGTGCTTCAGAATAAGCATAACCATGGGCCAGAAATGTCTAAATGGCCATTAAATGTATCTGCAGAGGGGTCTGCAAGTCTTGGAGCTAAAGAAAGCCAGATTCACTGATGATGGAGATTAATATTCCTAATTATGTCAATGGGTAGATTGAAACTGATATTTCAGCCACCTGTGGCCTTGGATTATCCTGTGGCATCCTTTTAGGTAGTCTGACTGAGCTCTGCATGTGGCCTTCTTCACCAGACTTTTCAGCTGCCTAGAGAGAGGCATGTCGGTGGTGTGCTGAGCCCAGCTCAAACTGTTCCTTACCTTGTCTCTGGAGTCCTTCAGCACTGTCCAGTGAAAGGGTTGCTGCGATACTGTATTTCCCACTGGAAAATGTCAAAGTACACTTATGTAGTTCAGGGTGAAAAGCACTTGGGAAAAGCTGTGCCGACCAGTCCCGATTCCAAGCAGCAAAAAGGAATTAATTAATTTGCAGTTTGATTCTCTGTCACAAAGACCCTGGGTTTTCCGCACATTTTGGGTTTAGCAATGTGACACACTGTGTTAAAGCATTAGACATAAAAAAATGAACACATTGTGTAACCAAGGATAAAAGAACTGCATGGCCGTCACATAAATTCTTTAAGCCAGTGATTGAATTACTTTCTTTGCCCCCCATTCACTATATTACTTCATCAAGAAATTATAAGATCTTTCTCTCCTCATGATGGATCAGAGACCAAAGTAAATATGAGGTACATTGCAAACTCATCACTGTGTGCAATTCTGTTACCAATCCTCATTCCTACTAAGAATTTACACTATTCTGCCTGTGTTAGGAAAATCTTTAAGGGAACCTTTACCAATTTGGAAGCTCCAGAATTCATGCAGAATTGTCCTCTCTAGTTTTTAATACAGTTTTGGGATAAAGATTATTTGAAATCCTTCCAAATCAGCATTTTAAACAATGTAACACTCTCCCCCAAAAATGCCTGCTTTCTCTGAAAATGCAGTTTTGGTTTAGAAGATTTAACATCTTCTGTAGACTATAGGATTTTAAAAGCTTTACAGAAATATTTGGTCTTTTGCCCACTTTTGGAAAGGGGTGGGATGGGACATTTTCAGACAGCTATGCAAAATAAACCCCGTTTACACCAAACCCTTAATATAAACATATCAAGCACAAGCTTAGCAGCTGTATAGAAGTCAGCAGAGAGAGTGGAAAGACTTTTGAACTTGTATTTCCAAATTGGACAGAACTGAAAGTCTTACTATTGGTGGTAGATGAAGGATAGACAAGACCAAGCATACTTCAGTTTTGTCTTGTATGGTTTCCCCTCCAACTTCTGGAGCTGGGGGAGAAGTGCTACACAAACCCATATGGCAGATTTCCTACCCAACGCTTCCCATACATGATGGGCAGCCTAAATGGCCTTTACGTTGCTTTGACTGTCCAGAGAAGAACCACTACAGTTTTTATCAAGCAACGTAACAAAAGGGCAGCAATGTTGCAGGAAGAAACAGTTCAGCGCTTGGCCTGAATTTTGCAGAGATCCCCTACCAGACACTTGTTCTTTCCTTCAGGTTTCTCAGGAACATCTCTAGAAGCAATGCTGTGGACAGTGTGTCATACAGTGTGAGCATCCTGGAGGAGAACGCAGGTCCTGTTCTGCACAGCTTCCTCCACATAGCTCTCTTTTTTCTCTTCACACTTCCCAGAAGAGAAGTCTGTGAAAGGTGGGTTGAATTTTAAAAACAGAACTGCTAACCTCAAATGCCAGCTGCAGCACCAATACTCAATGAAAATTATGTTTTTAACACCTGAGGTCCCATACAGGCTAGGGAAGTATGTGTGTTAAATTCTGTATAATTAGTCTGTGCTTCTCCTGACATCTGGGTACTGCAGATATTCTCTGTAGTGTTTCCACAGGTACACATGACTTCCAGACACTGAATTTCTTCATTTAGTATTTTCTTATTCTTTTATTCACTTGAAAATTACTGCATTTGCATTGATTTCACCACATAATTAGTGACTATCCAGTGATCACTTTGCCATGATAGGACTGATCTCCAATAGATGAAGAGACTCTCATCACCGAGAGGAGGTTACCAAGGAGTGCAGAAATTCTCTAAAGTCCAGACTCTTTAGAAATATTTTTGAAATGTATTTCTTTCTGGAAGCTTTTCCAAACTGACTGTTTCTTTACTTTTTCTTTACAAGGTTAAAAGAAGAACTAAGGGTCACTATTACACTTCATTCTATACTTTTTTTTTATTCTGTAAGATTTCTTTTGAAAATCCAGTGCACTCCGGTTCACTGTATTCACTCATTATGCTTCTGTATTTCAGATCCCTTATATGGATTTGCTAGAGGCAATAGGAGCCACAAAAGGCCTTTCTCAGAAACAGAGATTGCAGATGACCCCATGCTGAGGAGAGAGGATGCAAAACAAAAAGCTTCTGAGGTACCCATGTGGCACCACATGAAGCTTTGGCAGGTTTGTGACACTTCTGTTCTGATTTGAAATATGGAAGGTGCATATTCCTAGAGTTTCCTGACAATATAAACATTGTATAGCACGTACTATTACAGACACAGTTTTACACTCGGTAAAAATTAGGTGTGCGTCTTTCAAATAAGTTTTTCTTTCAGTGTGGATTTTCCAGGATGCGAAGCAATACAAATGATATTCCTAAATTGTCATTCTTCTCTACAAGATGATTTCTTAACAGTCAGTAGGAAACATATTTTTCTTTTACTGAAAGTGTAGCCCCTTAAGTTAATTAATTGATTCAACTCTTCTGTGCAATCATCCATTTTAACATATATGGTGAAAAAAAATAAGTCACATGCCTTTCTAGATTTGTGATTAGGAAAAAAGTACTTTCAGTCTTCTTTCTGATGTAAATACTGCAGCTGGATCTTTTCTGCTCTTCTCTAAAGAACCTCTTTAACTTTTTGACAAATATTGGCACTTTAGCTAGTGTTCATGGTTCTTGTGAGCAGGTATGAGGAACAGAATAGAACTTTATAGACCTAGACCATATAGCAGTTACAATAATGTCTAGTTTTAGTAGATAGTAATACTGTGACTAGGTCCTCAGCAATAAACTCAGCTGGTTATTTGGTCAACAGAAGTGCTATACTGGCTGCTAATTACAACCCTGTGTTGGATATTGTGCCAAGTACATGTTCTCAGTATTAGCCCAGAAGGCACTGGTTTTCAAAAGAGAAAAGCTCTTCCAGAAAATTCTGTTGCGAGACTGGTGCCTGAGACTAAAGGCACCACACAACAGCTTAAAAAAGCTGTGGCACCTCCTCTTCCTTCCTAATCATTTGGATGTCTTTTTCCTTAGGGAGCATTAGCGGGCATTGACTAACATACTTGGAAGAAAGTATGTCAGAGAACACAGGCTCTGTGAACTAGTGTTTGAGTTGATCTACGTGGGGATCAGTCATGAACTAGCAAGGCAATGGGGTCACGCATTTTACAAGATAGGAAAAAAAAGTAAATATTACTAAATAGCTATGATGCCATGGAAAGGGCAAAAGGTTATGAAAATGATTAGCTTGAGGGAAGAGTCATGTATATAGAAGGATGGAAGCACTTGGCTATTAAGTGTGTGGCATTCCATGGCTGTGATATCAGAATTCCCAATACCAGCCGGCTTCCCTTTTCAGAACTCTTCAGAAAATGCCTAAATTTCCCATAAATAAAAAAGAAAAAAAAAAACAAACCAAAACAAAACAAAACTCCCTGGGAAGTAGGAAAAGTTTTTGTTCTAGAAGACAGGACCACTGTTCAGTTGCATGGACACAGCCTCATCAGTGCAGGTTAATATTTAAAGGCCCCAAAGAAGATTTCTGCTTTTTCTTTGAATGTTTGAATACATTTTTCTCTGGTATTTTGGCTGGACCAAATAAGAAGGCCTATGCTGCTTTAAGGTAAAGGAATGTAACCTCAATGATTCATTTCTGTTTTGTTTACTGCCAGCTATGAGTTTTATTGTGTATTTTTAACCATCAAATTCCTAATACTCTCTATTTTAAGGAAAAGATCTTGTGGCTTTATTTAGTAGATCTGCTCTGGCTGGGTATGTATCTGCTTGGATTAGTTGTGAGGCCTATTTCATACAGTGTATACTGTAAAATATGCTGCTGTCTCTATCTGGCTGCTCTGAATCTTGATGTGCAATCCTAAGAGGAGACCTTGGACACTGCAGTTCCCTTTGTGTCTCTTGTCTCTTTTGAATTTCAGTCCTCTTGTAGGAGCCTTGTGGACAACTGCCCTACTTATTAGATAGAAACAAGTGATTTTGTAGATTGTCTTTTTTCATATAGTATGCTTCTTTGCATGAATTTGCCTTGGATAGCATTATTGGCTAGTGAAGGGTATACAGTAAGTGCTCTACCTATTGTAAGCCTTCCATATAATGTGAAAATGTTGTTGGTAGAATGGCTTCAAAGTGGTAGCCTTGGTAGCCTTTGATGTCCCAACTGCCATCATGTAAATTCATACCTGTCCCCATTTAAGTTTGTAGAGAGAAAAGCATGTGAAAATGTAAAAAAAGAAATAATTTAGTGCATTTATGTGGATGGAAAGTGATGTTCCATTAGCATGCATCCTGGTCTCGGCTGGGATAGAGTTAATTTTCTTTTAGTAGCTGATACAGTGTGTTTTGGATTTAGTGTGGGAATAATGCTGATAACACACTGATGTTTTAGTTGTTGCTAAGTAGCGTTTATCCTAAGTTAAGGATTTTTCAGTTTCCCATGCTCTGCCAGCAAGCAGGTGCACAAGAAGCTGGAAGGGAGCCTGGCCAGGACAGCTGACCCAGACTAGCCAAAGGGATATTCCATACCATAGAACTTCACGTTCAGTATATAAACTGGAGGGAGTTGGCTGGGGGGACAGATTGCTGCTTGGGGACTGTCTGGGGATTGGTCAGCGGGTGGTGAGCAATTATATTGTGCATCACTTTTTTTTCCCCCCTCTTTGGTTTTATTTCTCTCTCGTTATATCTCTTTTCATTACAATCATTATTATTGTATTTTATTATTATTATTACATTTTATTTTAGTTATTAAACTGTTCTTATCTCAACCCATAAGATTTTTTTTCCCAGTTCTCCTCCCCATCCCATTGTGAGGGGGGGGAGGAGTAAGTGAGTGGCTGCATGGTACTTAGTTGCCAGCCGGGCCTAAACCATGAGAGCATGGATGGACATGCTGTGGTTCTGTTTACTGTCTAAGAAGAAGATACTTCACCTTAGGGTCTTTTATCCTGTTTAATTACTGCCACTTCTCAGTGTCCCACTCACTCATTTTGGATTTTCTCAGGCATTGACCATTCCACTGCAATGCCAATGAGCCTTGGCAAAAGGAAAAAACCCAAAACAATACAGTACCAGTTTTACAAAGCTTTATATCTTGAAAGTCATCAGTGCTGCCATTGTTGTTACCTGCTTCCTGGTGTAGCACTGAGAACAGCCATCTAAACCCCCAGCCCCTCTGGCTTGTTGGGGCAGACAGCTGCAGCAAGAATTCCTCTTCAGGCAGTGCAGTGGTGCAGACTGCCAAGGTTAATCTCCTGTGTGCTAACCTACAGGGCCTCTGCGTGTGAGAAACATGAAAGTACGACCACTTTCCAATGAATGATCTAAGGAAAATTACATAAATGAAAATACAGCAGAGTCCGGTCATCTGTAGTTATAAATAACTTCTGTTGTTTGGTTAGCTGGAATCACACAAACATGCTATTGTTAGGACCCACAAATGTATACATACAGAATTTGAAATGGGAATAATGTAGAAAATGAAAAGAGTAGTTAACCAGATAAATGCTTGTCTCCTTTCTTATATTCTGTCAATCTAATAGATAGGCATATAAAGACCTACGCTGCTATCAATATCTTGACCCTTGGCCTTCACGAGATTCACAGCTTTTTCAGTGGGAAGTGCTGCTTTGATTGACTGACTTGCTACAGAAAAACGTCAAACCAAGACTTCTGCAAAAGGCAGGCATGAGTCTTCCTCTTGCTTTAGGGGCAGGAGTTGAATTACAGTAGGGGGAGTGGGTGGGGAAGAGTGGTAACAGCAGAAATCATCCTTACAGGAGAAAGAGGAAACTCAAATTGCTTTGCAGCTCAGATCAGCTTTTCTCTATTCTTCCCCCACCCTTCTTGCGAACAATAAGTCAGTTTGCTATCTCCTTTTCCTTCCTTCCCTTTCCCTCCCTGCAATACTTGGCCTGGGAACAGGGTGAAGGGGGTTGTTTGCAGTAGTACCCGCAGCAAGCAAGAGGGTAGAGGTCCCTTGGCCAGGGAAGGGCTTGGAGGATACTGCCGATAGCCACCAGCTTTCTAGTCTGGAAGGTAGGGAGTGATGAGTATTTCTGATACACTGCAAAATGGAAGAGTAGTTAAACAAGCACTGGGAAGCCAAGGGAGTGAGCTGAGGCTGTGTAGTTGGGCCAACTAGGATAACTGAGTGAGGAAATTGATAGACTGTGTGATGGACAGGCCTGAGGTTCAGGCTCTACAGTAATTGCTTATTTAGATTGCGATCAACTTTTGATCTGGGGGATGTCACCTAACACAAGAATTTCAAACACTGCAGTAGTATGTTCAGGACTTCTCAGATGTGCTGCCCTGTGTTATGCCACATGCTCTAGTAAAACATGCTGCCTGCACCTCACCTTGATACAGCTTTTTGCGCCTAAAGGCAAAGAAGACACTCCTCCTCTCTTCCTAAGAACTGAGGGAGACAGAGCTGAAAGCTGAATAAAGGCTGGGAAACAAGAACCTGAGCATACATGAGGGCTGCCTTTTCCAAGAGAAGGGCAAGATAGAGAGAATAAGTCGATCTGGCCCCAGGAAGTTTCTGTTTGTTCCTCTTCCCTTCTGCCTTGTGCAAATATCACTTTGCTGTCTTAATTTTTGGCCTTTCTGCCCTTGTCTTGCAGACCTGTGGAGTGGGAAGTCGGGCAGGCAGGCCACAGCCAGAAGAGAAACCGGAGGAGGATGTGGAAATAATTGGAAATCCCTGGGTTCCAGAAAGTCAGCAAAGAACATGCCAGCACCCTTAAGCTAAGGAGGGACCTGGGAGAGGGTGCAGTTTGCATATTTGGAAGGAGAGAGGGAAGTGTGCGTTAATAAGACAGTGTGAAGGTCTGTGAACTGCAGGAGAGGCATTCTAGGTGGGAACCACACCCTGTCTCTAATTCCCTCATCTAATCTGGCTGCAGCAGAAGCCCACACAGAAACTCTTTTTCAATCCCCTTTACTGTCAACCGGCTCCACACTGCTTTTGGGCTCTGCAAATGACCAAAATGGGAAGCATGGGTGGTTTATGCGTGCTGTGTTTTGTGTCAGGTTATAAAACTTTGAAGCTGAAAACTTGTTTTTAAAATGTAATTTACTCGTGTGAAGAACAGCAAATTTGCTACCCTGAAACAGCTCCCCTATCAGTCAAATTATCAAATGAAAATGGCTTATTGGACTAATGCAGGGAAAAAACCAAACAACTTCTTAAGAAACAGGCTGTACATTTAAAAGATTTATATTCTGCTCCCTCGAGAACAATGCACAAGAAATATGGATGTTCCCAGCTCTGCTGGCTGCCATGCAGCCTGATGGCTTTTGTCACACTCTGGCAGTGGCAGAGAGATATGCTCTAGGCCAAGCAAAAGAGTTTTAGCTTGCTTTGAAGGGCACTTGGTTGGAGCAGGAAAGCTCTTTCTCAGCCCAAGACTTCAACGGGTTATTTCATATGTCAGTTCAGCCAGTGCAGAGGGAGTGGAAATCACCCCCAAATGTCCCTTCCTGGAAAGTCCTCTGGAAGGGGGGCTTCCCAACTTTAGAGTCCTGCCAAAACATCCTACTTCTCCAAACCCTTCCAGAAGAAATACATTGTAGGATTGTGCACAGTTCCTTGGGATACTCATCTGGGAAAAATTAGGATAATTTCTTTAGCCAGGCATTGTGGCTGGGGCAGGGAGAATCAGGGAGCCACATGACCCCTTTTTCACATATTTGTCTGCCTCTTCTTCATGGCTGTGTAGGATGGGGGAATCCATCCTCTACTATTGTGCCACTGTAGGCTTACACAGAGCCCAATGAACCATTCTGTTTGCCCTCAGGCTCCTTCAGCTCACTTGAAAGCAAGCAAAAAAGCCACTCTTGTCTCCTGCATGGAAGCTGCTCAGCAGGAGAAACAGGGAAGAGGTAGCAGCTGCTTACAGCTCTCCCCTTCTGCATCGGAGCTGCTCACTGGCTCTGAGGTGCAGGGAAAGGGTGATGGGAGTCAGCTGGGGAATGCGATGCCCTCTACATCCTTCCTGTAGTGACAAGTCTTATTCAAACACTTCAGTTGAAAAAGCTCAGAGTGCAGCTCCAGGAGAATGCTTTCAATTCATAATCAAATATGTGGCAATAACAGATGGATTAAACAAACAAATGTGAGGGAAGATGAGGTACATGCTCAAACACCCTGGAGTGTATTCTGGGAAGAAGACACTCACTTTCTACGTGTTATTTCTCATTCAAGGAAATCTATGGGCAGGTGAACTTTGGGACCTTCTTCACTGTGCTCAGAAAATGCATTGCAGAAAGAAGCATCTCTATTTTTATTTTGTTTTAGTGGGGAAACATTTCTCGTGCCCTTGCATTCTTTGAAGCTCTTCCTATCCCTGATGCATTACTGCATTACTTCTCTCCTTCTTACATGAGGAAACTGAGCTTGGCTTTCTGAACAGCACTAATACTACCCTGTCACTTTGCCAGGAGTGCAGCCTGTTGAGTGGAGCACTGGCACAGCAACCCCAGTGTGCATTAGCGCTCTGCAGGCCTCATTGTGTTACACTCCTCACAATCACTGCTCTGCAAGCTCTGCATGGGGCTATTCTCTCTGCTTGTGCACAGTGTTACCACTGTGCCTCCAGCCAGCTCCATTGTTTTGCTGGTGATGATAATACATAGGTTTTTCCAGCAAAGAAAGCCTCCAGGCAAGCTGGGAGGCTTCTCAAAGCACAACGGGTTGGTTGCCAGACAAACAGCAGAACGCTTGAGGAGTCTGTAAAGATTTATCGTCTTAATGTGCCTGTGTTTCTATTGCTCAGGACTGTATATGAGACTTAAAACCTGCAGCAGACACGTGTATGTTGATAATGAATAAGAACTCGAGGAAGATTTTTAAGGTGAACTTTCTCAGTTCAATCTTGTTAATCAGTATAGGGTTATTGAACAGAGCATCTCATCAGTTGGTAGGCCTGTGAAATGATAGTGACAACTGAAGCACAGCATTGTCTTGAAAATCGTGTTTTAAATTCATGGGAAAATGGCATATACATTATAATAGGAGAATTCCCTTCTACTGTCTGTGCATTCAGAGATCTCTGACCTTTAATTTGTTTTCAAATGTGATCAGTTTCTTCCACCTGCCAGCCAGCCACAGATGCCATATTGTACCAGCAGTGAGGTAAAGGACAGAACAAAGCATAGTCAGTTTGAGGAAATGGTAATGTAGATTTCAAATCAACAGCAGTAGTTTAATTCTAGAAACCACGACAAAACACTTTTTTTTTTTTCCCCCGAGTTCGGTCTTGGAGCCTTGTTTTGAAAGCAGAACATTTTCTTGGCATGCCTCTGCTGATTTCTTAAATGTGCCAGTGGAGGAAACATCATGCTTCTGTGTCTTCAGCTTCTTTGTAATAAGATCCAGTTAAACAACTAAAGACATTAAAAATTCATTAGAGCATTTCAATGTTGCAGTCAATGAGACCTGTTGTTTATCAAAGCATTTCCAGCCAAATAAAAAGTCTTTTTTAAAAGCATATAGTGGAAGACATTTGTTCAGAGTCCTTTGTATAAAACTGATTTATATGCAAATCATTTTCATAATTCTCTGATGCAGCAGTAGGCAATGATAGGTACAGGGCAGATCTGTGAGAATACACCTTAGCTCCAACTGCCAAAGTTACCTTTAGGTCAAACAGCACAGGTGAATTACATCACAGTACTGGGGCGGTTCTCAGCAATAAAATAAGTTAATTGCAAACACTTCATTATTATCTTCATTGTGAAGCACTGTTAGTGTATCTAGAGGTCTACAGGTGAAAATACTGTGAGGCGAATTCTGTTCTGATTTTCTACTGGCGTCTCAAAAAGAAGAACTTGGGTGATTCATATAAACTATTATGGCAAAAATTATTCTTACTTCTGACACTACTCGAAACATAGGAAGGTTTGGATAAATTGAGATTGTATTGGCAAGGCAAATGTGCCACAAGAAAATAATATGTCAGGTCTGATTTTGAATACACTGAATTGTGTCCTATATATAGATTTCTGGAGCAGCAGCAGGTTAACTGATATTTAATTCCTGTTCAACTGAATGGAATGTGACCAAAATGAGTGCTGAAATAGCTGATGCAGTTTCCCATCATCCAGAAACTTGCACAAGTTTAACTTCAAAAGGTACTATCATGGAAATTGCTTTTTGGCTGTTCAGTGTGATTTCAGTTTTACCTCTCCGTGTGGTTACTGGGAATGCTAGCTGGGAATCTGAAGTTAACTACAATGTCGTGGTACAATAAAAGTTAAGCCACTGCATTAGATCTGTATGACCTTTCACAGGAATCTAGATTGGAGGTGACAGACAACCTGACAATTGAGTTAAGATCATGTTGGTAAGGAAAAATAACATGAGGTTTGCTCCGATTCCTGTCAATCTAAATACAGCGGGGTCTAATATTCTTATTTGAAGGACTGTTATTTTTCTAAATCTATTTGAAAGGGAAATGGACATTTATACTTGGAAGACTGAGACCCATTTGAATTTACGAGATTTCAGTATTTTAAGATTTAAATAAGGTTTAAAATGTATGCTTATCTTATGATATAAAAGCTGTGGTTAAACTTAGAACATAATGTTTCTCCAGATGTTTACATACATGAGCCAAACTGAGAAGATGACTGTCAAATAATTTGATACCCAGCTTGGGAGAAAACCTTGGTTGAAATCTGTCCCGAGCTGTGAATCTTTAAAAAGAGTGATCTTACATGGATATTATTTTTCAAGGGAAGTCTGAAAAGACTTTGTAGTCTTACAAGGACGTACTTTATATACACTTATTAAATATGCACTCTTAAACTTCCTAAGAAAGATACAAAAAGACAGAGTACTACTTTCAATAGTGTGATTTAACCCCAGCAGAACATGCTCCGTTCTCTAAATTTTTTTCTTGCATTCAGAAAGTTCTTCTTGTCAAACGTACAGAAGCTTCCAAAGCTTCCTTTTCTTGTAAAGATGTGCCTGACCTTATCTTCTGTAATAGGCTCTATTTTGGCTAACGCTCTATTTACATAGGAATGCAAGCATAATTAAATGCTGACAGCAAGAGGTCTATTTGAGTGGAATTTGAATGAATATCTTACAGCAATGTGGTTAACAAACCTTATAAAAATAAAAAAGAGAAGCTACGCCCTCACACACTGGGCAGTGTTAGTAGAGAAGGGTTATAATGTCCTGGAGTGGAGGTATGTAAACAAAGAGGTGGCAGTGTTAGGTCTGTGGTGAGCAACATAAACAGCATAAAGAAGCCTTCTAAACAAAATCTCCAGCTGATCAGTGGAGCCGACCCACCACAGGCCTTCAGAGCTGCTGAGAAGGCGAGATGCATTTCTAGAAGATGCCTGTGTGTTCCCAGCAGTAAGGAAGTCAGGGAAGACGTGTTGAGAGTTGAGAGGTAATGTTCAGTCATGGGGCTGCGAGCAGGTGTGACCTCCAAAGGCAGGATGGATCTGGAAGCTGTAGAGGGCAGGTATATCAAAGGGCTGTTAGCAGCGCTTGGCCCTTCCACACCCCAGACATCAGAAAAGGAGAAGTGGTCCCGTTAAGCAATTTAGCAAAACATTAGACATTCTCTGTCAGGGAAGAACAGAGCGAGGGAAATCCTGACCCCACTAAAATCCATACGGATGTCACAGCTGATTTCAGAGAATAGTAAAATAGTAGATTATTGACTGCAAACTACCTATCCTTTTTGCTAAGTCTTTCTAGCTCAAACTATCTGTGTGTGGTTTTTTTTGAGGGCACAGAGAGGGATGGATACTTCTCCATCCATCTTTCTCTTCTAAATTCTCCCCTTGCCTGTTATGCTAGAGTCAAAAAACAATTTGTGTTCTTCAAGTCACACGTGGATGCTTAAGAGCAGTGGTCCATGAAGGAAATATTGATTTGTGCAGTGTTGTGTATCTTCCTAAGAAAGGAGAGTAGGCCCAGTTACCTTCTTTTTTATGTCACAGGCCATGAAAAGTAGCACTAAGGGCTAAGCATGATATGAGCTGTCATGAACACATGCAGCTGTTGTATTTGATTGTGATGAGTGGTAGAAAAAAAGTCATATTTTCCCTTAAGAATGTGTTTATTGGTTGAAATGCTATATCCAAACCTAGAATTTTCTATCGGTTAGCTGAAATAGGGGGAAAAAAATAGTTATAGCAATACTTAAATAGGTGGTTATTTTTGCTTTTGCTCTTGTTAATATACTTATTGACTGTTGCCAATGTTTTAAATCTATCTATCTGTATAAAGTTGGGCATTTAAATCCATATTTCAACTTACAAAGAAGTGGTCGTATTTTCCAAAGTACTGAGACTGAGAGACTTCTTGAAAAATGATTGTAGAATCATCAGTTGAGGTGCTGACATGATTGCATGCAGATAGATGTGATCTCCTCCGCTGCAAAAGAAGTTGTCCATATAGAAACCAGATCCATTCCTGATTCCATTCCAGAAACTGTATAGGTACATTGATGCAGTGCTGAGTTGAAGCTATTAAGACATGATTTTTGCCTACATATATATCTTTATAGAAGTGACTTCATATAACATCAAGGCCTACCTGCACTGAGATACCTGCATTGGAGAATCTAGCTTTGTCTCACATATTTAAAAATATGAATCTCAGTCCTGAATTAGGTGTCCAGAGAAGTAAAATGCAGGCAAGTCTCCCAAGCACAGCTAAAACCTAATGTGCTGTGTGTCTCAGCAGCAATAGGCTGTTAGTGAGTGACACCTGGGTCAAGAACAAAAGATGTAGAATCTGTTTTCAGAAAAATCTAATGTTATAGTATTTAACATTTCTTTCTAGCTGCACTTATACCTTCTAAATAGTGAAGTATTTAATAGCATATTTTATATCACTGCCTTTATATGGATTATTGTGCAGTGGATTAAATTTAGGAGACTGTACAAGCTTCTCCTTTCTTTGTAGTTGACTGATAGCAGCAATTTGTCACAATTTCCATCACAGGCCACATGATTAAGATCAGAGTCAAGAACTCGACTGTGCACATCTCAACCACTGGGACCATTGCTGTGCACTGAGATAACCAAAAAAGGTAGAGACTGAAAGAAGACAGTGTAATTTGAAATTAATCAAGATGTAACAACTCCCTTTTGTAGGCTGTGGTTGGGAATTCTCAGCTGAGCTGAGTGTGCCAATGGCTGAATCACAGTTGCTGGCCCCTTCACTCTCTGACCTAATGCTGTGCTCTTCTCACAGCTGCTGAGTTGCTGATAAATCCTCTGCAGCCTAAAACCTTGGGTTGCCTGAGGTTAACGGAGCACTGACAGTTTGCACCAGTTAGAAGGTCTGTCCCTGGGTGTCTGAACCCTACAGGGAGCGTTCTTTTATAATGAGCAGGATGTTTAGGGGAACTGTAGGGATGGTGATCCGAGGATACTGGGGTGAAATGAAAGCCAAGACGCGAATGCTAGTTCCTTTGGTAGCAGCTAACACATTTCCTGACTGCTGTGCTGTCCATGTAACTTGAAAAGAATTTTGAATGAGTCTGTGGCAGAATAAACTCTAGTTAATGAGATCATGGGAGAGGGCTTTTTTTCCTTGATGATCAACTGTTGTCTTGTCTGGTGGTAATACATACACGACAGCCACAAGCAGTGAAATAGCTTAACATTGCCAACATTTACTGAATCCCAGGCTCTTGTTTCCAAGGGCCAGCGAAGTGCAAAGGCCATGTAGTTCAGAGGAAGAATAGGCAGGTTGAAAGGAAACCATTGTTTCTCCCTTCTCGCTTGGGCTTTGCAGTGTTTCTGAAAACATTTTAAACTCTCTGTAGAGTATTTCAGTTAATCCTTAGAGAGCAATAATAAAGGTCTAGGAAAAGTGCACAAAGGAAAAGATAGGATGTTTTCAGTCAGAATAGCTGTACTTGGTAGGAAGATCTGCTTCTGATTAACATGCCAAGAAAGTACTTAGGTTGAAAGAGAATTTTACTAGACACTTTTAAAGGAAACTGTTTAGAAAAATGTCATGTACTGACCTCTGAGAAGGATCTGCAGAATCAGTATTTCCTTCCAGTTCATTCTGAGGTTTCCACCTTTCTTCCCTGTCATGTACTCAATAGCAATAATAATAATAGCAATACTTTCAGTGCTGCAACACTCTCTACTTCAAAGCACTTCACAAGCACTGGACTAGATTCAGTCTGGTCTTCTATGGATATAAACTTTGTGTGAAATCCTGGCTCCATTATAGTGAATGGCAAATTTCCCACTGACTTCAGTGGGGTTGCGATTTCACTCACTCCTTGTCAAAGAATTTGGGCAAGCCTTCTGAAAGAGGTGAATGTGATAGCTGAAGGGAGATGAAACCTCTCTACATTTCAGGGGAACACATAAATTCTCAAAATGGAGGACAGGCACATCCAGACTGTAGGGGAATGACAGAGGGAAAGAAAGCCAAACCTATTCATCTGCCATTGTGCTTCCTTTTCCTGTTTCTTTTTCCTTAGGTCAAGAGTTAGGATGATTCTCTGCTTTTGTTGTGCCCTTAAATTTATAAGTCTCTTGCATTTATATAAATGACTAGGGAGAAATAGCTGCTTAACTCACTAGCTTGGTTGATTGGTCAATAATTGTAGTTTTCCAGTACTTTCACTTAGCATTGTCATTTGCAGTTGTTCACATCAGAACATTCAAGGTTTATGCCCCTTTACACAGGGGCAAACCAGTCAGGAGTCAGACCCTCGCTCATTTGCATGATCAAATGTGTTTTGCTTTTTAATGCTTAAAACTCTGCAAGTATCTTGAATATTTTTAGTTCTTATATAACATTGCTGAGTGAAGAAAGCTTGTAAAGTCTTTTTGGGCCAAAAAAGATGTTGTATATTTCACTGAAGCATAATTAGATATTGAAAAATGTTAAGTGATTATTTTGTATGAATAAACACTGCTTTTAATGATTCATGATCACGAAGAAATTGCTAACCATATACAATGCTGAAGAGAAGGCATAGCACTGAATATCAAAACTGAACAATGAGGAAGATATGTTTAAAAATTAGTTGAAACATTAAGCGGTGTCAGCCAAGTTATATTCACTCCTTCTGATCAGGACTCTGTACCTGAAATCCTTATTCAAGGGAGAACTTGTATCATGTTGACATCTGTCTTTGCTTTTGACTGATCTGACTGAGCCTTTCTATCCTCCCGGGTATATAAACCCCATCTGTCCAACAGTGTCGGTTACCTGAGCTGCTCTCTTTTTCAGCCTCCAGTTGGTACCTCTTGAACATGCCAAAGAGTAGTACTGACATCTTGGGCTTGGGTTTTTTTGTTGTTTTTTTTTTTTTTTTCTGCTCTTCCATGTGTGTATCTTATTACATGGAAGTATGCTGAGAGGTAGTTTGCCATGTAAAAATGTGATGAAAATTGAAGGAGGACTTCAGGTTTTGGCCACAGTTCTTCTATCTTTTTGCTATGTATAAGGCTTTATGGCACAGCCAGAAAGGAATGTGGAAACAGCTGAAAAGTAAGCTGCTCTTCTCCTCCTTAGGTCTAAATTAATAATTTCTCTGCATATTTTGGAAAACTTGCTTTCCAAATTTGAGCTTCACAGACCTTGTATTTGCATTCTGTGCCTCATCACTAGGAGCAGCTGAACTAGCTTAAATTCTCAACAGCAATGAGAAAGTCACCAGAGACAATAAATCATAGACATCATGAACTTCTGACTAGTGTGAAGTCATTGAGAAATATATTTCCCAGCAGATCTCTTCAGTCTGTGGTATTCCCATCAGGTGATTAATCCTCTGTCAGGGTGCAAAATGTATTGTAATACAGAAAAGAGAAGGAAATACGGCAGATAAGGAATACAACATTGCCTATGTTTCCAGAGTCTTTGGGTGATAGAAACAGACTGTAATCAGTTGCAATATCTTGCATTGCATGCCTTTTAAAAGTTCTAAATTATTACTGAGGTGATAAAATACTGTGAAGTACAGATGTATGAATACATATATCTATGTGTCTATAGGTGTAAAGAATAAAAATTAAAAGCACTGCATAGCTTTCCTGACAGGCTTAAAATACGTATTTCAAGATAGTTCTAATTTTTTTTTTTTTTTTAATTTTAGACTGGGACAAGTGTCCCTGTTGTGTAAGAGGAAAGTATGATATTTGAAATAGTCTGTTACAGTGATTACTGTCACTGTTGCACTCTGAACTCACTTGTTCTCACAGGAAAACTTGGCAGTGCTGGACATTACCAGATGCCCAAAGGTTATGAGTTTATGGGTAAAAGTGGAGAGGAACACAGGTGTATAAACCCAGGAGAAGAGAACAACTAAATGAACAGGAATTATGAATAAATACAAGAAAGAAGAGTGGTTTGGTAGTGTTGCAGTTAAAACTGCAGTTTTTGTGTTGTAGAGCTTGAATAGATTTTGACTGAAACCAGAAATCTAAAAGTGTGGATCCCCTTAAACACCTTTTCCCTGAATAACTCTAAACGTTGTGATGACTGCTGTTTGACCTGGCTGGTACTGTCTGAATGGGTGGGGAGGGAATGATGCTCAGAGACCCTGATCAGGATGCTGACTGAAATCCTGTGTGCCTCAAAGAAGGAAGGAGAGGAAGGTGACCAGCATTTGGCTTCAGCCCTTATCCCTTCTTGAATGGTTAAAAGGAAGAGAGTGTCATGCAATCAGAGCAGAAATTTCATTAAAGGCATTGAACAGATTGGGTGGCTCTTGTCTACACCTGTGCAAATTTGGATCGGGACCATGAAGTCTAACTGTTCACTGGTGGAACCAAGCTTGGTTTCTCATGCGTGGTCACTGAGTCTGGCAGCAGCGGCGGGCGAGCTGCTATCAGGAAATGGGGCATGTGTTTCCCTCCTCAGATCTGTATGCTAAGTGCTAGGCTTGGTCTGACAGATGTTACAGTGCCTCTGAGTAAGCAGGGAAATTATATACAAAAGTTTCCTATTACGGCTGGAATAAACAATTTCTTAACTTTTGTGTATGCTTGTCTTTCAGGGAGGCACAGTGCTCTCACTCTGTAATACCGCTGATTGATTGCCGCAGTGTTATGGATCCCAGCTTCTCTGAAACCTGTGAGAAACTCCTTTTCATAGTATTACACTGACATATCAAAAAAAGTTTAAGTGCTTCATAAGCATAAATTAATTTGGCCAGAGTTTCTGTGATGTGGGAAAATCTGTAATGCCTAGCTGACACCACTTACTTGACTTGCTTAGAGTCACAAACTGAATCAGTGATGCAGATAAGAACCAAACTCAGGATCCCTGTTTCTGACCCCCTTGCTTTGTACAGTAAACACAGACAAGGCAAACACCCAATACCCAACAGAACAAGTAGCTGGCACACCTTTGCAAAATAGTACAAAAGCAATTCCTTTTATGAATTCCTCCTGTCCCTTCAAAAACTAGCTTTAATGAGAGGGAAATGCTCTAAAAGCTCACTCTCATAAATGTAGTACAGACCCTTTTCTGCTCTTAATTCCACCCCCCCACCCCCCACCCCCCCTAGAAGTGAGTGGCTTTATTAACATTCAGAATCTGGATTTTGACTTAGGTGGCTAGGTTAGCTGACTAGTCTTTAGATTTGGTTCCCTCTGGAGTCAACGACAGGTGTGTTACCTAGGAGGTTCTTCCAGAGGATGATTCAGAAAAGAAGTCTAAGTCAGGTGCTCAGATTTGAGCTGACTGAGTGCCTAAAGCCTTGACAAACTCTTGTTGCCTGATTGCAATAGGTGGACCTGGGATTCATCTGACAATACAGTCAGTATAAATGAAATGAAACACATATGACAGAGAAAAGACAGAGAGGCGATTATCCCTATGATATGCTTGTACATCTATGAGGGCTCTAAGCAGTAGGAATAAATATATAGTGGGGACGTTTATGTTAAAGGCAACCTTCTGGTTCAATTCCCTGCACTGAGCACAATTCAGAAAGTATACATTAGTTTTTGAAGGCTGATTAAAATTGTCAGTTTTGCATTAATAATGGGGCAACCTGTTGTCATTTACCCCATCCCTTAGATAAAAACTTCTGTCAGACAGTAAATTTGCCAGTCAGGGAGTCTAAATGTATGTGAACATTACCTGAGGTATCTTGAATATCTTTTCTAAAGAAAGACAATGACATTTCTCTGTACAAGTTCAAACGTGACTCTTTCCCGTGTTGCAAAGAACTGTCAAATTGAATAACAGGTACAGTGAAAGCACTTCTTTCCCAAACTATTCAAATGAGCATCACCTTAAATAAACAGAACATGGCTAAGGGTTACATGAAAGATTTGTCATAGCAAGAAGTAATATTTGAATGATAATATCTCTTAATTTATTCATTATTTAAAGTTACTCTTTTAAATAGACCTAGAGGACTCTTTCCCAGGTAACCCCGAGATAAAGTTATCAGACTCTGGCTCTCATCTTCACTGCATCCTACTGTAAATAATGCCTTTGCACATGGTATCTCCTACCAGTGGTGATTACAGTAACTCTTTTGCTCCCAGCAGAAGTAGTTGGGGGTGTGGTAAAGCTAGGATGCAGTGAATATGATTCATACAAAAAAACTCAGTCCTTGGACTGGTTGTAAGGGATTCCCACGTTTATTATGTGGGAAAGTGTTGAACATATTGTATAAATTATACAATGGAGCTGAAAGATTGGGATTTCCCTGTGTTAGTCAGTTGGTTACTATATGAGATTTAGACCATCATTATAAGAAAATAAAAATCTTTCTTATTACAGACAGCAAGACATCGTTCAGAACACTTTTTAATTAAGAGAATCCCAGAGAAATTAGAAAGTGATGCAGAAATTGGTGCAACAATCGTTTTGCTTTGTCAAATAACCACAACTTCTGCAATGAAATGGTTTGATACCTTTTTTTTTTTGTTGTTTGAAAGTAGGATCTCTCTAGCAATTCAGTTATATTGACAGAAGACATGACCTTTTTTTGTGTATTCAGGGCCTTTATGATGTCTGGCTGATACTACTGTAGTCATGTGCTAAGGTGCAGTTTGGAGCAACCCAGAGAAGGCAGGCATGCTTCAGAGAAGCCAAGCTAAATGCCTGAAGGAATTCGAAGGAGATGGTGTGAATACCACCTGTGTTTCTACCCTGAACCTCATTTTACAGTAATTTGTAGTTTTACTGTAAAATTTCTCTTGGAGCTCAAAACTTTGCACACATGAAGTCAAAGAGACTTGTAACAGCCACCAATTTGTAACAGCTGAGGATCTGGCCCAGGATCTGTAATTTTGTTTTTAATAGCTATTTGGAAGAGATTATTTTACAACTTGTTCTAATATGTACATTCCCAGTAGACTGCTCAGGTAATTACTTGGGCTGCAGTTCAAATATTCCACAGTTTGAAATATACTTTCAGAAAAATCTATTTTTCTGTGTACAGAGAGTATAGAATAATCACTACTTTGGCATGTGTAGCTATACCTTTGCAAACAAATCCAAGGTTTTAGGTGTACAAGTGAATGAACATGCAAATATTTTCAGTGTGTATTTAGGGATATATTTGGGAATTTGTACCTTTACACAGCAAAAATTTGGTACATGGCAACACACTAGAGTATACAAAACAAGAAATGAAGAAGTGATCACGAAAATGTGTAACACTGGAGGAAGGTCTTATATGCCATCTTGAGTTTGGCTGACATTCTCATTGGCATATATAAAAGATATTATTTTTCTATCTGTGACTTTCTCTTATGTTCACAGGTAAGTAGGGGTTAGTTTAAATTCCTAGGCTATATTTATCTATATGTTTATATTATGTATCTCTGTGATTAATAAAAAGTTAAAGATCTCTGAGCCACAACAAATTAAAGTGATATTTTAAACAAGGTGTTCGAGGCTGATAACTTAGTGCTTTAAAGATCCTTCCTGTATAAATATGAAATTATTCTGATCTGGGCACAGTGGCTGCATAGGACAGCTTCATAAATTAATTTTCCCAGGTTAGAGTCTTGACAAACTGCCTCCGTTTGTATTGTGAAATGTATTTGCTGGGTGTATTTCTCAGCCCTGCTCCTGATTTCCCATGGAGCCCTGCCCTTTATATTAGAGGTGAATAATTAGATCACTGGGTTTAATGTTATTATGCAGCTTGCCAAGGTTTGGTACGCTATCACTTGCTAGAAGGTGTTCTTGGTCACCCTAACGATTCTAAGGCAGGACCAAGTCTTTATTTTCCCTTGGGAATCAACCTCAGGGTGGCGTCACTCCGTCAATGCATGACTTTTCTTTCAGGGTTTAACAAGCCTCACCAAAGACTAAACGGTGTATTGTAAAACCAGAACTGCAAAGTCTCACACACCTAACAAATGAGTCCCACTCCTTTTTGCTTAAGGAAAAATTAAAACAAAGAAAAAAAAAATTCTCACCTAAAGGGATTTCTCAGTGCTATGAGGAAAAAAATCAAGTCAAACAAATCATCTTTCTCATACCTTGAGACTCAGTGACATTATCTTTTGCATGACACTGTATCTGTGCTTTGGTGGTAGCGATTAAATGGGGTTCAGCAGGCTAAGCCCTGCCTGAGAAGTTTTGTGTTTAAGAGAAAGGACTTTGTGAGGGATGGGTTATTGGGCTTGCTAGCAGTTTCAAAAACCTGAATAAAAAGGGGTCAGACAAGATTCTGAGGAAGATTTTTTACTATTTGAGAAATAACTTCAAGAGAATTTAAAAATAAAGGTTTCTTTAATCCAGGGATCAAAATGCTTCACATTGAAACATTGTTTAGAGACTTAAATAGTTAAATAGTATTGATACTTAAAATGCTTTAAAATATCTTTATTTTCTACACAAAATAATTGGGCAAAATGGCTGCACATTACATGGCATATTTCAACAACACATTTCTGAAAATACTGCAAATTTTGTCTAGCTCCAGTTAGAATGACCTGAATTTAACAGTGTCTCAGAGGGCAAGTTGGGAATAGATTTTTTTTTGTACATTTTGTGATTTTACATGCTATAGAGCACATACGAATGCTCTAGAGAGATTAAACTGGCACGAAAGAAATTCACTGTGATATCAGGAGCATCTTTGAAATGAATGGCTTCTGCAAGTTACATCAGTGCTTTGTCTTTATTCCACCTGCACATTCATTTAATCTAAATATACTATAATGAATATCCTCTTAACCTGAAATATTTAACCTCTAAGAACCCTTTGTAGATACAGCCTTACCTTTTCATTTCACACACATAAACTTTTTCTATCTGACTCATACTCTCTCTTCTCATACCCCCCACAACCTGCATGGGGGCATCCACTTTTAAATAATAAGACACATAATTAGCCATTAATACACTGAGGATTAATGAGTACATATAATCTTATTAACCTAATGCAAGTTACAGGTGTAACTTGTAAGCAGCCCTAGGCTGCCAAAGATGCAAAGGAGTTATTGCTATCTTTAAATAAAAGTTAAATAAATGCGATTTGTATCTCATTTTTGTTCACGTAACTTGGCATTCCAGAAAGTTTGATTTTGGCTGAGATGAATAGTTGCTGCAAGCAAAAGGCTAGGAAGTTTGTCCTATCTGAAATTTCTACCCAAACTGATGCTGTTGATAGACTTTTCCTATGAGACGCATAGACAGTATGTTTTCCTTCAGATACTGTAACTTTTTGTTGTTTTCTAATAATTCTATTAGAAAATAAAATTTGGAAAAATATCTATAAGTATCTAATTCAAGATCATGGGGAAAATTCTTGCTGTGTTTTAGCACGCTAACAAATTTAGACAAATGTGACTTTCTTTGAAATGTTGTGTGTGGTTGTTACCATCATCATATATATTGTGCACAGTATTTGTACTTGCCATGATCTCAGGGACCACTTGTCTGTACCCTGGTTTGGTTTAGAGCCAGCACTTTCTCTGGCTTTACAATGCAATTATTTACATCCACAAATGAGTGTTAATGAAAAGCTGTTCATTTGTAATTGCAATGAACTAGTAAGCTCATAAATGAGAGTGACCTCAGACACAAACACTGCACATACAAGGTACTTATTCTTCATATTTGAGGCATATATTTTTATAGATAACTTTTTATGCTTGCTTAAAAAAAAATTCTTTGCAGTGCCTTAAGTATCATTGACCAGAATATTTCCCTGTGATAGCCAAAGGCAGAGTATGTTTAAATGTTCATTAACTTCCATTAATTAATTAAATAAATTTCATTAACATATTATCGAGTGAGGGGTTTACATTATATTACAAAAGGTCTCTTAGCCCTATATTTCTTTTCTTAGAATGCCTCAGAGCTTTTTTTTTATTACTATTATTAAATGCTACTTCATTGGCAATTATATTTTTTATCACGAAAATGCTGTGCATTTACCAGATTCTTCAATAGCATCTCATTGTTATGAAGAAGTAGTGCATAATGTAGCATGCTAGACCTTTGATGTTCTCTGGAAAATGAATAGTGACTGGAGGGCAACTCCATCTAGCTGTGGGTTACTCAGGTCTCGTGGGAGAAAAGTTAAAGTCCTATTCTGTCTGCTGCCAGCTGGGAACCTGCTGCTTCCCTCCATCCGCCTTCCCAGGGTGTTTCACCTGCCCCCTTGCCAATCCTTGTGTCTTCAGACAGGCCGTGGAGCAGCAGATAGAAGGTGGAGCAGTGCAGCAGCGAGGGGAGCTGGAGGTTTGCTGGCAGGGCTCTCTGAATTGCTTTAAGTGCTGAAGCTGGCAAGGGGTGAGGGCGAAGCAGGTGAAAGGGTGTAGTCACTTAAAAAAAAGAAAGGATGGGTGGAGAACAAGAGTGGGAAAAGGGGTGAAGACAGTTTATCAGGGATGGTTAGAGAGATGGTATTCACGCATGTGTTCTTCTACCTTCGAGCTTTATTGCTTAATGATAAAGATACCTATCCTTGATTTCCTTAGGGCTGTTTGACAATCCCAGCTAAAGACTGCCAGAGATTTCTGCTCAGTCAATGACTGCTAGGACTGGCTCCTCTTTCTCAAACCTCCTTTGCTATGTATTTTGTTTTGTGTTCAAGTGTCACTGTGTCTAAGCACAGCAAAGTGACATGGCATCTTTCTGTCCCTATTGCTGAATTTTTTGCAAATGTACATATAAATCTATCACCTAGTGTAATACATAATTGGCATACCTATTTTGTGACTAAAGAAGCAGAAGAATTAAAAGATGTATTTTGAAATGTGACCTCAGTATCTGATGAGCTAGACTTACAGTCAAATTCAGAACACATGGAGAGCTCTCAGGTGCAATGATGCCAATGGGTGTTTTCCAATGAATACAAGAATATAAGACCAGAGGAGACCTCTAGGACAAGAGTCCTCTGCTGTCATGGGCAACCACACCACAAAGTATTTTCATGAACCAGTTTAGCTCCATCTAAAAGTTATGTTTTGTTAAAATTTTTGCTTTCCTATCAATAGGTCGTACTAGAACTTTCCTTCTTTAACGTTTAGAAACCTTCCTACAATTCTTGAATCATACTGACTTCAGAGGGATCACAGCTTTTCTTCTAGGTTATCACCTTCAGAGGGGATGTGCACCTGCAGCTTTCATTGATGGCATTCCCAATGGGCTTGTTCCCAAAGCTGACAAAATCAAAAGCATATCCCCCCATCTTCATTAGCAATAGTTTGAACTAAAAAGCATTCAGATCAGGAATGAACCCTTGTTAGAAATTGTGTCGTATTACCAATGCCTTCTGTGCCTTGATACAGGATCAAACCCCTTGAGATTATAGTTTTAAAATTGAGAGGCATCATGCATATGTAATTTTGACCAGTAAGAACCTATGATGTTGACATTATCATGCGGTAAAATGTGCTGAGTTAAGGGAGATGAATGCATTGTGCAATGCATGGGAATTATCTCTTACTAATTAACCTCTTTTTGTTTGTAATCTCATGAGAAATATTTTTTCAAGTATGGCTGGAAGGAGCATATGGGTGCATCCTTAAGGCTGCCTCAGTATTTTACCTAGTCTGTTTTTTGTTTTTTTTTTTTTTTAGTTTAAGGCCTTAAACCAAATTTTCCAGGTACTTTTTTTTTTTTGCATGTAATCTTAAATCATTGTAACTTAAAACCTGGGTGAATATTAAACAGAAATCCCCTTCTAGCTAAAAATAGGGCTAATTAACTTCCATAGTTAGAAGTCTAGTTTGCCTCCCTTGGCTTTCTTTTTCCATGGATGCAGTGAGTGCTGGTTTTGCAGTCTCAGCAATTTTATGTACTGCCTCAGGTTCAGCTTAAAGTTTTTCCAACTTAATTTTTTATGGAGTTTGTTGTTTAATATTAACAGCTGTACAAATGAGCTATTATTGGGTTCTGATCATAAAAATAACTTGATGCAGGTAAGTAATTTCTATGCATTAGTGTTCGTAGAGTCAGATCTCTGCAACGGTTAAACTCAGCTAGAACCATCAGGACAGAAAATACCCATTAATTTCTCACAACTGAAAGGCTTGATTCTCATTTTCCTTGAGGGTTATTTGCATATTCTTAGACAAGTTATAAAGGAAAATCAAATCTTTAGTGCATTGTACTACTGTTTTATTACTACTACTGTAATAAAGATTAAATTTAAAATGTATTCTTGTCTGCAAGCTTCAGTCAAAATCAACTTGATCAACACTCCCTTTCTACAACTTTTCTTAACTGCCATCTTATTGTTTGTTTTTTAAACTTAGCTATGTCTGATAAATGATATGGTACAAGAGGCAGACAGGACTGTCTCTAAAAGCCATCTCACTGTATTTGCTGCTCAGAGGTTTTTTTCCTGAAAAGTTTCCTCAAAGTTAGGATTTGGCGTAGCAAGTTCCTTCTTATCTGACAGAGCTGAGCATTCTCAGTCCTTGCCTGGAGCCAGACACTTCTTCAAGGAGCTGATCCGCAGGCAGAATAGTTGTGTTGGGAACTGGTATGTGATCACCAAAATGAGCATCGCTTAGTTTTATTTTCTTGTCAAATGACCCAGTGAAAGTTAGCTGTAGTTTTCCCACAATAAAATTACTAGTTTTCTCCTCAGTCTTTATTAGATTTCATTATAGATGCAAAAGACTATAGTGTCAAACAGCTGCCTATTTTTTGTAATTAGCAAAACTGACAGTGGTGAGGTGGTATGGAACTGATTAATAAAAAGAACTCTGGAAGACATAATTTAGTTAAGAGCAATATGCAAAACAATTTAAAAAAGTATTAGAACATGTTTTCAATGGTTATAGATCTGCTTTTCTCCGAGACCATCAAAGCTGTTAATCTGAATGTCTTTCAACATCTCTGTGAGATAGGAATTCAGTTTTACTATCTTGATTACTGAAAGGGAAGTCAAAGTAGAGGGAAGCGAAGCCTCCTATTTTCAAAATGGCCTCTAGTTTTGGTTCACACAATTTTCAGTTCACTAGCTTCAGACATATAAGGCTTGATTATCAGTACTACTGAATAAAGGCTGCCTAAAATATGGCAAAGAAGAAGTTAGAGAACTCTGCAACATATTTTTTTCTGTCTGTTGCTCCAAATAATAAATCAACAAATTTGGCATGTGAAGTCCTATTTTTAGTCTTTCCATCTCTCCAACAATATCAAAGCAGAATTTTAATATATTAAGATTAGTATAGTATGTTCAGTCTATTTTTTTTTTTTTTTCTGGTGGATATTTCTTACATTGATTTTAGGAAACTTGGCTATGGACCCTTTTTCTGTCCAAAATAATTGTTTGCAACAAACCTTTCTTCTAGTATAATACGTGTAGTATATTTAGGAACGTTAGCAGTTTCTCTCTGAACAATAGGAAGACTGTGTCTTAGAAAGCTCTGGAAAGGATTTAGAGGTCAAAGAAGACAAGTCACTCAACATGAGTTCCCAGTGAGATGTTCTGGGAAAAGACTGATGTGGTCCTTTGATATATAAGAAGGGGAGTTGTGAGTAGCATAAGGAGGTGTTTTTACCTCTATCTGACACTGGGGAGATTAACACTGAAAATACTGCATACTGTTCCTGTCTCTTAGCAATGTTGTTGTAACTACGGTGGTCTAAGGATACAAGGAAGATTTGTAGAAAGGGATGCATTTTTTTTAATTGGACAGCTAACATGCATGGAAAAACATGTAAAACCAGTTGGGCACATGGGCCCTTCTTCACATCTTCAGTAGGAAAAATTGGCAATAGTACAGAAAAGAGAAATAAATATGATTTCTGGAAAAAAAATACAATATGGGAAAAAAGAAGTAACTCAAGGTGTTCATCACATTAAAAAGAATACTGAGTGCCTTAGTATCTTCAGTACAGAACAAATTCTGGGTGCTAAGGGGGGGCAACACTGATTTGGAGACAAAAGTCAAACTCAGGAGGAAAAGAAAGACATAGTGAGAAGAGAGCAACAAATGCAAATAAATAAGAAATAAGGCACAATTATTTAGGAAAAAAAGATGCAAGTAACCATGCCATGCATATATGTGCATGCATGTACATGTACAGGTGCCTCCAATAACTTTTGAACTTGTTTCTCTGAAGCCACTCTTGGCAGGGGGGAAGGTCTAAAAAGCAATTACGTTTCTACAGGTTTCATGAAAGTATGTGGTCAAGAATAGGTGAAACCTCTCTTAGAAGAATTCTGACAGAGATCTATAATGATCTGAGGTACTGTCAGGGCTATAATGTGAGTTGTCACATTAGTAAGACACAGAGGATCCACAAGGAGTTGTGGAAAATACCTTAAAAATGTTCTGTATATGGGAAGAAACTTTAATCAGAGCTCACAGCTTGTTAGGCATCGAAGTCAATCAACCATGAAACACGAATCCATAGGGGACTAAGCTTTATTAGTCCCAAGCCTATATTAGTTGTGTAATACTTAGGGTGATTAGCTGTTGGGATCAACTTCCAAGGGAGAAGTGGGTTTGCCATCTTTTGAAGTCTTTGGATGTCTTTTTTTGGAAGACAGTGAAACACAAGTAATTGGGTTAACAACAGGAGTAAGTGAATGCAATTGTAGGGCCTTTATAATAGAGAAGGGGAGGCCTGATGACCTAATGATTTCTTCTGGCCATAAAAATCTATGAATCCATGAATTACAAATGCAAAGCACCTCAGACGAGCCTTGTGAGGAATTGGCACGATGTGATCCAGCTAATTAACTAAATAGCTACTGCCAAACACTTGTGTACGTCCAGGTGAAAGCACCCCAGCTTGGCTACTGTGTTAGCGTGCTCTGCTCTAACATCTTTCATTGTTGTTAGTGGAATGTTAATAGATGATGGCAGCACAACAGGGGTGAGGACGGACAACTGGGAAAAGTTTAAGATAATGTCATCAGAACTGAGTGCTGTCACAGTATAATGGTCTCCTGCTGGTACCTAAATGCAGAGGAGCTCACGGAAAATTAAACATCAAGGCATGTTCATTTGCAAAGCTGGAGATACGCATCCTATGGCAATCTCCTGTTACAATGGGTTTATTTCTGCTTTCCTAAATGGATATAGAAGCAGTGGACTAATGTTTGTAGGTTTTTTCTACATGACCAGAAGCCAGGTGTATTGAACTGTGTACTTCATTTAGATGGAAGAGTATTTTTCTACTAAATGAAAGATTTAAAAGTGTGGATCCAGAATGGATTCACATTCTGCTGTTAATTCTGCTTGTGCTTATGATCTCCTCTAGCTCCTGAGTCAGGGGCACTTCTGATGTCATCTGCAGAACAGGCATTTTAATTTGGAAATACCTCACAGTTTGGACATGGCAGGAGCACTCACCCAGCCGGTTACTACCACTTACTCGATAGATAACAGTTTATTAAGATGCAGTATCTCAGTCAGTTCGGGTTGTGTGTCCTTACATAGTAAAACATACTGCATTTCAGGCCCAGGTACTGTGACAGAAATTTAATGAAAATAAACCTGGAGTTTCTTTGTAGACTTTAAAGAAGGTAAGACAAGTCCCTAAATTTCCCCCTCGGTATAGAAAAGATGTAGTACTTTATTGTGAGAATTCATTAGGACATGCTAAAAGAATACACAGAGAAAGGTGAGATTTGGATATGTTCATAGAACACCAGCAACTAATACTTAAAGAAAAGTACTGATTATTGTAAAAGCCAAGCATAGGACAACCACGAGATTTGGCAAGGCTGCTTTGCAATTAATAATGTATGACAGGTCCAGTAACTAGCACAGCTACTTGTTATTCTTTTGTTAGCTATGAAACCATGTTACATTTGGATTTGGTTTCTATAAATATCTGAGCTTGTGGGTATCTGGATCTAGGATTTTGGCTTGGATTCAATTATAATTTGGATGTTATCTGACTAGCTGAAGCCTTTTTAATCTGTGTCATTTAATACAGGACAGCCACCTAGCATAAATACTGCTGTGTGACTGCTTGGCATTTTGGTAAAGCATTTTTAATCCCTAAATATTTTTCAAGACTTGCCTACACTCATCCTTTAATAGGTTCACTTTAAGCCAGCAATTTCACTGAACATTTTGAAGAGGAAAACAAGTTTCTCTTTTAATAGGTTTTTGACTTCCTTTTAATCAACAATGAATGATTTAACAAAGTTGTCATATACTGGTCACCTCCGAGGGGTAACGCAGGGTTAATTTCTGTAATGAATATTTCTTCAGTCTTTCAACAAATTTGTCAGATTTGCTGCACTGGTCAGAGTATAGCTTTACGCTTTCACATTTTCTAGGTGTTTGTTTTGTTTCTGCTTCTCCACCGCC
>NW_020799095.1:109150993-109153756 GCF_003259725.1 Athene cunicularia
CCCCCCCCCCCCCCCCCCCCGGGTTTTCTGACATTACATAGTGCTGGAAGTGGAAGTTTGATGGAACAGTAGTCTTTCAGCATGACACTTCATATGTAATCTTTCACTATTGTCCTTTGTCCTGCAACAGCTGACAGAGAGAGTACCTGCACAACAGATGATGTTTTCCAGACACCAGTGAAAGCCTGATGTTATTTCTCAAGAATGCAGCAGCTACACTACAAACTGGAACACCACCACTCTAAATCTAATTCTTACATTGGTTTCCCACCTGCCTTGCTGCAGAAACAGTTGTCTTTGCTGACTGCAATGAAGATACCTTTTAAACTGGCTACTAAAGGCTGTAGCTTCTCCACTTGTATGAATGCTGAGAATAGAAAATGCAGTCCTCAGAATGCAGACAGATAATTTAGGAAAAGGCTAGGTTGATAGGGCTAATTGCATGTGAAGATAGATCAGAGTGTTGGAGATGAGCCCAACTCTGAAGAGGTGTGCTCATTCATAAACATGAGAGCCACCTTTCGCATCAAGCATATAGTATTTCATATTGGAGGCAATGGGAATCATTCTGTTATGTTATCCTGTCAGATCTAGCACACCACATAGGACAGAATTGGCTTCGTATCAGAGGCTGAACATTCCTGGAAAACACTTAAAATATTGCAAGAAGTGCTTTCAGTACAAATCTCTCATGTTTGAGAAGTGAATTTATCAGATTTCCTGTACTTCCTCCTTTTCTCCTATCCTGGTAATATATATTACTGTTGTGCTATATCAAGATATAGACATCACGATGAAATCATCATTACATATATACCAGCACTCCTGAGCTAGTATTGCATGAATGACAGATCTTAAAATGGTACCATTAGAGCTTCTGGATGAATACTGTACCGAGCTCTTGACTGTGTATTTCTTTAAGTATAGGGATATTAACCCTTTTTTTCTTGGCAGAACTCCTCTTTGAATATTTGCCAGTCTAAAAATTTGAAAACAGAATCCTATTTAACTTTCTCCCCTGATACACAACTTACTTCTTTGTTCCAATCCAGAAAAAAAATTACATTTTGGTGACGGTGGAATAATTCTAAGGCAGAAATATCATTTAAGTGGCAGTTGCAGTAAAGTACTTTGGGCATTTTGATGATTATTCTTATAAAAGCTCCCATCCCCTATTTTGACTGTGCACTTAAGTAAGTACCTTTGACTTCAGGAGGATGTGGGCACATATCTAAAGCTAAAATATGTTAGCTGTTCTCCCAAATATTGATATGGTCCTCACACAGGACCTAAGCTTATAAATTGCATTGGGATTCTTAGAAAGAACTGTTGTTCATGTTTCATTGTGTCTTCTTCAGGATAACAGCTACACTACTCAATAATAAGTAGTAATACAGAAATCCATTAATTTATATGGGCGTGTTAGGACATATGAGCTCCAATAAAACAAAAAGATGAATGAAAATTTGGAAATGATGTGGAAAACATATCAGAGATGGGATTGTATTATACATAGATGGTCTGCCATGTTGGGAAAATTACATACATGTAGGAAGTGCTCTTACACGTATTTTCAAAATGCTTATACAAAAGCCTCTACAAAAGAAAAAAAAAATTAAAAATTCCTGAAATCCTTCAAGCAAAAGCTTTGAAATTGGGCAAATCGTTCTCACCGCCCCCTTCAATAAAGCAGTGTTTTGGCTCTGCTTTAAGCAGACAAAGTGCAGGAAGTTTAGAGCGGGAGCTGTGAGCTAAGGCCCTGTGACATGGGGAGGTGTTGCAGCTGATGCGTATCAGACACCACACAAAGCCAGTGCCTTCATGTCCTGCGCCAGCGTCTCATTAGCCAGGTAGGGGGGCAAGCTTCAAGCGGAGATTCGTCCTTGCGCCCAGGCATTCTGGCTTTGTGCAGCTCTGAAGGGCACGGCCTAACTGGCGAACAGAAAGGGCAGTGCCCCGGAGCGGAGGAGCGGACGGCGGCCGTGGAAGCTCTGCAGCACAAGCCCCGCTGCACCACGCCACGGCGGTGGCCGCTGGGGCAGGCTGCGGCACTTCTGCCAAGCAAGTCATCGACAGAGAGCTGAAAGCATTTAATAGCCCTGTGCTAGAGAGCAACATCATTACAGCAGGACTGCAAAAATAAATACAAGAATTTAACCCAAATTACCTCATAAAATGGAAGAAAACGGAGCACTTCGTTTGCCCCGTTTGAAGTCCTGGAGGAAGCCCGAGGGCCTGGCTCTTCCTTTACGCACGTGGGGGCTGCTGGAGTCAGTGGTATTAGGCTGATTTAAAGGTGATGTGAGACCAAACAGGGGTTTTAATGTGAGCGGACATGACTGGGTTAAATTAATCTCGGGTGTGATTGAAGGGATTGAGAGGGGATTAGGCTTCAGCTCACTTCAGCCATGCGAAAGCCTGGACGCTGGGGGTTTGTGCCCCACAAGCATCTCAGGGTGCGTGGCCGGCCAGCCGGGCTCGCCGGGCAGCTGGGCAGGCTGCGGTGGCTTGTGCCGACCCGAGCTGGCCAGGCCGGCCCGGCCGCGCCGCCTCTGCGCAGTTGGGCTGGATCACGCCTGACACGGGGGGAGAGGGAGCAGCCGCGGCTCCAGCCTGTCGGGCCGCTCGGCAGGTTGATGGATGTGCTGGCCTGCGAGCGCTCGCCACCCCGGCCAGTCCAGCCCATCCACAATGAGTTACAGTTTCCCGGTCTCCCTCCCGGCACCTCCTCCCCTTCTTCCTCCCCACTGCCGCCCTCTTCCT
>NW_020799095.1:109153806-109181241 GCF_003259725.1 Athene cunicularia
ATGTGTATAAGAGACAGCCTTGAAACAGGGCAAGAAACAATAAATATTTATGGGTACCAGGGGAAGGTTGAACTGTAAACCACCACTTATCCCTACGTCTCTTATGAAAGGAATTAGCATTGCAAAATTTACATTAGGAAAAGAAAAAAAAAAAAAGAGAAGCATTTCTATGATGTGAAAATGCTATGTCTCATACCCATTTAAACTGGAGCAAACTGCCTCTTCACAGGGCCAAATCTGGGGCATGGCCTTTTAACTGTAATGGCCAAATTAAAACAAATGGCCAAAATTAAACGCTCCAGCCCTTGCTGAACGTGAAACTTAAAGTGATGAGGAAATATGTGTGTAGCAGATCACTTTTCTACAGTTTTATTTGAATGAAGTCTTAGGGTGGTTTTTTGAAATGGTTTTAAGTGTATTCAGAGATACTGTACAGATAAAGGTACATAAGAACATAAAAATACCAATGTATGCAGCCAAGCACAAACAGCTTATATGCCTCTAAATCCAGAAGGGGCCATAATAACAGAGTGTTCGGTATGGGTTGTTAGGAGCCCAGGCAAAGATAAAACTCCAATAAAAAGTACATTCTTTTATGTTCAGTGTTAAGGGAAAGGCAACGTAAAATGAGGATTTATGTTTGTGGGGGCAGGCAGAGGAATACAGGCCCTTTAATAACCTGGTGCTGCAGGAGAGAGAGCAAGCTCCAGCGAGGTTTCAAGAGCTCTCTCTGGCAGCAGAAAGGGCCTGAGGGAACCCGGCTCGTTTGGAGTGGGGTTGAAGGCTTGGAGCTGGGCAAGGAGTACAGGGATGCTCGGCAGATTGCCTGCTTCCCGGAAAATCTTGGTAGAGCACCTAGGCTTAAAGACCTAATTTTTTCATTATTCATCATCCCTGTTGAAGTTAGTTTTGGAGTGCACTTGTGGCGACATTTACCCTCTGGTTTTTCTTTGAGCAAGGGTGATCCCCCAAAGGGTCTTCACACCAGAGTCAGGTTTCTGTTGCTTTCAATACAAGCAAGATCGTGTTCTAAAATTGGCCATTCTGGTATTACTGTAGAGTTGCAATAGCTGGTTCAAGTGGTTGGGAGTACTTAGCTGGTGTAAGAAGAGCAAAAAAGGCTTTGTCTTTTCGGTATTGGTATCCCCAGTGGAGTAATACATAGCTGCTGGGGACTGAGCATTTGGTATTCTAGCGAACTTGGGCTGGTGGATCCTAACAGATAACTAAGACTGAAACTGGAGTTTTCTCTGACTGAGGCTGAAAGGTCTCTTTCTCTGCTGCTTAGAGAGGTAGAATTGCAAGAAACCTCAGCTTCTCATTAACTTTTGCCCTCTGTTTATTCATCATACTTATCCATAATATCTTCTTACTACATTCCAGTTTATATAAATGCATCTAGATACTGTTTTCTGGCTTCTCTGACTGGCCAACTGAACAGAAAGACACCAAGTAAGTCAAATTTCATTGTATCAATATAAGATCGATAACAGAATTTTCAGAGGAGAACAAGTCACAAGGAATTGCTTGGCAAGGGTGTGGGGGCTGAATAACATCATCCTAAAAAACATGGTGTGGCAGGGTTTCTTTGTTTCTTCACTTCTCTTCCAGAGACAGTCAGACTTGTCATTTGTTCAACGGGATTACTAAATTAGTTTTCCTCCTGAGTAAGAAAATTACTGGTAAAATATGCTCTTACACTGAGTCTCTGTAAATCTTTTTGAGAATGGAAGAAGAGAGTAGATTTTTTTTTCTTCTGTCTTCTCTCCAGCATTTTTATCCAAGTAATTTCTTATGTACAATAGACTTCAACAAGCCTTATGAAGTGGAGCTTCTGGACATTCAGTCCATGACAGGGAGCTGAAGCTGATATGGATGCTAATAAAAATCATAAATTACAAGAAAGCCTTGGAATAGCTGTCATACAAACCAGATTTTTGGAGTATTGTGAAGACTGTAATCAAGCTTTTACAGGCAAATTTTTGTTCTTGGAGCTCTTAGGAAGTTCCTGATTGTTTGCTGGTACATTTAATTGCAGTTTTCTTAAATTCAGGGCCAATAGGTTTTGGACAACCCCATTACCTGTTTTGTTTGGGTTTTTTTTCATCAATAATGTTCGTATGAATTTTCAAGGGCTTCATGGGAGTTTAGGAGACAGTGTATGAGATTACTGTGTGAGGACATTAATTTTAGAGGTGACATTTCTAAAATTCAGCAGCAGAGGGAGAAGAGGGTCTGACTAAAGAGGCATAGGTATGGTCTGCCAACCTCCATCTGCCTAGTGATTTTATGTAAAAGCTCAAGTGTCATAGAAGAGGTTTTCAGTGATTTGTGTGAATGATAATCCATTACATGATGCATCCTGAAGTCAATGGACTTCATTGAGCTCAGTCTACCACTGAGTAGCCTGAGTAGCCTGCAAGTGAAATGGGGTGTGTGCTTTGACATTGTACCAGGGTTGTTGCACTGTGCTTGGTGTCCACCTGAAACAGTGCTGTGACCCTGTCTAGCATTTCTGTACAGGAGAAGCTAGTGAGATGTCCACAAAATGAGACATATTTTATATGGACTTGGAAACTCTTCCCAATAGCCTTTTCTTTGGGGTAAGATGATCTGGAGAAAGAGAGCATAAGGAATTGCCAGCTTTTTCTGGCACCATGGGACCATTTCCGTGCATAATTTTTGGGTTGTCATGCCCAAGCTCAGGCTTTCCCAGACTTTGGAGGTTAGCTGCATGTAAAAATTCAGGTCTATCTCCAAATATTCTGATGCTACCTTTAAAAGCATGGAACAATGGCAATAAAAGTCAATGAATTGACTCTCTCTGGGTTCAGAGGACTTTGAATCAAGACCTGACAGACTTAGTTTGGAGTATCTAAGTAGTCTTGAGATTGGAGGTGTTTCAAATTTTAGTATCAGGGCACATTTGTGTAGATATATTCATGTCTCAGCGGAGCTGGGGTAGTTCTTGCAGCCCTCAAGTTCTGCGGTCAGCAATAGTTCCTCTGTAGGTGGCACATCCTCACCTGAGACAGCACTTGTGTCTGAGTAGGACGTAGGCAACACTGCTGATGCAGGTAGTATTTTTCAGAAAAGATTAAAAAGCTTCATCACAATTACTGGTCTTAACTCTTCTGTAATAATTTCTCTGGCAGTAGCATTAATTTACTTCAAGTTGCCCTAATCCCAGTTCCACCTGGGATCCTTCTGTTTACCTAATTCCCTCTGAACTTTCAGGTTGGATGTGGTATTTTCCTCGCTTTCCTGCTCTAATCTGTCGGGTCATGTTGCTGCACACCATTACACATACACTGCTATCCACTGAGAAGAGGTTGGGTTCATGAGTTGAGTCTTAATTAGAGTTTACCAAAATGTTTTTTCAGTCTTGGAGAGCAAAGTGCTAAGTTATTACTATAATAATATTTACTATTTAATTACATTTCAGTAATGTCTATAATGTTTTAGGTATGTTTCAGATGCTCACCTTCTTGGGAATGAAATCCCTGTAGCTTTTAATGTGATTTATATCCTTGGTAGGTTGATAGTTCTAGATGCAAGTCCGAGTCCTTTGTACCTTGTTACACATCGATCCAGCCCATCCTGTAAGTGTTTATTAAGCCACAGAATACCCTAGAGAAGTAGAGAACACCCCTATATACATTAAATGAAAGGCTGAAATGAAGGCACAAGTTATGTGATTGGTTCAAAGCTGTCCAGCAATTCAGTGGCAGAGGTGGAAGCAGCATCCAGGTGTTAAATCCGCCTGGCTTTTATGGCATGTCTGCACAGAGAGGGCTGGAGTGTCCTAGAGCATCAGAGAGGTTTTCAGCCTGGCTTTAAAGTCCATGAGTGACTTTCAAGAAAGTCACCACAGGTAGCTAAAAAAAAGCCAATGTGAGCACGCAAATGCAACAGGGAATGCATGTCTGCCCTGACAATGATTAATTGTCACAAGGTTGGAAACTATTGGGAAAAAATGAGTTGTTAAACTAGCTACCTTGGATACTGGTAGCACTGTATTCTTAGTGTCATGGAGCTTAATACAAAAAACTAGCTGTGACATACCTACTCTAGCCTGCTTCACTCCTGTGCTGCCAGGGCAGGCATAGCTCAGCTAACCCTAGAAGTGCATGGCAAATCCTAGGCAAAATTGTCACTGTGCCATGTTGTGACTTTCAGTAAAGCAAGTTCTGAAAGCTGATTCCATGGATAAAGGAAAAGTCTTTTTGAGTGTTTTTGATAAGAACCACAACACGAAATCTGGGTGGAAGTTAGTCACATCCTCACCTGATAAGGAAGTTTTCTTCAGTAAATGAGTTGTGAAAGCCTGCTTGCAATTAGATGGAACAACTCCAGGTTCTACAAATACATTCTCTGGGCCCTGATTTGTTGTTACCAGATTTGATCAACGCCCCTCTGAGCACAGCAGCCAGGTAGGGATCCCATCCAAAGCACATGCTAAAGGCTTTTAGCTCTGGATAGCATCAAGAGGATTGGACTAAGATACTTCTGAGAAAGGGCTTGATAATCCAGATAGGAGAGGTCATAAAAGCTATATGAAGGGAAAAAAGCCAGAGGATTGAGCTGGCTTGCAAGTGAGTTTCCAAGGTCAGGGCATTTGATTTAAAAAGCAATTACAAAACTTGTTACAAATGCTGAGGGACCTAGAAAGGCATTAAGCAATCTTGTTAGTTGTATGAACCCTCTTATGACAGCAAATCTACCCGTAAGCTAATAAGACTTGTGTGACTGTAATATCTAAGCAGAGTGCAGAGTGACTCTTCCCCTGCAAACAATGATAGGAAAAATGTTGCTTGGCTTTGAAGAGAGGCCTATTGTGTTCAGTCAGATGCAAAGGCATCTTGTTTAGATTCTTGAAGGAAGAGTCTCAGGCTGGGAGGCTGGCTGGGAGTCTGGGCAAAAAACAGTGGGGGAGGAGGCTGAGGATGCAGACCTGGGCAAAACATCATTAATGGTGAAAGCAGTAGAAGGAAGGTGGCAAGGGAGGAAGGGGACCTAAAGATAGTTACATTTGAAGGAATCTGTTCATGGATGTGTGCGTATGCCATGTGCATACTTGAACTTGAAAGCAGTGTATTTCTGTTGTAATTACTCAAAGGTAGGTATCTAAATCTGTTTCAAATATCACAGCTATACATATATATCTTGTGTGCTTATATGTGTGATTAAATTTGTCTTTTCTCCCCTGTGTAAATGGGTTTCCTTGCTAATAGGCCATGACACTATAATTTTTACTAAATCTGCTTTTTACAGTTGCTCATCGTTTTCCAAATTGCTATATTTGTTTTTAGATTTTCCACAACTGATCTTGGCTAAAAAGAGAGTATTTTAAAAACTTGCAAAGTACACCACAGGACAGTATGTATATTTTGATCTCTACATACATCTTTTCATTGATCTACATGTTTATATTTCTTTCTTTATGGAGACAGAGAGCAGAATGGAGACAAATAAATAAAAAGAAACATGACATTGCTAATACAAATGACCAGGCCATTGCTTCAGTGTCAGAATGCAATTAGATCTGACCTGGGACTGGAATTCACTTCTCAGCAGGCCTGCTTAATGATTAGTTTTATTGTTTCTTCATCACCCCTACTGGGGGGTTCATTTTTACTGGTAATGGAAAAAGACTGTTGCCCCTGGATAAAAAGCTGGTCATGAAAGACAAAGGGCTGATTGAGGACTGCTAGGCTTTTCAGGCGCATACCACCTCTTCTTTTGCTGTCCTGGCTGACAGCAGGAAAAACAGTGAAAGGGGTCAAATCTTAAAGGGTCTTCGGGGTAAGGAGCATCACGCTGCACGCAGAAATTAGCTGGAGAGGCTTTTATAGCTTGGAGCAGTTCTGATCACTGTTGTAAGACAAATTGAATGCGGATCTTTGCAGCAAGGTTTTGCAGGTACCAGACATTGCTAGTATGATTAGTATTGAATCTGAGACAGTAAGCATGGTTAGCAGTATAACTGTGGTTTGCAAACACCTGCTCACACTCCAAATCCCAGCATGCAGGTACAAGTACACTTCTAGCAACAGCTAGAAATTTCCCAACAGCTGCAACAGGTAAAGACTAGTTTAAACCCTTGGCAAAACTTGTGTGCCGGCTGCTACCTGTTCGGAAGTGTTTCCAAAGCGGTTTATTATAAGTCATGGCATAAATAAGAATACAAATAGATCCTGTTTGTTTGCTTTAGTTCACTGGGTACATGAAACATGTAGTGTGACTCACAAAGTTGTAGAATGAGGCTGAGTTAGAATTACAGACGTTGTGCTATCTGATATTATGAGATGTAACAGGTGTCTGTGAAGGCAGCTTCCCCACCTGGAAACAGTGCTTCAGGGAATTTAGGTTGCTGGTGGGGGAAAGGCTGGTTGGTTTACACTAGCGATGATAGGTGAGCTACCAGAGGATTGGAATTGGTGGTTTCTTCCGCTGAGCATCTATAGGCTGAAGTATGTATTGAAACCACAGTAACTAAATATCTGAGTTTGCAAAAACTTGACTGGAAGCTTCATGAGAACAGATATGAAGCTGAGAGAGTCCTGCCAAGGAGCAATGACACTGCTCCCTTCCCACAGCAGTTCAGCTGGACAGAAATAAAAATAAAATAAAGTTTTAAAAAAATCTTGATACTGTAAGTACAAGAATACCCACTGGTGTAAATAAGCCATCATTCAAGGACTTCAGTGCAGCTACACTCAGAATCACATCACACTGATCACATAAATTGTGGAACTGACCTTTAATATTGTAATAAATCACTTAATAATGGACATTAATTTTTTTATAATAGAATCTACAACTGAGCAAGTCGAAAGGGAGTTAAAATTACACATTATGCATGTAAAGAAGATATGGTCAGCTGTGAACCTCAGACTTGCTCTCTCAAATGAACTGGAAATAACAATGACCTTTAAATTTGACTAAATTCTGAAATGAATTGGAATCATAGGACCTGGTATCTGAGCAAACCAGGGACACTCCAGTGTCTGCAGCGTGTGTATTCACCTGAGAGTTGGGTCCTCAAAAAAATATGATCTCATGATGTATTCCAAGTGAGTAATTATGCCCCACATATTCCTACTTTGTATAGATAGTTACTCAGCTCTTATAGATAATTATCATGGTGTCAGTTAGGGCCCAAACTATGCACGCACTGGCATATCCACATCACTTGGTATCCCTAGGCTGTGTGAAATTCATGTCTTTAGCCTGCTGACAAGTTTCAAAGAATCAGATTTGGAATGAAACAGCTGGGAGGGCTGGCAGGAGCTGGAGATCAGTGTCGAGCCTTGTGTCAAATTCCTGACAGCTCTTCTGTGGTTTCTTCTGTGTCCTGCAGGCAGCACCACAGCAACTGCTGTGGTTCTTCAGCACAAGGTGTTGGAGCAAACACAAGGCATCCCTTTTTCCTTCCTATTCTGTCAGGGGGTGGGCTTTAGGAGGACCTCTGTGCTATTCCTTCCAGGTCATATGCCCAAGAGCCTGGACAGTCTCTCCTTGCTTTTAAATTGGAGGTTGCCCAGGAAGAATGGAGAGCATGTGTCCTTGAGTCAATTGTGCAAGATTTGGAGCCAAATGCTGTTGGCATAGAGATTTAACAAGACGTGTACAGAGCCATGGCCAGAGAGACTTCTCTTGATGTTTTCTATCTTTTGCAAAATTGACATATGAGGATTTTGGTAGCGTAAGCTAGACTCCCTGTGAGCTGCCTGGCTGCGAAATAGGTCAGGGTGGACTGGAAGACCGTTTCCCTTGTCCAGTGCTTTGTGTGACTTCCAGAGGCAAGGTCTTCACTCCCAATCTCCCATGCATATGCACACAAAATACTCTGAGGAAGTTTGCCACTGGTCTCCCTCTCCATCTGGGCTTTGCCATGTGCATGGGTGTTGGTGAGCCCTCCCGATCCTGTCTAGTTCTGTAGGCTCCCTACATGGAGAAGACATCCAAGCCTTTGAGAATACATTAAGGAAACAAGCCTTTGATAATACATTAAGGACACCTATAGGCCCACCCAATACAGGGCCTTTGGAAAAGAACAGCCCTCTTCCATGCAGACATTTAAACACCTGAATCCTATGGAGGCAGGTAATACCTCCTTTTTCCTACACAAGCTGTCTGCTAGGGGTATCACTAGGGTGGGGTGGGAGTCTGGAGGGTGATTGACCCATACTTTCCCTTGGCTCACATTTCCCCTTCATGCTCCCTAGGTCTCCCTGTGTTACAGGGCTAGCAAAGAGTGCTGTGACTCAGGTGGTGCCATATGTTAGGGTTGTGAGGTAGTCATGGTGCAGATGGGATGAATATAGTGCAGAGCACTAGAAAGGGGTTAGTGGGGGTGTCACTGGGTTTTGTGGGACTGATGATGTGCCTAAGGGTGCTGTAGGTGATTGTGCAGTGATGTGCTACACCATTGCTGGAGTGACCTAACAGTGAATGTATTATACAGCTGAAAAAACTAAAGACAGTCTCCAAAGGTATTTATACTTTTAACTCAAATAGAGTTTGGTGTATAAGTACAAAATAATAGTGCTAAATATGGTTTTGGGTCAACTCACAGGAAAAAAATTATCTGAGGAGTAACTGGAGGTTAAGCTCTGGTCTTCAGCATCTTGAATGACTGAAGTTTCATCCTTTCTTTATTTGCAGCAGTTCATTTCCTGGGGTCCTGATTTCCTGGGGATGAAGAGAGGTGGTAGCAGAAGGAGAGCTATGGATGCTGCCAGAGTGGAAGGAAAAAGTGTTTTGCAGATCTCTAGGCTGGTGAATGCAGCTAGTCCTGGCCTTACACAAAAGGATGGAGACAGTGTGTATAAGTGGTGTCTGTCTTCTCATTTGGTTGAATTACACACTAAAGTCATTTATAACAAAGGGGAAAAGGTGCATTGTTAGTAATTGTTATGTTAAGGAGTGAACCTAACTTGCTGATTTAGCATCCATTTCCTCTTATAAAAGAGAGGAGAAAATGACAGTGGAGGGTGGAAAGGCCTGGCTGGGAGCAGTGTAGAAGGTAGGAGCATTTCAGAATCATTTCAGCCAGATTTCTGCTAGGTTTGGTGGCTGCATTATCTCATCTCCTTTTATCTTAATTGGAGTGGCAGGCCCAGCACACCTAGCAGGGATACCACATTAATTCACCACGAAGCACAGTGTCAAGCTCAGGGATGGAGAACAGTGAGGCCTCTATGGAGTATTTGCTGAAAAGCATAATGGGAGCTGAAGCAGAACTATGGAGGACATTAGGAAATATTCAAATACAAGATCAAAGTGGGTTACCTTGATTTCCTAAACTTGGATAAATTACTTGCTGCTTGGTTACTTAATCTTGCATTTTATGATTATTGATGGCTTGCCCTCTAGGTTCCCTTCCTCTGGTTCGGGCGCAAGCTGCACTGTCAGAATTTTTGAGCCTGGTCTGATGAAAATTATGTTCAGCTCTGCAACCTTGAAGATCACACGAAGGTAACTCTGCCTGAGTGGCAACTTCCTCCATGGCGCTGATGGTATTTCTGACTTTATGGGCACACATGCTGGTTTTATGAGACCCTGCAAAAACCAGATGGAGTTGCTGGCGATTCAGAATGTCAGTGTCATGCTGGCCTGCCATGTAAATCTCTTGTTGACGTACATGAGGACCGTCATACTAATAAAATAGAGGAGGCTAATAACATGCTGTTCCAGTCCGTTTTCATCAGGAAAAGAGTCAGTCAGAAAGCAAGTCAAATGTGAAGGCGCACTTACTGCTCCAGAACAATTTGTCTGTAACTGTTGCATTGTTAATTGATGTTATGTCTGATGAACTCAGCAATCTTCTCACCAGATGGGAAACCATCAGTCTAAGTACACTAGACTGTACACCAAAAAGTGGTGATTCATAAGGATGAGTCGGAAAACCCTCACATTCAATAGCCAGCTGTCTCGAGTGAGCCAGGAGGGAGCACTGAAATTTAGCTAGGATGTGCCTGATGTCATAGCCATTGCCAAGCCTCAGCAGGGTTTGCGGAAAAACTCGCCTATCTAGCCATGATCCAGAGCCCAGCATCCTCTTTGAAGTGTTCAAAAGCAAGCAGTCAACTGCTCTTCCACAGTGTAACCAGAAGGAAAGCTTGCAGGTTAGACTGCTTGTCTGGATGGGGGAGACATGGGCTCTGTCTTCTCCTTAGTCTGTATGGAGTGGGAAGGAAGAATCAAATCCTCTTCCTAGGTTCTCCCCCTAAAAAGGTGTCCCTCTACCAGGTGCAAAACAGGATGACCTGGAGTAGTTTCTTGTCTGTGCCACTGTCAGCTTGCTTGCAAGGACCATGAGATTCATTGAACCAGTGAGCAAAAAGCAGTGTGACTCTGTTGCCTAGTACTTAGGGCGCTCTGCTGGGAGGGAGGAATCCTGTTTCCAGGCCCACCTCTGTATATTATTAACCTGGTGTTGAAAGAGAAGTGCAAAGATGTCAATGACACAAATTCCTCTTCCTGATCCCTTTAAGCATGGTGTCCACAACTGGATTTTTGTGGATACCTCAGTTTATCAGTGTGTGCCGAGCTTGTTCTGAAAGCACCTGCTGAATTTGCTTCCTTGAAGGATGCAAACTGAGAAACACCTTGTTTCTAAATCATGACTGTATTCAGGAGTAAAGGTGTTTATCAGCACAGATTCTAGTGATCTTGCACTTTTGTAGAAGTATTCTCCTGCAACCCGGTGTACTTCATGTCAACCAGTGTCTTTAATCATCCTCAAGTTTAGGCAGAGATTTTTGTCACTGTTTTGGATTGAGGTGCCTCATATCCACCTACCTCTGACTGTAAGAACCTGTGTCCTCACGCATATTTGTACAGCCTTTTGCATAAGTTGAGAGGTTTCTTTTTTTTCTACTTGATATTTTTAGTGGTATTTTCTATATCCCATTATGAATCTTTGATTTCTTGGCTGTTTCTATTTGTCTGAAAGAATCAGCCTGAAAGAATAAACACTCATCCAAAGTCTAGTGTATTTATTTCCTAAAAAAAAAATTTCCATGGAAATGAGGCTGTGAAGTGTATGGAAGTTTGAGTTAGCTACAAACCCAGAAATACTACAGAAACAGCTCTTTCAATTTTTACCTTCTAACATCAGCTAATATTAGCCATCATCTGTTTAAAATACTGTATTTTGAATTTTATGAAAGTATGCTGTCAGATTTGGGTTGTATAGTTAAGGTTATATTTTCTTAAAAGTCAAAAAAGCTTCCTGCCCTTACTTAGAATATGGACATAACCCTGAAAAAATGGTCTTTTACTTTTTACTGATACTGGTAAGAACTTTTGTGCTCTTACTCCTTTTATATGCTTAGTTAAAATAATAAAAAAACCCCAAACACCCACGAAGTTAAATGATCCATACACAGAAATGTGAATAGAATGTTCTAAATGACTGTTATTTTCCAAAAATCATGTAATTCATTGACTGACTCATGTTTTATAGCAGCTTAGGCACTGCAGGCTGATGGCTGTCAGGTGTCAGTAAGCTGGCAGCTTAAAAGTTGCCTCTTTAAGTAGTCCCAATCAAATGAATTGCTTACTGTGAGCAAGGGTGGATCTGGCCCTGTGTTTGCTGAGACACTCTTGGTTGAGGTTCTTATGATACTACTGGTGTCTGGCTCTGCCTCCTGTGGTACATTTTTCCCTGCCATGGGCTGGAAAAAGTGGTTAGAGGTAAGACTAAGAGGGGGTTCCAGAGAGTCAGTGAGTCTGAGGCCTTATCTAAACAAAAATCGTACCAATTTAACTGAACCTATTTAGAAACAGAGGTTGCTGAATTAATGCCACCCCCTTTTTTTTTTCTAGAACGAAGTCTGGGGAGAAACATTATTCATGCCAGTGCAATTTATACTGTTTCTAATGGCTTTATTTTCCCGTTTGTACTGTCAACAGCACTTGTTTTGTAACTCTTCTGTGCATATTCCAGCATATTCCTGGACGGTAAACCAGAAACTGGGTCCCTTGCTGCTATTGCTTCTTCATTTCTTCCTTCATACGTTATTTCCTAACCCTTTTAGTGATAGTCTGAATATTTAGCATGGCTCACTTGGAAGGAACAGTTAGCATATTCTCTGATACCCTGCTTTAGAGAGACATTTAAAATAATTTCTCCTAATTTGTTGTGCAGTGTAGTGTATTAAGTGGGGAAAGGGAGAGACCTTACAACTGAACCTACCAAACTTAGAATTTGACACATCAAATGGCAGAGTAGCTGGTTGTCACACAGATTTTTCCCTCATATCATGACTGACGGTAGGAAAAAGCTTGTCATATATTGCAGACAATTTGTGGCAATATATTCCACATAAATAAAGAGATATAAGGAGGGACCCAAGTAGAAAAACATATATTTAAATTCTTTTTTTTTTTTTTATTGCCAGAAGCATTCCTGGCACCTCCAGAAAGATTTGGTGATAAGTGCTGGTAGAGATGTGCCCAAGAAGCATCCCTTGTGAGCAGGCTTGAATTAAACCATGTGACTTCCAGGTCTCAAAGAAGGTGTGGCTTCAAAATGGAGAAATCACTGCAGTGAGCTGGAAGAATGACTTTTTTTTCCCCTTTGTAATAATAATGTTAGAGCTGTTATTACATTTGGCCTGGGGAGTGGATTGGAAGTGTTTCTCAGAAGGGAAGTGCTTCCAGCTCCATGTCTCTTTCAAGAGCTCCATTCCCATGTACTTGCTGGAAACCTTTCAGGAAACCACATTCCCTTTCCCATCCCCGTTCAGCAATGCGATCCTTCCCAGCCAGAGCAGCTCACAGACCGCCTCATCGGCTGGGCCTGGGAAAGGAATGTGAAAACGAGGGGGCAAAAGTGCTGGCACTTCCAATCCTATCCTATGCTGCCTTTCAGAAGAAGCCTCCCCGCCCACTACCCCTCCCCCACTTATGAAAGGGTTTTCTACATCCATAAGCATGTTTAGAAAGACCTGCAGTCTCTAATTTTCCAGCGTGTGGTGGGGGAAGAATGTGATTTTAGCTGGAAACAGTCACATGGCCAGATCCTCAGCCTTGTGCAAATCTGCCTGATGCTCCTGAGGTCACATTGTGCTGTGCTCGTTTACACTGGCCCAGTATCTTGCTCCCTGAGTTGCCCTGATGGCCCTAAATGATAGCCAGTGTCTGACGGTACCCACATGCGACTGAAACACCACTGCTATGCAGACGAAATGCCCTGAAACCTTGTGCGTGTGTTGTTTTCCTGACAATCAACAATTCAAAAGACAGTAGGTGAAGAAATGCTGTTTATATTACAAGTTTCAATAAATAAGATAAAGGGGGCAAGAATAAGAGAAGGGATCAAGGAACTGTTAATGACTTAGAGGACAGAATCATATTAGAGACAGAAATGTAAGCTTGTTTTGCTGTTGCTAAAAGCCCAGGAGATACACATTTCATTCTGTAGAGAAATATTCTGATCAGTACTTTTTTCTGTCATAGCAGCAGGCAATTGAACTTGGATCCCAGCCAGCCTTTTTTATCCTCTCTTTAAACTAAACAATTAATTAAAAGAGAACACAAGGCAGGATAATTTAGCAAGCTCTGTTAGTTTAGACAGAATGGGTTATTGGGCAACGCCATCGCGGCACAGAACAATCACTCCTAGCTTCTGTGCCACAGGAACAGTTAAGCCTTCCAAGATGAATTTCCAGCCATTGCTGTTAGGATGATTGTGCTGTTATTCTTTAGTTTTATGCTGTTTTATTTGCTCATCATTTTTACTGTTTGTATTGTGTGGTACATGGGTGGTAATAATTAGATAGTGATTCTCAACACAACAGTTTCTCTTGAAGCAGACACTTACCCACCCGGAGACAATTGCTCTCCAAAACTGAAGGAAAAGAATATGGGAGGGAAGTCTTACAGCCACTGAAGTCAAAGTCTCTCACTGACCTCAGTGGGCAGGAAGACTAGGAGACAGATAGCTATTCTTTCCATGTTTTGAAAGACTTAAGAAGCTGAGGTTTGGAAAAATTAGGATAGGTAGGTGACCTTCAGAAACTATTTGGAAGCTGCAGGTGCACAGTAGCTCTAAAAATTACAATGCTTACTTAGACATCAGAAATGGCTTCAGGGAACATGGTTTCAGTGAAGGAGCTGATTTTTTTTTTTTTTTTTTTTTTTTTTTTTTTTTTTTTTTTTTTTCATCTAAGTGGTTTAGACTGTGGACATTATGGTTAAGTGGGCAAGGGTTGGGAAACTGAATTCCAGCTCCTGATGCTCATTTAATGTGTCCCCTTGCAATAGCTGTTAACCCTGTTGCACTTATAACTCATCTGTAAACTGGGAATAACACTGTTGCCTACTTAAGTTTTGAATCCTGACTAAATAGTGTTTGTAAGAAACTATGAGGCCAAAGTCATTCTGGGGCTAATCAGTTGCAGGGACGGAGCCAACACACAGGACTGTCTATAACTTGACACCATATACATTTCCTTTACAGAAGTGGTTCCCAACCTTCAATGGCCCATGGGAACCCAGTGAGCAAGCAACATGCTGCATATAACATACACTTTACTCTTTTTCAGTGGTCTCCATTTTAACTCTTTAATTTCTAGCAGCCACCAGCAACAGATAGGATTTTAGTAGCAGAATGGAGAACTGCTACTTCACCTGGAGTTTAGAAGCATAAATGTTATCCCACTTTGTGTGAATTCATGAAGTCATTAAATAGAGGTTAGGATTTATTTCTTTTGTGTGTGTTCTCAAGTGGGAATGAATTTTGCACCAGACACTCTTTAGGGACAAATGAAGGATTTCTTCTTATGTTTATGTAAAACATATTGTTTAAAATATATCATGACTTTCTGTGTAAAAAAAAAGTGTCATCACCTTCACTTCATTCCATTAACTCGACTTGTTTTCAGCTTCAGCTGTGCAGTATTTATCACCCTCTATTGTCGTATATTACACAGCTGCATCATGGCAAGTTTTTTTTAAAAAAACACAAAACAATAAAGCCAAACCCAGTCCAGAAGTGAAGCTCCTGGTAGGTGGGAACAGTGTAACGAGTAAAATGTCATTGAGAAGAAAGTGTTTGCTGAAGGCTTGTAATGTCAAAGTTACGAGTTTATTTACAAGATTTCAAAGATTAAAATCAGAGGAAAAGTTTGAAATGTTCATAGTCTGAAGCTTCAGTAAAATTTATTTCCCACAAGCAGTCATGAAGCTAAATTATGCAGTTGGTTTTGAAGCTAAATTATGTAGTTGGTTTGTAGTAAAGCAACAAAGTCAGAAGGCTTAAAGTGAATTAAACAACAAGGATTTTCTGCCCCTGAATCATAGTGTGATCCATCTGAAAGTTTGCTGAACTGTAAGATATGAATCCTATAATCTTTTTGTTGCTCTGCCATTCACACACTGCATTCAGTTAAGGTAATATGTTAAATATTTACAACGTACTTCAATGTAAATCACTTGAAATTAGCAACCATCTCAGATAGTCTTGGCCATAATTGCTACCTTCCTTTTCACAAAACTATTACAATAATAATGCTTAGCAGTCAGCTTGGTAAAGTGATTTGAAACCTTCTGGAAAAAATGCGCTGCACAGGTAGTCACAAGTAAGCACAGCTGTCAGCCACACTGAGGCCTGTGGGTCTGCTCTGAAGCAGTATCAGCAGCTACTGCTCTTCAACCAGTACCAGGAGACTCCTACTAGGGACATGACCTGCTGGCCGAAGAAAGGGGATCCCTACCTGGGACTGGCATGTGTTTGAGCAATTTCTCAACTATGAGCATTTTGGAAGCCTGAAATATTCTGGGTCCGTGAGCCAAAACCAGAAAAATTGGTGTCCTTTGGTCCTGTCCCATCCCATGTTTCTTCTGAGGATGCAGAACCTCCTAGGATGAAGGGTTAATACAAATCATGTGCAGCAGCGACTATAGGGAGAGGAAATTGTCAAACAGTATTTGCCATGAAAATGGATTCATATTCATAATTTTAAATTATTAAAATATCCTTGTAGGAATGAGCTGCAAAGACAGTGCATCTGTCTCAGGGGAAAAGGAATGCCACCCATACATTTGTGAGACATAAATAATCATGCTACGAGTCATGTCTTCTATTAAAGAGCCTGAAATCACCCATTTCAAGCTGAAGAGAAGTAATCTGTCAAAAGAGGATTGGTAGGTATCAGATGCCTGCCTTGTATTCCTTTTACATCAACCAACTAGTTGATTCAACCACTTTAACAGAAACAGTGTTTAAAACATGTTTGATTATGATTTGCAAACTTGCCTCTTGACTTAGTGTTTACATAATCTGCATTGTTATGTGTTTGTTTTTAAAATAAATAGAATTATTTTTTTTTTGTCCATGTGATCCTTCCTGATTCTCTGACTCTTCCCTTACTAGTCTGCATAAAAGCAAAGACATGTTCGTGTTTTAGTGTCAGCACTTGCACATTGGATGTAACAGTCAAACAAGCTCAGCATTCCTGTACTGTAGAGGTGATGTCTCCATCTTCCATTCTCATTACACAAAATCCCTGAAATATGTGCCATATTGCTGCCTTCTAGTATGAGGAAGTGGTGCAGTGGATGACGCACAGACTAGCCTCTGGGGGAGCTGAGTACTATTCCCAGCTTTTCCATTTTCTGGGTAATATCCTGCAACTCATTTAACATTTTTGTGTCTCAGTTTCTCCGACTGTGAAAATGAGGCTAGTGGGCCAGCATTTCTCACTGAAATCAGGAATAGATTCCTATGGAGTTCGGTGGCACTTCAGTGCTTTGAGATCTGTGAGGAAAAAAGAGTTAATTGTTGCTTTTAATAAATTTTCCTTGGTTGTCATTCACTAGTTTTACCTCACATGAGAGTGAATCAGATATTCTTAGCCTCCTCCTGTAGCAGTATGAAATATAACCTCTTATCAGCATTTTTATAATAGTCAGTTCTCTTCAATCCTTTTCATAAATATTTTTTTCCTTTAAATTTCTACAGTATAATGCAAACATACTTCCTTACTCTCATGTAATGTAATACAAATGTAAGGGACAAGACAGTATTATTCAAAAATTTTCAGCTTATGAAATAATATGTATTAGTTGACATGCCCCAGAGAGATCTGACTGACCAGCTGCTCCGGGTGAAACACATAAATAGGAAAATCCTTTATTAATGATGTACTCTGCAGTGGATTGTATCTGGGGAATTCTGTAGAAACAGACTCTTTCTCATCCCTTCCCTGTAAATGAAATAATGAGCAGACTGAGTTCCTAAAGGTTTGGTAGGCACATACACAGTGCACAAATACATAAGGAATGGTCATATTGAGGAAGGATTTCAGCTTTGCTAACCACTATGTCTTGCATTTTCTTTGCCTTTCTTTAGTCAGCTAAAGGCTGTGGGTGAGACTTTCCAAATATAGACAACCAAAATTCTGACCAAAAAATACACACATTATCAGGGGTGGATTAAAGTAGGATTCATGGATCTGGGCCTTAGGCTTGGAGGGGGCCTGTATAACCACAATGTTTGGATTGAAATCTCTGTCAGTTTGGGCTCTAGTGTTAGATAGTGCTGTGGAGGTGGGAGGTAGAGCTGACAGGCTATGGAGGCGGTTGAGTCATGGGAATTTTTGCTGTAGTTTGGATGGATTTGGTTAGTTTATTGCACTGCTCTGGCTTGCTTGAGGCTTGCTGGCTGGCTTGACTCCAGGTCTTCTTTAGTCTTACTCTGCCCCAGCAGTTGGTCACTTTGTCCCACAAAATGTAAACTCACAGAGAATGCGCTTACTCTGCTTCTGATGTGAGATGGAAGGCAGGTTAGCCTTGGTAACAGATGAACTTTTGTGTACTAATATAAACTCACTGAATAATATGGGTTGTGACAGTGGTGGTGAGACCCTCTCCTTCAGCTCTCCCTTTTCCAGGCCAAACCAAACCAGCTCGCTCAGCTCTCCTCTTAAGTCACGTACTCCAGCCCTTTGTCCGCCTTGGTGGCCCTCAGCTTTACTTGCTCCAGTTTGTCAGTGTCCCAGAATTGGATGCAGTACACCAGATGTGGTCTTACAAGTGCTGAATAGAGGGGAATAATCACTTCCTTGACTTGCTGGCTATTTTCTTAATAAAACAGCCCAGTATGAGGTTGGCTTTTAACGCTGCAAAGGCACTGCTGATTCATGTTCAGTTTGTCCTCCAAGAGCCCCAGGTCCTTTTTGCAAAGCTCCTTTCTAATCAGTTGGCTTCTAGACTATCCCACATGCAGGACTTAGTATTTGCCTTTGTTGAACATCATGAACTCATGTATAACTTTAGGTACAGATGCTCATTTTGCACACACAATGCATAAATGCAAATTCAGCCTGTACATGTATCTACTGGGTTTACAGACACCTTTTGCTAGTTTTTTGTTGACAGCCTCATTGTTTCCAGAGAGCAATAAAACAATAAAATTCCTAAACTTCATATATACACAGGGAGATTTCTCTGGGTGCATTTAGAACACTTCTAATGATAAACCTCTCTGTTAGGTAGGGTTCTGTTTTGTTTTTCACTTGCTCTCCTTGACTTTTCCCATTCTTAGATAAGGGCAGTGAGAACCACATGAGGTATATTGGCATAATCAGTAACACAGACTTGTCTGGACCTCAGGAGATAAGTCTGCACCGTATCAGCAGACGGCACCTAAGAATGCTTTTCAAAGAAAAAAGTTTCCTCTATCTTTCAAAGGGAGCTTCCTTCTGTTGTCTTTATTGGCGGTCAGACTGCTGATCAGCCTCCTCCAGAGTTGGAGAAATTGCTCTGAAGACCTCCTAAATTGCATTTCAATTATACAGGAGGCTGCATTGGCAGGACCATTTTATTTCCAAGCCACCCTGTGGCTTCTCAGAGGTGATGTGACTTTGGAATCCCCATTGCAGGTAAAAAAGAAAACCCTCTTCTGGCAGCCTCCAACAGAAAATGTGCCTGAAAAGGCATATCTAATTGATTTGGAGAGAATCAAGGGCTCTCTGTAAATAATGTTTGCACAGTGTAAATCTCTCACAAATTAGGCATCCAGAGGAATGTGTTCATCAGCAAAGAGTTACAGGGCAACATCAATCTTTAATGGCCAGTAACCACAAAAGACAAAATATTCAGAGTAATTTGATTTTACAGACTTAAAATGTTCAGATTTTTTATTTCACAGTTTACAACATGAAATAAGTTTTCTGATTTTCATGTGTGCAGGTGGATACTAAGAATTTGGAAATCAGCTGATATTACAGTGGCCTAAGTAAGATCTTCTGAACTTAACCTGCTTTAAAAAATAAAGCAGTTACTAAGAATGAGATGGACTGAAAATACTCCAGGATTATTCAAATGCCAGACCCCAGTCTGGGTTCAGGCTGTGTGTAAATTTTGTTTGTCTTTCCCAGGTCCATGAGAGATGAAGTCCCTAGCATTCTTGTGGGAGACCCTGTATTTCATACTGTTTTGTCATTCTTTCAGAGATCTGGAGTTTGTCCGCTATTTCCTGCAGAGGAAACCTTGGTAGAAATCGCCCAGAGAATCCCAGTTAAGGGAACTGCATTTTGGTAAAAATTAATTGGGAAGTTTTGTTTCAGTGACTTAATAAAGGCAACAGGTTATATCTTTATTGATTCTGGCTTATTTCCTCTACATAAAATAAGATTTTTTGCTGCCTTTGATAATAAAACATTTACCAGACTCTTATTATTGTTATTGGTAGAAGCCCTTGCAGTGTGTAACTGTTAGTAGAAAAATTAAAAGTTCTGGGTAAAAAATTGAGGAAAAGATATGAGTGGAAGTTAACCTTTGTTAAGTGTAATTAATATATATGAAAACACAAAATGTTTGTTTTTCAGTTTCCTATCACATTTTCCATCTGGTCTCTGTAAAGCTTTTAACTTCCACTTCCTCTGTGCAGTTTTGCAATATTCCTATGCACAGGAAGCAAGAGGAAGAGCTTTATGAGGGATACATTACAAATAGACTGTATGTAGGTGTTTGGACAAAATAGCTGGGCTCCAATCGGATCTGGTATAAACTGAAGACTCAGTGGAAGTGTGAAATGTTTGTGATCTGGTGCTTCATTCTGCAGCACTGGTTATTTTTTGTAGAAATTGCTGGGTTTTTTTCCTCTGCTTTTCATCTGTGATCTCAAATCACCTTATTAAACAATAATGAAGGTCTTAGTAGTTTTAGACTTCATAACTGTAAATACAATCATGACTAAGAAATGCTTCAAAGGCCAGGAGTTTGTACCAGACTTCACTGATGTGCTGAGCCAGGTCCCTCTATTCCCAGTCCAACACACTATCAGTATTGCTGCTTCCCAGTGAAAATGAGTGTTTCATACACAGAATGAATAACAGCAAAACTCTCAACAGCTTGTGAAAATAAGAATAAAGTGATCAATTATAGCTTTGGGTCTTGATTGCAAAGAGATTAGTCATAGGAGTCATGAATGTGACAAGAACATAAAGCACTGGTGGATTGCATTGCTCTACTCAGATTTCCACCAACAATAGGAACCCCAGATCCCAGTAAGAAGAGGGCCTATTGCTCACATAGTTTTGTAAGAGCAACACTGAGGTTATTAAAATGTACATGTTACATAGCAAGGCTGTAGAAGCCTACATAGAGCCATTTTCTTTTTTTTTTTTTTTCCTCGTCATTTTTTCTTTCATCACTGAAGCCAGCTAGAGCCTTCTAGTGTGAAATTTGAGAGGAGAGCCAAGCTTCTTTTCCTCTAAACATTCCAAAAGATTGATGAGCTCAAAATCTACATCAGGATCAACATCCAAGTTTTGCAAATGGCATCTGTCTTACTAATTAGCTGATCCAAGCCTCCAGATCTCAAACTACAAATATAAATATTCCATTACTTTAATCTATCTCCAGTCTAGCTACAAGATACTTACTCTGTTACTCAATTCTTACAAATTTCTCTTCTTATTAATTTTACTTTTCAGAAAAGTAAATTAATTGTTATAAAAGCAGAGGGGTTGAAGTTATTTCATTTTTTCCTAAAAGCTTGAAACCACCCATTCACAAAGCTTTCCTCCCTCTCGAGCCTTCTCCTGCCTTCTCTTTTCCAGCCCACAGGTATAACAAAACAACCTTGCAAGATGAGCCTTACAAAGTCTATGAACACAAGCTTGTAAATCTGGCACTTGAACAAGCTCTATTATTTTTAACTGCTTTTGTGTAAGACAAGAGGCTATGTAAAGAACAGGATGTTTTGAACATTGAACTCTAGTGCATTACCTAATACTGCTGCTACAGATTTGATGTAATTTCTCTGCAGGTGTCAAAGGCATCATAAAGAGCATGTTACTAGGATGTTAAACACTGGGCATATATGTGCCTGGTGGACTTACTCATAGTTCTTTTATGAACAGAAAAGATAAGTTTGCAGTTTGTGTTACAGACAGTTTCAATTACAACTCAGTGTATTCTTGCAGTCCTTTTAGATTATTTTATTTTTTAAATGACTGTAGACAGGATACCCAACAAACTTTTGTTAATCTCCACTTTTTTAGGAGATGCGTGAAGTGAGCCACCTTTGTCTTCCCTGGACATGAGGCTACTGCATCTTCCTTTAGTAGGGAAAGATAATTGCATCACTATCTACTCTGCAGGACTGCTCTGCAGCCACATTCTTGGTTGCTCATCTTGTGTCAGTCCCTGAGGGAAATTCACTGATACAGAAAGTAATCCTTCCAAATAATGCAGGTGTCAGAGGTCTGTGTAAGAGGGAGGCTTGGCAGAATCTTTTGTGGAAATTTACACAACATCTGCCCCCACAATGGCTGGACAGTACTGTCCTTCCTTCAGTTGTCAGGTGCATTGGAATGTGTATAGAAGAAAACCCAAAGAAAATAGTAGATCCAAGATTCTAATGCACAATTAAAAGGCAGCTGTCATTGGAAATACAAAGCCTCCTTTCTTTTGCAGGCAATTTTTCTTTAGTTTTTAGTACCTGCTGTCTTGCAAGAGGGCACACTGCGTGTGTTGAGCCATCAAAGAAAGAAAATACTATCATATTTTAGTGAGATTATCAGTTGATTTTGTCTTCTTTTGAACTTCTGTCAGGAAAATTGTCCTTTTTTGGCCATATACACGATAAACCTAAGGTTAAGTGGCTGCACTTACAATACACGTGTAAACAAGGACTTGATTTTACATTGTAAAAACATGGCTAAAACTAAAGTGGAAGAGCACCGTTGCTGTGAGTTAGGAGCATAATACTGAGAAGGGCTTGTCTGAAGAGGGACTGCACTGTTTGCTCTGCTGTTCCTATCTCTCTCACTGATTCATTTTCAACACCCTCTTCATGCTTAACTCATTTTGTGTCCTGGCTTCTAGATACATTCCTCCATGGTCACTTAGCATTGTGTGATATCATCTTACCATCATACATGGTTCTTTACAGACTACTATTATCAGCTTTACGCTCACTTATTGTCAAATTAGTGCCATTATTGTGGTGGATGAGCTAAGAACTGTGCTGCTCTTGGTGTCCTCCAAATATCACATTTCCCCTGGGCCACTCATTCAACATTGGGTGGGAAAAGTCACATTCCTCTGTAAACTCAGCTACTGTCTAATGACACCCGTCTGTGTTGTCTTTCTGCATGGAAATGTTGGCTGTTGAAAACACCTGTTCGATCACCCAGTATGTATTTCTGTCAGTTTAAGGGAAGTCCCTGTTCTACATTTACCAGTGCTTTGGCCAGTCTAATTTTAAACAGGAAATTTTGGTGGTAATTTTGATCCAAATCTTGCCATCCTGATTTGACACACTTGTTTTACGTCCATTTTGTCCTGCTGTAAATGACTGTACAAGGCATGAAGCAGTAGCCAGAACCCTCTTTGGGGCCTAGCTGAGCACGGGCTGGACACCAAGATGAGAGGAAGAAGTGTGAGGCAGTGTCTCCTGGTCAACACAGAAGAGCTGGTAATGTGACACATATTCTTTGTGCATGGACTTGTCCTCTTTGGCAGGCGCAAACTTGCTTGCTTGCTGGGGTCTTGTTGATCTTCTCTATTGCCCTGCATCTAAGGTAATGATCTCAAGTGCCTCCACTTTTTGAAAACCCAGTATGAAATTTATGCCCAAGAAGAATTACACTGACTTTAATTGTTTGTTTATGATTACATATGTTCTTTGCAGTCAGAATCAGACCACCTTGTACCTGGCAGGACTGATTTAACCTAGAGGGAAGAGAGCTTACTATGCCATCCTGTCAATTGAGTGCTAAGGAAAATAATCCCATATACAACGATTTGTTGTATTGCCAAATCGTACAGCTTTATTTCAAATCTAATGATATTTGATGTTTTTAAGCCTTTGTTCCTTAAATGCAAGAACTTGAACATTCCTTTAAAAGAAGTAACTTTCATACTCTTACAGTGTTTTGAGAAGGTTTGAAAACTCACAAATTAGGAGACAAGAAAGGATGCTGCATACAGCCTTTGGAAAATCTTACGAGATTTTTCCTGCAGCCTCATGATTTTTTTCAGCTTTGATTCACAATTTTTGAAAATTTGGAACAGCTGACAATATTTCTGTCCATTTAAGGTGCTAGCATTTAACCCAGATGGTACACAGAGGATAGCCTCCCTGGCAAAGAAGAATCTTTAAAATGCACACCTCATCTTTTGCAGTGCAAGGCACGATGGGACCGGGAGCCTTTGCTGAGAATTTCAGGCACAACCACAATAAAAATAATAAATAAATGAGGCATCTCATTTTACCCAGAGATGCTGTATAGAGCTGCTGTTAAAGTGCACATTTGCAAATAAAAGCAGCCTAAATTTAACTATGACTCAGTTACACTAAATCTGACCCATTTTTGTTCTGTGTTTCAATTTAACACTTATTTACATTCCTAGACTTGGCACCGTTGGAAAAGAAGGGAGGAGGAGCAGGCATTTTCGTCCTCAGAATTGCTATTAAAAAATGGTGATTAGGAAAACACAGCTATAGTCAGCTCGAAGCTGGGTAGCTCATTTGAACCCACTATAAAAGAAAAGATCGTTTTCTCATCCTATTAAAACTCAGTTAGCAACGTCTGTGTAGGCGGCAGGAGATCAGAAACCAACGTCCAACTTGGAGCTTGTACAACTGGGGTTGGGTCCAAAGCAAACTGCCTGATTAGTGAAACAATTTGTATTTTACAATGACAGCAAATAGGTAAATCTTGTGACCGTCAGGAAATCCTGGAGGATTTTGAATGGGAGCACTGACTGGTTTGCAGGTTGCACTTTGACTAGAAGGCGTCATTGCCTCCGCTTTTTTGTACTCATGTTGCAGAGACATAAACAGGAGGGACTCGATTTGCTAAGGGTATTTATTTCTCTGTCTCTCTCTCTCTCTTGTTTTTACAATCTACATGTAATGACTAATTGGCTGTGTTTTCCCAGCTATTTTATGTTTCTCTTGCCCTGGTTACAAGTCGTACTAAACCAGTGTATCCACAGGGACCTATAGACAGCCAACATTGCCAAATGATACGCAGCATTCCCCTTTCTTTCTAAGTGTAAAACATTTACAAGTAAATTTACAAATGCATTAAGAACATTTCCCCCGACGGCTGTTAGTGTTTATTTCTTCCCCTTCTCCTCCTGGGAGCAGACACCTTCCAGCCCCTCACCTTTCACACACTGCTCTCCCGTTATTTGCCTCCTTCCCTCCCCGTCGCCCCTTTCCCTCCTCTCCCTCCTCCTCCTCCTTTTCCAGTTCAGCGGCGCAAATTTCTGTTTGTGCCAGTGGGGCGGCCTGGCGAAACCGCAATTGCTCTACCCCACAGATTGACGAGCCCTCAGATGCCGATTTACTGTACATGGCAGCCACGCTGGAGCCGAGGCACATCTGGAGTGGAGTAAGCTTACTCAGAAACAGGGGCCAGCTCCAGCCGGAGCCAGCGGAGCTGAGCAGGGCGCTGAAAGGCAGCCCTCCTGCCTCCCCTTCCCTCCTCCCCGGGTACATTTCCTAGTGTAAACAGAGGCCAGGGGGGAAGGACACAGTAACTCTTTGCTGCGTGTTTGTCATTTCATGTTCTTTATCTGCTTGAGGTCAAACTGGAGCTCTGGAAAAACAGAAGCTTTGCTTTTATTCGAAATAGCTGAAAGCCAGCGCTGCTGAAGGGGCAGAAAAAAAAAAAAAAAAAAGAAGGAGTTTGCTTTTGTGTTTATTTGTTCCACTTTATGGTAATTTGGGGGATAATTTCATTATCTGCAGCCAAATTGAAAACAAGCTGTTGTCTATGCTAATGATACCAGCGTATTATTTTATATACAGTAGGCGTGGAGCTCTTTAAACCACAAGTGGACTGGATTTCGCCTTACAGCTGTACTGCTTTAACTTTTTTTTTTTTATAGTTGCAAAATGAGACTTTCCTTTTATTATCTGGAAACGAAAAAGATTGTGGATGGCTGCTTTGTTTTACAAAATGGCGAATACCTTTCACGGCCCAGTGCCAGCCTGCTGTCCCGCAAATACATTTTAGCTATGTTACTGCAAGAAAAAAGCATGCTCGTTTTGGGGCAGTCACACTGGTTTTATAGTCCAGTTCACTGAACTGCTGAATTTTAGTCTCTGTAAAGAACCGGGAGAGATTTTTGGGGCATATACTGACTGTCAGCAATCTGGATGAGTACTCTGCAATTCTTTACAAGTTTTATATAGCTTTTATTTCTTCTTTCTAATAGGAAAATGGTAAAGTTTGTAGATTATTTGTTCAAATGACATTAAAACGACAAACGTGCAATTTAAAACAGCTTTTCCCACTCAGTATTCCTTGCAACTCAATATATTTGCAGTGAATAAAGGAGAAAAAACAAACCTCAGAAGACACTGCTGCTGATAACACTGATGCATGTTATGTTGATTTAGCTGTCTTTAAAGACTGTAGTAAAATTCTCATTCGGATGGAAGCAGAGGTTTACCTGTTATGGAGGCTGTTGAACAATCTTGCTCAGTAAATCTATGAATAAACCACTGTGAGTCAGCCCCCAAAACATTTTTGTCTATAGGAGCAGAAAATCTTTAATCACCATATAGTTTTCTAGGGATGGTACTACATTGTCTCCCCTCAGTTCACAAGCCATGCTCAGTATTTTAGCCTTTTGGTGGATTAAATTGTGACCTTCCAGATGAGTAGATTGCTCCCATGACCCTCGACAGAGGCTGGCCTGTGTATCACATAGGAAAATTTGGCCTGGGCAGCAAGTGTGGCTGGGCAGCAGCTCTTGTACCATGGTAGTGCAGTTTCAGCAGTGCATCCCCTCTATGGAGCACTTACAATTGCTGTTGTATGTTCTGTGTTGATATGCCACAATACTTATCCAAGAGATAGCAATATAGGTTGCATACTTCTGCATTACTGTTTTTAATGGATACCGTTTTAGTTTATTTTAGTAATTTCTTCACAATTATGTTTTCTTCTACTTTCCTGACAATTCAGATCCCAGTAGGAAAGGGCTCATGAACCACCCTGTCCAGGTGTCAGCCTTCTCACCCCAGGAAGCACTGGGCATTACCTCCCAATGGCTTCTTAAAAACCACTCATGTTGAAATTCCATAAGGAGACTGACTGCGTGGCAGAGGTGTTGGTCATCTTGGAAAGACTGCATATGTCCAAGGTCTGTAATGAGCTTTCTGTGCCTGATACCTGAAACAGCATCATGGGTCCAGGGACAAATCCAGGGATGGCACACCATTTTGCATGATCTAGGTGATTACTGAGGTAGATGAAATGGCTTGTTTGGGGTGAAATGATTTATTTGGAAAAAACATTTCTGTGCAGAAAACCCGATGGAACTAGTCTCAGAAGTAAATCTCTTTGGCAAACTTCAGAGAGACCTTGGCAGTTTACTGACCTTTTTGCGGTGACAGTTGGATTTTGGCTAAGTTCTTCTGGAAGCCTGCAGAGCTCTGGAGGAGTCCTGCCTGGCTGGCAGACCATTGCTCAACCCTCTGACTGCCAGGGTAGTGGATTGATGGCCTGTCATTGCAGGATGGCCCACCAAGTAGTCTACCTTTGACCTAGAGACCTCAGGGTTTTCAGGTTTCAAAACTGGGACAACACTTGTTTTGAAACTTTGTTGATATGTTTTGATACACATTAGAAATATTTTGATTTCAATGAATTACCAAATCCTGACCCCAAAAAACGTTCCATAGGATTTTTTTGAACAGCTCTATTCCAGTCTGTTTAATGACCCTGAGGGGAGAAAAATGTTTTTTCCATAAAGTAGAAATAAAACAGAATCCAGTGAATGAGCCTGAAGCAGGATTTTTCTGACCCTACTTACTGGGTAACCCTGCCTGTAATCCCACTGGTGGCCTTGGACCTCCAGTAGACTGGTCTGGGCTCAGTTACACAGTTCTTGTCTTAATTTTAAACATGATACCCTAATAGTAATTAACTGATTCCCCCCCCC
>NW_020799095.1:109181291-109265761 GCF_003259725.1 Athene cunicularia
CCCCCCCCTTTCCATTTAGTGCACATTTGAAATTGATTCAACTCCTTGTTTTACATTAGTGCCAAAAATGTCCATGAAGTCTCGAAATGAAATCTTCTTGGTAGGTGACTATGCATCCTGCTGGTTATGCTATTGTGATTATATTAATAGCATGTTCTCCAACTTAAGCAATGTGCAGGTGCAAAACTCTCATTCAGCAGTACATAACTCTTTCATCTGCCATTTCTTGCCAGTAGATTTCCTGCCCATATGAATGCTTCTTGTGAAATTTCTGGAGAATAGCTGCTGGGGTTTTGCCAGTTGTAAGAAAATAAATACACAAACAACCCCCTTCCAAAACTCAACCACCTCCCTGTTCCCCAATACTCTCTTTTGAAAACTACTACTTCATAGTGGATGTTCTACGTCTAACAAAAAAGACAAGTTGTGAAAAAATAAACATCGTGAATTAATGTAGCAAGTGTAAAAATAAAAAATTTACTAAAACTGAGTGGTGCCAATAATGTCACCATAGCCTGCCTATGTATTGGTATGTCCCTTTGGCTCATGTGGGTGCCTCACCTTAAATATGTGCCCATGCCTATCCTTACTCAGTCACTCTGTAACGCTTCTTTTGAATCTTATCCAGTTATATTAGATTTAAAAGAGATTTGGCTATGGCAAATAATAATAAATTTTTAAAGAGGCCTTAACTCAGTGGGGTCTTTTTTAAGCCAATGCAACTTTGGGAACTATGTGCATGCTCACGTAACAGGGAAACCTGTGGAACTTGCATTCAGAAACTTTATTCCAGTAGGCTTCATGCTCTGAGCATCATCCAGAAACGAAGACAGAAGAGCATTTTGAGAATCAGAGGAGATTTAAGGGTTCGAAAAGTGTATCAGTAGGTGTTAGTCTGCAGAAATATTGTGTAGAGGAAGGGCAGTTAAACTAACCCAGATATTAATACTGTACGTTACAGGGCAATAGGTCTCTTTAACAACTAAATAAAATGAGAAATCTGCCTAGAAGTAAAAAAGGAATTTCCAGTTTCACGTGTGTTATTTCCTCTCAGTGTCATTATTTACAATATATCTGTTCCATGGTTTTTGCAAAATAAGTTATTGACATTTGAATGGTATTTCAGCATAAGATTATGACTTAGATGCAAACCAGTCAAACACCAACTTTGCAATATTTCTGACCCCAGGATAAACTGTTGTATTTTAAAAAATTATCCTATTGTACTTCCTTTGCCTGCTTTCAGTGTTTTGTTTTGTTAAATCAGTAGAGGATTCATTGAACTGGAGCCTACCATTTGTTATTGGCATTTCTCAGAAGAATAAGAACAGTGGTCAATTATATATTTCTCCAACAAAAACATATACTCAGCATATAAATGTTCAGATTATAATACCACCCCAAATATACATGTATCCTAAAAATAAACCACAATAAATGTTAGACTAAGCAAAAATGAAGAACAGCAACAGAATGAAGTAGAGAAAAAAAAGGGAAAAGTAGAAAGAAAACCACAAGAATAAAAATGCAGGCATTAAGTAATACAGTGGATGTGAAAACAGACCTTAAAGATGAAGTTAGAGAGAAAGGAAACCATCCACCAAATTGTTGCAACCCACAATTTATTATTACCAGGCAGGTGAAAAACTGATCACAGTCATTGCAGTCAAGTCAGGTGTCCTGAAACACAACAAATAAAACCCAAGGGCTTTTAAATGCCTGGTTAAGGAAAGATTCCAATGAATTTTAGGGATCATCGAATGGTGATTTAATAATTAAGTCAGGGCACACTTTTTTCTCTATAAAGTTTAAGTTGAGTTATACGAATAAGAATTGCATTTTTCTAAAGAATTACCCTCTTCTCAGATTTTTCTGAAGGCAGAAATGAGACTTGGAAGCTCTATATTTGTGAGGGGGAACCTAATTAGTTCAGGATCAGGTTTGTGTTTTGAACCTCTATATAAAATGATGATGCAATTTGGCTGGGGCTCCAAGCTGGACCCATCTCTAATTCTGTTGTCCACCAAGAAGATATAATGGACCTCTTACATAGAGCATGACTGAAATGTGTGAGTCTAAATTATTCCTGTAAGTGAATTTGAACAAACTTGGTGCTTCTTAGTACATTCAGTGCAACAACTGGACTCAGTTGTATCTTTAGGTAAGCATGTACAGATCTCGTTAATCACAAAGGATTGTACAAGTGCAACAGTGGGCAGAGCTGTACTTGCTATTTTTCATTAATTTTTTGAAGTAAAGCCCAGTCATAGTGTGAGTATGTTCCTTGTTAGTAATAGCTCCACTATATTATTTTTCCAACAAAACTTGCAAAATATTGCGTTACTTTTTGGTCCGCTGAACTACTGAACTGCCAGTTCCTAACAGAAAAGAGCTGTAACTGAATCGCTAGTAAAAGGGGCAGGAAATTAGATAAAAGGGTAACACTAGTTTTACATGCCTAAATGAAAAGGTGTTAGTTTTAAATATATAGCCTTTCAATATATTTTCCAAATCTTCAAAAGTCCCTGACTTTCATTATTGAAACGCTGCACTAAATTAACTGACAGTGCTGCACCACTCTTATATGTTGCAATGGCTTAGTGCATGCGATCAAAAAATAAGGTGAAAATTCCTTATATCCTGATAGGCACCATGATGTCTTTGGAAAATATAAATCTTAGGGCTTGCAAGATTGCAGCATGATTATTGGATAGACAAAGATTTATTTTCTGAGAATTACATAACAAGACATTTTTTGGAGGAAGCTAGCACTGTAACCAGGTAAATATCCTTGCTCATGCTGCCTAGAAAACTGTAGTGGGAGCACCTTTTGAAACCCATATAACAAATGTTTTGGACAGAAGGACTTTTTGAACCTTCACTTCTGGTAAGGAGGAGTTGTAAAAGCATGAGAACATGCAAAGTTGGATGGGAATCATCCCACCTACTTTTAGCCACTTGTATTAAGAATGTACCTATTTTAAGATTCCCTTATGATCAGTGGAGGATGAGAGATCTCAAGAAGGTAAGAGATATTTTGGTTCTTTGAGTTTACATGTGTTGGAGTCTCTCTCTTTTTCTCCATTGACTGTGAAGGGGAATTTAGGGGTCCTAGAGACCATGAGTAGCTGCCTCCATTGAGTGCCCATAGTTAAGTGGAATGAAACTGGAACTTCCAGTATACACTATAAATGTAGGACGTGGAATTACAGACCTATGTAACAAATGGAGTTCTTAGTCCCATCTAGGAAACCCCAAGTTAAACTTCTTGAGGTTAACACCAAGTCAGACTCCATGCTAGGAGAGGAGGAGAAAGAGGAAAGAGAATGCATCCTGGGTGAAGAAATAAAACATTTTCTCAGATGCTTACTCAATAGCATTGTGCTTCAGGCTCAGGATGTTGCTTCATTGTCAAATTGCTGATCTTTCCTTGCCATGCTTTCCTATTGTTCTCCATTCCTTAAATAATCCTGGTTTTCAGCTGCATTTTTCATCCATTTAATTCATTTTCAAACCCCCTAAAAAATAGAGATTAGTTTAGCAGATCAGGAATGAATTAGAAAAAAATGTTACATAATGGACCTATTTAAATTACACAGTTGCTACTTGCCTTTGCATAGTAATAAAGATGCAGTTAATAGCTTCCACTTTATTTAGCTGCTAAATTCTGTTTTGTTTCAGAGATCAACTCCACTGCAATAACTACATTGTTCTTTGCTCGTTAATCACTGTTATTTGCTCTCCTTTGGATTGTTGAGAAGTTTCAGAACATGGGTGGTCCTCTGGCAGACAGATGAATGTGTTGATCTATCAGACCTTTTAGGCTCTATGATTTAGACGAAGTATTACTATTATAATGGTTTACAGACATTAGCGGCTCATTTTAGGGCTTCACTCTGCAGCCCATATCACAGCATCACTTAGGTAGAACTCCATTTGTGCCATTTTGTTCTATGGAAAAGGTACAAGTACAGCATAGGGCTAGTTATTATACAGTCAGTATTTGTTAGCAGTTTCCAGACCATGATACTTGCGGCTTAATCAGAAAATAAGTAGGAGATTACAATTAATATCTGTGGTTCATTCTAATTTTTTTTTTTTTTTAAATTGTGTTCATACCATATATGCCCTTATGACACCATATACCACAGAATGTTGCCACAAACTTACTCCTTGGACTGGAGTCTTGTATCATTACAAGGTCTGGCAGTCAGAGATACGCAAATAGCTGTAGACATACTATAGTGTTCTTCAGCAAAAAAGCAGTCCAGTGCAACAATTATACTAATAAAGATGGAAGTGCAGGAGCAGATTGCCCTATCATCTCAGTGTTTATATAGGTATTACAATTTCAAGTGAACAAAACACCACTTTTTTTTTTTTTTTTTTTTTTTTTTTTTTTTTTAACAAAATCTTGCAGTTAATATCTTGTTAAACATGCAGGAAAAATCTCCGAGTCAACTCCTTTTACTCAGACCTCATAATCAATAAATTCCTGTGCATCAAAAACTTTATCTAAATTTCACTGGTTAGGTCCCTGCAATCCACAGTTCACTATCACCTTTTTCACTTAGTGTACTTGCCACATCTGATTTTCAGTGGTCATAGTTATAATCTCTCTCCCTGTATCTCTTTAACCTGCTTTTTCCTTTGATGGAGCAGATCCTGCCATTACATACATTTAATTTAAGATGCTCTCCGTTTTGGTCAAATGTATTTGCTGCATTTGCTCTCCTATCTTTAGGGTGGCAAAGAACAGAAAAGAAAAACAGCCTGAGGTGACTTGATTGAGCTCCTACATAGAAAACATGGCAGAAGACCGTCTATTATTAATTAGTGCTGTATTCATTAGCAGGACTCCTTGCACTGGAATAGCTCATAGCATTTACGCACCTTTTAAAGCATCCAAGTTGGGGTAGGTGTCAGATTTATCTCTGGGACCTGCTGCTCTCAGACCACCTGGGGTGAACTGTGGTGTTCTGCTGAGACCATGTTGTGCCTCTTTGCCCAGGGAATTTGGACTCTGGCGGAAGTCCAGAAATCTGATAGTTTAATGCCCAAAGTTGTGTCTGCTCTTCAGAGTAACGGCCACTGGGCACCGACAAGTGAGGCTAACTTACTCACCCAGTCTGGTTATCTCATCCTCTGTGTGTTTATTTGAATTTGTAAGGTGCTTCCTGAAAAAAACCTTTTATGAGGGGTCTGTATATGTTGAACTGTTCAGAGACCTTGGAGTGGTCCTTTTACCGGGCCATACTTCTCTATCTTGGAGCTCTCAGGAAAATGAACCCAACTATTTGAATATTTATGAGTGGACTCTCTAACTGCACAAACATGAGTTCCAATTTAATTAAAAAAAATTATGGGAGCATTTATGAACAATATTCTCGTGTTCTCCGATCTTCAATCACAGTTCTGCTGGTATCATTGGTTTAGAGTAGCAGTTCAGACTAGCATAATAAATAATCCACAGTCACTGAATATGGGTTGTCACTGTGGATGGTTTACTTGGTTTTCTCAGCATTTAGAAATGGTATTTCTCACCTCCTCCACACAAGTCTTTTCACTCTCCTGCCAACTTCTGGAAGGGAAAAATAAGTTCTTTCTGGTTTGAGGTGTTTCAAAAGTTATGTGAGAAGCTTAACTGGGTTTTTTTTTCAGGAACATTAGCTCAGGTATGCACCTCACTTCTAAACAAGCTACATTTCAGGAAGCATTTATGTAATCTCTACAGTGGGAATGTTCAGAAACATTCACATTTGAAAATGTTGTTGCACCAGTAGGTCTCAATAGGTATGTTTGTGTGAAGAGCTTAATCTTTGGCAAAGTCCAGAAAGCTGTTGCCATGCATGGAGCAGAATTTATTTTAGCAGCTGAAAGAAGTCATGTGTCTAGCTATCTTAGTTTTCTGAAGTCCTTCTACAGTCAACAAGTGCAAGTGAAGATGCCCGTGGAGATGTCTGTCTCTACTGATTATAGAAGCACCTGTAATCTAAGCATCTTCCAGTAGATGCTTAACTATAAGATTTAGCAAGTTAAGTGAGATGAATCCTTCTGCTTACATTTACATATAAAGCTTCTGCAGTGTGGATTCCCAGAAATTGACCTTTCAGGCTTAACTTGATATCTGAGCCAGTGAATGAAGCCAGACTCCCTGGCATTTCCCACTGTGCTGTGCTGCATGGGTGTGAAAAGGCACAAGGAGTCACATCCAGAACAAGAACATCTACTTATCATGCTGTGGGCATCAACACTGCAAATCGGCATTATGCAAACAAACTTTTCTCCTTAGAAGAATCACTTATACTAGTAATTCTTAGGCCCACCTATCTTCAGCTTTCCATCAATTGAAAACAGGTCTTTGTTATTTTAAAATACAAATATCATCTGCCTTCTCTCCATAGAGAGGTCCATAAGTGACTCTAGTCATCACAGTCAATAATGATGAGCTGCTGAAGGAGAAACCAGGATTGCAGATAAGTATCCGTAACTCACCATCAGATCAATACCTTCACTACAGAAACTTTAGAGTTAGGTGCACTACTTATTATGGATTTGGTAAACCAGAGTTGGATAATTCTGTTCAGCAGAAAGACAGATACTGCAAAACATTTATGAATCAAGTAAAGAACCTTTTTTAAACAAACAAACAGATACGCAGATTTCTGGAGAACACAGGAGCAGTGACAGGAAAGGCATGGCCTAGTGTTTCTGAGTTATACAAAACATAGTGCTGTGCCAGAAGCAGTAGTGTTAGTGGCACACAAGAAATTATCAATCTCCAGTCCCAGTAATGCTCCACAAAGATTTGGAAACTTTGTGCAGGAGTAGAATTTTGGAAGTCGTATGAATGTAAAAATCACCATTTTTGATCAGATCTAAACCCTGCCTTGGTAACCATCTTGTCTTTGGCACTTCCTATTTTCTTTCTTTGTTATTCTACTTGCATCTCCGCTGTGTCGAGTTCCCAATAAAATCAAATCTAGTGCCTAAGCATATGCTTAAAGCTATTCTCTGCCCCAAAGAATTTACGGTCTGAAACTAGGAGAATCTCCAAACTGTTGGAGCTTACCCTATTGCCATAAAATAATCTATCTTAAAAGTTGCTCTGGCAAAATATCCTAAGCATCTACTTAAGAGGTGCTGAGTGACCTCATTTAAACCAATCCTTAGGATTAGGCACAATGTTTGTTTAAAGTATTTTGAGATCCTGAGATATAAGAAGCTTTGGAAGTGCAAAGATTTTTTAACTAGTTTAATATGTTTTTGTGTTTATTTGTAGATGTAGAACTTAACCCAGTATAAAATTTGACAGCTAAGACTAGTCATGAAATTTCTCCAGGAAAATAAAAACCTGTTAACAATTTGCTGACATTCATGAAAACCCCTAAATGCTTCCAAATATGCTTCCAGGTATTCATATGCAAGAATTTGAAGTCTTTTGCATTGCAAATATTAGCAAATGCTTTTTAAATGATGCTTGCTTTTCACACACTGTTTATATAAGAGCTTTCCGAGTAGCAGCAAATTGTAGTCCTATTAAATTTCAGTTCACCTTCATGCTGGCACTTGTGCCAAAAATGATTTTTGGGGATATTTTATAGGCAATCCAAGAGTACATATCAACCATTAAGGATCTGAATATAAGGTCACAAAGAAGAAAATATACTATTAAAAATGAATGGGGTAATTCTTTCTGCTTTATCCATGTTAGCAATTCAGTCAGTTTACTAATCACTTTATTTGAGCAGAGGACACTGTGTGCGCCATTTCACTGCCTTCTGAATTTCTCTATTTATGGGTGAGGAGTGCAGCAAATAGAAATAAAATAAATAATTCACTTTGGAGTCTTGGGCTAGTTAACAACTTTGGATAACATTGTATTTAAATTTTAAGGAATAAATTTTTTAAGACATCAGCTTTTAATTTTGCAATCCTAATCCTTCTCAATGGCTTTATTTCTAAGATAGTAATCCTAGTTTAAATTTAGCCATCTGGAGAGCGTAAGCACAAGTGGGAGATGGAGAGAAAATTTTACCCTTTTTTCTTGTCTTGTGTATATCAAGTTTGTCAAGTCTATCCTGGTGAGTCATGTCCAGCAGTTTTAATAATTTAATCTCATTATTGATTAATTCACTTGAGTTTATAATGTTTTTTTATCATTTACAATTTGGCTTCTTAACAGTTCTGCTGTCATACCCTGAAGAGCGCAGAACTGGGCCAGGCAGGGAAATAGGAACATTTACAGTTTGGTAATATAAAATGAATTAATCTGGAAGACTGACTGTTTCTCCATATTTATCCTCATTAGTATCCCTTTCACTCCCTTTTCCCCATCTCCTCCTTCTGAAGTTGAGCTCCCAGTCATATGGATCTGTGGGAGATTCAATGAGGAGGAGGAGGAGCCCCAGCATGTTGGTGTACAGCTGGACACACATCCAACTTGTGCATCCTGGTAGTCTATTTGGGGACAGAAGAGATGTCAATCACAGCCAACCAGAACCAAAATGCACTCTTGCGAATTTCTCCTGATGAGTTATTCACACCTTCCTAAAAGTTTTACCACAGCTTGAAGAAACCTGAGCATTTAAAATTTAGCTTTGCTCCTCTGACCCTGGCTTTTTGTCTCCCATTTGCTCCCAGGATCTGCCTTCCTTTTGGGAATTTCCAGGAGATACATGGTAGTAGGGGTCGCCTATACTCTGTGTATGCACATAAAGTGCACGTTCATGTTACCATAGGCCAAAAATCAAGGATGTCGTCTACTGTAATTTATGCCTGTTTCTCCTTCAGCTGGAGGGAGGCTTTTTCTGAGTCTGAACCTACTGCAGTTTTGTGTCATCTGTGGCCACCTTTTGATTTGCTCTAAACCCAGTTATCGGAGCAATGCAGTTTTGCCAAACAACTCCCCCAAGTGCACTGGGAAGAGCAAGGAAATAGAAAGAAAAGCACCTCTGCTACTGCCTTGCAGAACCTCTTTTCCCTGCCCCCATCATTTCTATAAACAACTTTCAATGAGGAAAATGGGAATTTGGTGTGGAGAGTGGGAAGAAAACATCAGCTTGGAGGAGGTGAGGGAGACTGGGAAGGGTAGGAGACTGGGAGGGGGGAATAGCAAACTGGAGCCTGGGGGAGACTAACTCTGTCTGGAAAAATAGAGTACAGAGCTCCCTGTGACTGCAGATGTGTCGTCACTGCCGGTGGGCTTGGTGGCCCAGGCTGCCTTGCCAAAAAAACTGAGAGCACAGAGTTGCCTAAAGAGCATTGTTAAATCAATCTTAGATTTTTTTCTGTTTACCCAAGATACCTTATTTGTTTGCTGTTATTTCATCTCCATGTGTCTCTCTTCCATGAAGGCTTGGAGGACACCTTAATTAACAGCAGCAGTAATGTCTGGCAGGGAGGTAGCAGCATGCGTCTCCTTTCCTGCCCTGCCATTTCTTCGGTCAAGGAAGTCACTTGCGCTTTCTTTCATCATTCCTCCTCCTCTTTCCCTCCCTCCCTCCCCTGCATCCCGACTCCCTGCCCTGATTCAAGAGCTTGAAGATCTGCTGGTGGTAGCCATGGTGGCTGCAGGGAGGAGGGAATGGGGGAAAAAGCAGAGGGAGTAAAATAAGTGTCAAGGAATTCATTGTCTGTTCTCCACCTGTTGTTATTCTGGTCCCAATCAACCTGCTAGCCAGGCTGGAGCCAGTGGCCATCTGGAAACACTGCTCTGTTTATAAACTTGGCATGAAGCAGCACTCCCGGGCCCTGACCTCCCACACAAATCTGGAAACAATTAGAGCAAGATGATAGGCAGGCAGGCAGGGAGAGGAGGGGAGAGAAAGAGAGCGCGTGAGAGAGGAGGCTGAAGAGAAGGGAAAAAACAGACAGAAGGGGAGCGTGAAGAAGGTGGCAAATGTTTCTGAGATGCAAATATTTATGCCCACCTTAAATGACTGCTGGCTCATTAATTATTGCCTTGCCAAAACAGCTTTTTTTACATAAAGGCTAAGGCATGCCTCTTTGCCTTCCCCAGCAGCACACGTTTTCCAAATTATATTTTATGTTTTTATGCTGCTAAGAGTTTGCCTTTACGACTCTTAGGAAATTAAGATGGGTCTGTTAGGTCCACACGCTCAGACCCATACACGTTCTATACTTGGTCATACTGAAAACTGGAGTCCAAATATTGCAGCTCCCACCCATCTCTACTAGGAGTAATGTCTTTCTCTGTTACTTGCACACCCCAGCATGCTGCTTTCCAGAAAGGACGGCTCCCAGTCTCCAGCTCTCTGGAGTGTGGGAGTCATTTGTGCTCAATTCTCTCAAGCCTTCTCTCGCCCCCCCCTACCCACCCACTCTTATTGCAACTCATCATCGTCTTACTGGGAAGGCTGCGCTTTTCCTGGTCAAACCAGACCTTCAGTCACTGGGTTACTCCCTAGCTCATCTTCAGATTTTGGACTCTTTCCCAGACCTGCTCTTGCCATGCAGGTAGGCAGCCTGCCCATCACCAGCCTGCTCCAGTGGAGCCTTGAGAAGAGCAAGGAAGAGCCACAGCTCATCACAAAACAAAACTATGCGTTTGCCTTTCTGGATATGTGGTATGGGCAATCCTGGCCATGCTGTGTGGTTTTAACATGGCTAATACAGATGCCAGTGTGTTAATTCACTTCTCACAATGTGTCCTTTCAGAGTAAGAGGTGCAAGAGTGAGTCTTGGATGAGACAAGCCTGACATTCATTTCTGCTGGCCTGACTAAGGGGAGGATCCCTTTTGGCTCACCTGACAAATCTGTTACTTATACATCCTGAGAAGCCAAGTGTTGTGTTTCAGGTGCAATAAAACACAGCTCCTTCCTGGTGTGAGGAGTTGCTGGGGGTGACATTGATTTTCTCTCAGAGTGCATCCGAACAGATCCCTGTACTGGGGTAGGCAAGGTCCTGGATGGCTACGTTCAGGGCTGCTGCTGGGGCAGTGGGACCCAAGGCAGCATAGCTGAGTGTGCAGTATAACCTGCACCTTTTCATTTCCTTGATTTTCTTTATCCACCAGCCTTAGGCCTGGACTAGTGTGTCTTGCTCATGAGGTACATTAAAGGTTTATTTGCCCTGTAATTGCCATATGCCCTGTTTGGCCATAAAAAAAACTATAACTCAAATTGCCCAAGGTCAGTTTTTTTCCTTGACATCGGCTTCAATGGACTCACCTCTGGTGTGTATGTTAGAGTAGACTTTGGCCCTTCTGCTCTGTGAGTGGCTCGCCTCAGCTATTTTGTGCTGGCCACATGGCTTACAGGCATGGCCCAAGTAAGACCAAGACAACTGATAATGCTTGTAATACCAGCAGCTCTGCAGAAAAGGAACGATCATCTGCAAGATGAGGGCTGCTTGAATTTTACGGCTCCTAGCGAGAGGTGTGTTATGCAGAGGTAGTTGTGGTTTGATGGGGGAACTGTTCTGCATGTTACTGGAGGCATATAGAATCCACTCTGTTTGTGGCATGCTGTATAACAGTATCTCCATTATGTAATGCTTATTTCCCTCAAACGATGAGCTATCACCATAGGATACACGCTTATAGTATCTGTGGCCTAGTTCTTTGGGATGCAGGAAACCTTCTGAAAAGTGCTTAAAAGGACTTTTCCTTTCGAAGGGTTCAGTGGTTCAGACTCATTAATCTGAATGAAATATTGCTATCATAATTAGTGCTAATTGGCATCTTTGATGGCAGCCTCATCAAAGCCCGTGATTAGCTAAACAGAATGAGGAGGCTATAAATGTGTGTCTATTCTATAGATAAATAAAGGACCTTAAAGTCAACTACTGCTAAACCAGCACTTTTCAGAGCACTGTGTTCATGTACTGCCTCCTTCCCTTACCAGAAATTTGCGTTTCACAACAGCTGGTTACTTTTCTCAGATTTGCAGTAAGCATCAAGCTATTACGTTAACGTCTGGTGTGGCTATTCCTATGCTGACCCACTCAGGAATGCATTTTGTTTTGACATGACCTTGGAAACTTAAAGGAATACAAAATGCACAACATGTAGGCGTGTAAAAATAAATACAGGGAACCCACCAGACATGAATAGCAAGGAGGCTAGAAGCAATTCAGCCATAGGGCTAAGAAACAAATGGTTTCTTTATGTGGCTCTGGCTGTTCGGTAGCTGTACTTCAGAGCAATGTAATGGGTTTAAATGTTCATAAAAATGTTCTATCTGGTAAACCAATTTTTAGACTCTTACACAGTCTTGTTGAAATTGGATTCATTTGAACTGTAATATAAAATATTATGTTTACTTAACCCTTGTAAACTGATCTCCTTTGTCTTCACAAACTTGCTGGGCAGTTAAGGACCTAACATTCCTTCCACAGTTAATAAAATTTTGCATTTTTTATCTCTATTCATAAACTTAATTACAGTCAGACCTGGTTAATCAACATCAAACTTTTTAACGCTCATTCTTTTAGATAGCATTTGGTTGAAAAATAAATATGAACGTCACGCATTGAGGCTTTGTATACTATTAAGGTTCCTAAAGTCTGCTTAGATTTTTTCTGTGTGCAACCCTGCAGATAGTGTGGCATTCATTGACTGAGGTCTGATTGCACCTATGATGCACACTTTAAATCATGTCAGAGACTTTGCTCTTTATAAAAGGTGATAATCCATTTCTGTCTTCATTTTTGACTCGAAGTCCTGCTGGTGTGAATGGCAGTTCAACATTCAAAGCTCCTTCTCTGTTCCCCTCTCTACCCATTTCCTGAATTTTCATCTGTCTCACGCCAGGGCCCCAGAGACATTTCATACAGGCATTTCTATGTTACTCACAAGTGGGCAAGAATAAACTACATTCCATATGGCCATTAGGTAGCCTTTTTGCTACATGTACATTGCATTTCCCAAGGCACTCAGGGTTTACAAAAATCCTGGAATGGTACAGTTGATGTTGATCAAAGAGTCCGTGATTCAAGAATTTATGAAGAAGGATTTCAAGGTGGGTTTTTTTTTTTTTTTTTTTTTTTTTTTTTTTTTTTTTTTTTTGGCTGGAATAGTGTTTATAAATCCTAAAGCTTTTTCTGGAAGTAACTGGTAGGTAGGAGTGAAATCCCTTTACAGTCTTAAAAGACGATATAATTGGGTGTGCTCTTTTGTTAATTAATTTAACAATGAATGCCTGGCACTTGATTTGATATGCATGGATTGTCAAGCTCCTGGGGACCATTTCACCCCACTCTCGGTGTGGAATATTAAACAAAGTGCAAGATTAGAATTTTAACTAAAAATGAATAGTGAAAGGACATAGCATGTTGTAAATTCAGCTTTCACTTCAGAACTGATTAATGACCACAGAAGATAAATGTAAAGGTCAAACCTATCAATTTTAAAACAAGGAGCAATAACAGAGCTGCCATTTCTTAAGTTCAAGCTTCCTGCTACTTTAAGTCCTGCTTGCAGTGGCTTATGCTGAGTGCTCAGTAAGGCTTATGATGACACTTTGCATAGAGCTGAATTTTATCAGGGCTGCTTTTCAGCTGTGTATCAGATATGCCTTTGTGTCTAAGTTCAGTGTTCTGATGGTACTAGGAGAGATGTGAAGTGCAGAATTTTAACAAAGTAGCTACCAAAATGAGGCAAGAAAGTATGAGACCTTTTTGTGTGTATGCCTCTATGTGTGTTATTTAACGAAGACGGCTTAATCTCTGATGAATCATCTGTATTTCATTGGGGTGCTGCTTTTTACCCAGTTTTATGACATGACAAATCAAAGCACCAGGAGATCAAGTACCTTGCTCAAGGTCACAGATCATTTTGGTGGCTCTGTCTCAAACCTAGATTTCAGCATGGCTCCAACTTTGCAGTAACACAGCTTTTGTGAACTCTGAAACTAAAGGCAATATAAATGACTGTGTATAACCAGTACAAAAACTTTTATTTGTTGTTTGATGTTCTCTTTTAAAACAGTATGTGGAGAGAGAGTACATGAAGAGGGACTAGGAAGGGAGTAAGTAAAAGAAAACACTGTTCTGTGTTCACAAAACAGTATCAAGGACTTGCACAAACTCCATTCGCACCCAGACCGTGAATACACAGCTTGCATGTTTCAAAAGTCTTTTCTACAGAGTGCCTTGTAATCACTATCCTCAGCATCCTGTTTAAGAGAAGCTATTAACTACTTGCAGTACTTTCCTTCTATTTTTTGGTAAGATAATATGAGGCAAAGGCCAAAAGCTAACGTCAGGATCTGTCCAAAGCACTTTTTTTTTTTTTTTTTTTTTTTTTTTTTAATTAGTCGATATTTTTGAAGTGGCAGAAAGGAAGCACCGGGGCAGTGTCCTTCCTGGCTCTGCACAGCTTCCTGCATGCTTCCCCGCCGGAGCGTTAGTCAGAGTCCTGCAACAATTCATACTCAGCCTCCCACGCCATCGTCTGCCTGGCTTTGATTTTCTGAACTTGTACCATCGGCCGGCCGGTCTGTTCTCTGACTTAATGATGAGTGTACAGGTGGCAGAGCAAAGAGCCAGAAGAAACATCTCCATGATTCAGAGATTGCAAATGATCTCTGCATGCGCGTCTCTGAATACACCTGCCTTTTAATGCTGTAGTAGACAGGGTTGCGTAATGTACGCAGATTAAAGTCTACAGGGCTCTTGGATAAACTCATTGTGGTTTAAAAAAAAAAAAATTAAAGATGACTGATTGCTGACTAAACTGTTTTCACGCGCACATTTCTCATATCCCTGGTGATGAACTCTCTCCAAACTTCTTCCCACCTGTTTATGGCTTGGCTCTCTGGGCCAGGTACTGTTCCCATTGGCACAAGTGCAAATCCAGTTACCTGATGTAAATTAAAACCAGTTGGGCTACTTGGGCTTCACATCATTGTAGTCATTGTGGAGCCACGATTTGTGAATGGAGTGATGTCTAGAGCCATAATTTCCTGCAAATGGTGAAGAAGATGCTGATTCTGCCTGTAGCAACAGCTGCTGAGAAAGGGAAGAGAAAAACCTTTGCAAGAGCAAGAGGAGATAACAAAGGCAGTACAGGGAAGAGTCAGTGATTATCTTTGGCTAAGTGCTTGTTCACTGAAAGAAATGAGGATTTTCAGGCTTTTTGATTTTCAGTCTTTTGTGGGTGTATCTTTTATCACATTTCCTTGTTTAAAAATAAAACCAGCCTTTTTCTTTTCTCCTTCCTATTCTAATAATACAACTATTAGTAGCTTCATCTTGAGACCCAGTGTAGTAGTACAGTCCAGTATTTGCCTGTTCTTTCTCTTCACCTTTGAGATATTTTTCTGTTAAACCCAAACTATCTCCTCAAAGAGAGTACTGCTGTTCTGATTCTTGTGCCACTGCAGTGAGAAACTTGTTTTTACCTCCCCATGGCGTAATGCAGCAAGAAAGGCTAATGGAAAACCTCTCAAGAAACCAGTAGGCTTTGACTTTTCTTTAAGAGGATGGAAGATAGCAGAGTTTGGGAAAGTTGTACCCTGCAGTAATAGAGCTAATGCTCTGCACACTACCTTACAGCTGCTGTCATGAGGGATCATACCACTCCGGACCCTTGGGACAGATTTCAGGGCAAATGTTTAGTGAGAAACCAGATATTGAAGGAAGAGAGATGAAATGTTATGAGGACAAAAGGATTCTGCTGTTATCAGAAACACCTGGGTCCTCGGATCAGCCGGGGTCAAAGAAACCACCTACGTTCTTCCTGCCACATATATATGAAATATAATTTGAATAAAAAGACTCAGCAGCTCATAAGAGATCAGAGCTTTTTTCACCTTCTCTGTTACCCTATTATGAGCTTTCCTTGCTGTTTGCAAGTCAGGCTGTATTTGTGAACTTCAGTGGGAATGGCTTTGTAACAGTTTTGTATATGACTCTTGTAGCTTTGTGAGAATTAACCATTATGTGACAGGAAAGCATTAAGAAAGGAGTGGATGGGTTGATGTACTCAATGATTTTATATTATTAACATATTTGCTGTGCAGCTGTTAAACCAGATTTGTTGCTGCCTTTTTCTGTTCAATTCCTTATTTTCTTGTTAGTTTTGATTTAGCCAGAAAACTGCCCACATTGTTTTTGTACTTGGAATAGTTTATTGTGTGTTTAGTGTATTCCCAATGCAGCCTAAATGTTTGTATTATTATAGTAGCTCTGACATGTTCCCAAATAATATTAGCTGGGATTTGATGAGTGACTACTGTTTATGTAATGCTAATGTGACCTATATTAAAAAAAAAAAGTTTCTTTCATCCCTCTCTGACACTAAGACTTGTCTGGTACATCAACTTTTGTACTCAGCAGTTGCTTTAACAGCATTTACACTAAGGCATGAAATAGAATATATCTTTATAAAGTGATACGACTGTCCATTCTGGTCTTCTTGAACTGGGCTTTATGTTTCGCATTATGTCCCCCAGATTTTTGCCAGGAGACCTCAGACGCTCTATTTTTACTTCAGCTACGAAAGTGCTTTGCTTTTTGCAAAATGTTAGAGACATATGACTCTGTCAAGGTACATTTGTTGTTAGTTTAGAAGAAATCTGTGAACTTTCTGAAAAACAATGAAGAGAAAACTTGTGGTGCATGGTATCTGTTTTACTGCTTTGTTCACGATTGTGTTACATACCTTTAGATGGCGGATGGTAACTGTCAAGAAATCAAAGCTGGTCTTTTTATCATCATATATGTTCATTTTTCATTATTTTATGATAAAATTCTTCAGTACCTCAAGGTACTGACAGCATATATAACTTTTAAAGTATACATTTGTCTTTTATAGTACTATTTCATAATCCTAAATATGTTAACACAAGGTTTCTTGGAATATTTATTAAAAATATAGCCACTCTGCAGTATGTACATGACTGTGTTTAGCGGTGGTAAAGAATTTCCCTGTATCCTAGTGAAGAAAAATGGTAGAAAAATAGAACTTGGAGGGAATTAATCTGCTTCAGCCCTGTGACCCAAGGCTTCTCATCTTGAGTATTTCTGACAGATGCCTGTGGAAGTCCTTGAACTCTTTGGTTCCTCACAGTAGGACTTCCTGAATTTTGCAGTTTGCATTACTTTGGAGAGACATCTTTGCTACCTTTTAGATTAAGCTGTGCTCTGCTTGTGAAGGCCCTGGTGCAAAAGCTTGTTTTCAAGATTACTCACTGTTGTGAGTTGTCTGCCATTGCTGTTTTAAGCACCATGTTGATTAAAACTTCTTTGAGGCAGTCTGTGTTTTAGTGGCATAACTTGTTAGGTTGTGTAATGATGCACAGTTCTAGAGGAACTGAGCTGAGGCTGGCCATGGTGAGAAGGTCACTCAGATGTAGTATAGGCACAGCACCTTCCTGCAGCTTTTCAGAAACAGAATTGGGTATATGAGGCTTTTTTTTTTTTTTTTTCAACCCACTCTAATTTACCTTGCTGTTGCAAGATAGCCAAGCTTTGCTTTTTGTTCTTTGGTGTGTATAGGTTTCTGCAATGGTGTAAAAGTGGTGTTTTTTACAAAAGCTAACAGTTGTCATACTTGTAGATCAGAATAATAAATCATGAAACTTTTTTTTTGGTGGGCTATTTCTGCCTGAGAGTTGCATTCCCTGTGCACTAGAAAGAACGTGTTTCCTGACCACTAAACACCTTTTCCGCTTCATGTAAGTTGACACTTGTGTTTGCAGCACCAGAAAAAGTGAAATCAACCAAAAGAAGTCAGGTTTTGTTTTTTAAATGGTCTGTAGGGCACAGATAATTTATGCATCATCATCATCAGGTTACATAGGAGTTTTGTTTCTTTTAGCGCAAACCAATTTATTTAATGCCGAAATAAAATCTCTACTTCCAGCAATACACAAGTCTTTCCATTTTGCTTCTGCTGCCTCGGGAGATCCTCCTTCATGGGAAACTGATTGCAGGAGACACACATTTTCTGTAAGTTTTCTGCTGCCTTGTACTGCTTTCATCCGTGCTCCTTAAACATACATTCATTTATAGAGGTCTGTTATTTATTTCTCAGGTGATAAAACACTTTACCATAGGTGATGTTCTGCCACAGAAATCTCAGATATATAGTGTTGCATTTTTTGACATTCACTCATTAAAATGAAAAGATTACAGTGCAGTTGTCTGAAGACAGAGAGTAAAAGAGAGTAAAATTTATTCCCTTTCTGCTACCTGTTTTGCCATCCCCAGGGCGATTCACCCTCAGTCCCCTCTTCCCAAGGCTGGAGCCTAAAAGGTACAAAAGAGGTGGCCCCAGGATGTAATACTGGAAGTGGGCTGGAAGTGGGGAGAAGGACCATTTCAGGAAAAAGAAATTACTTCACCAAAACCATATTTGTGAGTTCTTAAATTATTTGTGTTCCGGTCAGAGCTTGCTCCTTCATGATCCAGATTCTCCCCTGGCTTAGTGCTGCAATGAAATCATACTTCTGTGCTTCTGACATTGCAGGCTGTTGCCAGCGTAGAAATGATTGTGATAGCACAAATCCACCAGGGATGGGCAAACTACTTCAATAAAAATAGCAACTGCCATGAACCTCAGCCCAAATTTTGAACTTCCCCCTGCCCCCCCCCCTTTTTTTTTTTTAAAGCTAACATGATTTCAATAAATACCTCCCTGAAATTAATCATGTGGACTCTACAGTCTTGGCCGTCTTCGCCGATCCAGCTGCTGTCCTCAAATCTGACAATTTCCAATGCTTCCCTTGGGTTAGAGGGAGTGAGTACATTTTGGGGTATACCTTTGACCTGAGGAATGCATGGGATGGGAAGACATCAGCCAGCTGAGCCCAGAAGAAAACATGCCAAAACAGAGACTCCCCTGATAAAATATAGCTTGGAAAGGGGAACTCTTGGAAGCCAAAGGGAAGGAGCTGCTTTAGATGCAAGGGCGGGGGGGATAAGGAGGGGATAGAAAGACTCTGATTATATTGGGAAGAATAAATTCAGAATAGAAGAAAGAGATTTCAGAAGACTTCCATAAACCCTGAAGCATCCAGGCCACACTGCCAGATTGTCTCAGCTTAAAGTGTGGGTCCTCAGGGTGAGAGTAAACAGAGCATTTCTCCTCCATTACCTTGCACACTTTATGCAAAAGTGAAAGAAAACAGCATTGTGGGTTGCAGAGGTATTATATCTTCTGTGTATCCCCCTGGTGGGAAGTTGTCCCAGAGCATATATAAATGGGTGAAGTAATATGGCATGACCGATCCCTCATGGGCTCCGATGAAGCAGGCAGGCTGAGCACTCCCCGGGGAGTGGATTTAACACATCAACAGAGCATGAAGCTCAAATGCCCCTTGTAGCTACGGACCTTGAGAAATCCCTCTGCTTCTGCTCAGGCCATATATTAGACATGAGACGTGAGACGTGAGCCTGCCTTGCTGTGCCTTGAGCTGATCAGGTATGGCAGTGCCCACCTGGCAGACGTGTCCTGTCACAGTCCTGGGCGTACAGAGCCATACGACTTTTGTAATGCAACCAGCTTGTGCCTAGCTCGGTGGAGTAAGAGCAGAGAAGCAAGGGTCTGTCTCACTATGCAAACGTACCCTCATGGGTGAAATGCAGCCCTTGTTCCTGCAAGTTGTCTGTGAAAGCTCAGCTCAGAAGAGAAAATGGGCTTGCAAGAGAAAACAGCTTGTTTCTGGACACAACTAGCACAGGTAATTAGCACCTCTGAGGAGACTAATGAAGAGAAGCATGAGGAAAGTGAAGGAAATTTGCAGTTAATGCCAGTGTGCTGGTGAGCTTTCTAGAGCATGGAAGTTTCTCTTTAAGCCACGTACATGCTGCAGAGCAGGCGTGTGGGAAAGGTTACAGTGAATTTGCCCTCACATAAGAATCACTTTAGAGCAAATAACAGTCCCAATATGAGTAAATGATTTCAAGCCATGAGAAGCTGAAGCATTGTTCAAGGACTTGTCAGATCTGTTTTCTGCATTTCTTTTTTTTCATGTTTAGCTTAGGTAATATTTACGGTTTTAGGCATTTGGTTTATTGGCCACGGTGTTCACTTTAATCAAACTATCCCATGCTGTATGTGCCTTGCTGTGGTCTGTATTGCATGTAATTAGGGGGTAGCCGTACAGGGCTCTCCCAGCATGAAACGTGCTGGCCTTTAGGAATTGTGCTTCTTCATGACTCTGGTGTTTAATTGCATGCCAAGTGTGAAAATGAATCTGTTCCGTATAAAAAATAATGGTATATATACAGTGCCATTGATCTCACGTTTCAAAATACGGTTACAAGCTATACTGAATAAATCCATAGCAAGTACTTCTGAATGTTTTTCCTCTGACTAATGGAGGGTTTGCTTGTGCCTGACAGCACAGAGGGGGCTGCCAAGATGGTCGGGGAGGAAAGAGGCAGGAGCGCAGGGCAGTTCCCATAGGTCTGGTGATAAAAGGAGCCTAAACGTTCTTTCTTTTTTTTTTTTTTTTTTTTTTTTTACCCTGGCAGCCTCCTGTTTGATGCCAGCACCCTCTGTGCTGACCAGGGCAACTTTGCCCCATCCATTTCAGCTCTCCCAAACTCCTTGCAGCCATCACAACTTGCAGGGATGTTTAACCACGACTGAAGAGAGCGAGGAAGGGGCAGTGAAGGGAGGTGTCGATGGGGCAAGAGGGTGGATATTCTGTTAGCCTACAGGGACTTTCTGGACTGCCTGCAGCTGGTGCATCTACTGGGCTTGGCTAGCTGGTCCCATGTCTCCAAGGATGCCTTGTCCCTCCTGTGTCCCTGCGGCAGCCCTGTCTCTGCAGTTCCAGAATGCACTGGGACTGCAGCTGTGCGAAAATCTGGGAGTAATGTTTCTTCCCTTCTCCTCCTTACCGGCCACTGCCAAGATCAGCCATGGGGACATGGTCACTGGACACGCAATTTTCAGAGAGCCTGGGCAGGTCTCACAGGCAGATGTGATGAGGACTTGTTAATGCATCTATTTTTCCATTCTGAAGGATGTCTTTCTCTTAAATAGGTGTGTACTCAAAGGGCGCTGTCAAGGCTCCCTAAACACTGAAAGAGAAAATTGATTTCTGACTGCAAAACGAAAGCCCTGCCTAGTTCTATCCATGTTTCCCTCCCTTCATGCCTTAATACTCTAAGTAAGGTTCAGGTGCTTGGTAACCATTTTTCAAGAGGTGGAGAGAGGCCAGCATGTTTCAGCGCTCTTAACTATGCGTGTGAAATTCATGGATGCTAAACTGTTAGGAGTACGCTGTGAAGCCAATCGTTTGTACCTGCAGAGGAGAAGTTTGGTGTTTTAACCATAACTTAGGCACTTCGTCAGGACCTTGGGTGTTAGACTGTTATTCTATTTGGGGTAATCTCAGAATTAGGTCACATCGGGATCAATTCTGGACTGTTTTGCCACAAGCTGCTCTTTTCCATGTTCAAATACCATCTCAGTAAACCCATGTGGATGTTAACTGTGGTTGCACAAGTGTGCCATTATTGCAGATGTGTAAATTGGGGAAGCTAAAGCTAAGGCATGTGTTCCCCCCTCAGCAGGTCTGCTCTGCAGGAGTGCTGTGATCAGAGGGATGGTGGAGGCAGCTGAAGCCATTACACCATTAGCCTCTTTGTGAGATCTGTCAAGGACCCAGCAGAGTAAATTCTTGCCACTTTTTGAACTCCACTGCCCTGAGCGTTTACCCAGGCACCCGGTATACTTTGACTATCACTGTCTGGAATTCAGCATATTCTCTAGGAAACAACACATATGCTTTCATATATGAAGGGTGAAATTGAGCACTGTGAATTATAATCCTACTGTATGCATAGCATATTATTTTTAATGCAGCATTGTGACAGAGAAATTAGGGGTAAACCATAATATACTAGGCTGATAAACTAGATCTCTCCCCATGAAACATTAATCTGGTCATGAACTCCATATGTTTTTTAACTTTAAAAATCACACAAAATTCTCCTTCTCCTTAATGCTTACTAATCTCAACTGATATCTGCACTCATGCATGATCTGTAGGTGACAGACACTTCCAGCCCTGGGTGTGGAGCTTGACTCTTCTGGGATGTCTGTATGACTACATCTCTCTCCTCTTTTCCAAAGGTCTGTAATTCATCTGAAAGGAGTTCAGTGCTCCATTACTTACTCTGTTCCTCATTTTCTTTTTGCTTTTTTCTTTTCTACTAGACTTTCTGTACTGCATTTTATTTATTTCAGAGACTAAGAGTGCAGATTTTGAAATCACACTTTTTTGTGTATTTCTCGTGGTGGTGTTGAGAGCTTGAGTGCATCAGCAAGATGACCAAATTGCTGAGTGGCTTTGGCACCTGAATCTCTTAATAAATCCTGTTAACAAAGACATTTCTCAGGGGTAGGGTGGAGGGACTTGGGAAGTAAGAGATACAGAGGAGATTGAATAAATGTGTACACAATGTCAGCTCCCAGGGTCTGGCTGATCTGCTCGTCATGCTGTTTGAAGGGGAGATGGAAAATTCACCTCTGAACTCTTCCAGGCCTAAGACTACTTTGTGCTGGTCTGGTCCCTTGGAGTATGGCTGCTGAACCTATGCTAGTTACCAGTGTGCTTGGGCAGCAAGGGTGGTGGTGAGCTCTGTAGGACACACTGCTACTCCCTGATTCCTGTTCTGATGATGAGGAATGCAATGTTACACCTCCTAACAGTTTGGCCCTACATTGCTGTAAGCACTGCTGGTTGAACCCTTCTCAAACAGTGCAGGAACAACTGCTGGTAAAACAGCCATGCGGCAAAGATGCAGTGCAGACGCTGACACTGAATGGGATTCCTCCCTGGTTTCGGTAGAACTCCTTCCAAAGTTTAGAACAATGACATTGTGATGCATAGAAAAGTGGGTAAATTTACTGATACGGTTTTCCAGGCTGGATTGTGTGATTCTCTGTTGTCCAGACAAGAAGTAGGCAAACTACATTTGCCAAAGTTTCTCTTGTTACATGGCTCACTGGTCTCAGTTGTTTTACTACCCAGGTGTTATTCCATGAAGTGGCACTTTCTGAAGAGTAAATCCTTATGGCACTATGTCAAAAAATCGGGCAAAACTCAGCACAGAGTGAGACAAAATATACTGTGAACTCTCAATAGAGTCTGGCTATAAATCCAATCCGTGGCTACAATCACCATTTTGAACCTTCCCCATCTTTTATCTCATTTACAAATGAGTCACCATTGCCAGCAATACTATAGAAAATTTTAGATTTGGTACAATTATTTTACCTGTTTGCTATACTATTTGTATAAAATTACATTAGTCTCCTTCAGCCATACCAACCGTCCACTGGAAGTTTGAAAAATTGGTTAATATGAAAATATCTGATAATATGGTTGAAAATTAATAAGCTGGTACAATGGACATTGAATAGTAGAGGTGTCCCTTCCTTGGTCAAATCAAGTGACTCCAGCTTGACAACCAAATATTGACCTGAAACTTGGACTGGGACTCCATCATGTCAGGTTAAGGTTCCCTGGGATGGAAAGTAGATGTCAGCCTGTGGGTCTTTGTGAAACTATTTCTTGCTAGTAAATGTAATTCAGTCTGTCTATAACTTTCTTTCTTGGCCCCTGAATAAAGGTTACTGGAATGAATAAATGTTAATGGAATACAGCTAGACTTGTTTAAGGCATTTGACATAGGATCATGTGGCACAGTGATTATTAACAAGATACACTGACCCAAAACTAGTTTTTCATATGTGAAATAGATGAAGACTTCATTAAATCATGGGGCTCAGATATAAACTGAAATGGGAAATCATCTCTGTGTGATGATGTTCCCGTGGAAGCTAATTAACAGTAACAATTTTCAATGGTTTGCAAAGAGCCCTATGAATTTGGTGCTAATAATAATGGTTGGTGCCAAAAAACCCCATGGGAATGATGAATTACAAAGATAGGTCATATTTTTTTAGTGCAACTGTATTTAAGGTCATACATCAAGAAATATGTTGATCTTGCAAGAATACACTGAGGCTGAGTGGTCTATCTTGGGAGGAAAGAAAATTGTAAAAGAAGTTGTTTTTTGTGGCCATAGGTTCTCATTTTAATCTTTGGCTACAAGATGTAAAAAAAAAGTATGTGGTGGCATTCACTCCCCATTCTCAGTGGGAACTGAGAGGTTGCATTACCTCTGTGTTTGGTGGAGAAGCACCACTACAGCAATACTGTATCCAATTCTAGTATTTGCAATTCAAGAAGGCCAAAGTTGAACTAGATAGTTTCAGATGAAAAAAATATTACAGAAGCAGTTTTACAACAAAGGAGGTGCAGGGGTAACTTATTTCCAAAACAAAGGTTAGAGGGTCATTTGATGATATTCTAACCTACATATATAAGCAATGGGAATCATCAATAGTGGACTATTCCATCTTGTGGACAAAGTTATAGCAATATCCAATGGCTTGAAGTTAAAGTCAAACACGTATCAAGTAGAAATAAGGCCTGTGTTTTAAATGTGGGTATCTGGTATTAGGGATGAATCTCCATCAGTAGATTATTGTCTTGATTGACATGATTAAGATCATGGCTATTTTTCTAAAGATACACTAGTCAAACAGCTGCTGGTCTTGAAGCAGGAGCTTGCATTACAAAAACTTGTGGCCAGGGTTAAGGAAGAGATCAGTCTCAAAGACACCTTTTATGATCGTAAAAGTTGCATCCTTTACACTATTTTTATCCTTAGAGATTAAGAATGGATGAAAATATAAACTGAAGTGAACCAGTGCCTGGAATTATGCTGGAGATAGTTCTTGACAGTCTTTCAGATTTTAGTTGGTTGTACCTGCTTTTCACACAGATGAAGCAGAGCTGCAACAAAATACCATAATATATTTGAAATCAAGCCAAGTGAAAGAAATTTTTGTCATTGGAGGTAAAAAACAGATCTTGTGAAATATCACAGAATCACAGAACCAACTAGGTTGGAAGAGACCTCGAAGATCATCCAGTACAACCGTTAACCTGGCACTGACAGTTCCCAACTACACCATATCCCTCAATGCTATGTCAACCCAACTCTTAAACACCTCCAGGGATGGGGACTCCACCACCTCCCTGGGCAGCCCATTCTAACGCCCAACAACCCGTTCTGTAAAGAAATACTTCCTGATATCCAGTCTAAACCTTCCCTGGTGCAACTTGAGGTCATTCCCTCTTGTCCTATTGCTTATTACTTGGTTAAAGAGACTCATCCCCAGCTCTCTACACCCTCCTTTCAGGGAGTTGTAGAGGGCGATGAGGTCTCCCCTCAGCCTCCTCTTCTCCAGACTAAACACCCCCAGTTCCCTCAGCCGCTCCCCGTACGACCTGTGCTCCAGACCCTGCACCAGCTTCGTTGCCCTTCTCTGGACACGCTCGAGTCATTCAACGTCCTTTTTGTAGTGAGGGGCCCAAAAGTGAACACAGGAATCGAGGGGCGGCCTCACCAGTGCTGAGTACAGGGGCAAGATCCCTTCCCTGTCCCTGCTGGCCACGCTATTGCTGACACAAGCCAGGATGCCATTGGCCTTCTTGGCCCCTTGGGCACACTGCTGGCTCCTGTTCAGCCGGCTGTCATTCAACCCCCCAGGTCCCTCTCTGACTTGCAGCTGTCCAGCCACTCCTCCCCAAGCCTGTAGCGCTGCTGGGGGTTGTTGTGGCCCAAGGGCAGCCCCCGGCATTTGGCCTGATTGAAACTCCTCCAGTTGGGCTCAGCCCATGGCTCCAGCCTGTCCAGGTCTCTCTGCAGAGCCTCCCTGCCCTCGAGCAGATCAACACTCCCACCCAACCTGGTGTCATCTGAGAACTGACTGAGGGTGCACTCGATCCCCTCGTCTAGATCATCATTAAAGATGTTAAACAGGAGTGGCCCCAAAACTGAGCCCTGGGGGACACCACTCGTGACCGGCCACCAGCTGGATTTAACTCTGTTCACCACAACGCTTTGGGCGCGACCATCCAGACAGTTCTTTTACCCAGCAGAGCGTGTGCCCATCCAAGCCATGAGCAGACAGTTTTTGGTATGGTTTTTGGCACAATGAAATTCAGAGAAGATTGGCTAAGTTTTTTTTTGTTTGTTTGTTTTTTGTTTTTAAAGTGTGTATTGCGCACTGTGGCTTAGCAAATAAACATTTTCAATGAAGTTGCACCCTAAAATTGATAAAATATAATTAAAAAAAAAGGTCTTGCACTGACATTTACTCAGTTGGCCTTACCATAAGGAGGGGAAACATACTGTCACTGTGTATGTTATTAGAAAGTGGGACAGCAAGGAATAGCAGAAGGCATAACAACAGGTGGATTTTTCACACTTTTCAGAAGAGTCAGAGCTGATGAGTCAGAAGACAATCTAAATGACTTTCTAACAACATGATTTACTATATATCCATCTTCTTTTCTGGAAAACTTCTACTGAATAGTTAAGTTTCTCATCCTAAAAATATCCTTTTCAGAGAAGTATAAGGATGTGACTATATGATCATGAGTTTCTATTTCATGTTAAGCAGACTGTAGAAGTGTCCATGCTATTGTCTTCCTTTTATCCATTCTAATATTCCATGGCAATGATTGTTACAGAATATACGAAAAGTAAAAGTATTTTTAAATATTATGAATCTTAAAATAACTTCACATTTCTCTGTAGTTTTTAGCTCCAAAAAAGTTGTCCAGTCTGTCAGAATCAGAAGATGACCTGGTTCTGGCAGAGAAGCCAGTGTAGTCAGTTTGAGGATGTGACCCACTACATGCATTTATTTTAAATTAAATAAACATTTTCTTCTACAAACACAGGATATACCAGCATGTGTGTAAAATATTTATACTATCCTAGGCCTTCCCACTGGCATCAATAGAAGTTCTGTGTATGAATGTAGGATATCTTATTCTTCAGCCAACCTCCAGAATTGTACATGCAGAAAATGCTGGGTTTTTAATCCCATTCACAGTGGGTGTGAATCTTCATTGAGTTCCTTGATGTTTTGCTAATGTACAGCAGCAGAAATTTTGGTCTCCTTGTTATTAAGTTCTGTTACTTAAAAGATGGTAGCAACGTTTAGCATATGGATCAGACCAACGAACTGGTTCAGTGAACACACAAAGTAATCGTGTCTGCTTTTTAAGGCATTTGTACCTTGCTGTTGACTTTAACGGAAGTATCCTAAGGCTGAAGAATAAATTTCTCCCTTATTAGAGACCAGAGAAACAAGACAGGAAAGAGACATATGAATTCCCTCAGCATGTGAAAATCTTGACCTAGAATCTGTGATGAAGCACAATTGACCTAGATAGTGTGTTTAGCAATTTAAAAAAGGCCACTAGCTACTTCATTTATAAATTGTAGAAGATTTTGCTGTTTAAGTTATTAAAATAAAAGGCTTGTGTCAGCATTGTACCCATGATAGTCTTTTATCAGCACAGTACCAAAGACAGTATCCCCACAGAGAATGGGGGAGATGGAGAGAGAGGGATAGACAGGTTCTGCAGGGCAAGTTGAAGATTGATGGCTTGCCCAGATCATGCAGAGGGCTTTTAGAGGCGTGGGCAGTCCAACAGAGACTTCTGATCCCAGACTGCCAAGTGAGCCTTTCTTCGTGAAGTTATACCTGCATGTTCAGATGACAGCCTATGTTCGCCATGATAGCGAGCATGCAAAATTCATGCCAATGTCTAGTGATTTGTGCCTGATGCATCCTTCCATACTGTTGCGTTAAAGGGATCTCCCTTGGCTGTTTTTGAAAAGTAGTAACTTCATGAATTGCCTCCCATTTGTAACGTTCCATGTCAGTGCTCCTACACTGTTTTAGGGCAAAGTCAAAGAAGAAAGCATAAATTCCTGCTAGAAATGACCGCATGATGTGATGAATCCCTGTGTGAGCTCCTGTAGTGCTTGATATCAGGATAAGGATGTGCAGGAGTCTTCTCTGTGCAGGTTTACTACAGGCTGGGGCAGGGGACCAGTCCTGGTTCCTTATGAAGATCTGTGAATAAACAGCTTTAATTTGTTCTCTAAAATAATTTCAAAACATATAAATTGTTTTACCATCTCAACAAGCTTCACTAGCTGTTGCTACAGTTCAGAATTGGTGTGCTGTAGACCAGAACTATATCTGAATCCTGGATCCATTGCTTGTCAAGAGAAGAAATTAAAGGATATATCAAAGCAAAGCAACATTTCATTTATAACTATTAGAATTAGTCAGCTTGGAGCTTAAACCTGCATACTGTGCTATTCCACTCAGTGGAAATGGGCCTGGGATCATTTATTTACTAATTAACTGTTGTCATGGAGGGTACCTTGCCAGCTGTACATTGCCACATCACCATTCTTGAAAGTCACACAGAAGACAGCATGTGAAAGTGCTCTGTATTAAGAAACACAACAACATTATTTCCAAACCTGCTAAACTGGCATTATATTCCCTATATTATTATATTTGGCTACTGTTTAGGGATGGAAGAATAAGGAACCTATAATTTAAAACCTTGTAGAATACCATGGTATAAAAACTTTTAGCGCATTTAAAGGTTTTATTCCATTTTGGAAAGTGCTAGACAAAGAGAGAATGTTTTTTTCCTATTAGAACTATTTTTGGCTAAAACGATATTCAAAGTAAAATATTTTTATAGCTTCTGGGAACCCCCAAATTTCTTTATAAAGTAATTTGGTTTTCTGTATAACAGAAACTAATCCCATTGCAGATAGCTCCCCTTAATGCTACGTAGAAATATGATTTAGGTGGTGTTTAGGTGGTGTATACAGTCTTTCGCAGGATCAAGACTGAAATTCATCCTCCAACTAAAAATTATAGGAGTGCATTCAATGATTAGTAGTATCAGATGTAAGAGCTGACATCAGCCTTTGGCCATCCCTTATTCAGGGATCTTCGTTGCAAATGGCAGTTTGATTCTACATAATGATGCTAACATGGATTTGAAGGCTTTGCTTTTCAAAAAGTACTAAATCTTCTGTCACTGTTGTATAAAAGTGGAGTTGAGCAAATACTAAGAGCTTTTGAAAATGTTACTGTGATTGTGCCAGCCTCACTCACCAAGGCCCACACTTCACTGGGAAATGAGTCAAATTAATTTTGGTGGGACTATTTGAAATAATTCTTCCACTCCATCTTTCCTCTCTCAATGCCTCAGCTGGAGAGTTGTGACCATTTTGGGTACTGTATGCCAAGAAAGACATAAAACAGTTGAGAAGGATCCAGTCTAGGCTAGGAAATCTGAGATATGGGAAAGACTGGAAAAACTGAGTTTGTTTATCTGTAAAATGAGACTGAGGAGTACAATAACATTACTTAAACACATAAAAAGGTATCAAGAAGGGGAAAAGAATAAACTGTACTCCAGAATGATTTAAGTAATACATTCAGAATAACTTCCCGGCTGTAAAGATAACTGAAGTCTTAAATACAGTATTGAGGAAGGCTGAAGAGTTGCTATACTGGAGATGTTTAAGAATAGGCTGCACACACATCTTATCAGGGTTAGCTCAGATGTAATTGATTACAGCTTGTGTTGAGCAGAAAAGTTTTGGGGTTTTTTGATATATTTTCAAATAATTTTTTGACATCTCTTCCACCTATTTCCTATCATTCTCTGATTTTCTTTGTTCAAAGAAGCAAGCATGGCAGAACAGGGTCTTTCGTTTTATGTGAAGAATTATTTCCAGGAATAGTGTTCTTGCTGAATGTGGTATTTGGATAAAAATTTGACCCTAACAAGCAAAGAAATTCGATATACACTGTGTGCTTTCTAATGGCTCACAGTTGGTCTGCACTTGCGTGCTATGGTGCTGTGCAGATCTGGGCTGGGGAGTGACTGAGCTGGATGCCCCACTTCAGGGAAGGAGACCATGTGAGAGGAGTAAAGAAGGGGACAACCTGGAGTGATTTGTCCATCTCATTGAAACAGCAACAATGATGAGAGAAAGAGCCAAGTCCAGAGAGGCTGAGGGAATGTTACTAAAAGCATGAGATAGCAGAGGGTGAGCAACTTCCTAGAGTTCAGTGGAGAGTTGAAAAGACCGTCCAAGGGGACATGTGAAGTTTAAAAAAAGGTAGGTATGTATTCTATATGTGTGAATCTAATAGGATAGAAATCTGTGTTACATAAACTTGTCTGGCCATCATCCACATCTCTCTCCCAACAAGACTGCCCTCACTGTTCAGTCACAAATAATGTATTGTCTTGCTGTTTCTTTCTTGCCAGCCCTTGTTTATTTTGTATGCTGGACTGTCCAGTGTCTCCATTTAAAATGGTGTGAAGAACATAATGCTCCAAGTTAGGATGTATTTTAGCACCCAGGAAGAGGACAGACTGCTCAGGTAGTGGGCCTGCTGCTCAGGTTCTTGTATATAGGATGGGCTGAGCTGATGCTTCTTCCGGCTGTGATTCAAGAGAAACCATAAGCCTGTTGTGCACACACAGGAAGAAACTGTAGGTGCCTGGTGCAAGAAATCAAAGACCAGTTTCCCGCAGGTGCCTAATTCAGTGCTTTTAGGTTGAGGAGAGAGGCAGGATGGCAAACCTGCTCCCTTGTTCTTTAACCCATGGGTGTCCCAGCTGCTGCCCTGTGAGCCTTGCTCTGTACTGCTGTTTTCCTGCTCATGGTGGGAGGGATATAAGGCAGCTAGCTCAGATTTGTCAATACAGTGGATTTAACAGCAGCCCCAAAAGTTAGCTATGGCAAAAAGAAGAATTGCCATACCTACATCCATTTGTGGATTCAGCCTCAGCTACCTAACTGTAAGTAGCCAGCTGACTTAACACTGCTCTCTGGTTATGCATGGGATACTTTTTTGCTGTGTTAGTAAATTAACTATATGATACGAATATATTTGCCTTTGCTTCCTTTACATGATTGTTCCTATTTGTGAATATTTACTCATATTCCAAAGTTATTTTTCTGTCTTTTGTTGTTCTGAATTTTAATTACATTTTAATATATTCAGCTTTCTGAAAATGCAAACTAAGCAGCTAACTAGCTCAGCATTTTGATTCATGTAATTGTTCTTCATCTCAAATTCAGTGAAGTGCCCTAAATATTAATAGATAATTAAAATGAACATGGATGAATTACTCTTTCTATTCTCCTTTTGCTCATCCCAGGGATGTATTCTACATCCTCCTCTATTCTTTGATTCCCAAAGTAACAAATGACTAACTTGAAAGTAATATTACATTTTCAAGGTAAAAGGAATTATTTTGGGTGGTCCAAGAGGGTATTAAGTACTGCACTGGAGCAGAAACATTTCTTAACTGTGAGGGTTATTATTAGAATAATTAAACTTACTAACTGACTCTGTAGAGGTAGATCAAAAAAAAACCCCAGTGTGTGTCATTGTGTACCCTGAAATATGCATCTAAGAAGGGAATAAAATGGTCTAGAAATCAAATTGGGAACAATGATCATTTGACAATTTCAGTGAAAACTAACCCAAAAGTTAACAACTGATTTACTGAGAACCAGACACATTGTGAAACCTTTTCAACCCACATCCTGTTCATGGTACTGTATGAGATGAAACTTGGAATACACCAAAGCTATGTGCTTTTAAGATGTCCCTGGTGTAGCAATATTAATAGGCTTTTTGTTGTGCTACTTCTGGTTTAATTTGTTCTGGACTTTATTAAACTCCTTTAAAACATAAGCTTTATTAATCTCCATTTATAACAGACACTCGAGCATATGCCAGGCTATTCCTGGAAGACTGAAAGTCAGGGCAAGTAGAAAAAGTAATCTATTAAACAAGAGGTAATCTTGGGGGGGGTTTTGTATGGTTAACTCTGAAGGAATATAAAAATTAATTTTATTTTAGAACGATCTATGTTAATGTAATTATTTGTGAGGATTTTAAGATAATATGCTTTTAGTTATATAGTCTTGATTCTCAAACAGTAATTAAGGAAAAAAACATTTTTTTCCCCTTTACTAGCTTTCTCTATTTTTAAACAAGGGATTTAGGTCCATCAAGAACCTTCAGAACTCTGAAGAGTCTGTTTAAGGAGGTAAGCAGAGAGACTTGGGACCCAGTCCTGCCATCTTTTACACTTGAGGTCCTGCATCCAAGGCCTCCAGTTGCAGAGTAACATTGATATATCAAAAGGTCTTCCATGACCTTGAGAATGTCAAGGTTGCTGAGGTATTGAAAAAACCTTTAGATTTTCAAGTCTCACAATGCCTAGCACTTGCAGCATGTGGAAAAGCATCTGAAATGGAAAATAAATTGTGCTTTAATGAGATTACATTCTACCTTACCACTAATAATCTCACTGGGAATGGGTAGGCCTCGTTGCTGTAAATTGAGTATTTTCTGCTTTTTTTTAAAAAAATTGCTTTTTTCTGATAAACAGGCAGCATTAATATCCTAAGAGCCCACATAATGAAACTCTGCATAGCTTGGTTGCATTTTTATCTCCATCTGATTTAGACTGTGTACCATATGTGAGATTCGGAAAGAAAAAATCCCCTTTCTCCATGAGAAGCCTGACATGTGGCACTCATTTAGACAAAGAATTCATGCAGTGACATGGAGAGATCTTTCTGATTTTTCATTTCTGTTATGAAATATGCCATTTTTGTTAAGCAATTTCATGCTTGGAGAATCTCCTTCTTATTTGTCTAACTTACTCTTTTCCAAAGTGAAGACATCTTTCTCTAGTGTATATGAAGAAAGGAGACATTCATGTCTGAATGAGGTGTAAGGAACATGGGACAAATGTATTTTACTTAGTGAAGAAATTAAAAAAAAAAAAATCATATTCCATTCTGCAAAAATGACCCACCCTATCAGGTATTAAGTGTGAAATTATTTTTCCTCTCTCCCATTTTCTTCACCTCCACTCCCTGAAACTTCTAGTTCCAGACCATTAAAAGAACAGTTCATGCTTCGCAGAAACCCAGAGGAAAAAAAGGAAAAAAAAGGAAATGTTAGGGAGGTCACCAACATAACCGTCTTATCCACATGAACGTGAACACAAAAGGAAAGTTCTGCTCTGTGATCAAGTCTTTTATGTCACTCCTTCTGAATGAATGAATGTGATTTTTTTTCAAATTATTTTTTCTAAATTAAAGTAAGTCTTTAAAGCAAATGCTTATTAGACTGGCATGGTTGCTCAGCTCATTAAGAGCTATACCAAAAATAACAGAGGACAACCTCATCATAGAGTAATGAAATCCAATTGAAACTGTTACTTTTGGCATTTCACTTAATCTCTTATGCATGCATGTGATGTCAAAGTTTCTGGATTCAAAAAAAAAAAGATTTTTCTTTTTTACCTTTTTGGGCACAGCCTGTATGTTCTAACATGCATGTTTATGCATCGTGTCCTTAAGTCTTTCCGATGTAATTTTAGGAACAAGCACTGCATGTGGGTTAACTAATAGCAAAAGCATGAAACTGGATTTCGCAACATTATGTATTGAGGAAAAGACTGAACTGAAGATTAAAAACCTTCTGCCACTTTTTCTTTTCCCAGATGAGAGCCTATGGTTTGAAGCCTCCCTTGCTGGCTACCGATGGGTCTCCTGATACAGGAGGAGAGTTGAGGACTGTGTGGGTGACAGGGGGCAGCTGGAACTGGGGCTGGGGGTGCACCACTGGGCTTTGCTCCCACCCAGTCCCTGCAGGTGGTTTGAATTCGACTGACAGGTGTTATTTGCTTCCCAGCCGGCAGCTCCCCAGCCCTTACAGATGGCTGAACACAAACATGACTTTTTAAGGCAGTGTTTAAAGGCGAGGAGGCTTGCTCCTGCCAGTCTCCCTACTTGTTCCTGCTGTGTTCAAGCAGAAACCATCGTTGTGCAATGTGGGAAGAGCTTGCACAGTATTGCATGCTGCCCTGGTGGGAAAATGAGATGGGCTTTGGCTTTTTGTTGCTCTCCTTGTTCTGTCTTCCAGACCTCAATGTGAGGAGTTTAGTGTGCTGCTTAATTCTGTATATACTGAAAAAGCAATCCTGGAAGCTAATGGTAGGACAATCTTACCCCTTGTCAATTGTTTATAAAAAAGAGGGACATAGCAGAAAAAAAAGAATGTTCAAAGTTGTGCTTAAGTACTAACAGAGACGTGAAGTTGATAATGTTGTTAAATCCTATATTAACTATCCTGGAGAAGAGGCCATACCCACAGAGGAAATCAGATGCCTGCTCCCTCACTAAATAGAGGGGAGTTAGGCACTGAGATCCCTGAGTTTGGTCCAGAGTGAACAAAGTCTTGGGATCTTGCAAAAATGTGCTACATGCATAGTTCTGGCTATGGCTGCTTGTTCCCTTGAACTTCTCACAGTTGTCAGCAGTGCCGGGCCAGCTCTGTGCTGCACATTTCTGGCACTGGGGAAACAAGTGTGGCTGCAAATCCCAGGGACAGCTCTAGTCCCAGCAGATTTGCACACCTCTCACACCAAAACAACTGAGATGCAAAGGTGTTTGGCCTTTTTGCCTTCTGGAGCATGTTAACAGACCTAGAGATTGCCATACTGGGATGTGTTGTAGACATGCATAAGTGCAAGCCTATGCTGTCCTTAGTCTGGGATTTTTTTTTCTCTTTTGGCTTTACAAAACTTCCCCCCCCCTGCTTTGTACAAGGCAGAATGTATCCTAAACTGAGAATAGACCTTTTGGTGATCAGGCCTAAAGACGTGTTAGTTTAGGTTTCTGCTATAATAATGAGTTGTCACAGACAAGCTTTATAAGAATGTATCATTGTCTCAAGATTACTAAATGATTAGGTTTCATGAAGCTGGTTGTTTATGCGTACCCAGTGAACACTGCATAATCTACAGATTCTTCTTAAAAGAAGATTATGTTTTTGAATACTACTTTGATCTCAACATTTCAGCCTCACTACCAAGCCTTAAATGAGCCACAGTATATAGTGATCTTCTATGTAAAATATGTGATAAGGCCTTGTCTTATTTTCTATCTTAAAGAGAATTATATGAACTGGACCCTTTCCTGTAGTTTCTCATACAGACTTTAGAAATTGTGTAAGTGATGGAAATAGTCTTTATCTGGTATTTTGTTTTAAAATACCAGGCTATGTCTGAGACAAATAAAGATATAATCTTCCATTTTCTACCACTGAGCTACTTTCTAGAACCATGTTTTTGAGAAGCTGGGAATTAGGCAAGAAGAAAAATTCTGATAAACTGAAATAACACCTAAAAGTTGCAATTTACCATCTCAGAGCAATGAGAATTTTAATTCAGACATAGCATTAATACAGAGAGAAATTAGCCCTGGTGTCTGCCAGTAACAACAGAATCTGAACAAACGTGGTAAAGAATTGCATGAGGAATTGTAACTTGCTTGTGTCGATCTGTACAGATGCAATCTGTGGAAGTGCAGCCTGTACATATGCTTGATGAAGGTATTACAAGGGCCCAAACTCTTCCCGTACTTATGGTTGGGTAGGACTGGTCATGTGTAATTCCTTGGAAATTCTCACTTGCTTGGGTACTTGTACGTTAAAGGGCTAATGTGAAATTCATCATAATTTCAAAAGGAACGTTGATCCCCTGCATTTCACAGAATTGCAGAATCAACTAGGTTGGAAAGGACCCTGAAGATCATCCAGTCCAACCGTTAACCTGGCACTGACAGTTCCCAACTACACCAGATCCCTCAATGCTATGTTGACACGACTCTTAAAGACCTCCAGGGATGGGGACTTCACCACCTCCCTGGGCAGCCCATTCCAACGCCTAACAACCTGTTCTGTAAAGAAATACTTCCTAATATCCAGTCTAAACCTTCCCTGGTGCAACTTGAGGTCATTCCCTCTTGTCCTATTGCTTGTTACTTGGTTAAAGAGACTCATGCCCAGCTCTCTGCAGCCTCCTTTCAGGTAGTTGTAGAGGGCGATGAGGTCTCCCCTCAGCCTCCTCTTCTCCAGACTAAACACCCCCAGTTCCCTCAGCCGCTCCCCGTACGACCTGTGCTCCAGACTCTGCACCAGCTTCGTTGCCCTTCTCTGGACACGCTCGAGTCATTCAATGTCCTTTTTGTAGTGAGGGGCCCAAAACTGAACACAGGAATCGAGGTGCGGCCTCACCAGTGCCGAGTACAGGGGTCAGATCCCTTCCCTGTCCCTGCTGGCCACGCTATTGCTGACACAAGCCAGGATGCCATTGGCCTTCTTGGCCACCTGGGCACACTGCTGGCTCCTGTTCAGCCGGCTGTCAATCAACACCCCCAGGTCCCTCTCTGACTGGCAGCTCTCCAGCCACTCCTCCCCAAGCCTGTAGCACTGCTGGGGGTTGTTGTGGCCCAAGGGCATCCCCCGGCATTTGGCCTGATTGAAACTCCTCCAATTGGCCTCAGCCCATGGCTCCAGCCTGTCCAGGTCTCTCTGCAGAGCCTCCCTACCCTCGAGCAGATCAACACTCCCACCCAACTTGGTGTCACCTGCAAACTGACTGAGGGTGCACTCGATCCCCTCGTCTAGATCATCAATAAAGATGTTAAACAGGAGTGGCCCCAAAACTGAGCCCTGGGGGACACCACTCGTGACCGGCCACCAGCTGGATTTAACTCCGTTCACCACAACGCTTTGGGCCCAGCCATCCAGACAGTTCTTTTCCCCAGCAGAGTGTGTGCCCATCCAAGCCTCGAGCAGCCAGTTTTGCCATGAGAATGCTGTGGGAAACGGTGTCAAAGGCCTTACTAAAGTCAAGGTAAACTACATCCACAGCCCCAGTGTTTGTGGAAAATTACTTTGATCTGGATGATCCAGTCCTGGAAGAGTGGATTGAAGTTTTAGGATTTCTCTTGTTCATCTCCATCCCTTGCAACATTAATAAAACTCATATGTGCCATAGAAGGCTGCACTGGGGCGGGAGAGTGTTAGGGTTCAGGTGAGGAGGGATGGTGCCCACCCCAGGGGGGCCACCAGAAGAGGAGGGGACTCAGACACTGCTCTGAGCTCTTCTTTCATCCCCTACAGCTCTCTGGACCAGACTGTTGGCCAGCACAGGGAGAGAAGTTTGTATTCTGGGTCTGTCTGCTGAAGGAGAAGCTGTTCCCTGAGTCTCCTAGGTTGTGGGCCATATTTGCGTTGGAGCTCAGTGAATGTATAAGCAGCAAAGCCCTGTTGATGTCTTCAGTCCTGTACAGATGCAGCTGAGTGGTCCCAGCACATGTGTAGTTTTAACTGGTAGAAAATGCACTAAATATTCAAATTAGGGGATTTGACACGAGGGAACATTAAAGAGAAAGCACTGCAGATATATTGGTGGGATGTTATAGGACTGGTGAATGGATGCCTTCTATCTGTCACACTCATGATCCATATTTGGCTTTACAGGACCAAATAGCCAACCTGTGATCTGACTGCACATCACCTTCTTTCCCAGGTCCCTCAGAGAGGGGGCTGGAGGACTAATTTCACTCCCAAGGTAGTATGCTCTTTGCTGGTGTTGTCCTTGCCAATCTTCAGCCCATCTCCATCAGGTGCATGCAGCAATGTGCATGTATGCAGGCATGACCATGCACATTGAGTCCTGATCTCATAAGACTGTTTTTCTTGCATTGAACTGCTTGTGTACCCAGTATATCACCTGGGCATGTGCCAAGTGCACATGATGCCCTATATCTGGACATGTGGCTATCAAATAGCGGGGAGATCATGGCTTGTTGGCAATAAAATGCATGTGTTCCTCCCCTATACTAATTACTCCACAGCTCATATTGACTCTACATGTCCCTTTTGCGTGTACCAGGAACTGTAATTGCCTGGTTGGTATGTCATGAAAATGTGGCCAAAAATTCAGTGTGGTGATGGAAGCCCTGGCAGCTCTTCCAGGGGGCTTATCTGATAAACAGCATTTGCTCAGATATATGACCGTGACTGAACTGTCTGCACTTCCTGCCTTTGCAAAAGCAAAAAAAGAACAAGGCAATGCAAGAAGACCTTTTTTTTTTAATTATTATTATTTTTTTTTTTTATTTCTCCTTCCAGTCCTGGACAGAAAGAGGCAAAAACCTTTTATTTTTTTGCTTTTTAAGGAAACCCACAACCCATGTTTTTTCTTCTTCATAAAGACAGAAAATTTAGGACTGGATTTGCTTTGGCTTTCGGATCAAGATTTGTATTGTTTCATACTTTATTTTCCAGATCTTACTTTAGAAGCAGCAAAATGACACTGTAATTCTGGTGACCTATTCAGTAGATATTTGCAGGAAAAATTCTGTGTTTAAATAAAGTGAAGGTTGTGACACAGGCTGAAAAAGTCAGGAAATCCACACTTAAGGCTGACACTAATGCTCATGTGGAAAATAAAAGGCACAGTGACTGAAGTTCAGCAGGGGATGCCAACCATAACTCTGAATTTCCAGGCTTTGTGTCAGGTTCTGTCAATATAATGTTATTTAAATGGAGTTTTATGTCTGTGAATTCACTTGTGTTTTAATGGCAGGATTATTTTAAGAGGAATAATAATAGAAAAAAAATAATCTTGTTAGGAAAAGTTGCTTGTAAAATGTCTGTTCTTATACATGACAGGCCAGAATGGATAACCTTGTACTAAAGCTGTATGAAGGCACCGGGCTAGAACTGGCTTCAATTCCTCGCCTTGCCACACATTTTCTGGGTGATTTGAGTACTTTCATTTGCCTGCACCCTGGTTTCCCTGTCTGTGAAATATAAGGAATAGCACTGACCTCCTTCCTAATGTGCTTCATAAACCTGCTGAAGAAAAGTGCCATAATCGACCTAGGTTTTAACAGAGCAGCAGGGTCTGTGCATGGGAACACAGCATACCTCACACCTCTGGTGAGATGTATTTCATCCATCTCCATTTGTCTCATGCATCTGCACTGTGCTCCTGCGGCCGCTGAAGGACCCCTGGCTTGGGCAGGGCTCCCACCTGGAGGTCACGGGCTAGCACCGGCTCCAGCATGTGATTCATCACTTGTGCCATCAGCCCACAGGTCGCTGTGCGCAGGCGGACCCAGCACCTGTGTGGACTCCAAGGAGAGGGCTGGAGGCAGCCAGCACAGCCGCCCTCATGCAGCTGAAGGGTCTCTCTTTCTCCAGCTGTTCTTATAGAGGACCTCCTCTCCTCCTTTCCTTTTCCTTTCCCTTCGTCGTCTCCTCTTTTACACTTCTGCTGAATCCTGTGCCTTTAGAAGCTATCTATGAGGCTTGAAGAAATTCATAATATTTCTGCAAATTTCAGATGGAATGATGGAGATTAAAGTTTTCTCAGTTTGTAGTAGAAATCCCTGTGCATCCCTGTAAGTTCAACTTCTGCAAGAAGTTAGTGTGGAGGAATGAACTTATTTGATGATACCAGCTAAGAAATTGCCCAAATACTGTTACTTGTGTTGGAGCTCCATCACTCTTTTCTAATGCTAAGGAAATTTGGTAGGGGAACAAGATCACAGTGTGCTGATCTGACCATAGTGATTTCTAGGAAGATCCACCACAACAGGTGACAGGAAATTAGGCACCTTTGAAAAGAAATCCTTTACAATAGATTATAAATTGAATGGCAAGACTCTTATTACCAGTGAAAGAGAGACCAGAGAAGGCACCAGGCAGGGAAAGCAGAACAATCTTGACACCACAGCACAAGCAGGAGAAAGAAAATGATGCAGAGTTGCTGCTGATTTCCACTTTGCATACTAGGGCTGCTATAAGGAAAACACCTGTAAGGATAACATAACAACGACTCCCATAGGAAAAGAAGGATGGTAAATACCATTTGTTAAGCTGTTGCTTTGGAGGTTTTCACAAGAGTTTACAGAATAGTTATTAAAAAAACAGCCAAAATTCAAACATTCAGCAAAATGGACTTTTGTAACAGTGTGAAGCAGCTGTCCGTAATCAAGTAGTAACACTCCTGCTCTCTATAGCTTGGCAAAGTTTCTACTCGTAAATAAGCAGAGCAAACAAGCTCCTCTTTATGTACTTCATAGCTGCATAAGGACTTTCCCCTAGGAATTTCTTTGGGGTGATTTGCTTCTCCTAAGCATGCTAAAATTAAGAGGGAAGAGGATATAGGAAGGCAGAGGCCAACTGTGAAAAGCAAAAGGAATTGGAGGAATTGGTGATACAGCCTATGATGGGAATTAGATTTGGGAATAAGTAAACAATGGGAAAGGTAAATCTGGTTCCTCCATGCTGCTTGTCTGTTGTCTCGATGTGCATTCATTCACCTGAAAGATATTTTTGCCTGAGTAACCATTTGCTTTCTCCCTTATGAAATGCACCTGGGAAACTCAGTGTTCCTGGGGACCGAGTATAAAAATGAGTCATGGACTCCTACAGAGACTTGAAATGGTGGAGGTCTCTGTGTTCAAGGACAATATAGGATGGAGTATTGAGTAATGAGGTAGAGAGAGTTCTGTAATGAGAAAGAACTGTCAAGGAAGCACAGAAATCAGGGACATCACTGTATGGAGAGGGAGCAATCAGAAAGCTGTTGGACTGAGATGCTGTTACAGCTCTCACTAGAATTTCAAGCTTTGGGGAAATAAGAATATGTTAAGAGGGAATGGTACTATGTCAAGTCAACAAGAATTATAGGGAGAGAAATATTAGAAGTTATAGATTTCATTCTTTCAGCTATTAGATTCATATGAATGTGATACTGAATCCTTTAAGCTTAACTAAATATAGGGGGATTTGGTTTATATTGAAGACCCAAGTTGGCTTTTGTTGGCATAAATCTTTGCTAGAGTAGAAGACATCTTGCTGAACCCTGCTCTACATAGTCTTTAATAAAACTTCACAGAGCTTTTCTGTTGACTTTTTTTTTTTTTCCCCCCAAATTGTTTTACTTGAACTACTGAATGGGAGACAGAGGCACTCCAAGATACTAGTGACAGGATAAGCTCTCTAATTTCCATGACTAAAGTGCTTAAAGTCAGAAGTCTGTGCCTCTTTTGTGAGGCCACACAACTCCCATTGACTTTGATGAGAATTTTGTATATATGTACATATACACACACTAAGCGCATCTAGCTTCTGTGGACTAGATATGAAAGAATACTTTGCTTGTATTGCTTTGGCTTTGATAATAGAAGTTGAAACTGATTAATGCTGTGGACAGTAATTTTCCTGTACCCCTCCTCTGGTACATTGCAAAAAGTGATTCTTACTTTTCTTTTTGCTAGACTGAAAGTTTTGTAAAGTGTCAGAAATGTTTTCTGGACTAATCCTATTACTAACTGTCTAAGATTGTAAGAGACCTCTGTGTCCTTTCTAGTCCTTCTTAGGTGTTTCTCTATAGATCTATCAATACCTATCTAAGTGTCTCAGATAGCTTCTCTAGCACTGATGCCATTGAAATTCATATGCCCTAAAACAGTTTGTACCTTTATGTATGACAATTTGGTTTAAGCATCTAAAACCTACCAGGTGGTTTTGCACTCGGAAATCTGCAATCTTCAGCCTTTTCCTTGCTCTCTGGCCCCAGATGAGCTTAGCTCCTGGAGTATGCCAGAGCAAACTTAGTAACGCATAAAGTGATGTGCCTTGCGAGTCTCACTTAATTACATCAAAATGAAGCTTACATGGAGTGTGTTGTATATCCTGTCTACTGAGACTTTTTTTGTAGTCTGTAGGAAGGCATTTACTCTCCCATGAGACAAACGACCCCTGCCAGACAATGCAAAACAGCCTCTCACCTTCCCCTCCAGTTGGAGAAAGGAAGCAGGAGGGTTGCCAGCTAGAGTAGGGGAGGATAAACATACTGCATTATTTTAAAAAAAAAAAAAAAAAAAGAAAAAAAGTGATTGTTGCAATATAGTTTGGGTTTAATCCCATGGTTTTACAAGAAAGTTGATTTCATTGTCAACATACTGAATTCTAAATGCCCATTCAGTCTAAATGTCAGATTTTTTTCCAATTTAACTGAAGTGCTGAATAACAAAGAAATATAATGGGAGACCAGCAGAACAAATGCTTTTGTGATAACAAATTTCCTTACCCATTTTTAATCAGCGTGGAAAGATTTTTTGAAAGGCTGGTACTCAATCTTTATTCTGAATCTCTTGCTGCTATAGGACTGTGATATCGGTGAGCATTACTCTTCTTTCACTTGAGAATAATTCAGTTAGGGATGTGAAGTTAGTGTTGTCAAAAGAAATAGAACATGGATGAAGAGAGTTAAATTTCATGTGTTTATGTTTGCATCCACTCTGTGCCGTGTTGACTACAAGGATGTTCTATGTTTCATTGAAGAAGAAAAAAGGTTTATATTAATCCTCGAAATATTCTGTATTCTTGGATCTGGAGTTTGGCTTTTCCCATTCTGTCATGTTACAGAGATAGAAGCAAGATGGAATATGAATATGGAACTGGATCCAGACATCCTTCACATTTGGTTTGGGCCAACAGTTAGGTCTAAACTTCCTCCAGGTGCATCCTATCCCAAATTAATTTACTTCTTATTTTCCTGAAAGAAATATATTTTTGCCCCAGGCTTTTGGAGTTAACAGGATTTTGTGACTATTTATTAGCTACAATTAGAGCATGCTTGTTTGATAGTTCATTATTTTGTCCCAGTAAAAATCTCTGTTTCCCACAATAGTATATAAGCCAGGCAATCTGTCCCTCTTAAAGTTCATATTGTGAGTCATTAAAAATATCAGTGTAGCATCAGAATGTGGTAGCGATATCCAAAAATGGAAGTTTATAGCTCAATAATGCACGTGTATTGGGTGACCAGGTGATTTCTGGTGTTTCTTCATTTCCTCTCCGAACACAGTTGTTTTATTATCATAATTAGTAGTACAAGGAAATGCTATTGTATGTTTTGGAATAGTATTAATTCCATATTAGGAGTTAATCCATTTCTGCTCAGAATCACAGAGAATATTCCGTGGTTTATGTTTACTTTAATTGTCCTCAGGTAGTTCAGTTCAATCTCCTGCACTACTGTTAATCGGCTTTTTTCTTTTGTCCTCAATATTGGATCCTTAAACAGGTCTTAAAAAGGAAGCCATGACAAAGAAAAGGTCAAGGAAAAGTTAAAGAAAACCTCTGTGGCTAACCTTTAATAAAACTAGGATACTGAAAGGGTTAAAATATGAGTATGTGAACAAGGTACCCTGATCCAAGCAATGAGGTATTTTGTGTGGAATCTCTTGTAACTGATTGTAAGCAGGTGCATTTGAACCGCCGGATGCCAACTTGCCAAAATGTGTCATGGCTCTAAAATTTAGCCAGATCCTAATGCATGGTGAGGTCTGTCTGGTGCTGGTGAGCTAGAGCCTTTCTGAGATATTGCTCAGAGTGTCTCCAGCAGACCAGGGTAGGTGTTACAGAGACACCCATAACCACTGCCTGCCAGTTGGCGCTGCAGCAGGAATATCCAGCACTTCTTTCCTCTTCTTCAAGTACAACTGCAGTTTGATATCCATAAATGCTGAAACGGTGTGAGGATTCATTCTCCATCAGCAGAAATGATTGTTTGCAGTGTTTTTATTCTGCATGTGACCTTCTGTAAGCAGCTCCTGAAATCCAGAACAAAAGCTGCGTAAGAAAAATGCCTTGTCTTCAAGTTCTCCGAGTTAGCCTCACCGTGCCACACAGACCTCTTCAGCGTACAAAAGACTGGATGACAAATCAACTGGACTACCTAAAAATACACAGTCATAACATTTGTTTTATTGGTAATAAGTACTTAGAAGCACAAAATGGTTTGTGAGTGCTGAGCTCTCTTGGAGCTGTTGCATTGGCTGCCCTTGATGTCATAGCCCTGCCGATAATGTCCAGTAAATCTGTGGGGCTAACTGTTTCCTTACTGTGTATAAATTCCATTTCATGACAGCAATAATACATTCCAGGCAGTGCATTTCAGGGTGATAATTATACATCTTGGGTGGTTAAAGTTACTCCACCTTAGTTGTGTGAAAAAAAAAAAAAAAAAAAAAAAAAAAAAAAAAAAAAAAAAAAAAGTACCGCTGTACTTCTGGCAAAAATGGGAGAATTTCCTGGTTTCCATGAGTTTAAAAAAAGAAAAAGGGGGGGAAATATTTTTTTTTGCCATATTTCAGTGAGATTCTGGCTGAATAAAGGTGGGATTTAAAATGAGTTCAGCTGTTGAGGTAGGGCCTGTGCCAGTATCTCCAAGCTTTTTCATCTAACCAACCGTTGCCAAACCTCAAATTTTTTTGTGGACCACTGCCTGCCCTTGCCATTAAACTTTTATTTGAGAACTGTACTACAGAGATGCACTGTTTCAGAGGGGTCTAGAGACTGTGACCTCAGAGCCAATCGGTTTTCTGTGGACTGTGGTTTCACAGGATCACAGGAATAAAGAAGACTTCAAAATGATGGACAAGGAAAGACAGTATCAACCATATTCATATCATATCTTACATGTTCGATCACTTTTTAAAAACGTTTCATGATGCAGAGTCCAGAGTCTCCTCATGTTTACTCCAGAGCTTCACTGTTCTTACTATTAGGAAGCCTTTGCTAATGCTTAATCTAAATCTAGTTCTATACACTAAGGGCATAGAAAACATATTCTTTCTACAGCTTTCTTTTGTATATTTTAAGACAATTATCATGTCCCCTCCATCCTCTTTTCAGTAATCAAACAACCTCAAATCTTTCAACCTTTCCTCTAAGGCATATTTACTAGACTTGTAATCTGTAGTTCTCTTGTGGAGTCTTCAGTGCTCAATATTTTTACTCAGATATGGTAGCTGAGGCCTCATAAGCTTTGAAAAGGGGAAGAAGAATAATCTTGTCTCTTGTAGACTGTGTATCATCTTATTTTGCAGGCTACTCATTGTCATGTGAACAATGGCATCACTCACCCTTTGATCCACTACATAACCCCTAGTTCTTTCCTACCTAAATACTTCTTAGGCACTCGTTCTCTATCTGCTGTTCATGAAGCAGTTTATTCCTATACAGAGGTGATAAGCAGTCCTCCCCCTGTGAACAGCGTGCTATGGCTTTCTGACTGTTAACACCAATGTGAGAGGATTGTGTTCTTTTCTGTCTTCTAGGGCATTAAGAATTTGTCTTACTTGGTGTCATCTTCAAATCTGATAAATAAGTTGGTTTCGGTATTTGAGAAATACTTTTTTTTTTTTTTTTCTTTCCCGAATCATTAGTGAAAATACTGAGTAATACTTGGTGTAGGATATCCCCTGAAAAGAGAATTGTATTTCCCTTTCACCTACTCCACACTTCCATAAATTTCCCTGGAGCACACCATGTCATACTGTCTGGTACATTTCTTAAGATGAGCTATATAGCAACTATGACTTCTTTATCCGCAAGTTCTGTTATGTGGTTGCAGGAATTACTTTGGTTTGCACAGTTTGTTCTGGCAAATGTAAGCTGGCTCATGCTTATCGCGTTGTTTATTTTCTAGGTATTTACAGATGGTTTGTTGATTATTTGTTCTAGCATTTCTCCGGCAACCTGGAGCTGTAGTGTAAAAATTGCCCTTTTCCTCTTCTGCCTCTTTTTTAAAGACAGACACTGTCATTGTCCTTTTCCAGTCTTCTTTTGTCTCACTTCAGAGATGTCTTTCCAATAATATATGTCAGTGGTTCCAAGATTTAATTAGTCAATTTATGATGTATTTTAAAAGTTTTATGCATTTTACAAACCTACATGGTTTTATGCATTTGTACAATCCTACACATCTGAGTGCATTAGACCCAAGCATTTTAACATGGAAATTATCCAAATCCTTCCTAACGTCTTCTTGTTTTATTTGAAGCTCATGCCTCATGTCTTTGTAGGATTTAGTAGTCTGATTTTTCTGGGGAAACAAAAAAGAAAAAAGTCTGCTATCTAGGTAGAGTATTTGTGGATTTATAAGAAAATATGTATTTCCATGCAACCCTGTTTCTATTAGATCTGACCTAGAAGTATACTACAAAGAAACATTCTGAGTACAAAGTTAAAATTAATACAAATGGATTTCCTAGCATATTCTGATAGAACTAAAATAAGAATCATATATACTGTCTGTATTTAGATTTTTTTTTACTGTATGCCCTAAACATTGTTTTAAACATTCACTTTCCAAAGGTTTTAACAGAGTACCTCCTAATCTGAGGTCTGTTTATCACCGGTATGCTTCTGAGAGATCCTCTGAGATATTGCTAATTGATTAAAAATCACCCCTTGGATTACAGCAAAATTCAGCACATGGACTTTGCAAACCTATGAAATGAAGAAACTGCTGATCTTGAGTCCACTTATGCCTTGTGGGATCTTACTGCGTATATACACTGAGGGAGCTGTATGCTAGGTCCAGGGCATGTCCATGGCTACTTCCTTCATTAATTTTTCAGGATGACCTTATCCATACATTCAGAAACATCAGAGGAAATTCTACTTGATTTGATACCTCTTTAAAAACCAAATCTATGTTAAATAAAAGGAAGACATCACACCTCCCACCTTCAAGCTGAAAATAATACCAACCAGATAAAATTTCTGCTACAACCAGAAACCATGGAGTAGTGTCCTAGTGCCATATATTTTCCTATTCCTCAAATTATTAGGACAGAATCACAACTATTATTGCAATTGTTTAATTTTACCTTCCTTAAAATCTTCTATCTTACTTTAGTTTCAGAGGCTTCATACATGTGTATTGCAGGCTCTGATGAGATCTACTCCATCCGAGTTCTTCAGCTTAAAACACTACATTATAGCATTATCTCCAAGTTAGTGGTATCTGAGAAATTATTTGGTGGCACTTGTTACTTCAACGTCTCATATTATTGTAGTTTTAATTGTGAAAAGTCACCATTCTCTGAATCAAATTCAAGAACTGTTTCAGCTAGGGCCTCATGTCTATTCTTGTCCAGGGATCACATCATTCCACAGGGTGGTAGTCTTTTTGGTGACAATAGCACTAATAAATCATTTCCAGAAAAGCACGTATCAATTTATCTCATAACAACTTACTTGCAACATCAGTGCTTAAGTGCAGTAAAGTGGTCATAGTAGCTATAGTTAGAAAACGTTTCTCCTGAAAAGCTTTATTAGAATTCGGCATCTTCCCAAAGACAAGTTTTGTTTGCTAGGAATCTCAGAAAGCCATTGCCAAAAATGTATTTTGTAATCTTTTAGAGCCAAACTGGGATTAAATAGCAGTCAGGGAATCGTGCATCAAAACAGGAAGCTGGGTGCAAGTTGACAAGGAGAGTGCTGCTCTGCTGATTTTAGACAGACACATCCTATGAACATGTTTTCTCTGCCGCCTTCCCCATCATATAGAGCTGCAAAGTGAAAGTGTGTCAGAAGCAGGAGCAGGACACTGCGCTGCTGCTGACTGCTAACTGGCCAGAGGTAGTCCTAACTTTCCTCCAAGCACTGCCCTGGAGGCAGAGTTGTATCTACATCCACCTTGTCCTGTGCCTTCACCTTGTCCCTGCTGCAGCCGCAACTAGGACCCTGAGGTGTATTCCTCTTCTGAGAAGAGAAAGTAAATGATGAAGGAAGGTGGAAATCTGTCCTGAAACAAAATTTAAGGAAGGCAAGAGAAGGTAGTTGAAGAAAGGAAATGGGACAGTGTGGAAAGAGGGCAAGGAAGGCAACATGAGCAATAGCCAACAGCACGTGTTTTGACTCAAGGTTTCATCATGCTATGGTGGCATCATGGGACATAATAGTAAGGACAGAGAGGGAAGGCCTGTCACTGTCCTGGCTTCTGTAGCTTCCTCAGTAAGCATGTGTTGTTTGTGAATGCAAGCAAACAACTTAATCCTTTCATAGCAGCAGCAGAACATGCTCCACTGGCAGCAGTAAGTTAGCAAATACAAAAGTCCATAGTCTCATAGCAGGATCCAGGCCTGACTTAGAGCAGCTGGGAGTCAGGCCCATCTGCTGAGGCTGTGGGACTCTGTCAATTTTGGTTCCAGGAGACTAAAGATTTTCAGCATCTATTTCTATCCATGCTGAGGCTGCAATGCGGGACCTGGCTGGTCCCACACTACACATCAGCTAATCTCTCTATCTAGAAGCCATTTGATTCTTAAATCAGTTCAATATGCAAACCTGGTTGCATAGTTTTTTCTGTCACTCAGGGTCATAATCTGTCTTAAAATTCAAATTTTCCCTCATAAAAGAACAAGTGGGACAGGTTGTTTAAATTACAGTTTTCCTGTGCCTGGGAAAATGAAGGTTCAGAAGTTATAGTGTGCAGGTGGAGCCTTTTTTTTACCTACAAGCCAGTAATTAGCACCTTTGCTTCATGTTAGCCTTCAGCATGTGGACCTTATTGCTTCATCAAGTGTCTGAAGGCCCAGCTGGTTTTCATCAGCTGAACAGCACTATTTGACAATGAGGGGGAAAAAAGCAAGCTTTGCTAGCAGCAATAATCAGTTTTTCTTACCCACACCTCTTTCCTCACTTGACCTCTCCAGCAACCATCTTCTCTTCCTCACTCTTCTCAAAGAAAATAATGTGAATGACTCCAATAACTTGTATATAAATCAAAAATGTTCTGGTGTCATAGGAGAATAATGAGAGTAATATATGTTGACAACAGAGACTACCTCAGCTTCTCCAACTGGATTTGTGATATAGGTGATAGACTCATTTTGAAAGAGTAGTTTGTGAGCTCCTTATCCAGCTTCTCTTCAACGCCTCTGAAATGATCTTATTCCCTAAGCATCTTAATGTAGGAACTGTCTTTCTTAGGAGTTGGATTGGGTTTTTATCACTTGTTAAACAGAAACAGACTCTGAACAGCTAATGCACAACCACTGCCGGTCTGTGGAGTCTTCTTACAAGGGACTTTGGGGCTTTTAGCAATTACCTACGAAAGTCCTCTGTGTTCTTGCAGTAACACTCATGCCAGAGATATCAGGTCTGTCTTCTCACAAGATCAGTGCTCCCCAACAGCTGGATCAGGCCCATCGTTTAGTCCATGTTTAAGAAAACAGTTCTCGGCTGGTTTGAGCAGAGAGTTACGACTTTTTTTTCTACTACCCTGCTCCCCCCCTCCCCGCCCACCATTTAGGCTGCTAGGTTGAACACTGAGTGTGATTAATGATGACACAAGATTACTGTGAACATAAAGTTCAAGAGCTGAGATGTTTATTTGTTTAAGAAAGTTGTTTTCTGAGTGTTTCTCTATATATCTAGCCACATACTTAGACTAAAATACCCCAGCACAGTCACTGGTTTGTACAAATATTGTTTTGACAGCAAAGAATGCTTGTAAACATCCAGGATGGGGAGGGCAAATACTCAGTGTTTTAGGACTCATTCCATTTTCATGTGGTCTCTTCTCGTATCAGTGGTGTGGGAGGAAACGCCTGTCGAATAATACTGAGGACACACTGTGTGTGAAAGTACGCTGACTCAGGTGAGTAGCACCAGAACATAAGAGTTTAGAGGCACCTTCTGTCCATCATCTTCATCAAATAAGCATTAAAATTCAAAACTTTCATTTATGGGAGTCAAATTAAGTTCTTCCAGTCCAAAGCATAAATGAGAGGATGGCTGTATCCCTACATTGCCTGGGAACTCTGCCTAATGTCATCGCTGACATGCCAAATCATGGATTTACAAAGCTGGCTGCATATATCTGTCATCCTGTTTCTCAAAAAATTTGGGTTCAGTTTCTCAGGAGTGAGATCTGCTGGAACTTTGCTTCATCTTCTAACACCTAGGACCAATGTTATTCATTAGCTATGCATCTACAGTTCCCACTGATCTTTCAATTACAGGTGTATCTGAGGCCAAGATTTGACTGTAGAAGCAGAGCTTTTGATTACATCCTGGGCACTGGGAAGGCAAAATGAGTCTTCCTCCAATGCAGTGTTCCTCCTGGCTACCCACTCTTACTTACTAAGTTTGACTTAGTAACTTAGATCTGCTTATAACTGAAATACATTTTAGCTGTTAATCAAAATAAATTATCAAAAGGAGGGAAACCAAAACCTGCACAGATCACTTTCAGGTGAGGCTAACTACTTTTCTAAATGCCTCTTCACTTGTTCATTCTGTTATGAATTTGAAACAAAGGTTCTGAGAAAGGGAATGGTGTTTAAATTATTGCTTCTTTTTAAAAGTTATCCCATGATACACACATCAATTTTTTATGAGAACAGTTTCTTTGAAAATTATCTTCTTGTGTTTTCTTTCTGTCAAAATTTATTCTAACTGAGAATAAACTGATTTTTCATCATGACACTCTTTTCTCCAGAGAATAGCATTGTTTTTCTTTTATTATTTTCTGGTTCAGTCAATTTAAGTCATGCTCCTCCTCCATTTCCTTACTGCTCTAAGCAGAGGGGTTAGTTAAGGAAAGTTGTGTCTGAGTTGTGTCCAATTTTAAGCTTTGACTCAAAAAAAAACCCACCCTCAGAAACCCACCCTTGATTTCTTGTTCTTAATGGGTTGATTGCCAGATTATTTCTTTTAAATTATAGCACTTGTTTCCTGTTTTCAAAGGCTAAAATCAGCCACCTAAGCATGCCTAAAAAAAACTCCCAGAGTGCCTAAATTAGTTGGCATAGTTAGAGCAATAACAGCTCTATCAGACTGCAGGTGTCACAATACTCACACACACACGTAGAGAAAACTTAAAAACAGGAGGCAGTCTTACTGAACCCAAAGGAATCTTTTTTAGCAGAGTTCATGCTTCTTAGCTCATGAGGTCAGGCTATAGAAAAGCAGCTGACACTATGATATTGAAGGCTCCAGTGGTTTTCCTGCAGGAATAGATGGATGACCTGGTTGTTTTATATTGCTGACTTTGTCCATTAAAACAGCAAAGTAAAAACTGGTTTTCCTCATGTGGGTTTCTTCTTAATGAAATTTGTTCCTTGTCATCAAACCTATTTGTATGTTTTTTTTCCCCTCAGTCTCCTTTTTCTTAATAGTGTCTGAAGTTCCTGACTTCTCAATTTTGGTTGTCAGGATACAGTTCATCCAAGGCTAAAGTGCTATGACACAATCCATGACAAAAATAAGAGGGAAAAAAAAAGAATTTATTAGACTTTAGATCTATGCCTTATCATGTCAGTGCAGTGTTTAATTCCTATTTGAGTCCTTCAAGTTTAGAAGAAGCAGAAATGGTCGGAAATATTTTCAGATAGTAACATTCAGGCCTACTCTCAAGCCAGGTTTTAGCTTTAGTGACTGGGTTCCAAGGTCTTTTGTGGGAGGTTCCACTTAGGCCAATCACAGAATTTAATGCACATATTTTGAGAGAGGAATTGCCTCGCATACATACTTACAGAACAGTCTGAATACAATTCCTCCCACATATGGGTTATACTCGGTCTTCTGTAAGGTTTTTTTTTTTTTTTTCCTTACAGGTAACTTTGTCTTTATGTTCTCAGAATTATCAGGATTAGAAACATAGATATTCATCCAACATCCCATCATTTTCTCACTGTTATGATCAGATCAGTCATTCAGACAACTAAGCATATAATTTAAACATAGCTTGAGTCTACTATTTCCCCACTCTTTCTGCAGCCGTATCACATATGTCATATATGTGTAGACAGAAGAGCTTACTCATCAGAAACTAAATCCTTTATTTGAGAAAATGAAAGCTTAGAAAAAATAAAGTGCAACAGGAAAGAATATGTTCAGAGAGTTTTTGTTATGTGATAGTAGCTTCTTTGAAAAAGTTGTTTCACTTTTTTTATGACCTGTTTATGAGTGCAGAAGAACTGTAGAAGAAAAATGCTGACCATTACACTTTTTTCTTGATCTATCTCCTGATAGGAGAGACCACATCAGCATCAGACTAGAGAAGCTGTTTTTTACAAAATCCCATGCAGAAGTCATTTACCTGACTTACACAGTTCCTGAATATATTGTGGTCTAGGTATTACTTTCTTACTAAAAATTATTTTTTTCTCCAAACACCTCCTTTTTACAGGCTATATACATAACTTCATTCTAAGTAGTTTAATTTCTGAATTATCTAAGCATTCAAACAGATACAACCCAGCTGAAATATTTCTTAGCCAGGGTAAAAAAGGCAGCTGAAGTGAAAAACTTACCTGGCACTCCTGGCTAGAATCAGGCCACATATTCTTATCTTTATATGTTTGATTTCCTATTGTTTTAGAGTTGGAAATGACCTATCTTGAAGTGTGGCTAAAATCTCACAAGAAAGATGATTTCAGTAAAAGTGTACTATTTCAGATTTGAATCCCATTTCATTTTGCTTTAAGCTCACTTGAAGCTACTCTCAGACTGTTCCTCAGTTTGACTTTGATTTCCAAACCTGAACCCTGGGTGCAAACCCAAACCAAAACCAGCTAAGAACATCCTGGTCTGTGTTCACTAAAAGCTCTGGTGACTTTGAATCTAGCAGGGGAACCTGTGTTGCTTTAGGTTAGCTACTTTCGAGCAGTTAATCACCTGCAGGCCACATTTGTCTAACTCTTCAGCAGAAATGGGCATGTCTGTGCCCAGAACCAAACGACATTGAGATGTTCATGGAAAAACTAGGAAATCCCTGTCACTCTCTATTACTATTAGGCAATCGCTTTCCCTGGGAACCTGCTTTTGCTGGAGCAGACAAGCTGTCAGCCCTGCAAGTGGTCTTTTTGTTTATGTATCTTCTCTGTTCCTCTGTTTACTTAAAGGGACAGAATTGTCAGCTCTTGTAAGACTGGACTGCGTAACTGATGGCCTATCCACCTCAGACTTGCATTTTTTAATTTTACTTTTTTTAAAAGAAGAATCTTATCCAAACATGAGTGAAATGGGCAGATTTATGAAAGCAAAGAAGAGCAAAGTGGAAAAGGAAGTTTATGTTTTTTGTAGAGACTCGCTGCTGTGTAAATGCACTGAAAGAATCTCTTGGCTGTTTGGGCTTTTGCATAACAGCTAGAGACACAAAGCAATTAGATTTTCTAAGTATAAGCAAGAGAATCTGTTTTGTTTACACAGAAAAATCCCCCAGAAGAGAGGCAGGAGCGGAGACATAAGTAATAAGTGCATATGTTTGGAAAGAGTATAATGTACTTATAAATATTATAGTGGCGTCGCTATATTTAAGGGTCTGGCAAGATTTCTGTTGTAAACCCTTCTTGTCAGAGGTTCAGGACGGAGCTGTAAAAATTCCAAGCTGCAGCTTGGCATGTGAGGACTCAAGGCAGAAGCACAGGTTTCCCTCCTGCCCCCTCAATAAATTGGCACGAAGCTGATTGTCCATAGGGAAATGATATTAGGCAGAGCCGTTGCCTTTCTGAAAAGCAGATGGTTTGTATTCCTGTCTTGTCAGAAAAGCTGGGATACGGAAAATGCACTGGGACATCAGTTTGTACTGCAGAAAGGAATGCCAGTGTGTTGCGCTATGGTAGATAGAAACAAACTGCAACTGAATGAATCCTTTCATGTTTGGATCCCGTGTTGTAGATGTTTGTTACCCAAAGAGAAGATCATGCCACTTTTTAGGAAGTTGCTTTCATAAGCAAATGCTGCAAAGGGAATGAAAACCAATTAATGATTTTAGAACTGAACATTTGTTGATTCTATTCATGGTTTACTGGTTGCATTTTGTTAGTAGTTGAACTTAATGACAAAAGGAAGCACCAGGATCTGTTCTTGATCCACAGACTGTAAGGCTGTGATGTTTTTGTGTATTAACTGGCAAATTTGGCACTGGTAACAAAGGCAAACTTAGCTAGGAATAAAAAGGAATTCATCTGCAATAAATTTAGGCTATCCAAATAACCAGTGAGAAAAATAATATTTTACATTTGGACAGTTTATATGTTCTTTAAATTAAACAGAAAAGTCATCAAAAGAAGTCCACTGTGTTCTGCTCAGCCAAACACCTCAGCATTCCTGCACACAGTATCTGAGCTTGGTCTTTACCAAACAGGAGCTGCAAATACATATGCAAAGTATCAAACTGAGCCCTGAAAGTTTTTATATAGGAGATGGTGGATACATATGCACTAAACATATTGATAGCTGTAATTACACAGGGATTTAGGGACCTAGTTTTGGGGCTAACATTTCATGTGAATGTCACCTGATCTGGTCTGTGTGGCTTATGTATTTATTACTAACCATTAAATTATCATTGATACCATTACCTTTTGGTAGTGGCTAAAGAAGAATGAATTCTACTCAGGTATCAGGTTGACAAGAGCAATGCCACAAGAGACGTCTTGAACTGCTAAGGCAAAAGAAAAGATCATCAAGACAATAAATCAGTAAGCTACGCAAAATGTTTCAGCTGTGCCAAAAAAGATTGTAGACTACAAAACATGTGTTTTTACCATGATGGTTGCAAAGAGAATTTAAGCTGAAAAATGGAATTCCATTCATTAAGTTTACTATAAATGGTTAGTCAGGCAAAAGTCTAATTTGCTAAAGGCACTGTTCCTTCTGTTTTCTTGCCCACTGTGTAAGTTCAGTGTCTGTAGGCCAACTTTTGTACTGATGTACATCCTGTACAATCCCACTCAACTGAGTGATACAGGGTACAAGGCAGTGCTGAAAGTGCCCCCTAGGATTCCATCTGGCTTCAAGTAGATGTCACCTGGAGAAGCTACAGTGTCTAGTGAGGTAGTTTCTCTCATTCTGAAGTGGGGAAGTTGAGATAAGTTGCTGATGGCCTAAATATCCCATTAAAGTGATATTGGGAGTCCGACTTAAATGCAGAAAATTTGGACCCAGGACTCACTGTCCAATCTACACCAAAGCTATTTTACAAAACAGTGGGACATGTGGAAATAAAGTGCAAGGTAGGGCATAATAAAGATGTTTTTAGTATAGATCCTTATGGATTAAATATCTTGTTTCTGCCTGTGCAAGTAAAATGACTTGAGAGAAAAGTCTAAGCTTTTCTGCTTCACGGTAATTCTACTCAGTATTTACTCATTTCCAATATAACCGGAAAGGGGACTTTGAGACTAAGGTAAGAAACACATTCCATTTTTTGGCCTTTTTAAGGACAGACTTAATCACTATCTGTAATTACCTACATAGATCAATGTTTTTTAATTCTGAAAGATAAAGGAAAAAAAATAGGCATCTAGTGGCTGGAAGCTGAAGCTGTATTAATACAGAGAGGAAATAAGGAACATACTGTTAAAGGTGAGGGTATTTATCCATTGGAACAAATGACCACGGGGATTTAATAGATTCTCTGTCCCTTGAAATCTTTAAATCAAAACTGAACATCTTTCTAAAACTATGATGGAAGTCAACTTGGAGTTATGGGTTTGCAAGAATTACTGCGTGAAATTCAAAGACCAGTGTTATGCAGAAGGTCAGACTAAAGGCTCATAACTGTCTGTCTTCTGGCCTTAATCATTGCTATTGCTAGAGGGAGAAGAGGTATTCATGTTCTTGATTTTGTACCAATCGTCAGAAGTGGCTGCAGTCCCATGTCTGAATTTCAGAAATAGAAGATGAACTTATTGAATAGTAGCTGACTTCACTTTGAAATGCTTTAGTGTTGCTCTGTATGTAACATCTTCATTCACATCACTGGAAAAAATATCAGTGGACTTCAGCACATGTTTTCCAGGAGACAACATAGAAAGATAAATAGATGGAATGATTTTTTTTTTTTTTTTTTTTAAATAATCAAAGAATCTCCTTGGAATTGCCAGTCTTGGATCTATGCTTTAGTGACAATTATAATTCCAGTGGTAACTACTCATTCCTTTCACCTAGTTTGCTTTGGAGAGGACATTGACCATATGTAATATTTAAGTTGCAAATAGCTACAGCCATATAGCTAAAACAGAAATTACACTCCCCAAAATATATATATGAAGGTGTGGAAATTCGTTTTTCCTTCTGTAACTAAATTGCAGCCAGATCTTGTCTAATACTATGCTCATTGCTATGTAGGAGTGCTTTGTGTGTGCGCGCGTACATTTGTATGCGTGCATGGATGCATGCATACGAATGATGTGTAATTTCAGTAAAATAAAGAGAGAGAGAAACCATGGAAAATCCAATCCAGTACTACTGAATTCCTGGACAGATAGTCCATGCATCAATCTCTCCTCACTTCACATTCTCAGGACAGTTCAATGTGCCTGAGGCCTCAGAGGAATTTTTCTCATATGCCTCCAATGTTTTTACAAGACTGCCTTGGCAGAAAATACATATGTTCTTAATAATGATTAAAAAGAATAAATTCACCTTTCAAAATCAAAGTGCAAATGGCATAGCAGGTGTAATTGAGGGAAATGATTATGGTACTTATCTCTTCACAGAAAAAGCTGAAGGGAATTTACTATCTCCACAAGGATATAGTATTTTTAGTAGATCTTGAGTACATGGTTTGCCAAGAATTCAAGGCTGAGTATAAAACATGCCATTCAAACAATGAATATGAGCACTCAACTGGGGCGAAGAACAAGTTTTTAAAAAAGTAAGACAATAAACAGTTTGAAAAAAAACCAGGTATAAACTCCACATGTGAAATCCAACAGGGCAACTGAAATGAAATATTCAGCATGGGATCTCTGAACTGCAAATACAGGAAGAAAATGGATTTTATGATCAGATGGCTAGTCTAAGGTTCACCTGATGACACACATTTTCATGTGATTAAGTAAAGAATGTAAGGAATACACGCTTTGCATGCAAGTCTAAATATCTTTAGGTAGCACATTGGTAGCTTTTAGTGTAGTTCTTTGGGGTAAGGACCTGTAAGCCTCATGCATATTTCTGTGATGTTGTGAGAAATCCTGGCTCCTAGAGTTCTCCAAAAGTGGTTTTGAGATCAGACTCTCACCTTGCATTACCTTGTCCCTTCCAGATGGCAGTGTACATCAGAACAGTTATGAAGAAAGTAAGAGGAACAGACAAGTTTAGGCTCAAAGCAGCACATCTGACCAGCTCTTTCCTCCAAACTGAAAATTGTTCACAGATTTCACAACTCCAATTCATGGAATATTTGTTATAATTATTTATTTTATTTGCCTATCACCATGGCAGCTGAGTCCTTCATGTATTAAAAAAAATTTAGAAACACATTGGGGCCACATTTAATGAGCTCTTGAATGTTACTTTCTGGTGTGTAATTGTTTCTCCTTCATTGACTAGTAATTAAGCTGCAGTATGCCTAGGCTTGCAAATCCAGCAAACTCGGAAAATTCCTTTAATTTTTAAAGTTTGTTTGATTGCCAGGTGGTTTTTTTTCCTCCAAACTTGTCCAACTTTGAAAATTACAACTTAAGTAAAACCAAAAACATAAGTGTCATGGATTGCTGAGGGATTACCTTACCACATTAATATTCAATAATGCCAGCTGCCCTTGTTCAGCACATGAGGGCCATGATTCAGTGGGATGCTGAAATGGGGCCCGAAAGTTTGGTGGAGAGAGAGCAGGCTATTTCTTATGGAGCTGGTCAACATTTTCAAAGATAGATTGATTATTTTTTTTCCCCAAGTACACAGACCGCTTACAAAAATTCCTGGTAAGCAGAAGAGTTTGGTAATCTTCCCCCCAAATTTTATGATTTTAAAAGCTGAAAAAAACCCCACCAACCTCCATAATTTTCAACCTTGTCCAATGGAAATGCTTCCAAAATTTTCTAACTTTTTTTTTTTTTTTTTGCCACTTTTCTAGCTTCTACTGACCAAACTCTGCCTTTGTGGTATGTATGTTCTATAGACTACCAAGGCATACGGTGCATCTGACATAAGACTGTAAAGTGGGACACTTTACTATTACATAAAAGATTTTTTTTAGGTCAGGCAGTATTTTGCAACATATGCATTCACGTAACCATTCTCCAGTGATAGACCTTGACATGTGATGTTTTGCTTAGCCAAGAGGTTAAGGATGCTGAAGGTGAAAACAATTTTTGCTGGAGCCAGAACAAGAACAACAATAAGCATATCAAACCAGTTGTGTGGGTAGTTTCCTATTCACTCATCAGTGAGGAAAATGAACTTCAGCTGAGAAGTCCTATGTCACTTTAAGCCTAAAACTGTAGGATAATCCTGTTAACACAGCGAAGCGCAAAAATGGTGATCAGCTGCAGGTGCAGGCAGTGCAGGGCTGCTGAGATTTTCTCTCCTGAAGGCTTCAGTTTCTTTCCAGGCTGATTGCTTGTGATTTCATTAGACTCACTTGACCAGAGGGATGGAGCCCTGTGCGAGTCCTTGCAGAAGGAGCAGCGGGACTCAGGGCGAAGGCTGGCTTCAGATCGAGAGTTTTCCAGTCTTCAGGAAATGAAGATTTAGCAGCCTGGAACCACAGGCAGGAGGAACGATCTGTTTTGCCAGGAGTGATGCGCACTGGGATGCTGGCCTGCCTGGCTGTGGGGGCCGGGGAGCAGGCAGGTTGCGGGGAGGGAGCCATGCTGGCGGCCGAGCCCTTGCCCCGTGGCTTCTTGCTCTTGGTACCTCAGTGCTCCCACGGCACAAAAGTGTTTCCAGATGAATGGATTGTGTCCAAGTGTTTGCCTTTTGGCTATTAGCACTGTGAGAGCAAACAAGTTTTCTCATGGCTAACTTCCTTTGATTCCTTCCCTCCCAGAAAGTTGCTTCTTGTTTGTTGTGCCATGACAACATCGCTGCGCTATCCAGAGCGAATGTGTTAATCCAGGAAGGGACAAATCTGCGAGGCTTGACTGGCAATTTTTAAACTCCAGATGGCCATTCTCCAACTACCTGTCGGCTTGAATAGGAAATAAGTCTCCTGACAGGCTCACTTCCTTCCGTTTGCATTGTTTTCAGCAAAAATAGATTTTTAATAACTCCCATAATAACGTTCCTGCAAGGTGCGGCCTGCAAACGTTAGCTTGAAACAGGACAAACATATTTCAATGTCTGTTGACTTTTCACCTATCGGTGGCCCACAGCCAGTGGGCTGTGACTGATTATTAATAATAAAATGGGAAGTAACCTTAGATTAAAGTATTGTTAAGAAGTGCCCAATATCCAAAATCTGGGAGCAGAACCTCAGCTGCTACAAATGAGCTGAGGATCTGCTCAGGGGGTTTAGGGATGCTGGTGAAATTAATAAAATGAATTTTTGTCACTGATCTTTTCTAGTTCATCAAATCCTCTTTATACTGTGTTTCTTCTCAGACATTTCATACCTATTTGTTGTGTATTAATGTATCACAGCTGAGAATGTGTGGAGCGGTAGTTGGCTTTGTTTAGTTTGCTTTTAAGCTGATTGTAACTTTTCTTCAATGACTGCTCCATTGTTCAGCACTTATATTTTCTCCCAGTATGCATATATTGTCTTACCTTATGCCAGAGCTTAGAAGCATTTCTGAAGATTTCCATATATGTGGCAGTGTTACTGGAATTCAAATTCTGAACTTCAGAAGGCACTTCAAGGCTCTTCCGATTTTTCATACTGCATCCCATACTTCCATCATTTGTACCAAGAGCTTGATTAGAGCCAGTACATGTAGCCACCTGTCCTATCCTATCCTATCCTATCCTATCCTATCCTATCCTATCCTATCCTATCCTATCCTATCCTATCCTATCCTATCCTATCCTGTCCTGTCCTGTCCTGTCCTTCAGTCATTGTTTTGCACCATGTAAAGCATATTTTAGGTGACAGTGATGTGACCATATGTATTTGCTAAACTTTTTGGGTGCAATAAGAATGATTTTTTAAGCAATTATTTCATATAGAGCCAAAATAAGTCAGATCTGATTCAGTACAGAACACAGAAAGTTCTGTTTTTAAGCCATCAGTCTCAGTATTCTTACTTGGAATTTTGGTAGTCTTTGGCTTGCTGATTTAAACAGAAGTGCCAAAATTGTGGTATTCTCTCCTCCTTCCCAAGATTCATCCACAACCATGAATCAAATATAACACCTCTTAACAATTTTGTCCTTTATGCCTTATATATATGTGTGTGTATACATGTAAAAATTTCCAAAAGGTACATCAGAGTATAGTTTTCTGTAAAACCAAATCAGATCCAGTAGCATAACCTGGTAGAAATTGTTCCTTCACATTACAGTAGCCTTTCTATGAGTTAATTGCACTTTTCCACAGCTAGCTGTTTCTTTCTAAAGTCTGAGGCATTCCATATGTTCTCACTAGCTCACACTGTGGCTGGGGATTTTATTTTGGTCTATATATAGCAAGTAAATAGTCCAGATATGCTCAGATTTGTTTTGAAAACTTTAGTCTGGCTAAAATGAAGGATATGACATTTAGAAGTAAATTTATGAAGCTAGAAACAACAGCAAGGAGCAGCTGGGAAGAGATTCAGGGACAGAAGTATTATCTCTTAACAGACTCTGCTTGAATGGAGTACTGCTAACTTCAGAAAAAATCCGTGCCCAACTATCACTTGAACTTGAAGCAATAAGGATTGAAAGAAAGGGGCAATGGTAAGGCAGAAGCACTGGTTCAAGTGCTAACTGTGGAGCACATTGCTGGGGATCGTTTCTATGAAACCATTAATTTAATTTACAAAATCGCCAGCATAGCTACATGTCTGCAAGCACCTCCATGCAGCCCACCCCAGGATTATATATAGTGTGCAACTACACATAGCTGCTCTGTAGGGGAAAGCTTGTGGGACAGCTGGACAGAAGGCAGAGGGGACAATCGCAGGAGGGACACTGGCAGAGAAGTAGGCAGCAGGAGAAAGATAAGAGAAAAAGCAGCTGTCCACAGCAGGACTGTAGAAGTGGGGTATGGAAACCATACTGGGTCAGGCTGTATCACGAGGAGAAAGGCTGAAGACACAAGGGGGAGAATTTCTTACAAATTTAATAAAACCATTGAGGAGTGAGTAGGGGGAGGAACAAAAAGGGAAGGCCTGGGAGCAGATGATGTGACAGGAGAAGTCCCGTTTAGAGGCAGACACAGTTAAAGAAGGCAGGAAAACAGCAATGAGTTTGTTTAGGGGAAGATACGGCATTACCAGATGGGAGACCCAGGATGTGTGAGACCATGTCATAAATTCCCATGCTACTGTATGTCCTCTCCTCCATGGGTCCTGCACACCTCTGTGTGTTTTTGCCCTTGTGTTAGGTAAGAGAATTGGGGAAAAGGCTTGGCATAGCCCAATTGTGGTGTTGTATGGAGACAGGAAGCCTACAGGGAACCATCTGTCCCTTCCACATTCCTCTTTTGGAGGAGCCCCTTTTATGCCCATGTCTTTAACTGACAAGGCCCTCTGAGATTTTCAGATTTACCTCTGGAGAAACAAAAGCCCTCCAAATAAGATCAATCAACAAATATAATAACAGTAGGAAGGATAAATGGGAAGAAGTTAATTAGAGAAACTTTAGCTGATATTTCAAGTCATAACTGTTAGCTCCAAACTACTTTTTGCTTGGTGAGGAGGGCTCAACTACACATAGTGAAAATTGAGTTTATAAAACTTGGTGGTGGCTACTGAAGTTTTATTTTGCAGTTATACTGAGTCTAGGGCAGTCTTTATATGGTGCAGGATGTGTTTGAAAAAAAATACGTTGCAATTGGAGTGGATTTCATTCTTTAAAGCCACCCCAGCTGTGTACAAAGAGAGCCCATACTACACACGGCAGCTACTATTTACACCAAACTCATACTCTAGCTGCAGACCTGGTTTTTCTGTCTACGTGAGCCCTGAAGCTCAGTGCTATCTTCTCATATCTGCCTTATATAGACATTAACTATGAATCTGGTTTTACACTAATCTAACTCCATCAACTGTATGGAGTTGCTTCTGATGCCTTTCAAAGATGCAGCTAACCTTAAGCATTGTTGTCTCTCTCTGGAGTTTTAAAAAGAATGTAAATGTTCAATAGGTGGCCCTGCAGCTTTTGTAAAAGCATTTCAATTCTTGTTTTGTGATACTTTAAAAACATATGAATGGTTGATATTGCAAAGTGTTACAATGATATTTTCAATATTCTTTGAATTGATGATAGTAATATTTTAAAAAAAAAGTGAATTTGTCATCTAATACAAACAATGTTAGTTCAGCTACTGAAAAACCAAACCACTTTTAACAAAACTTTAACTGGGTTTTAATTTTGAACTTTTCATTTCAACTAGTAGAAAGCTCTTTTGCCCTCCCTGTGGCTTTTGCACAAGATTTTGTGGCATTTTTGGTGAAGCGGAAGACTGTATTTCCAATAATTCACAACTGGACAGTGTCAGTCCAGAACCTGATCATCTCTGCACTTTTAAGTCCCCACAAAAATCTGGAAGTTTGCAGTAATTATAAATGCTCATATGGACAGAAGACTAATTTACATTTTTGTGGCACTCTGAACATCTCAGTAGCACTTTTGTCTGGATTTAGTTGAATAAAACAACCAAGAAAACAGGATTGTACCAAAGTTATTATGTAACATTCACAACCTCAGGTATACTAAAGAAATATAAGCAGGCAGCCAGAAACCTCAATTAATAGCAACTTAATTTGTCTTTCAAAACACAACACCCTTTTGAGCTCAAATAGGTAAACCTTTTGGGCTATAGGCACAATGAGAAAAGAATAATTAAGGAAATGAGGTAAGATTTCTTAATATTATACTAGTGACATAAAAAGTTGCTCCATGCCATCTCTTCCATATGAAACACTTCATTTCCCTGGAGCTCTCAATGGCTGTTATTTCACTTAGTTCACTTTTAACCATGTACTATCTCTGTGCAGTCATTCAAGTGGATTCTGGTAAACTGACTGCACAATGTATATGTGTGGATATATATATGTGCATACATTAAGTGTCCATAAGTGTGCATACATACACATCTGAAACTGAAGCGATAGGATCTTTTGGACTGGAAGGGGAGGACCATGCAGTTGTGACCCTAACACATGATGCACAGTTAGGCTGCAGTGATCAGTGCTAAGGGGGAAGCCAGAGCCCTGGATAACTGCCCACACACTGAAATGCATGCACACACTTCTTTTGTATGACATTTTTCGCTTGGTAAGTACTCAGTGTTAGGAAGAGTAAATGACTGGGCAAATGAAACTGTAGCAGACGAGATTTCTGTGCTCTGAGTAAGGTTAAAATACTGTACAAAAGTGAAAATATATTGTAGATTACCACCTTAAATTTTGCATTCATAGTTCTTATGGACAGAAAAAGAATATGCTCTTGTCTTTTCACTTTCAGTATGGCATATTCCATTGATTTTCACTTACTAATTCCTACAGTCTACAACATAAATAAAATTACAGCTTCTCTGGGGTTTATTGGGGGTGGTTAAGAAGGTTGTCTTTCTTTTGTGATTATTACTTTTGGTGTTGTCTTTGTCCTTTGTTACAAAGCCTTATTTGTATTTCATTTCCTACATAACAAAGCTTACCATATAATTAAGGTCATTTGACTATAGATTCAAGGATTCAAAAAAGGTGAGTGATGAGGAATGTGTGATTAATATACAAATGAAAAAGCAGTCCTACTCTTTCCTTCTCTTATCAGCTTTTAATCCCTCTGACGTACTTAACTGGTTCCAGTTGATGTCACTGGTAGTTTTATGTGGCTTGTGAATTTTTCAAGGAGCAGCTTCAAATTCCCTTGAGTTAGAGGGAGGGGAAAGAACAAAGAGCAATAAAAGTGCTGTCACGAGAATAATAACCATAAAGAGTATATAATACCTATGTTCTCAACAGTAGTATTTTATATAAGTGTATGATCTGAGTGCCATGACATGGGAAACACATTTTCTTACGAGGATAGCAGCAGATAGACCCACGGTAGTATGCAACTAATTGTGATAGTATGAAACATAAACAGCTAAAGTACTAAAACTTAGTGAAAATTAACAAAAGAGCTGGAGAGAGAACTAGCAAAAAAAAAAAAAAAGATGGCATCTGTCACCTGATGTATAGGTTATATAATATCATCACTTCATGCCTCTGAAGAATGAGTGGGAAGAAAAGACAATATAAGGTCTATATTATCCTTTTCATGCATCATGGGGAAAGTGCCAAGTACACTGGAAGTGGGGGAGTGTCAGACATCTCCAAATCATCAAAAAGAAATGGAGAAAAGGGATAAACTGGTCCAAGCAAGCAGACAAAATTACAATTTTGTGGCAGGTCACTCTAGGTCTCATTGACCCTGGCAGTAATGTAGGGGTCATTTTTTATGAGTAAACTGTCCTTGAATAATTTCTCCAACATCTACAAACAAGCTTTTCTTCCACATCAAACATGTTTGTCATGAACTGCTTTCCAAAAAATGACAAATAAAGAGTTGTTGGGTTTGTTGTTTTTTTGTTGTTTTTCATTTATATGCTGGGAAAATCCAGCTTTTATCTATCATTCTTTTACTTAGCCCTCCTTAAAAAAAATTATCTAGACACTAGCACATTAAGTATGCACTTCTATTTTCTCTCTTGTGGAAAAAAGATACAGTTGTGGAGCAACAGACTGTGTTTGAAGATTTTGTAAGAGAAGTTTAGCTTCATAAGTGAGAGAGTATTACACTTGAGACTATAGTGAAGTAGGAACACAATATTTGGTACAAATACTGGATTAGGCCTTTCAAAAAAGTATGAACATCTAAGGACACAGTCACCCCTTCTCATCCCTGCTTGCTTTCCATCTTAACTCCCAGCTTTTTCATAGTAGAGACCTATGTTTTAAGTAGTCTGAATTGCCTCCTGGAACCTTTCACTCCATTGACTGCACAGGAAGATAATCTTCTAAACTAAACACTTATATTACTGGCTGAAAATCTCCATACCTAGTGATTTCAAAGGGGGAAGTGGCAGCCTAATTTCCTTTATTCCTTTCAAAATTTCTTTTTGAACAGACATGTACATTCAGTAATGTGTGGAATGGGATTGTTATGTGATCCCTCCTGCTCTACCTAATATTTATTGTCTTAATTTGGGGATTTTGTAGATAATGGCTACTGGCTGTTAAACTCTAAGCAGTATCCAGGGCTAAAAGACCATCTCCATGGTGATTTTCATCTCCAAACTTGCAAGGACCGAGATACCATGTAAAGACTGATGTCTGTGCTGAGTGGCAACACTACACCATATCAACAGTTGTTGAGGTTCCCAAACTTCATGGCATAGGAAATACTGAAGTACTCAACACATTCGTTGTCTCATCCTTCAAAGGCAGAGCCCTCTTCCAGACCTATGTTCATACTGGTGAAAATTGGAGTGGGAAGAACAGCTAACAGCAGGGGAGAAAAATGTTACAGATAAGCTGGTGGGACACACCTGAAGGTATTGAGGGTGCAAACATGACTGTAAGATTGCTGTTTGTCCTTAGTGAAAAGTTATGGTGGCTGAGGAAGGTTTCTAATAACTGGAAAAATATTAACAGTCAGTTCATCTTTACAAGGGCAAGTGAACAATCCAGGGAACTACTGGTCAGCAGTACTTTGGTGTCTGGAAAAATCATGGGGTACATCCTCCTAGACTCCATTTCCAAACACATGAAGGACAAGATTGTAATCAGGAGCAGTAAACATAGAAATACCAGGGGCATCATACTTCACCAACTTGATTGCCTTCTATGATGAAATAACTGTGGATGAAGGAAGAGTAGTGAATGAAATATATCTTGAAAGACTTTTGAGACCATTTCGCACAGCATTGTCGATAGTAGTTTGAGGCAATGAGGGATGGGTGGATTATCAGAAGAGTTGAAAATTAGCAGGATTGGCAGGCTCCAAGGGTGGTAATTGATGGCCTAAGGTCAGCTTGGTGGTCAACAACAAGTACGGTACCCGAAGGGCTGATACTAGGTCTTCTTGTTTAATATCTCCATCGGTGACCTGGATGATTTGACAAAATGCACCCTCTGGAGATTTGTGGATGGTGGCACATCAGGGGGAGTGGTTGACATGCAGTGCAGCAGAAATGAAAGGGCCAAGAGAAACTTCAGATCTGATCTGACAAAAGGTGCATGAAGTGCAAAGTTGTGCGCTTGAGGTGGGGGAACCCTCTGCATCAGTGCAGGCTGGGAACTGACTGGCTGAGAAACAATGCTGTGGAAAAGGACATGGGGGTTACGATAGGACCCAAATTGCATATAACCCAGCAATGTGCTCTCAGTGTAAAATAAGGGAAACAACATAATACATTAGGAGGATTTGGACAGCAGCTTGAGGCTGCACCTGAAATACGTGCCAGATTTGGTTTCTCCAGTTAAAGACAGATACTGAGAAACTGGATAAGGTCCAGTGGCAGGCTACAAAGATACTTTGGGATGTGAGGCACATGGCCTATTAGAGAAAGCTGACGGACATGTGCTTGTTTCATTTGCTAGAGAAAAGGATGATCAAAGGTATCTTACAGTTTCTGAAAATTATAAAGATATAGAGCCAAACTCTTTTCAGACAACTAGGCTAGTTACAGGAGTAAATAGTTACACTTTCAAGGGGAGATAATTGCAACTTGTGAGTAAGGAGGTTCAGACTGAAAATTTTGAAAAGTTTATTCATCAGCAGGTAGTGTGGCTCTGGAGCAGCATATCTGAAGAGGTGGTAGAATTGCCATCTGTGGAGGTTTTTAGGGCTCATCTATCAAAGCAACATTGACGTGACCTAGTGTTGGCCACAGTCTCTAGCTGGCCTAGACAATCTCCAGGGGTTTTTCCTCCAACCAACATTTCTAAGATACTATGACAATGCTCTCCTCCAGCATACAAGGGAAGGGATGGTGACTGGCATTTAATGGTTCCCTTTTGCAATCCTGTAGAGTCAGTGTTGCTCAAGAATATTTTCAACCTTCTCTGATTAAGGGCGGAGCAGGTTTTCTCATAGATGTGCAGGTAGCATAGTAAAAATGCTATTCTCGTAGATGTGCAGCCTCTCCTCTCCTCTCCTCTCCTCTCCTCTCCTCTCCTCTCCTCCTTAGTAGGAGAATATTGCTTTGCACTCAGTTGTGAAGTTTAACTCCTCAATATTTAGCTGCTTTGATATTTTTTTCTTTGAAATACCAAAAGGGATTAAAGCATAAACTGGATTAACTACTCGTCAAATGCAATTTTGTTAAGTGAAACTGTATTTATGGGGACGGGATGGCTCAGTGAATTGATAATGAGATACCATTCTAGGTCACTTGTTCAAAGTGATGTTAGTCCAGTAGTGACTGAAAATACATTGCTTGCCACATGGGAGCTTCCTTTCTAATGAAGCCAGTAAGGAACTAGTTGCAGTCAGGTTCTGAGGGGATCTCTATATCCTAATATATGCAGCAAAATAGCCAGTAACTGCCTCTCCCTTTCACAGGCCTAATGGAAAGTTAAAGGGCTATGAAAGGGTAGAGTGAGATCTTACACAATAGACAATAGTTTTAAAGCAACCTCTACAAATCATACTTGAGATACTTTGGCAAGGCAATGTCAGGAAATTTACTCTGTGGAGTTCATAGTCCAGACTTATTGGTCTAATATTTCCTTCAAATGCTGACAAAGGCTAAGAAGAGAGAATGAAACATCTTTTGAATTGAAAAGACAGCAAGCTTTTTAAGTCATCTGATTGTCAAGAAAAACATTTGAAAAGCAAGGCTATTAGGCTGAGTAATTTCCACAGAAAGGTAGTGGACGTGTCCTTACTTGAATCATGTAAAAGAAAGATGAACAACTCCCATCACTGTTATCTAATTACAAGGATGAGTAAATAGGTATGGGCAACATTTTCAAACCTGGGTTCTGAAAGTTTGACACAATATCCAAAGTAAGATATGAAAAAGGCGGGGTGGTTTTCACACAGACTGTCATTAAGAGTAGTGAAAGCTCAAGGTCTCAGTTCTGATTCTCAGAGAATAATTGAGATTAAAAATTAAAATAAATTGCCTAAAAGTATAGGCTTAACTCCCCCCCTATTCTTTACTGCATTGTACTATACTTAAAACCCCCAAATTATTACCAAAGCAAGAGAAATGGAGTCCTTACATCACTGACTGAGAACATCCAACCTATTTGTTGGATTATCTAACTGAAGACATGGATTAAAGGACTGTTGATATCAAAGAAAAGGTCAGGAGTTGAACAAGTCACATTAGGAACATCTTCACCAAGTGGTCTCAGGAAAGGGAAGAGAAATGACTGTTCCTCTTCAGCTTCCTGAGTTGTGAACTAGAACCTAGAGCCACCCTCAACACAAGTGGATGGAAAGATCAGGAAGGGAAAACATTGATCCAGACTTGAGCAATTTAACTTTAGTGAAAGAAAGGCAACTGATCACCTTAGTTTCCAAAACAGGTGACAGAATTAAAGGCAAAAGGTCACAGCCAGGCCTTGCAAGGGTTCAAGTTTCCTCCCTTTCTGCTCCAGTCAGCCTCAGGGGAAGGACTCTGGTGGAATTTTGCCCATGGACTAAAGCAGCCTTCCATTGACGCCCTACCATACTGGGGAAAGGGGAAACGCTGTTCAAGCACACAAACCAGTTCTCCACTGCTTCACCCCAGCTTGCTTCTGCTGCCATTACATTCAGTTAGAGCAACAGCTACAAGATTGCCGAAGCTTAATTCAGGGCATCACAGTCAGCTGAGGAATTTTGATATTCCCCTTGTTTAGAAGCTGTTTTCACATTTGGGCCTCCTTTCCCTGTCATCCAGTGTTGGAGAGCACAGTTTTGCTGAAATCAGAAGTGAATGGCGTTGGTGACTCTCATTCAGGTGCTGCCATTCACACATTAAGCTCCTCCGCCTCAAAGGCCTGGCTAGACAATGCTAACAATAAACAAACCATAATAACTCACAACTGCGGCTGAACCCAGCCCTTAATGACATTGTTCAATACAGCTTCAACACTGTGAAGAGCTTCATCGCTTCGTTCCCATGCTCCTAGGAGCATTTCCAGATTGACTTTAGCAGGGCTGATTCCACCAGCTTATTCTAATTGTTTTGCTAGTACAGTCCAGGGAAGCTAACCTGCTGTGAAACCTGATGCTTTCTGCAGGAACAGGTTATTGCAGGGTAACAAGTGGCTTTTCTTTCCTGAGCCTCAACTGACAGTACAGTACCACAGGAGGGCACTCACATTAACATGTACACCTCCCCGAGCTGCACACCACCTTGCAGGTGTGCACAGCTGTGCAGCGTTGCTCAGAGAGGGCTTGCTTGGGGGGCGTACGCTTGGAAACGTGGCTGAAGCCACATTTCAGTGTCGGCATCTCCCATTCAGCAAACTGTTGGTTTGTATTTTGCTTTGTCTTTTGGGTAAAAACAAAGCAAAAGCTGGAAAAAAAGGTGGAACTCTGGAAAAAAAACAGTGTCTGCTAGCACTAGTTTTCTGCATGTGCTAAAGAGTTTTGGCCCTGGGAACAATGTATTGAGAAAGTCTGAGAGAAGAGTGGTGAAGGCATCATTTCTGATTTCCATCAATAAGAAAATTACTTACAGAAACTTCTCTCTGATCACATGGTGCAACAAAAGAAAGTGTGTTGCAGACAGATATTGTTGGCAAGGCTTGAATAATCACTGTTTGAAAGGGTTTATCTGCCTGTGACTCTCGAAGTGTGTGAGAACGGTGTGGCTGATTCAAAAGACTGCTTTCTGGCAGACCTTTGGCTCTTTCAAAGCAAAGTCTGAACTTATAATCAAGTTTTTTCTCCCTATTGCTGCAGAAGGTTTGATCAAATTAAAGAATGCACCAGAGGAGTCAGAATGTTCATGATATCCTCAATATTTTAATTCTGTTGAAGAGGTGCTTTTGGATTATTAAGAGCTGCAGATAAAGGAAGCCTAAAACGCAGGATATTTATTTCCCAAAGTTTTGTGCTTCTCTGAAGCTCAAAGCCTGTATCACAAGGAGTTGATGGAATATCACAGGGAGATATTACCAGCCTCTCAGATGCAAATGGCCTAAGGAGGAGGCATGAACGAACAGTCCAACTGAAACTCTGGCAGAGATCACCAGGCAATTTTTTTTTTTTCAGACAGACCACCAGCCTCAGTGTCTTTCCTGAAAGTCCACCTTTTCCCTAGAAGTCTACTTTTCCTCTGGGTACATCACATTCTGTCAGAAACAGCCCAGTGCATATTGTAACTTGGGAATGTGTAGACTTTATCTAGATTTTGTAAACTACTTAGCTTCAGTTTCACACTGGTCCCACTTTGTCAGCAGTTTAGTCTAATATTAGTCTTTTCTGAAAATTTCACCTCTGGAACCAAGCAACAGTAGATGGATAAATGAAAGGGGAATGTGACAGTGATCAAAATCTTTCTGGTCCAGACAGATAAATATCAGGCTAGCTTGAAGGTTTTCACATCTCTGCTGCCGGGAGTTATATTTTTTTCATGGCAGAGCACTGTGGGCTAATTTTGTAGCTGGTGTAAATCAACATTGCACAATATACCTTGGTGGAATGATGCTGATTTATGCCAGCTAAGAGTCTGGCTGCTCGTACTCCTACTAGTGTTGCACTGACTTATAAATCTTTAAAAACCTGTGGATGAACCAGAGGAACTGTTGTTGAGGGCTGCATGTTTTGAAATTGGCCTCAAGAAAATAGAAGAGACCCAATTTCAAACCAGGATAAAAAGTGTAGACACTGAAGTGGGCTTTTTCCTAGAGGTGCTAGTTTTACCTCCACGGAAACCAAAATCCCCCAGCACCTGTGAAAACTCTGTTTGGAATCAGAAATTTATCTGTTCAGATGTGGTCATCTTGTATTCCTTTTGAATTTTGAAGTGATTCACCTTCTTCCCCACAAAACATATATATATTTTTAAATTGTCCTATTGCTTAACCACTGCTCCTTCCTTCTTTTTACTTTATTTCTTTTCTTTTTTATGTACGTATGTATACCTGACTCCTTGGAGATCACTTTGTCTGTCTCTGTGATTGCTGGAGTCAGGCAGCAACACGACAGGACTTGCTTGTTTACATAGCTCTGAGGGTTATGACAACACATCAGAATGTACAGGTGCCATGTAGAGATGCAGCTTGCAATTAAGATCAGTAAAGCTGACTATTTAATAAAGAATTCTTTCATTTTATAACAACCTGATCTCATTATTCTACACACAACAAATCAGCTCCATGAAGCTCTTTAAAAAATTTGTTCTCCTTTGGTATTAAATATTTGAGCTAAAGTAAGAATTAACAATTGTAAGACAATTGCATTAATTGAACAGAAAATTAAACCCATAAAACATGGTTAAAAGCAATTTCCTACTAATTGCAGTAAATGTGCTGCCAAGATAATTACAAAAGATTTTTTAATATCTTTTTTAGTCCATTTGGTAGCATTTCACCCCTGCAATATAGCAGTCAGAGATGAGCAAAGAAGGGGAGCACTCTTCAGATGCCATTTTGATTTGGGCCGTTAGATAAAGTGTGGCTTCAATGCCAAACCAGTGCTAAGATTGCTCACTTAGTAGAGTGAAGACTTCTTGCAAAAACCTTTTCTCAGATATGAGAATTAAGCAGGAGTAACCAGCCCCTTTCAGTAGTAAAAAGCTTGTCAGAGCAGCTCTTCATAGAAAAATTTGTCCTCTCAGGTTGCTTTTCAACAATAGCTTGAGAAAGTCTGTTTTTCGTTTTGAATACAGCTCAGAATACCCACTGCTTCCTACTGGCCCAAGATCTGGGTGATGCGATAGCTATCTATAACTTAAAGTGGGGAAATTTTTTCTTCTTTGTTTTTTTTTTCCTGGAATTTCTTTCTCGCCGTATAATAGGTACAAGTGGCTGCTGCCTTTTTTTTTTTTTTTTTTTTTTTTTTTTTTAAATAAGGCAGTTCTAGAATCACTGTTTCTGCTAAAAAATGCAATCAGATACCTATAGTTAGGTGGAATGTATGATCTCTGCAAGTATCACAATCCTTTGCTAGAGGATGGGACATTCCTGACATGTGGTATGCCCTTTATCCCAGGGGAGGACAACACATTAACATGTCACATCGTTATCCCTCACCTTAGGGAAGTGCAAAGTACACTGATGACACATCAGATACATACTCTTCTTTTGGGTTTATTCTTTTGGAATCAGCTTTTCCTTTTCCCTGCAGTTTTTTACTTTCTACTGTTTGCTGGTGCTGCCCCTCCTATAACGTAATTAGAATTATTTTCTCTGGAGCTGTTCCTTTCATATATCAGCCAATTTATCCACATTGGACAAATTTCCTATTCCCTGGAAAAGAGCCGAGTTTATTAACATAAAATAATCCTTGGCCCAAGTGACTGAGCGTGGACAGGCAGGCTGGGAATCTGGACAGAGATCCTGCTCTGAGAAGGTTTTGGATCACACTGTAATTCTGAGTCCAGTATTTTCTCATGTCTCCTCTGCCAAGCTATCCTTCTTTGTGCTGGAAAAATCCTCTGCTATCAGCGAGGGTTCACATCTTCCTTACTTGGAGCAGGCCTCACTGACGTATCATCTTATTATTTACGCTTATAGCATAAACTCTGTAGAGAGTTCAGTACAAAGGTGATAGGAGACCTTTAGAGTTATGGACACATTTGTCTCTTATCTGCCACAGGGCTTTCACTAATGTCCTGTTCCCAGCCAGTTTACTTCCATAATTTCTAAATTCTGCCATTCCCACTAGGTTTCTTCTGTTATTTATTGTGCTTTTTTTCGTACTGCTCATCAACTGCTGTGAAGACACAAACACAATTTTTCAGGTGTTTTCTTGTTTCAAATGCTTATCCCAATACGGCTGGCTAAATAAAGTTTTGTTACCCCGGATTTCTGATTCTGTTTAAATTTGAATCTGAAAGTGTTGGAGTTTGAAAGTCCAAATAGACTGAAAGTTATGTCTACATGCCTTTTACAGCACTGAGTCTTACATGGAGTAGACCTGCAGCAATGCAGTGACTCCTTTACCTCAGATAGACATGACTGTAGGCTGTACACCTTTATTCTCATTTTACTTGCCTGAGCTTTTTCCATCCACCGGCTGCTCCTCGCACTACACTGAAGCTCTGTTCTCACCTACAGCCTTTGGCTTTTGACAGACGGCCCAAGTCCAAGCAGTCACCACAATTGCTTTCGTGCCGGCTGGTAGCTACAAGCTAGCAGACTGTAGAGATCTGCCAGAAGAAAAGTGGTATTTTTGATCTCTTTCTCCCTTGGCCCTATGGCTTATCTGTCTCACAGGAGACTCTGATCGGTGCATTATTTCAAAACACACACCTGGAGTGGAGAGGAACTCAGGATGGGAAATGAGGGGAAAAGGATGGCAGGGAGGTAGAAGTCAAGAAGCATCTGGGTTTGATGTGGAAAGATCAAGTGTGCTGTGGCCTGCCTTGCGAGGAAAGTAGTGTGCCTGGAAGGCTGGTGAATGGCAGGCTAACAGGAAACCACTGCAATAACCGTGCCTCTCCCCGACACACCGTCTACCTGTAGGCACCAAAATTCCTCTCTCCGGGGAAGCGCTCGGTGATCCATTTTCTTCGGTGGCTGCCAGGAAGAGTGAGGAGCTGCTGGGACAGGAGGAGCTGCATTACTGAAGGGGTCTCCTACACAAATCTGCTCCTGGCTGTGCGCACAGGGGAGGAAGGGAGAGAGGCAGGTGTGTGTTTGCGTGCGTGGGGATCGATCACATAAACAAACAAACAAATAAAACTACATCCAGAAGGGAATTTTTTTCCTGGCTGAAGCCTCTGCCATCTGCTTTGCAAGGAAGTTTGCTAATTGTACAGTCCTCAGTGCGCGGCAGCTGCTGATGAAAACGACTCACTCAGGCACTTCTGTCCCTTGAGCCTGTGTTTTTCAAAGCTTCCTCTGTTTTCCTGTCTCTTACTCATATCATCAAGGGCTGGGACTGGAAAAATGCATGCAGGTCAGTGCCTGCTTCTGAGTCTTCCAGGTACTGCTGAGCTTGAGCAGTAATATATAACAAATTTGGCTGCTTCCATTTTTTTTTTTTTCTCCAATGATAGTGAGAAGTTGAACTTGTTTTTAAGTACTTTCAATTTCCAGTCCAAATTAGTAATTTCCTTTAAACTCGTTCCCCACTACTTCTGGCTTTCAGTGGGAGTCTCTAAACATTTCAAAAGAAGGCAGCTAGCAAAACGGATATCAATATGCTATCACAGAATGATGGGGCTGGCCAAACAAATTGGCATCTCCTGACTACTCTGATATCAAATGAGTTCCTTTGTCTGTTTCTGTGTTTTCTGGCAACTTTGAGAGGTTCTTCACTCTGTGATTCATCAAATCTTAAGGATTTTTCTTTGCTAGAGCTTCCACTGCTTCCAGTGTGTCCTTTCACCCTTGCTTTATAGGCACTGATCTGTACATAAAATGCCCTCCTGGTGTTGGCTGTGGTCTCTGCTGGGTGTGAGTGAGAGCTAAGCTTGGCCAGCTGGAGAGGGTTGGTGAACAACACGTCATGTGGTGGCACGTGGATCCAAACTTTGGGCACTTTCTTTGAAAAGCCAAGGGGGTGAGAGAGTCCTGCTGGATGTGACAGGCCCGTCAGTCCCCGTGGGAGCTGTGTGGTACTGAGCCATCGGCAGGGCTCTGCGGTGGAGGCCCAACTCACACCATGGGGACTGCGGTGGCTCCCAGGTCACACTTGTACCACAGGCAGGGACTGAACCCTGGCTCACTGCATGCTCTGGCTTCCCCAAGCAAAGGGGCTTACTTACCCACTGAAAGGTAGGGAGGCCAGGAAGCTGGTGCAAACCAGGACGTGCTGTGAGATGGCAATATAGATATATGCTGAGAGCAATGGGGGCAAGTATGTCTCAAAAGCGGGAGGGCCTGAACACCTAACAGCAAGGGGAAACCAAGGAAACCAAACACTCATAGTTTTCAAGTGGCAGCTGAGGTGAGGTTGACATTTTTCCTTCAGCCCATGAGCAGAGTCAGACAGGTGTGAGTCAGACTCAGATATTGTCATTTCTCTGGTTTACAGCAGACACATACTTTAAAGCTCTGCCATATCATCTTCGTCATGAAAAGAAATCTCCTGATTCAGAGAGTTCTCTAAACCACTCAAGATTTTTGTGTGTGCTCTCCCTCCCCAATTGCTTGGAGCCCTGAAAACCACAGCCTTTGCTGGCAGACAATAAAGATACAACCTAAAGTATTCAACAAGGGGAAAAAAAAGAAAGGAGAAAAAAAAGGAGAACGGCTGTTGAGGTGGCTTAGAACATGTCCCAACATTTTCGGCAGGTTTTTTCCTTTCTCGAGGCAATCAGAGCACTGCCTAAGTTTTGCACCTGCCATGGGCAAGTGCCTCTGTCTTTTAGCAAAATAACTTTATGCATTTTTAGTGCAAGCCCTGGCCTGCTTCGTATCCTGCTTTACCTGAATGATTATATCTTCTTTACTTCGTTAACTTTTCAATAGGCTATGAAAACAAAAACTGTCACTCTGATACCTGCCATTTGATATTAAGCAATGCCTTCAGTACAAAAAGAGCCCCTCCATCTCCCAGCCCCCACCTCCAAGCATCACTTGGCGTGATCCTACTTGTAGCTGTTCACTGTATCAATATGTAAAAACTTTCCCTATCAGTGTTGCTTTCAGCAACAACCCAATTCTACATCTGCAGGTATGAGCTTTGCAACACTGATATGAGTGATTATGATAGAGAAGTCAAAATCTACTGTCCTGTAAAATATCAGTTTGCAATGATCATTAGGTCATCTCAGGGAAGTACTCCTTTGGACAGACACAGCCACAAAGCCCAAGACCTTCTTTGTGTGCACACACAAAAATGTATGGTTGGACTTAGGAACTCTGAGGATTCCCAGAACTGTATTTCAGATTTGCAGATATAATAAACGGGGTAAGGTCATGTTCTGTGGCAAAAAAAGATAAGTCTTCAGAGGTCTATTTTTCTAAGATATCTGGGCTTTATTTGCCTGTATAACTAAATTATTAATTTGTAAACCTCTACAGCTAGTCATCTTAGTAAAGGATTCCCTCCAGACTTTTGCAGTCCAAAGACAAGTTCTTGGTAAAGGCCAGCTCTCTGGAGACAGATAGGGGACTTAGGGTGGGTGGGCTATATCGCTCTCATTTATTCAAATAGCCTTCATTTGAGAGATCCCTTAGATGAGGAAAATCTTCCTGGAAAACACAGAGACCACATAATAGAGCCATGTACAGTTAAACAGTCAGAAGGGTAGGTAAAAATAAACAAAAGGATGTGTGTTTTGGGGGAGGAATATTTTTTTGGATGGATTCAAGTTGGAGGTGTAAGGGTACACAGAAAGCCACAAATTGCTGAGGACAGAGCAGTTTGTAGATCAAAAGAAGCTAATGTTGCTTTAGGATGTAATGGCCCTGATGAAGTGATTTTCCAGAACCTTCTCCTGAGAAGAGATGGGAGAACAACTCTGAAAGTGTTTCGGGTGGCCTCAGCTCTGGCATTTCAGGGAGCAGCTTCTCCAGTAACTGACTTGTTTTCTACTCTAGGTTCACACTTGGGTGCAGTCTAGGGAACTGAAATCTGGGTTTTCAAATGAAATGAATGCTTCTGGGTGTCCCAGTTTAGGGTGAGCAGCTCTAATTCTGGACATTAAGATATCTGGGGCTTGGAGGAGTGTTGAGCCTTTGTCCCCAGATCACGAGTCTTTTTATGTCCTCTCAGGCTGGGCATTACAATAGAAGAATAGAAGATTTTGATAACCTGTATTCTGGTGCCAAGGTAAGACAGTTATGGAAATGTAAATTCAAATGTTTTTAGCGTATCAAATTTCCAGTGATGTGAATGGGAACTAACAGGACCTTGAGTTCTCAGCACTTCTCAAAATCAGGCAATTTCTACTTGCTGGTTTAACCATGGATTTAACTTTCAGAATTCCTGCTTCTCTGTTTCACATACTTCCCTCCAAAATCCATTTTTCTTGCATCTGTCAAAGAGGATTGCAGACACAGTAGCAGCAAACTTCACCTTTAAGCAGAGGACAACCAAACTCATTATTTTAATGAAAAAATAATCCCATCTTTTGATTCCTTTTTGGGAGAGTTGGAGGGTGTCTCTAGAGAAATTTCAGTTTTCTAGTGGCCTACCCAGCACCCCTTGAGGACCTTCTCAATAAGCATCAGTGCACCTCTGTACAAATCAACACTATCATGAGACTGGGAATAGTGATTTCATTTGTTTTTAGGAAGTAGCCTTTACAGCTGCATGCTCTGGGAAGGCTGAAGAACTCTGAAACTGGACTTTACAAAACTTGTATTTGTTCCTTGCAAAAATACCTCTTAAAATATTAAAGTTCTTGTCCATTTTATTTCACTGGAGTTAGCACATTGTAAATGGTTCAGACATGAATCAAGCATCTCTCTTTCCCCTTGGCTTTGAAACTGTCTTCCTGAAATTTGACTGGGTCTGTATAACCAGTGCCATTAATTCCCAGTATAATTTTATGTAGTGCATTTTGTGCAAAGAACCTGGCAGTTTGACAGTGAATAATAATTCCAGGTCAAGAAATATGCTCTTAATTATTTCATGATCTCAGTGTCTTTAGGGAAGACATTGAACAGGCCCTGGAGTGAGGAAATAAAATGTTTCTTTAATTTCAAAAAACCTCTGAATTAATTTCTGTACTTTTGATAGATAGCAGCTACTCTGTTCTTTAAAGTGTCAAACCTGTGTTTCTTTGGCCAACTCTGAGCTGAAGCTTACAAAGTAATCCAAAGAAATGCTTAAATTTCTAGAATAGTGTGAGTATCTAATAACTCTTCTTATTAAAATGGGGAAAATAGGGCATATTTCAGGTGCTTCTACTTGAGTTTGGAGGACCAGCCTGTGGCACGTGTTTTTGAAAGTGTGACTTTAGCATTTCAGGGGAATATGATTCCATTTTTCAGGCTCAACTGTTAGAACCTGTTGCAAGCTGGTGGTAAAACTCCTCTTTTGGCCTCCCAAATAGTGGCCCTACCTACAGTACAAAACATTCCTAGTTCTATCATCTTGGCATTAATTATCCTAATCTCTTTTCTAATGTTCAAGCTGTTAATTTAACCACTTTGTCTAAACTTGCATTGGAAGTGGAGCTGGATTTGTTTCCTTGCATGTGCAGACAGAAAAGATGAAGGTAGCTTATCAAAATAAGTATAAGATAACAGAACTCTGGGTTGGTGGAAAAAAAAAAACAGAAGGGGAAAAAGAAAGAAGATATTCGTGAACTATTTTCTCAAATTGCAGAATTCTGTGTTTATCTGAAGCTGACTTTAAAAACAGGTGGAGCTGCAAGAAATCTGCCTTCCTGAATGTTTTCTCTAATAAATGTGAGGGTATTTTCTTAGCTCCATCTGTGGGGAATTAAACACAGAGCACTGAGCTATGAGCAGGAGTCATGAATGTCAGTTTTGCGCATCTTACACTACCTTTTATGGACCATGAAAAATTGTTCCTGTTCAAATTGAATTTTCATACAAATCTCAGTTTGCTCACAGACATTTTGTAAGCATTAGTGAGCTAATTTAATCTTCTATTTGACTGGCTAAGGGCTCCAGTGCAATGCAGACAGAGTAACTTAATCTACAAGAAACTGGTAGAACTCCATAAAAATCCTGGTGAACAGGTGGTTGTCACAAGACTCATTACGAGAAATCTTGTGGGCCACCTTAGTAGAGGCGGCAGTGACTGCATGGGGTGTAGAGTGACCTATGCCTCCCTTCAGAAGGTGACATGTTACCTCTGACACAGCTGTCCCCGACTACATAAGCGACTGCAGTTTTTAGTGCTGACAATTCAACACCTTGCCCAAGCATTAATCTAGGAGACTGTTGGCTTCTGGGAACTGGGACTTCAGAGTTATAATTGGTGCAACTGAGGAAATTAGCATGTGAGAGTGCAAGATGTCAGACTCGATGGGTACATTGGTTTGTTCTGGCCTGAGCTGGTGTAAACTGGAAGGAGAATGTGGTCTCCCCTTTCCTTCTTTGACAATAAAACAGTATGTACATCTGTAGTCCCATATAAATAGTGTCTTTTTCTAATAATTATCCATAAAATATATGGAATGTACACCTATACTACCAAGTAAATAATGGTTTGAATCAATAATTATACATAAAGTATACATACACATGGAACTGCCTGTTGTTGTATGCTATACAGAATATGTTTTCTGACAGCAATATTGACCGAAAATGCATGAGGATAGGAAGGCGCTTTTAATGTTAAAACCCCTTGTATCATTTATTTCTTTTCCCTTTCTTCTTCCTCTGGCCGAGAGCAAGGGTTCAGGTCTGCCGTAACGGTCCATGTCCTAGCAGGGCTTTTTGAATCAGGTTTTTCGCTCCTTCTGTGCACTCCTCACTTGGCTGCCGTTCCATCTGACTCTGAAAGAAGCAAGTACAAATTAAAGAAAGAATGCAGCCCTAACGCCTACACCCAGAAGCTTTCAAAACAGAAGGCTGCTACACCTGTGGGGATAGAACAAGTGTATCAGTGTCCCGGGCTCTGTCCCAGCTCGTCTGCCTTTGTTAGCTGGAATGTGCCGATGAAACAATCAGGTGCAGTAGGCGCGTGGCAGCCTGTTTAAAAACCGATTCTTTGGAGACAGGGAGTGGGCTGTGAATCATGCATCCACATAATCTGATGATAACAATTTTAAATGTGGTGATTAGTGTATAATGGAAAGTATTGTGCTATTTGGTATGATTTGTCTGCCACTGCACTACCCAGTATTTAAAAGGTCCCATCATCTATGCAAATCCTGATTCATTCTAGTAGCAAATGCATAAAGTAACTTTAGGAGTGTTTAGGTACTTCTATCTTTCTCACTTGCAGAGCATGGACAGGAAGGAAAGTATATATACATGCTTCTCGGTCACCGTACCAGCCTAAAATCATGGACGTGCTGTTGGGCAGCACACAAAGAGTATACCTCTCTGTGGAGCCTACAGGCTCAGTTGTGAACTCTTAAGTATGGGCAAAACTGGCCTACTAGCAGTATGAGTGCATCTAGCAGTGCAGAAGCGTTGTTGAGAATATCACCCAGAAATCAAGATGCATCTAGCTGTTCAGCTTAATGAATAGGGCCAGCAAATTGCAACTTTATGACTGGTCCTTTGCTTCAGGTACCTCCACCAGTCTACAACTTCAGGTATACATCTGCTCCCTGTGAATGCCAGGAGAACATGAATAACCATCAGTGCAGCTGAGGGACATCAGTATTAAAAATGCTAAAAGTAAAGTGAGTCTCTCTGAGGTTTGGTAGGAAAAGTATGAGGCAGCCAGGCTGTGTTTTAATTGTGACAGTGATTTAAAAAGTACAATAAAATTGTCTCAATTTGGGACTAGAGATGTGTCATGTTTGCTTTTTGGTGAGATTAATTTTGGCAGTATCTTGTAGCATCAACTTTCCATTTCAGGTCTTAGCTCACTGAGCATTTATAATTCAAATAGATTCAGGGCAAATATCTGTTGACAGGGAAGAAAAACAAAGGCAGCAAACAAAAGTAGAGAAGAAAAGCCATGGCAAAGCTGGGTGCCCTCATGAAGTCCTCTGACAAGATGAGTCATGATTTGGGAGAATTAATAACTGCAGACAGCATTGGTAAGTTTTTCCTTTTCTTAATCACTGAACCTCTGTGTGTCCTTGCCATGAATACATAACAAATAGGATCAGGAAGTGAATTACTAAATCACTTGCTTGTATTTACTCACATAAAGGAGTTCAAAACGAATAGCTATTTTTCACAAAGCTTTAGTGCCAGACCTAATTCTTGTTTTGGCCAAATTATCCATCATGTATGAATGATGTGCATAGGAAACCTGAAAGTCGAATTACTTTTGTTATAATGAAAAGATAAATATAATACATGAGTGCAATTCATGCTTCTAAATTTCATCTCAGTTTTAATTCTGAACAGTGCAAACTCAGGTGGAAGATCTCCACCCAGCATCCTGCTTCTATTTGACTGATGTTGCTAGAAAGATGTCTCATAATGAAGCTTTAGATAGCCTACTGAAGTGGCTGCCTGGGTGCTCATATGAATCTGATTAAAACTGTAATCAGGTTTGAAATGCCAATGGCCAACTCTTATACAAGTCACTTGGATTGTAGATAGAAGTGTTACTTTCCTGAAGCATTTGCAATGAAGCAAATCTTCAGTGTACACACACACACACACACACACACACAGAGAGCGAAAAAAGGGAGAGACTGTGTAAAAAGGGCAGCTTGTTGTTGGCAATGGAAAAGCCTTGTAGGCTCCACCTGCCTTGCTCGTGCCAGTATCTTTAAGTACCACCTCCCCTGACATGCTGAATACACATTACTGTCAAACCTGAGTATTAGGTGGATATGCAAGCCTACACTAGCAGCCAGCACATTTAGGGGAAGTGTCAACAATTTTCTGCAAACATTGTACGTGGTATCTTGCTGGGAGTTTGCTTAGGAGCACATGCACAGTGTGAAGTAATGTGCTCTTATTTTACAAGCTGCAAGTTGAGCGCCAATCAACTGTACTGCCCAGCAATGGAAAAAGTGATATAGATGGGGGATCTCTGACAGCTAAGGATCAGACTGCTGAGTCTGATGCCAAACAATAATAAATGTACATGTTGAGAAATCTCCCTGGATAACCGAGGTTACACTCTGACCTAAATGATAGAAGAGTAAGAGAATAAATTCTTCTGCACACTAATCTCTAAATCCCCAGACCTCATTGCACTATAATAAACCTGACTTGATAATACCAACATTGCTGAAGATCCTGTTACCTATTGAATATGAGGCTGCAGTTGCACAAACATTTCAAGTGAGCGGAGGTCAGCTCTGCTGCTGCAAGAATCAATCCTGCATCTCCTCGGCAGCATCCTGTAGCAGGGTCCAGGACACAGAACCCCTGTTTTGAAGGAGCCCCACAACCACTAAACTGGACTGTTAAATGCAGCTCAGTCTGTTCATTGGGCTGTGAGCTGTGGGCCTGGGAAGGTGAAGGTTATGTGTCAGGAGGTGCATTTGACTGGAAACTTTGCTGGTGAGGTCTTGTGAGTGGGACACAGCACAAAGCATAGTGTTGTAAAGCAAGGTGGGAGTTAACCTTGGTTCGAGACCCAGCAGGAGAGGTAGGGTGGGGCAAAATTGTGATGGGCTTTGAAGATAAGGCCAAGAAATTTGTGCTGGATACAGTGAAAAAGGGGAAGGGTTTATGCCGAAGGTAGCACATAGCCACAAGTAGGAAAGAAGATGTTAACAGCAGCGTTTTGAATTATCTTGAGGGAGACCCTTTTATGGCTGTTGATAGCCGAGCAGAGAGTATTACAAAAATCTGATGTAAGTTGTCCAAGGCTTGGACAAGAGCTCTGCCCTTAGAGTTGGGCCTGGAAATCCTTGTCAGTTATGCTTAGCAGGCATTGTAAACATGCAAGGATAGACTTGTTTCTTAGCCTGGGGAGCTTAAACAGATACACAAAAACCCTAACAGCTTTTAAGTGTGGCTCTCCTGTTTGTACTAATCACTGCAGCCCACTCTCACTGTTTCAAACCTAATAAAATGAGGAAATGAAAATGAAAACTAGCTCTGGTCTATGACTATCTTATCTCCTCGTCGACTACAAGGGTAATCTGGTATTTTAAAACAATAGCTACTTGCTTACAAAGCCCCTTTCAATTAATGGAACTGGAGAATCTCTCTCAGGGCGTGAATGTTAACCCCTTGAAGTAATGTGAGTAAATTCGGCTGTTCGTGATGGTGCACAGCCAGTTGCAGAGCCATACATGCTGAATACCAGGGTTCAGTTAAGCCAAAAGTATGGAAATAAATCCACATCTGTTTCAAACTCCTTTCTGACCACTCTGCCTCTTTGTTGTCCTCTGAGGCAGAAAATCATCCATAGAACAAAGGCAATTTTTTTTTTTCATTTAATAACAGTGGTACTACTACTAATACTTCCCATCTATTATATAAAATAGCTATCACAAAGGAAATTGAGATTATATTGTTTTTCCATTTGGAAGCAATGGATTTTAGTTCCATTAAAAGAACTGAGACAATCACAGTCCTCTCTTTATAGATATTCCAGTGAAAATGAGGCAGGATACATGATGTTGCAGTCTTAATGCATTGTTGTGATGAAACCACAGAAGTGCCACTAGCAACCTATGTAAAAAGATTACATGCACCTTTTTTCACAAAATTTTCTCAGAGATAAGAGTTATCTAATATTTGTAGCAGTACACATGGAATGCAATAAGTTAGTAATGTCTACTATGCTACAGAGAAATATATTTCTATTGACTCAACTTATTTTTTTATGTTAAAACCTCCTTTAAATTTTGTATCACTACTAAACTATGACAACGAGCACCAATGAGTATGTAAGCTAAGGTAGGAAAATTAATTCTTTGTGCTGGAGTAACTGAAATGGAGAGATCATGTTGAGAAGCCCCGTAATAAACTAGCTTGAATAGAGGCAATGCAGTTGAGATGTACAGCAAGAAAATTCTCAGTAAAGTCAGACCTTAGGAAAAGGTTTGATTAATAAGCCAAACTTTGCTAGCTCTGTGGGATATGGAATGAGGAGGACTAAAGTGTCTACATATGAGGGAGTGTAATGCTTAATTTGTACAGGCCTGGCCCCTAGACTGAAACTCGGGCCCCTGAGTTTGCTGCTAAGGCTTCAGAAGGGACATCAAAATTCCCAGTGATGGACAGGGTGTGGTTCTTTCACAGTGTCCCAGTAGGGAACACTGTAACTACTATCTCTCTGCCTGAAGATTAAACTCCCAAGTCACTGCATCTCCATCACCTTGAACCCATCAGCTTCTTGGATGATTAATTGCAGAGGGTTTTTTCACATGAACACTGATACATGGTACCCTTTCCAAAGAACTGCTCAGGGTTTACCATTTTCTATTTCAAATGTGGTTCTCAGTGTTGGTCCCCTTTTCTGCATTTTTTTCACGTTTTACATTAAATAGTCATTTAATAAAAAAAGTTAAAAAGGAATAACTGTAGGAGTAGAAACTGCGAGCCAGGAAGGCTTTCTAGATACCATCAAGGTGCCTTAATTAATAGATTTATAGGCTTAGTTTTCAACTTGCTTCTTGGTCTTAATGTCTTATGTGCCTTTATATATAGTGGGTCATCTTCAACAAGGGAAAGGAAGATACCACTTGGCAGACCTTGAGTTAATAAGACCTCATCTTGTGAAGCCCAGGTAGGGGAGCTTCCCTGATCTGTGTGAATTCAAACCTTCTCAGGATCACTGCTAGGGTGAGTGCCCTGGTGGCTCACGTAGTTTCTAAAGGATGAGTGCTGTCAGGTCCCACGTCACAGTGCATGCCTAATGCACCTCTGAGTCTCTCAGGCTCTCAGGATGTTGCAGTTATGGTTATTCCTGAAGGCACAGGAGACCCCAGCATGCTGCAGCCCCAGCGCTGCCCCCACCAAAGCAAAGGGGAAACCAGGCAGCTCCAGGTGCTGGCTCTGCCACCGAGCTGCATGTGGTGCCTGCCCCAGCTCTGGGTGTGCTGGCTGTGGCAGGGCTAGATGCCTGGCTCCTCTAGTCTGACAACAGGCTGGCACCTTGGGTGGACAGGTAAAAATCCTTGTATTTTGGGTTGTGTGGCTGCCAAGTGAAGATCTCAAAGTTGGACTGAGGTGTCACATCTCATTGTAGGTGTTTAAGTCAGGCTTCCCTCCTTCCCTTCATCCTGCCTTCCCACCCTCCTACCTCCTTCTTTTCCTTCCTTCCTTCCTTCCTTCCTTCCTTCCTTCCTTCCTTCCTTCCTTCCTTCCTTCCTTCCCCCAAGGCCCCATGGAAGCCTTCCT
>NW_020799095.1:109265811-109348226 GCF_003259725.1 Athene cunicularia
CCTTCCTTCCTTCCTTCCTTCCTTCCTTCCTTCCTTCCTTCCTTCCTTCCTTCCTTCCTTCCTTCCTTCCTTCCTTCCTTCCTTCCTTCCTTCCTTCCTTCCTTCCTTCCTTCCTTCCTTCCTTCCTTCCTTCCTTCCTTCCTTCCTTCCTTCCTTCCTTCCTTCCTTCCTTCCTTCCTTCCTTCCTTCCTTCCTTCCTTCCTTCCTTCCTTCCTTCCTTCCTTCCTTCCTTCCTTCCTTCCTTCCTTCCTTCCTTCCTTCCTTCCTTCCTTCCTTCCTTCCTTCCTTCCTTCCTTCCTTCCTTCCTTCCTTCCTTCCTTCCTTCCTTCCTTCCTTCCTTCCTTCCTTCCTTCCTTCCTTCCTTCCTTCCTTCCTTCCTTCCTTCCTTCCTTCCTTCCTTCCTTCCTTCCTTCCTTCCTTCCTTCCTTCCTTCCTTCCTTCCTTCCTTCCTTCCTTCCTTCCTTCCTTCCTTCCTTCCTTCCTTCCTTCCTTCCTTCCTTCCTTCCTTCCTTCCTTCCTTCCTTCCTTCCTTCCTTCCTTCCTTCCTTCCTTCCTTCCTTCCTTCCTTCCTTCCTTCCTTCCTTCCTTCCTTCCTTCCTTCCTTCCTTCCTTCCTTCCTTCCTTCCTTCCTTCCTTCCTTCCTTCCTTCCTTCCTTCCTTCCTTCCTTCCTTCCTTCCTTCCTTCCTTCCTTCCTTCCTTCCTTCCTTCCTTCCTTCCTTCCTTCCTTCCTTCCTTCCTTCCTTCCTTCCTTCCTTCCTTCCTTCCTTCCTTCCTTCCTTCCTTCCTTCCTTCCTTCCTTCCTTCCTTCCTTCCTTCCTTCCTTCCTTCCTTCCTTCCTTCCTTCCTTCCTTCCTTCCTTCCTTCCGTCTCTCCCTTTTTCTTTCTTTCTCCCCTTATTTCCTTCTCTTTTACTTGCTTGCTTTCTTGCTCACTTGTTCCTAGCCCCTTTTGCCTGGATAAAGAGTGTGAAATTAATTTCCAAAGGAAAACATAGTTGCTGGGCAAATCAGTATTGTCCATGACAGGACAAAATAAACAGCCTGGGTGAACAGGTACTGATTAGATCCCCTGTTTTCCAGATTTAGTCAACAGTAAGTAGCATGTTTGGGTGGATCAACCTTTCTGGAGATGGCCACAGTTCTGAGATGATCCTCTTCCCTGTCCTCCCTCTCCCCTACTGCATCAGGTCCATAGTGAGATGGTGGCTGAGGAGCACTCAGAGGCAGCTGCCCCCTTTCCCTCTCTGGGGGAGGCAGAGCTGCTCCTCTGGAAGAAAAGTGGCAGCTCAAATGTGAGGGACCAAAGGCTGGGGGACCTCAGGGCACCATTTGAACCACCTGCTGCTGACAAACACTCTTCCTCACATCAGAAATAAAATAAATTGCTTTCCTGTCTTCTGAATTAATGCATGTTCTTTTGAACAATAAAATGTAAGAAAACTACGTGTGCTGTGCTTTTTTAACAGTTTAGATGCCTAAACAGAAATATTTACAGGTGACTGCACAACCCAAGGCCCCATGGAAGAATCGCAGCATTGCACATGTGTAACTGAAGACAGACTTATACCCACTAAAAAGGAGCAGAAAATGAAAATATATTCCTCTCTCCCCTCATGCCAGCCCATTGTTACAGCAGTGTGACAGTAACAGGAGGGGCACTCTTGAATCACTTAATGCTGGTATATGACTACACTGTATGGTATTTCTTTTGTTGGGCATGCTATGTTTGAATGCCATATTTTCCTCTTCAAATGCTTTTACGATTTTTTTTTCTCTCTTATTTTTGTTTTGGCTATTTTCCTCTGGGAATTTATACCCCCTCCTCCAAAAAAAACCCCAAACAAACAAACCCAAAAGAGGAAATATAGAAACCCCCCTGCAAGTTGCAAACACTAAATGTAAAATTCCATGATAGAGGGTCACAAGCAAAGCTCTTTGTTTTGCTTATCTTTATATTCATTCCACGTATGTATTATCCTACGTTTTGATTTCCTTCACACAAACCCATTTGCTCAAAGAAACAAATTGTTCACTGTATTGTGCTCTAGTGAGAGCTGTCTAATTTTGGGTTTGCCGTTTTGCCGATTTAGTGCCCTTAGGAAGTATGATACATATCCATTAATGCATCATCTGTAAAAACTTGTGGATGTACATCCTAGCCTTTCATTAACGTTAATGGTGCCCAACCCCTGAATGTACACTATGTCTCAGCACTCCACAAGTTAACTGAGTTCATGCCATAAACTTCTCGTTCTCATTTCTGTAGCACAGGCTGGATTTCTTGGTGGGCAGAAGTGGATCACTGAAGTGCAGATCTGCAGTCTCACTATGCACCTGAGCTCTTAAGCTGGAGTTTTCTGCAGATGAAGACATCTGCTGTTCTGTGAAGAAAAAAGCCATATTGTTTGCTCCCCTTCCAAGCATTTCCTTGTAATCTTGTTAATTTAACTGGTAGCAAGCATATTAGACATCTTATTTTATTCACAATGTTACAGTAATAAGATAAATGTTTAGTATCTTCTGCAGAGTGCTGTTTGTGCGAGGGCAGGGTTACATTCCCAGCTGAAAGATTACATTTAAATTATATGTGGAGATTGCACTATGAAATACCTGGAGCTGATGAAAACTTGAGAAGTTTTGAGTTACATGATACATTTGGACACTTGAAAACTTGCCCTTTTTATTTTTTTTTTTTTTTTATTTCCTTAAAAAAACCCCTAATCAAACTAAATGTTTGCTGTCAGGCTTATAGAATCTCCCCTGGGATTCAGCCAAAAATCAAATATAGTGGCAGTTCAGTGCAGACTGTAACCAGCTGCAGTATCCCCTATTATAGTGATGTGACTGTGCCACTGAGAGCTTCTCTGGCACAGTGTTTTGTCGTGTGATTCAGAACTTCAGCACAGGGTTTCTCTAATAAAATATTGATTCTACAGGGGCAAGATAACTTCCTCGGCTCAGTTAACATTGGCCTGATGAGAAATTGCAATACATTTTTCCTAATCCTCCTTCATCTCTGCAGAAATCACTTTTTGACTGAGGTCAAACTTTTGCTTTGGCAAGTCACGCAGGCTCTCATTAGGCTCTGATTGCATGCATATGATTGTCTAAAATGCACAGTAGGCGAAGGGTCAAGGATACAAAGGCTGCTGTTGTTTTTTCTTCTTTTCCCCAATGCATCCAGCATGTGGAAAATATTTATCAACCTTCAGTGTGTGTCCCTAAATCTTCACTCTCGATGTGCCTTTTTAGTGTCCGCCAAGGAATCCTATTAAACTCGGATCCCTGCATCCATGAAGTAATATGTGACTACTATTATTTTAAAATGAAATGGGTGGCAAGATGACAGGGGCTCAAAAAGTTAATTCTCTTCATGCTCCAATATGTTTATGTTATAGGGTAACCATGGCACATGTGAATATCTAAAATGCATTTAATTGCTGCAAATAGGGATGCTCTTTAGATACAGGCTTTTGTTACTGAGAACCAAAGGTGCTGGCAGTCCAAGCAGGTATTTTGGGACTGAAGTTTCTGTAGCTGAGGGTAAGGAGAGAAAATAATAGTCTATGTTAGTATCTGGGTCCGTGGCATCCACTTTGTTACACAAACATCAATGATTGTGACTTACTAAATATGTGATGAAGCTGCAGATGAAACTGTAAAAGCCAGTTATCTGTGTTTGACTTGGCTTGGCCTGGTCCCACGAGCTACTGGGAGGAGAAGGAGCTTCCATACGGGAACAAGCAATGGGGATATTTCTGTCTGAGAAATTTTAAACTCTGCAGCTACAGACACATGCTATGCAAGGTGTTCACATCAAATACATGAAGGAACTACATTTTAACTTATTCAATATTAGTGTAATTGTTACCAGATAAGCTTTATCTGTTTAAATGAGGTCTGTTCATTTTCCAAATGGCAACTGTTCTTTTATATTATTTTTAGCTTCTATGTTTTGAAGAGAGAAAATAATACACTTCAGAGCAGTGCTCCGGAGTACTGACAAACTCAATACAGCGCATAAGTGGTGGAAAAATAAAAGCTCTTCTAGGTGTCAGTGAAAAAAAAAAAATTACAGCAATGCTGCTTCCTTTTTTAGGGGTCTCTTTGGGCATTGTATCAAAAAGTGAGGCAAACTTTTTATGAGCATAAGTATGAGTATTTCATACTGAACAGAAATACTTTCAAAGCACTTCTTTTTTTTTTTTTTTTTTTTTTTTTTTTTTTTGTCTGTGTTCTCCTAGCAGTTCCTGAATATTGTCATTTAAGAAGAGGACTCCAAAGGGAAATCTAAACCACAGTTTTTCCATAAAGGAAATATCTATTCCAGTTGACAGTTCTGTTAATGCTGCCATTTTTCTTTTTCTTTCTCCTTTCTTTTCCTCCTTTTTAAAAACATTTTTAATTGAATTTAATAGGTTTTTTTTTTTCATCTTAAAAACTCAAGGTGTTGACAATAATCATTATGCCTTTTTTATTTTAGAAGGGCATTTTTAATTCCTATTTGTTGTATGAATTCCTGTCTCATTTTCATTTACAGATCTTATATTTGTGTGTACCATGGATGTGCTCAAAATTTTGAAAATAATACAACAACTCTGTTCCTTTATTCAACTTGAGGAGTCCTGCAGCAACTCTCTGATAGAGTAATCCAAGTGTTGCTGTACGGGTAGCCAAGATATTCTATAATTTCAAGTGGAAATACAGTCCTGCAGATTTTCTACACTATTTCTTTCCACAAAATGATTTTGAGGAAAATTGTAGTAATAAAAAAACACACGTTGTCAGTGAGTTTGTCCTGACTTAGCACATGGAATGGAATACAAGTTGTCATACATGTGTGGTGTAAAGAAACCTTGGTAGCATGAGACTAACAGGAGTACAGTTCTGAAATTTGTAGTCATTCACTCAGTGTTACTCTAATGTGCAGGCTTGCATCAAATAAATAAATAGGTTCCAGTCTTTTCATGAATCTCAATTAATTTGAAAGACAAAATAAGATAATCTGCAGCCTAAATTTTAACTCCAGAAGGAAAACTTATGTTGCTTCAATGCAGTTCTGTTTGTTAAAGTATTACTTTGATTTGCAGCTTGGAATCCTTGAGTGCCTTTAACTTTGACAGCTATTGACAAGAGTGGAGAGCACTCAAGGTGACAACGTCCTTTAGACTGACATGAAGGGTTTGAATACAGCTACAAAGCATAAGCTGCCATAAAACTGAAGCCAAAGCTCTTTAGCTGGCTGTTTTAAAATCTCATAACTTCTGTGGATCAGGCTCTTGAGACTGGGAGGGTTTGTATTACACACTAACTAGAGGGTTACATGCTCCAAGGTGGCTCATCTGAGTATGTGGGACCACAGCAGCCAGAGTCTGAGATCAGTCCCAGTTTATGTGTCAGCTGTCCTCCTAGTTGATATATCAGGGATCCAAAGTGAACAGCACAAGTTTTAGCACCTAAGTTAAGAGACAAGCTTCTGCAGCTGGGGGCTTTAGCAATATATATGCTGGGTGGATTGACAAAAGCAGAGGATTTGTAACGAATGCTTATTAGTGGTTACCCTGAGAACCTTGCAAAAATCCACCTTTTGGAAAAAAGAATGTAAATAACCACGCAGAGGATTTTTACTTGATTATTATTTTCATATAAAATAATTTCCTAATAGCATAAAACCTTTTTATTTTTTTTTCTTCACAATTCAGATTCAGCAAAACAGTTATGCTCATACTTAGCACTAAGTATAGTGTTACTTGATGGACAAAATGAAAGGGCTTGAATATGCCTTTCAGTGATCATTAAAGGATTTGTTTTAATCAGGGCCTTTAGCTGAGTGAGATTATCAAGATGGATTATGTTGGACATCCTTCTTTCATACAATCCATAGGGGTTTTCATGTTGTAATTTCACTGGATAGCGACTATGCTTTTGATTACTATAGGAAAAACGCATATTAAAAAAAATCACAGGTACCTGTCGCAACCAGCTAAATCCATGCTCACATATGTTTGACCCCTCCCTTTTGTTAAACCATGAACAAGAGCCTATAACACTGAAATTGATAAGCTACGTGCTATATTTCTATTTGGTAGACTAGAAAATAAAATAAGCACCATGGTAATTTTAACTAGTTGTGGTGGTTTGACCTTGGCTAAATGCCAGGTACCCACCAAGTCGCTCTATCACTTCCCCCTCTTTTCCCCTTGTTTTCTCAACAGGGCAAAGAGGGGAAAGAAAATAAGATAGACCGACCCTTGTGGTAAAACAAAAGCAGTTCTAATATAAGCAAAGCGAAGCAAAGGTCCGTGCACGGAAACAAACAAACAAAAAACCACAGGTTTATTCTCTACTTCCCATGAAGAAGCGATGTCCGCCCTTCTCAGGAAGCCGGGCTCCAATACGGGTACTGGTTACCTCGGAGGACCAAGGGTCACACACACACACACACACACACACTTCCTCCTTTCTCCCAGCTTTGTACTGAGCAGACGTCATATGGTCTGGAATATCCCTTTGGTCAGTTCGGGTCAGCTGTCCTGGCTGTGTCCCCTCCCAAGATCTTGCCCACCCCGTCCCACTGGGGGAAATATCAGAAAGAACCTTGGTGCTGTGTAAGCACTGCTCAGCAGTAGCCACAACACCAGGGTGCTATCAACACCCTGCCAGCTGCCAACACAAAATGCAGCACCATGAAAACCAATTCCAGCTCAGCCAGACCCAGTACACTAGTATAGGTAATAATGTCATTTTTTCCATGGAATGCCAGCATTTTAAATTTAATTTCTCAATCTACATATATGCAAATGGAAGTTTCTAGGTACTTTCTAGCTACTTTAGCTGTGCTTCATTCTTACAGACCTACTTTGTGAATCAAATCTGAATACTTGGTCCTTGAAGTAATTTGTATATTTCCACTGGATGTTATGATTTATGAGACTGGTTCTACTCAGATGGGATTTTGCACCTTCTTTTGGGAGACTAGCAGACTCCATTTCAGAGAAATCTTAGTAATTCAAACCAAATATCCATTGCTTAGTATGCATTGCTTTCATATCCTCTTGGGCCACCTGAAACGATCCTGGACTAAAGGAGGCAAATTCCTAAAAACATTGCCCATCAGATGACTTCTCTTAGGGAAAGATTTGTGAAATTGTCTGAATTATATCAATGTCATGTCTTGGTTTTGTGAAGATGTTACCTGAAATAGGTGGACAGAGAGATGATACCCACCTACATATTCTGGACTACGTGCCCAGAAATGGGATGGGAGCTTTTCTGTGTATGAACAGTTTATTGTTCTTCTGCTGTACGCTTTTTGCTATGTACTATAGATCTGATTTATCTGTAAACAAGGCAGAACCAGAGCATCTTCTGAATACTTTGTTGATCAGCAGCTTCTGAGAGTGCTCTCTCATGTTTCCTTTCTAGATGCTGTGGTGTTGAGTTTGAGAAAAGTAGCTCTCCAGCTGGGTATTTCTATTTGGTTGATCCTTCATTTCTTTGGGATCCTTGAATGCAGACTTGGTTTAAGCCTGAATTTTTCTTTCAGTGCCAAGTATCTTCTGTTGTCCTTCATGTAATGACTAAGCCATCCACCTGAAATCAGATTTATGTCACTGTTCATAGCATATTGATCTTGAGGTTATTGAAAGGTGTATTACTTTCCATGCTGTAACTCTTTCTCTCTGTGCATCTCTTCCTTTCTGGGTTATATTTGAGTGTGGCTTTGTTGAAACAACTGCCACAATTCTGGTAGTTCTTGATTACTCCATCCCCAGCTGGATGTTACTTTTCTTGGTTTCAAGATTAATTTATAATATAAACACAGTCTGTATCTATATCATGATGCAAATCTTGAATAACCAATCTGTTCTCATGTGGCTAACACCTTTAAAACTGTCAGAAACATTTAACGAGAGCAGAGGAAATAGACAAAAACTGAGCTTCTGCTTTGTATAGTTGCCTAACTTGAAGACGAGTTCAATAACTGTCCTAAGGAAAAAATGGGATTGTCAAATGCAATGAATCTCTTTTATTGAACTGAGATAACTTCTGCTCTTCATTTGTTCAGAGACAACAAATTCCATTTTATGCATAATTAGAGAATCATTAGCAGTTTTGGCACCACAAATATTTCTGTTTTTTACAGAATATAAATACATTTCCTAAAAATATTGCTATTTTCTAACAATCATCACAGGCAATGCTCACTTCTGTGTTTGAAGAGCTGAGTCTCCTGAAGTCACTTCCATAAGATCCAAGGACAGAGATGCTCAGCTAAGGATTGTATTTTTCCAGGAGTGAATAGCAAGGACTTTGGATCTTTGTACCAGAATTAATTTACTGTCTATGCCAACCAGCAACATGACTGCTTCTTCTCCAGACCAGAGTACATTTGGGCTATGCTATTATTCTGCTGCTGTCTTCAGGGTTTTTTTTCCAGTTTCTTTTTTTTTTTTTTTTTTTTTTTTTTCTCTGTACAAGGTGAATAGCTTCCTTTTGGGTGAAAGATAATGTTTTGTTTCTGCGCACCCCATATACTACTGATTTTTAGTGCAAAAAATGCATATTTGCCTGTGTGTGCATGTGTACAAGTCAGAGTCTATACAGACATGCATACACACATGTGCACATACCCTTGTACTCTGTAACCTAAGTATCGTGGTTTGAGTCTTAGTCCCACTTACTGTTTGGGGATTTTTGTTTTACTTTTTTGGCAGAGACATAGCATTTAGCTCTGCAATGACTGAAGCAGAGTTCAGAGTGGAAGAAATGAGAATTTCTGTGAGAATCTACAGGAAATGTGTCACCTAGGAATCTGGTAGCTGCCATACTTGTACAAAGGCAAAACCACACCTCTGTGGGGATTCTCAGACCATTTCTGTGATAGTGCTAAAAATAATTCCTCAGGATTTTTTCAAACTATATGTTTGAGAAACCTTGTGCTTGATTTAAAGAGTGAGTTTGGAATTTCTGAGCAGTAAGCATAATGTGACAGAAAAATTATGTCCAAATATAAAGGTATCCAGACTTCTCCAGCAGGCAACAGACCACCTATGTGGCAGACTTGAGATTCCTCCAGAGCCACTAGTTGAATTTTCTGTGTGTGTGCCAAGGGAAAAACACTGAAAGGGTATTTCTATAACTGCACATTAGGGTCTTCTGCTTACTGCCCAAAGTGAAGGAATGATGTCCAGCAAACAAGGTTAATTACATATCCTAGTGATGCTCATAAAAATGCTATTTAGCCGCAGTTTGCCACCAGAAATGCTACTCGGTGAATGGTTATGAGGTCATGCACAATGTAACACTGTGATATTCTCCCAGCATTTGTACTTGTAATGTACTTCAGCCAGGTATCTAAAACAGCAAGTGATTTTTTTTCCCACTTCTTTGTTTGTGTTTTTCTGTTTGTGATCCAACTGCATTATTGGCACATGCAAAAGGCATCTACAAAGGCAAAACAGTAGGCTGTGATCTCCAAGTACCTGGTACACTTGCAAAATTTAAAACACATGTTTTGAGCTTTGGCATTAACAGAAATGAAAGCATAACTTTTTACATATATTAAACATTCCCCCAGACTCCAAAATATGAGTTACAGTCTATGCCAACTCACCTGAGGGCAAAGGGTTCCACAGGTCTTTGGAACTTGCCTAATTTTGATAAAAAGCTGTGTGTACCCCTTCACTGTTCAGTGTGTGGATGTTGCAACAGTATCTTGACCATCATGGTATAATTTATGTCAGGATGAAACATCTGTAATATTTTGTAACGATATTAATCTACAAAAGAAAGACAATTTTATGTATACAACTGAAATACACACTATATGCCACAGCCAATAAACTTGGCTGATATTATTAAAAAGCAGAAAGTATGCAGTATGCTAGATTTCATCTTATTTGATATTTACAAATCACATACCTTCAAATTATTGTATTTATAAACATGTGAATTGATCCAATTAAAATAGGAACCAACTTGGAACCTAAGCCTTTTCCTTGAACCAAAATTAATATTTGTTAGGTTCTAAAAAAGTTTGAACTACACAATCTGTTTCCTCAAGCCTTTGACTTGGTCTTCCTGATCCCAGGCATTCACTTCTCCACTGCCTTTCAGCAGTGCACTGACTTCCCCCTCCTTTGTGTGATGTCCAATGGGTTTCCCTCAGTTTCCTACTCACTGAAAACTTCTGTAGGTTTTTCCAGCTGCCTGGAAAGTTTCTGCAGTTCTCCTCTCATCACCCTCTTCAGTTCTTTGGAGAGCCTCATAGCTGATAGATCCAGCAGGATAACTACTGAATGCATGCCCTTCCCTTACCCCCATCTACAGCTAATGGGTTCTTTGCTTTCTCTGGTCAACCACATAACTATGATGCACTGTCTATATTAATTGGGAAATCGTTGACAATCCATGAAAGCAATTTTGAGGGAATGATGGAGACAGGGGAGTGGTGGCAGGAAGAAACAAGTCATGTTTTTAAAACCCTACAGAAATCCTCAGATGGATGACAGGAAAGGAAAGAGTACAATGAGTCAAGGAATATCATATTAACATTTTTTAGAAGCTAGGAGGTTTGAGATCTATAAAGTTAAACTTTTCTAGGGTGGGGATTCAAGTCTATGTTGTGTAGTTACTTACATTAGCATGGTGGAGATACATAATGTTCCCTGTCTGATGTGGCACAAGAGGATTGGCAAGATACCAGTTACCTAAATAAAGTACATCCCCAATCACAGAATCACAGAATCATTCAGGTTGGAAAAGATCCTTGGGATCATTGAGTCCTACACCACATCTCATCTAAACGACCCTTAAACACATCCAGGGATGGTGACTCCACCACCTCCCTGGGCAGCCTATTCCACCATCTGACCACTCTTTCTGTGAAAATTTGTTTCCTAATGTCCACTCTGAACCTCCCCTGTTGCAGTTTAAAGCCATTCCCTCTTGTTCTGTCACTAATCACCTGTGAGAAGAGACCAGCACCAACCTCTCTACAATGTCCTTTCAGGTAGCTGTAGAGAGTGATGAGGTCTCCCCTCAGCCTTCTCTTCCTCAAACTGAACAGTCCCAGCTCCTTCAATCGCTCCTCATAGGATCTGTTCTCCAGGCCCTTCACCAGCTTCATTGCCCTCCTCTGCCCTCACTCCAGCACCTCGAGATCTCTCTCATATTGAGGTGCCCAAAACTGGACACAACACTCCAGGTGTGGCCTCACCAGTGCAGAGTACAGGGGGACTATCACCTCCCTACTTCTGCTGGTCACACTATTTCTAATACAAGCTAGGATGCCGTTGGCTTTCTTGGGCACCCGGGCACACTGCTGGCTCATGTTCAGCTGCTTGTCAATTAGAACCCCCAGATCCTTTTCTTCCAGACAGCTCTCCAGCCACACCTCCCCACGCCTGTAGCGATGCATGGGATTGTTGTGGCCCAAGTGGGCCTGGCACTTGGCCTCGTTGAAGTTCATCCTGTTAACGTTGGCCCAACCATCCAATCTATCCGAGTCTCTCCGTAGAGCCTCCCTATCCCCATGCAGATTGACATTCCTGCTTAACTTGGTGTCATCTGCGAATTTACTGATAATACACTCTATGTCCTCGTCTAGATCATCAATAAAGATGTTGAGCAGAAATGGTCCCAACCTGAGCCCTGAGGAACACCACTTGTGACCGGCCACCAGCTGGATTTATCTCCATTGACCACCACTCTCTGGGACTGTCCAGCCAGCCAGTGCTTCTTGACCCAACAGACTGTACGCTCGTCCAGGCCATGGGCAGCCAGTTTTTTAATGAGAATTCTATGGGGAACTGTGTCGAATGCTTTTTGAAAATCCAGGTAGACAATATCCACATCTTTTCCCTCATCCAATAGTTGGGTCATCTTGTCATAGAAGGAGATCAGGTTGCAATGCTCTTCATAGGATTGCGGGATTGTAGGATTTTTGTCTCCTATCGGCATATATAATATTTTCTTTGGCTAGCATCTAGTCACAGCTTTTTAAAATGTACTGTACTGGATTTCAAATGAGGTTTTCTATTTTTCATTTTTGAGCAAATCTGTCATTGATAGAGTTAAATCAAGACTGAGTAAAGGTGAAACCATGATCCTATGTACTATATACAGAGTCTCTCTGTATGTGCATATACATGCACACACAGTGTTGCAGCAGTTCTCAGAAACTAAATTTAAATGGTAACCCCTGCATAATGTATCCATGTACCCTACTGACCACAGCTGAGGTTCTCACCAAGAAGCTCCTGACTTGGTCTAGGAGGTTGGGTTTGGAAAGGTGATATAAAGCTGACTTTGTTTCCTGTGGTGACTATTTGCTAGGCCAGTTCCCCAATTTAAGTTAGAAGACCACGAGTAAACAGTGGCATAGCATATTTGGCACAGACCTGGTGCTAGGAATGAAATAACAATACCTGCCTAGTGTCCCCATCAGAGCTTTCTCCGGCCATCCTCCATTTCCACAGCTTTGGGTGCTGGGCCCCTCCAGCCCGTGGGCCTTGGAGTGTTTGCATGGCCTTCACATCCATACACACATCCTTGTGAACTGGGTTGTGTTTTGCTGCTGTTTAGAGCTGTAACCTTGACTGCATGGAAAATAACATTAGAATGTTCACAGTTGCCAATATACCATCTAAGCACTCCTCATGTATCTTCTTAATAGAAAAGCAACCCATAATCTTTAATGAATGTTTTCCTATATGACCCCTATGAGATAGGGAAGTATGGACTAGGAAGAGACAGATCAGTTAACACTAGACATCTAAAAGTTAGCTATCCATCTGGGCTCACTCTTTAAGCAGAACAAAGGGAGAAAGATATATGGATCACGTCTGACGGTAAGGTGGATCACCACCTGGTTGCATCTATAGGAAGCCTGGGTGTCTAGTGTGGCACCTATCTTTTAGATGGTTAAAGCAAGAGGAATTCCTTTCCAAACAGTTTAATAAGGTACCTTAGGAAGCATGTGAAGTTAGAATAGGCTTCCCAATAGAAAAGCTAGAGTCTTAACTCTCCATTTAATCTATATTCACATGGACTTGCTCAGGCCATTTTAAGGGCTGCTCTGTGCTAGTGATGCAACACAAACCAGCTGCAGAACAGCACTATCTGGTATCAATATCTACCTCAGATTTTGCACATAGAAATCAGGTGCACACACAAACACAGATGTGGATATACTTTTGGAGCACAAAGGGAAAAGGATTTTAACCTTTGCAATTTTCAAGAAGTGTTGAATTGACAGAAAAGATATTAAAAAGCAAAGAGGACTCACAAAAAACCCTTCTCTGCTAGACGTGATCAGTGGGAATTTCATTTGTCAGTAACGCATTCTGAATTGTTCATCTATTCAGACCTTTCTTGGTGCCCTGCTCTCTGTAACTACAGCATGCAGGATTAATATTCTCACTAACTCTTATGCATTTGCCAATATGCTCTTGCCCAATTTTTACTGCCCCCCTAAGGAAATAAGAGCACTGTGTATTCTAGGAAAAAAACACACTTTTAAAATATTCATATTTCCTTGGTTGTATGTGTCTGTTGTGTAAGTTTTCCTTGGTGGCAGTGAACAAAGTGCTCTTCTGTGGAGCAGGCTCTCCTGTCTCCTCCAGCAGACTCAGTGTCTGTACAGGGAATTCCTGTTCCTGGCCCAAACCCACAGGCCCTCGGCACTGGAGGACAAGGTCGGCCATCTCACACTCTCTCTTTCTCTCAGCCTGATAGCTGATCTGCTTGCTGGAGAAATGGGCTCTGAAAGACAAAAAGAGGGGGGCTGAGGTGAAGGAAAGAGAGAGCATGTGTATGTACTTTCAACTCATAGTGGGACCTTCAGCAAGCATTTGTCCCTAAAGTAAGTTTGTTCAACTTTTGCAGAAGTCCTGATAGCCTCCGATTTACTCTGCTCTTGATTTAAATGAATTAGTGGTACCTGGCTGTGTTGTTTTACTAGCACTGTGACAGCATCATCCAAGCCTCATTTCACACCTTCCATCTTCCACTGTGCCCACGAGGGCTTTTTTTTTTTTTTTTTTTTTTCTTTTTTTTTTTTTTTCTTCTTGCAGCAGCACTGGCTGCGCAACAGTATCCACTCCTAGTCAAAAGACTGCCTACAGAGAGCTTCCTCTGTTTAGCCTGTAGTCAAAGGACCCACGGAGCATACTTCGTGGCTACTTATGGTCAGGGAGGTATGCATATGTTTTAAAAGTTGTGCACTTTCAAGACAGGTAATTGTGTAACCTTAGCTGCACTCTTTTTTTTTTTTTTTTTTTCCCCCTAAGGCTGGAGTGGCACCTTGCATTCCAGCTGGTGCCAAGGGCATGGCATAGCTGCACTGCTCCACAAGCAGCTGCAGTCCAGCTCATGTTCTCCTGTCCTTCACTGAGAAGGATGGTTATCAGCCCTTTCAGGCTCTCCACAGCTGCATCTCCCTAGCTGATTACTCTCCTTTTCATGCACAGCTGAGGAAACTACGGGGTACAGTGTATGAGGTGCCTTTATTATCTCTGCAGCTATGCTTTCCATTGAGAGCAAGGGTAATTATTCTATTTCTGTTTCAGTGTCAGGTACCACCACATCGTTTATGCATTTGTCTCTTCGAAAACATGTTTTGCTTTGATGTTTGCTTTTCTAATGGGGCTAGTTTGCATAATACCTTCTGCTGCAAAAGAATGCTGAATCTACAGATGAGCTATCACTTCTCAAAATACTGATTGCTATCAGATGGCTTGCCGAAGGCCTTGGCTGTGGCTGTACATGCGTGTGTCTGTGCGTGTGTGCACAGTCGGGGGAGGGAAGGAGGTTAATTTCCTGTCTTTGACCAGTTTTCACATAATGCATGAACTAAAAGAGCTGAATCCATCAGAACATTAGCATTTACCTGTTTTCCCGAAGCAGTGTAGCAAGCTCTCTACCTGCAAGGGGGTGGTTACGTGTGGGGAAGGAGTGAGATGACAGGGAAAAGGGAAATGCAGTATTTGTGACACTGGTTTCTACAGTACAGTGTTCCTGATGGCATCTGTCAGAGTCTCTTTGAGTGACTTTTACACCTGTGGAGTTTCTCCAGTGTTCGCCTTTAGTAGTAAGCATGGCTAAAGTCAGGTAGTTAAAGTATACAAAGCTGTATGGATCTGAAAGTCAGGTCAGGGAACGTGAAACAGAATAGCTGTAGGGAGAGTTATGGGATACATATATGTACACACACACATACATATGAGAGTGTGTATGTATGTGAGATTGGTAGTGTGTTTCTTCCTTTCCCCAAATGCTACATTACCACTTGTTCGTGTTGACCTCTCCCCAAAGAAATAAATCCCTTATCTGCTGCCTACTCATCTGACCTCATTGCTTTTCCATGCCTGGACCTGATTCCTGACTAACTCTTAGCAGGCAATAGGGCTGTGGGGAGGAAAAAGACTCCTCCGTTCCTTCTCTTGACAAAGAACCTGAGCCAGAGCCCACCTTTCCTCTGAAGTGCTATGACATACTGGGGAGAACAGCTCAGTGTTTTCCCACTAGCAGAAAGCTCTGAGAGTCAGATTTGAATTTCAACATTTTGGCCTCGGTATTTTGCTTCTTAGACTACGTCTCTAGGTGCTTTTTATAAAAATCAGAGACTGTCCTTTCTATAGCACTGCACACTCCTCTGCTTTCAGGATTCGTGCAGAACCCCCAAAGATTCAGAGGTTTATTTCAGTAAATATACACATGCAGTACCATCTGAACGTATCTGTTTCTACATATCTTTGGGCCAGAAATGGGGGTCTGATCTCCAGAAAAGAAGCTTTCTCACAAGAATTTTGGAACTTCTTGGCTTTAGTGAGCAGAGACAATGGGAAATACCATGAGAATGATCATAACTAAGAATAATTTGTGCTAACACAATGCTTACCATTTGTAGGTGAGAAAGCTTTATCAACATTGATGAATTAGTCCTTTTACTACCCTGTGAGACAAGGATATTGTTATCCCAGCAGGTAATGAGGGGACTGTTAGAAATCTGAGGGCCTGATCCAGCATTCACTGGAGTTTATGGGAAAATTCCCAGTGACTTTACTGGGATCCAGATCGGCCTGTTAGCAGATTGCTCAAGGCCACACAGCGAGTGAGCGACAGCTTTGGGAACAGAACCCAGAGCCACAGGACTGCTTTGTTCCTTTCCAACCCTTGACTTTCTTCAGGTCTTTCATTACTTTTCTGTCTGAATGAGGTGCCTGAAGTTGAAAGCATAGGGCAACAATATAGAAGGTTCATTTATAGCATTTCAAACCTCAGCAAAAAGCTTGGCTCTGGCCTGATCTGAGGGAGGAATTTTAGCAAGACCCAGTTTTTAAAGAGGTCTCTAAGCGCTCAGTTCCCATTTTTATGGGCAGGAGAGACCAAAAGACCTTTAAAAATCAATCTGTAAATAACAACATTACTCCAACCAGGTAAAGTATCCCTTGTGCAAGCTCCTGGAGAAGCTGAGGAGTGCTAAAGCCTAGCTGAACCATACCCTGCAAATAAGTCAGCTTCCCAGAGAGTGTCCCCATTCCATGGAGACCTCTCCCAGCACGGGTATGCCCATAGATCAAAGCCACATCTGCTGCTGCCAGGAGACACCTGCCTCACTCAAGGCAACAGCCTGCCTGCTCCCCCTGCCCCAGGGTGGCCCTGGCAGCCTACCCCCCAGGCTCATACCCTCCTCTCCTGGCCTGCCTGCCTTTTTCCCTTTTTAAATCTTTTTGCAGCTGGGTTGCTTTCCACCTGCTCCCTGTGTTAACCCCTTCCTTGTCATTATAAATCTTATTGCAGATGCATGTAGATGCATGCAGATGAAACGCAGATGTACGGAAGCTGAAGTCAGCTCTGAGCAATGCAATGCGACCTTACTGAGCACCCCAGTGCCAGTGAGAACAGAATAAAAAGTGAGATTTCTGATTTGTTGGAAACCATTTCTTTTTTAACGTTTGGGACAGTTTTGGGCTTCTGAGCACACTAGGAGAGACCCTGCAAGGCAGTGGAAGGGCTGATTCTCCTGGGGCTGATGCTCACACAGCAACCAAGGGCTGGTTATCTGGCAGAAACCCAGAGACCTGCTCCAGTACAGAGCCTGTCAGCCTGTCTTGCTTTGTTCTTTCCAAGACCTTGGGCATCCAGCACACATCCAGGCAGGGCTGTGGGAAACCTTTCCTGCCCTTAGCAAAAGCTTGTAAAGGTAGAGACTTTCCTAATGCATTCCTATTCTGTTGAAGCTGCAGAAGAGTTTTTGAGCCATTTCCATGTTGAAAGTTCATGTAATTTTTTTTTTAATGAATTAAATTAAAAAAAGAATAGCTTAAGTTTTGATTTGAGACTGTGAGCTAAATGCAGAGGTAATGGAATAACCCTGGAGACTCCTTATAATTGAATTCAATAACAGTCTGTGTAGCTGTTTTTCGAAGGACTGTAACAAAATCGCACTACCCATAGGGCAAGTACTTACACAGACTCCACAGTAGTCCCTTTCTGAAGCACTTCATACAAGGGAAAGTTGTTTAAGAGTGAGCTATGTTGCTCAGCAACACTATGTATTTAATTTTTTTTTCTTTTTTAACATTTCATAGCTCATGGGATTTTTAGGCACTAGAACTGATTTATAAGAAGGCTCCACTGTAGTTTTCTGAAGTTTATTTAACTGTATGAAAACATTTCCAAATAAATTATGTAATCTACAAGATATGTATGTTATTTGTGTGCTGCTCTGCTGATATTTCTACTAAAGTACCGCTGAATAGGTTTTGAAGCTGAACTGAGATATCATCTGTTCATTCACTGACTGAAATTATTATTTGGGTCATTTTACCTCTTCCCATGCTGCCCGCTAAGAGATAAGGAGAACCCTTTTACAATTCAGCTCATTAATTATCTTTATATGTTTTATACAGAACAAACAACACATTGGTTGAAAAGCACACAGGTGAAGGAGCTCTTTGTGGCTCTACAAAAAGTTTACAGTTTACAAGTATTCAACTTGATTATGAGGACACAGTTCATCCCCTTTTTTTTTTCCCTCCCCATTTAAATAAATAAGATAGATCAGTCCCAAATAATTTCCTACTGTTATATACTATGTTTATAGAATTACAAGAGTTATATGGAAGTGTATCTGCCTGTGTTCACCTTTGGGCCACAGGAAAATTAATTCTCAAGGGAATGACCCCTGGTAAATACTTCTTGTTGAGAGTGACCACTAAGAAGTACAAATAAAGTCTGAGAAAGGTTCGTGGCTATATATTGGTAAGACAAGTTTTTCTCCACCCAGCTCCCCCTGCTCCTGGAAAGCTTCCACACCTTCTGGCCTCATTACCCATGTTCCTAGTTTCCTCATTACTTGTTCTCATCTACTGCTGGGCAAATCCTGCAAAACAGTATTCATAACATCTGTTCAAAGACAGCCCACACTTTAACTGACATGCTTCTTTAATGTGCTTTCTGTGAACATGGGGACAAGCTAATATTTGTTCACAAAAATACTGCTGAAAGAGAAACTTCCATGGGTAACCACTGACATCTGTAATTGCAGAAGGATTGGGGCTTTGGGGGGAGAGGTGGGGAAGGGAAGGTGGGTTGGTATGGTCACTTTGAAAGCACTTCGTGGGTTTGACAGAAAACAAGACCATTGGTATGTGATATCTTCGGCAGGTCATGCTGCTTAGTCAGATCCCCAAATCCTCCCTTTAGGAAGCAAATCCCATCCCAGAGAAAAGTGTGCAGGCAATCTATGGGTGGAAATACATAGCAATAAATGATCATCTGATGAATAATTTAGAGTAACAAATGGTTCTGTACCAACCCAGGTATCTCCATGGATAAGTTAAAAGTGAAGTTGGAGACTTGATGAGACACTGATACAAAAAAGAAATACATTCATTTCTGTTCCTGTCACTTAGACGAGTCCCAGCATAAAGTCATCTGTAAACTCTCTGGTACCTCAGTCAAATTATCTTGTAGCCCTCATCAGGGGCTATGACTGGTGATAAATTAAAGGAAGCTGTGACAGTGGCAGACAATAATTTGGAGCAGGAGAAGCCATTGCGATGTGGCGAGAGTTTTCCAGGGAGTTTAGGATATGGTTAGCATTTACAAAAAAAGGAGTGTTAGCTGCTTGAAAACGAGAAGGGTTATCCTTAGTAACTGTGTATTTGCATTTCAAAGTGGTAATTATAGGTATGTGTACACACAGTTAAATAGGCTGCACAGAGTGAAAATAAACAAATAATCAGTGCTATTAGCCAAGCCCTAATTAATATGTGTTCTTTGAAAGAACAACAAAATGAAATATTACTGTTTGAGATTCTCAAGGATTATACAAACAACAAATGAGTTTAAAAAAAAATCAAGCTGTGAAACCCTTTTACACCAACATGTCCTTTTAAGCATCCAGCAATTGGACCTGGCCAGCTACCCTGATGCAAGCTTTTTCATTCCCGTTGGTAACACATTCAGCAAGTTCCTCTGAACTCCAGGCAATCAGACACATAGATGGCATACCTAAGGCTTGCTCCAGCAGGCTCCATTGACGTTTGCACTGTTGGAAGCCATTCTAACACAGCTATTTATGAATATGTAACATGCAAACTGGATCTTGCCCAAGAGCTGCTCCAGTTTTAATGACTCTGCTCCTGTTTGCACACACGCACTGCAAACTCTTTCTCTGTAGGTGAGATAAGCAGATCCAGGAAATGTTAGCCATTTCGTCTTTGGGGTTTGGTGACAGGAATTGTATGCAAGCTGCTGTTTCTGGCAAACATTCCTCACATTTCTGACACACAGTAGGGTGGATACTTGTTGTGTAACAGCGTTTTAACCTTAGCATTAAACTGGTCAAGTGACAAAATGCTGAAAGAGAACTAGTGTGTTCAAATGATATTGGCCAATACTTATCTCACATACCAAATAACCACCCTATTTACTGTGGCTAGTCCTGAAAAAAAAAAAAAAAAAGCAAGCTCTTTTTTTTAAAAAAGGGCTTTGTAAAGTCCTGTCTTCACTATGTCATACTGCCTGAGGACAGCAGCAACAGCAAAGTGACCTGCTCCAGCCACATGCCTCAAAGGATTGTCTCAAGAAAATTAGAGTGCAGCTGAGTCTCTGTGCCCATGCAGCCCGAGAAGAGTCTCTGTACAGAATGTTCTCTCTCAGTCAGCTCTGTCCTGATTTTAAGTTAAAACTTAGTAACTAGACAATTTTACTCTCTCTCATAAAATATTTTTCAGGGCAGTTTCCTACCCCCTCAATTCTGTTCTAATATTCCCATGGCTTGGTTTGGGGTTCGATGTTGAGTTCAAATATGTTCCAAGCTTGTTTTCTAAACCTCATCATCCTCTTGCATTCTCAGCATGCTATTGTACTGCCTAATCCTTGGTGGTAATCTGCCTTTTCAGATCAGTGCTTGCCTGGTATTATCAGAGAGATCAAAAAGAGTTTTCAGCTGGCTGAAGGCATCACTTAATGCACTAGGGATATCTGGACCTGCATCTACCTGTGTGTCTGCAGTTTTAAAAATGTGAAAATCCCTTTGAAACAAACCAGTAAAAATAAATCAGTGGTAGCTAAGCTGAGCTCTTAGCAAGTGCAAAACAAAATAGAAGATGAGGAAAATAATTACTCTGTTGTTATATGACTTTCTAGCCAGCACTATATTCCAGTCCACCAATTAGGACTTCCATTTCCAATTCCATATCCCTACAGAATCTTAGGAGATGGGACCTTCCCCAGACTGTTTAATGGGCAAGGTATAGAAATCAAATGGTTTAACCTCTTCAGAAACCAACTGTGGGATCTTAAAAATCTTGCATGGGTTTTATTGTCATTTAGGATACCTTCAAAAGTCTTGTTTTCATATCCGTAACCTTAAGGTTGGCTGTGCAGATGCTCTGATTTTGCATATTATTATGTCAAGTGGGTGTCAATTCCACTACTAGATAAAGGTTGAAGCTACATTGTGCAGAGAATAATAGTTCATGCACATATAAGGACATAATCCACTTTTATCTTTTAGACCACAGGTAGCTCCTGAGGAAGACCAGCGCAGCTTCTGTAGTGGTAACAAGGCAAGGGGCCGTTGGCTACACATGCTGTCAGGGACGGCAAAGCAGTGGGTGCACACTAGCAATGCTGGGGTCTCTGGTGCCCACTGGCATGCTTGGCCTGGCTGGTGCAACTGTGAGCGGGGAAATGCCCGTGAAAGCATTGCCAGGTCACCCCTGCTGCTGCTCCTAGAGATGCCTTTCCCTTTGGTGCTCTGACTGAGCTGTGTTCTCTCCCTTGCACTTATAGGCTGTGTAACGCTCTTGGTAGGTAGCTCATACAGTTGAGAAGTGTTGCCATGACTAATGTAGGAGGACAGCCCTTGACTTAAAGGTTTGTAGTCCAAAATTCCTAATAAAGCAGTACTGTATAAAAATGAGACATACTGGGAGGTAAAAACGGTTCACTAAACCTTCCCAAACTGGAATGAGTTTGGCACCATCACCTCATTTTACAGCCTAAGTTCCTGCAATCAGGTGATCAGAGTGGAAGTTCAACTTGCCCCAACAGAAAGATTTATGCTTAAATAACACAGAAAATCTGAGGAAGGAAGGACAAGCATAATATAGCCCAAGTCTGGTGTTAGAGCCTGATTGTCTCTAAGACAACCACACTCCCCCCTACCCCTGATGGCTGGTCTAGAAGGACTGAGTGAACAAAAGCTAGCAAACCCAGTATAGAACAGAGGGATGAATGCAAGATGTGACCTATCCATGAATGAGGTCCCGTTGTCTTCAGGGGTCTGACAGGATGATATACTTTGCAGTCGGCACTTGCTGCTCCTCGTGGTGTGGTACAACCTGTTTGTGAGTTACATGTATATTCTTGTACAAAGTCTGTGAACGTGCATTGAACTCCTCTGCCTTTTCATCTCCTGTGCAGGGTACTTGCAATGTTTTTCTCATTTTCCCATCAATTGCACTTGTTGCTTGGGGGCCTTTACCTTTTTGTTGCTACACTATACTGACTGTCATGTCTATTTCTAGAGACCCAGCATTATCATACTTTGTAAAAGACACATTTCAGCAGTCCTTTCCCTTCCCTTCAAAAAGGCTGTTGTATTTGGTGGGAATGAACTGTCCTAGCATTCATTCTTACTGCAATAATGATCAATTGCTAGAATGCTGCAATATATGTATATACACACACAATTATTTCTGAATTTCTTATATACATTAAAATTGCCTAGTAATGACTATAACTTTGATTGAAATACCACTTTTTTTCCTATTTTTTTTCCCAATTCTCTTTTGTATGTGACATGTTCAAGGTAAAAACAGAAAATGGAAAAAAACCCACCAAAATGAAATCTCCCCATAATAGTGATATTACAGCAACAAAGGAAAAAAGAAATAGAATTGGCCACTACTGTTGAGACTGTTAGAATAGGGGAGAGAGAGTTCTTTGCCAGAAGCAGCTAATTATGAGATGTTTTTCAAAGAAAAGTATCTCTAGCCAAAAATTGCCCATGACCATGTAGACAGAAGCATGAGGCCATTTCTTTTTCAGCAGAGCTAGTTTGACTCTGTGGAGTTAACTCTATGGAGTTAAACATCACTGTTATAGACAAAGATATGAAAATGACAGTTAAATAAGATATTTCTTTCAGTCATTGTACTTGCTGTGTTAAGTGTATTTCTCTATGTTAATAATTTTTCTGTGGCAAGAGGTTTATATCAAAATTACAGGATACAGCTACCAGAATATTTCCTCAGTACCTCTGAGAGGAGCAAAACTATTATTTGTTTTGGTCACTGGCTTGTTCTAAATGTTCTTCTGAGCCTTTTAATAGATCTGCCCATCCATAGTTCTAAGATCCCTACAAAGGAATGGGCAAGGAAAATTTATTTCTGTAGTATGTGGAACAAAAGGGAGCAGAAGTACAAAGGATTAGTAGGAAGATGTGTCCAAGCAATGTGCCTTTGTGTGGAAGTTAAGCACAATTTGACTGAGCAGCAGACACTCTTGTAAGTTGGTGTTACTGCCGTGATAGTTAACCAGGAGAAAGTTGGCCTGGATTTCCCTTGCAGCTCCTGTTTCAGCAGTATTTTGCGGGTACTGTGAAGGTAAACTAAAAATGGTACTGAATGAATCCAGGCAGCAAATAGTGATTCTGGGGACCAGGACCTATTTACTGAATTGAAGAATTGTGTTCAAAAGTCTTCTACAAACAAGCTAATCTCTTACCTGAAGTATCTTGCATCTATTCATTAGACCTTACATTCCTGAAATAAAACTAGATGGATGGTGGTTCTATTATTCCCTTAACAATGTTTGCAACATGTCCTTTTTGCCATGCTCCATGAACATGAAACCCATTCCTTAAAATTTTTATATACTGTAGAATCCTCCTTCAGGCTAGTTAAGAGTCAATAGAGAAGACACTGATATAGAAGACTCTGTTTCAAACCTCTATTCCAATGAAAACTGACTGTACACAGAACAAAAGAGATATTAGCACTCCAGAGAATGCTTCTGTGATACAGTTCACCTAGTAAATATAACACCAGCCTGAGATATAAGAAAAGTAAGTCCAGGTCCCTGTTCTGAAGCAGGGAGAACTGAAACATGAACTCAAGTTTTCCCACACTCTGGTAGGTGACCTAACCAAAAGGGCAGCCTGGGACAGAGTTTCCACAGTAGTTCCCAGTTATTTGTTTGTCTCTCTTCTTCGCTGCCAACCCCCTGTTATATCTTGACCAAAAATTGATCATCACTCTGAGAAACTTTTTCTAAAACAAGTTTAGTGAAAACTCACAGAAATAGTTTTGGTTTCAAGGAATCTTTTTTTTTTTTTTTTTTTTTTTTAAAAACCCCCGAACACTGAAAGGAAGGATTTCCAACGAGTTTCACTTTGGTGTTCTGTGAGTGGACTATTCAGAGGTAACATGAAATTTGAAACATAGTCTGTGTGACTGCCACACACACATGGCTTCTACTTCGCTAAGTAATGCACAGCATTTCATATGCCTGGAGATACACTAAGACTGACCAAACTACTACGAAGTCTGCTGTATAATGACACAGAATTCTGTCCTCATTTGCTTCTGTAGCAGTGCACTAAGTAACAGTGTATTTGCCTTTTATTTTAGGAAGTCGAGGGAGAAGAAGAAGCTGATGAAATGACAAGAAAGTTTTCAAAATGGATCTACTTTTAAGCAGATGACACAAGTATGAAAACCAAATCAGTAATGTGTTTGTAAACCATTTCACTATTCTTATTGTGCTCCCAGAATGAGATATTTTAACATTTATGGAGATGGTAGCCTTCGAGATATGAAAACTTCTAAGAAATACTGATGGTTTTCTAAACCTGCAAACTTGGATCTATAAAGCAGCTGTGGAAAATGAAGTGAAAAAAATGAACTCTGATTTCTTTTAATGATGTTGCGTATGATCACTATTAAATGATATCTTTGACTTTATTAAGGTGTGTTAACACTCTGACAGAGTCATGAAACAGGCCATTTTCCACCTTCTGTGGTTCCAAGGAACAAGAGCTTTCTTCCCTGAAAATGTGAAGTAAAAATTAGATGAATGGCCATGAAGAGGAGATGCTGGAAGCCCTCATGTTCTGGGAGCCATGCAAGGTCCCATGTGATGTTCCTGCAGCTCTGCAGAGTGGGCTTGGCCAATTGCCACCCCGGGAAAAGCTGTTGGATTGAAATCTGAAGAAATACTCTTCCTGCCCGTGTGCTGTTATTGCTAACAGTCATGAGAACCAGAAGCCAGTCATGGGATTTCTGGTAGTCTTAGAAGAGGACAAAAAGGTACCCCATCGTATCCCATCATCTGCCATTCATTGCTGCCAGATGTGTGCTGCTCCCAGTTAGAAGTGATTTCAGTGCGTGACTCACGAGGTGAGCCATTTCGTTCTGTACTTGGTGCAAGGTTCCCTGAGCCTGCCAGCTTTCCCTGTGACCAAAGTACAAGTGTGATTCCCACCTAAATTTATCCCTAATTAGTAGTTTTAATAGAGTGTCGGTAGTTCCACCCATTTGTGAATGTCAGAGCAAATATCTTGACCCTCATTCATTGTTAACATTTAAACTAAATATAGAGTGGGGACAGAAATGAAGAGTCTCAGAAAATTCACTTTGCTCAGTTCTTGTAGGAGAGATTCAGCTTTACATCCAAACAGTCCACTCAAGAAAAATAAATGAAACACGTTAATAGAATCTGGCAGCACTACTAAGATGCCTCCAGTAATGGCTGTCATATGAGTAGACAGAATGAATATTGTCTTGTCAAAGAGAGAGCATTTGCATAAAATTAATTAAATATTAAACAGAATTTTGTTATTCAACTATTCCAGCTAATTTCAAGATCAGAGATTAAAAAAAAGAGTCAAACACAGGTGTGAAAAATCAGGCCCTAAATGTATAGTTATTAAAGATGAGTGGCCAGGGTTCAGACATGCATATCTAACTTAGAAGTATCAGTGTGTTTCTAGGCTGGGGTAGAATCTACAGCTAATTGTGTAGGCTTTTATTGATTTTTCCTCAGAGAGCATTTAAAAATATAATGACAATCTAAACAACTGAAAATTTTAGACTGAGAAATAATTAATTTTGAGTGGTGCATCACGATATTTGCAGTTACGGTGTTTTATGCCTGAGCTTTTTGCTATCCACCAGATTTCTTCACTAGGATGCATCCCAGCGTGGAAACATAGTATCTCTTCCTTCTTGCCCCATATAGTATGTTGTATGAGTCCTTGGCCAGGAGGATTTTCAGCTGAAAATTGAAAATTATTCCAGGTTAATTCTGTTGCTGAATGGTTCTTCTGTCTGACCACCTGAAAGCTGAGGTTTTCTGAAGACAGGAGAAACTTCAGATGTAAAAATCTTGCTTAATCAAGAACTCTAGTTATCTGCCAGAATATATTTTAGATGGAAAATTTTCAACTAGCTTTAGCTAAATTCTATTTCTGTGCTGGCAAAACTCCTTATAAGAATGAAGAGAGTGTACATAAAGCAAGAGGCCCAACCATTAGATAAAAGGGTCTTGTAATGGGTTAAATTAACTTCAAGGTTTGCTTGCCAGTTGGAAGGTATAATAAAACATATCCCCAAACCAAAGGAGAGCTGGCGGGTCTAATTTTAGGGTTACCAGCTGTTTATATTTGGTGATGCCTGTCATTACAGAACAATTTCTGTGTCTGTGGCTAGAGACTCTAGTGCCAGACTGAAGAGTAATAGAGAGAGAGAATCAGTATAGATTGGTTAACCTTTTCTTTGTGGCAATTAGATTATCTGCTCATTGGCATTACACTGTTAATGGGTATTGGCCATCATCGTAGCTAGCTGGCTAAAACTGATCCCCAAATCAGGGTTTCTGCATGTGTGAGCCCTTCACAGTGAAACCTTACCAGGGCTCTGTGCATAGTCCTATGAGATCAAAAAGGAAGACAGGCAGAAATGAGAGGGGAAAAATTGAAATTTGGATGAACCAGATATATAATTGTGTAACTCAGTATGTGAGTTGCTTTATGATTTTCATTGGCCTTTTTAATGCCTAAGTGAGCCATATATGTTGCCAGATACCATGTCATCTGGTACTTTTGTGGTATTCTCACAAGCTGGGAAACAAAGTCTCATGAGAAAGCCAAATGTTGTATTCTGTTAGTGCTATAAAACACCAGGATGCTGCAAAATTATGAAGAAAACATAAAATCATAAGCTCTCCTGTCTTTTCATGGTTATTGTCCTTTGACAGGGCACATTTCTGAGAGGCTTTTGGTATAAGCCTCTCATGAGACATTTACAAGAGCCTCCGTATCACTTCCCTCTGACACAGTTTATACTAGGACTTTGCTAAGAAAGCATGTTTCTTCAGCTTTCTCTTTTTCAGAGATACTAAGGTTTCACAAACTCCTTGTTCCCCAGCAAAAGTCCTTATGAGATGCTTGCTGCTTGTGCAAAGAACCAGTTCATCCTAAACTTAGCTGAGTGAGGAGACTCAGAGTTAGTAGGGCAGTTCCAGGGTAGACACCATTTTTTGTAGAACAAAAAATAGCAGCCTCTGCTTTAGATAAAATTGTATCTTTAAGGTTCTTTAAAAACACCTGAGAACTCGTTAGTGTTGTTGCTGTTACAGGAGCATGTGGATCTGTCACCCAGTGTTAAGTTCTAACGTGCTAACAAGTATGGTAAAGGTATGCATTCAAAAGAAACTGACGTTTAAACACACAAACCATGTGCAAAATGGAGGAGCAAAGTAGGTCCCTATTTCAGAGCCAGGGACCTGACGTAGAAAGAGACTGAATAATTTTCCTCACACCTTTCATAATAAGTTACCAGTGGTCTAAGAAAAATCCTGATGGACATCATGAGATGCTTTGTGGAGCTTTACGAAGTTTCACAAAGCTTTGTGGAGATTTATGAAGATTGAAAATGAGGATGTATCTTTAATTAACATTTTAATTATTCTTATACCTGTCCCAGAAATCTGTATAAAGTCTTGCTGAGTAGGTATTGAAAGCCTTGATGTTGTAAGAAAACACTGATTCACCCAAGTCAGTAAAGCAAAATTCAGTGTGCTTGCAAAGAATCTGGTTATAATGAGCAGTCAGAAGGGGAATGGGAAACTTGATAGTGTTATTTCTTTTAAGATATTTCAGTTTGTTTTTATTTTTGTCAGTTAATTTTGTTAGTTTTTGAAGATATTTGAGTGGGGAAATCTCAGGCTTCTTTCAGTGTAGCAAAATGTCAATGTTTCTTTGATGTCCCCACAAACATGTGAAGATAAATATTGCTACCTATTCTCAGAAAACATAACTGCAGTCTGTATTCTGGATGCTGTGCAGAGCAGCTAGCATTAGATAACCAATGAGTCCTACTCAGTAGTCAGCATCTTTTCCTGAACTGCTGTTGTGCATTAGTAGAAAACTAACTTAGCCCTTTTAGGTCTCTGTCTTGCATGGGTGGGTTGACATGGAAGCTCACTCATCCTGTGCTAACCTAATGTTGATTTCTACTCATTCTCACAATGAACAAGGTAGAAGGTTTCTTTTACAAACAAAGAAAGGAAAGCAATTTATGCAAGTTGATGTGGAAAGTCTATAGCAGATGACTAGGAATAAACTTATGCCTTAATTGCAAAATCATGTTGTCTCATGTTGTAGGGTTAGAGTAGAAGAGGAGTGCGTACCCTGATGTGAAAACCTCCTGCCACAGCCAGCAATTTAAAGAACTGTTTCTAGCAAAGGATTCATTACTATTCTATTTGGTGGCAATTATGAATGTAGAAGAGTAAATAATTCACACTAGGTACACTTTTTTTGTTGTTTGTTTTCATAGTTACTTTTTTTTTTTTTTTTTTTTTCTAACATTTATGTTCATTTTATGTTGGTTTCTCACACCCTTTCTTACTCACTTGAGCTTACCTTGAGTGTCTCCAGTGACACTGGGTTGGATCATCATGGCAGCAAGACTTTGGGAGTTGTCAGCTGTGTAGAGAATGGGAGACAAGTAGGAAGCTCACTGACTTTGTACTGGTTTATACGTCAAGTGTGCTTGGCATGTATGTCTAATTTCCAAGGGAAAGGAAGAGTATGGTATGGCAGGTGGGCATGGTCACAACAGGTTACAGTGAGCATGCAATTTCCTCTTTGAGTCATTTTTCAAGAAAGGATGAATCACTACATCTTCTGTAACTGTGGTTCTGCCTCTGCACATCAGTGCTGTGACGGGATCTGAGGTGGATGCACCTTTTTAATGCTAGCAGGAGGTGAATGCCACACATTACAGCAGAATGATTGGACCCTTTGCAAAGTTTGGAGGAAGAAGGCAAAAGGGTGTACAAAGTGTATTTGCATCTTCCACAGATGATCAGGTGTGGAAACTGCTAGGCAAAGAATATAGGATCTTAGTAATGAATAAAGAAATGAAAATAAAATTACCAATCTGCTTTGTTTTGCTTTAAATTTGACACATGAAGAGCTGAAGAATTCTGCTCACACCACTGTTCAGGGAACCAGTTGCAAACTGTGTTAACCTGCTCTATCAAAGAACAGATTCCCAAATATTAGCAGCACGAGTTTTTGTTTTCAAGTGTCTCTGTTCCCCAGGAAAAGCCCAAATAATTAGCTCTTTCACTTGGTGTGCTTTTTTTTTGTTTAGATTTTAAAGAATTTTCTGTGTCACCAAAACTCTCTGTGGGGCTGGCAGCTTTGACATCTGACATCCATTTTTTTTGCAACATTTCCACAGAAAGGTAGGACCAATTCCCAGTGGCAGCTTCCTGGAGCAGAGGGAATACCTCAGTGGATAGGTTCATTTGTTATGCAGCGTCTGGGATTCTTTTCAGTGTCTCCAATTACTGGCCTGATCCAATTGCCATTAACATCAAGTAAAAGATTCCCATGACTTCAGTGGGGACCAGAACTAGATCCTAAACTTCTGTTGACACCAAACGTTGGAACAGAAAGTAGACAACATTGCTGAGTTTTGTATAGAATAAAACAGAACATAAAGCCTATGTGTGTACGTTATAAAGGACATACAGAATGCAAATGCCTGATGTCACTGAGGTTTATTTTTTGCTTTGTTTTGTTTATTTTTTACAATGTTTGGTGTCTAATAGAGTAAAAAAAAAAAAAAAGGCTTTATAATCTCGGGATCATGCACTTTGCATTGTCATACTGTCTTCCTACGTGTGTGACAGGACTGTAGCTTAATACACTGATGCCTGTATATTAAATCAATGCCAACAGGAAAAGTCAGCTCCCTTAGAAACAAATGTTTGTAACAAAACATGTAATGAATGACAGGTATTTGCAGTGCTTTAGAAGCACCATTTCAATCCAAATTGTGATTATACGTGATATTTAGCAATGGTGATTTGTCACTTGTAAATGGAGATGCTGGTATTGAGCAAAAATTGGCATAAAAGGCTTTTAGTTTAGGGGCAACCTCAGTGCTGAGGCTGGCTTTTCTTAAGTACTGTCTTCTTAATGAATGCAGTTACAGCCCTGCTCCATATGCAGCTAAAACCCTGCTGCTTATTGGCAAGGTACAGAATCATAAGCAGTGGCAAAAATACCCCCTTTATAATGTCCTTGGGACACAAGCAATGTGATCATTATAAAATTGTGCACTTACAAGCTTAACACATGCAATATAATTTTGGTTTGATGTACACTATGTAGGAAAAGATTATGTGCATAATGAGAGTGAAGTCATCTACTACTTGAACAGAGAGTGCCTTGCCAAGTGAGCTTGCACCCTCCCTCAAGGTTCCTCTGGAGTACAGCTGGGTGAAATAGTTTGCCCAGAGCCTGTTCTTGAGAAATGCAGAGGATTTTTGCTCATGTAGATATTCAGGTTAATTTCAATGCATCATTTTCCCCTGGGAAAAGAACAAAACAAAACACCCAAAACCAACCAACTAAAAAACCCCAACAAACCAAAGCCTTTCTGGTAAAGGCTGCTTCTTCATCTTTTTTTTTTTTTTTTTTTTTTTAGAAATGTAATAATTATAACAAAAGAGTACTAGCCCCCACCCTAGAGACAGAGGAGTGCGAGTGGGGGTTGACCATAATTTGATTGTTCTACATGAAATCCTGGTCTTGCCTGCCTATAAGCTAAATTTTGAGCTGGGTAAACCCCAAACATATCTGGCCTGTTTTTAGGGTTCACTCAATGAACCGAGAAAATAATTTTGTGGCCCAGTTCAGACCGGGAGACTTTTTATTTCAGCTAGCCTCTACAAACCTCCCGCTTTATACTATTCTCTGCACTCTGCCTTTGCTCCACAAGCCAGTACAGAGAATAAGTCTCTTTCTGTGCCCTTTAGGGCACTTCAGGTGCATCCTGGTTACAAGAGTCCCTTCCTCTCCTGAGCATGCAGTGTGGGTCCTTCTGCAAGCTACTCAGCGTGGGAGTAGATTAGTATGCTTTTGCTTCCACGTTATGTACTCAGAAATGCAATTAAAAGCTTACTTTATTGTATGGAATTCTGTTGGGAAGGTTATAAAGATAGGGGCCATCTGCAAAACTCAGGTCCAGGCCTGGCTTCATATTTCAAACATGTGTTAAGTCCAAGGCTGTTTGGAACAAAAACTTTTGCTCTGCTCTTTCACAGTTCTTTGCCTCTCTCTGTATGTGTGTGTGTATGAATACACCGGGCAGTCCATAGAGTGTGTGGGTATGTGTTTGCTTATTTATGCCACATCCATGCACAAACCCCTCTGTGTGTGTGTAGTGAATGCCTTAAATGCAGAGACACAGCAGCATTTATTCTTCCTATTATAGAATGAGTTGTCTTTGCTCTATACGCCACTTAGCAGATATATAGGATGTCATGCAATGGCAAGACTTGATCCTCATGTCCTCTTTTAAGCAAATTGCTCTTGTGTCAAATCCAACAGGTAGAAAGTTCGTTCAGACAAAAGGGCTCTTCAGAGGCAGACCTAATAATGAGTGCTGGTGAAGCAGAGGTGGCGGTGACACAGCGGGGGGCTGAAGCAGGTCCCTCCTGGGCTTTTTTCTGCAGATGACCACGCTGGGCAGCACAACATGGCTGGCTGGTGTTTGTTGAAAGGGCAGGGTGGCTGCTCTTTGTCCCTTTGCTGTCTCTAGCTCGCCTCAGTGGTGGAGACGAAAGCAGGAGGGGATGTGGCACAGCTGCCTCCCCAAGTATCACCACTTTCAAATTCCACTTCTTATCTCAGCCCTTCTTCCTTGTTGCTAATTACCACCTACTCCAAGATGTCAAGAACATACTCCCAGGAATAAACTGCTAGATAAACAAACCCCAGACAAACATCAAAGCTTAAAACAAACTGATAAGTCCCTTTGATTGATTTTAAGGGTCGGTAGGGAGAGGTGTGTTTGGATTTGAAGGTGCAAATGTTGAGCGGAGCAGCACCTGCTGTCTTGTGATCTGACCAAACCATTTGGCTTGAAAAGTCCAAGAGATAGGGAATCAGAAATCCATTTGGAGTTACAAAAGCAGCAGGGGAGGCTTAGATGAACAAAGGGGCTCTCCAGGCAGGGCCGTGTGCTGCTTTTTGTCAGCTTGGTATCACATTCCCTGCCCCAGCGTGACAGACAAATGCCAGGCCAGATGATGTGATACGATCAGCCTCATTTGAATGAGATCTGTACCTGTATTATATGATGGCAGCAGATGCTGGTTCAATATGGGGGCAAGTGCAGACTAAATCAGAGCTTGAATGGCTCAGCAAAAATTATTTAAAGGTACCTATGTCAGCAGGCAGGAAGGGTGTTGTTCAGAGGCAGAACAGGCTTGGAACGTGTCTGTGTATGGATTGAGCACTTGTTAAAGATGCTCAGTTGGAGGATAAAATATGTATACAACAGTAGAGGTCCTAAATCCCTTCCCAGGGTCTCACAGGCTCTCAGCCCTACTCTGCAGAGACTGTGCTTACCCTGGCTGACGCAGGAATGGGAATCCAGCTCATGCCTATTAAACTGGAGATTAGTAGAGAAGGCCTTCAAAGGCCTAAATATGCCTAAGATCAAAGTGATATAATTTATTGTGATAAAGCAGGGTATCTTTTCCCCTCTTAAGTCCCAATGCTGCAAAAATACCTCCATGCTCTTAACTACACACATACAGTAACGCCACCGTTATGGACAGGGTCTCCAAGTGCTCTTTAAAGCAAGGAGGATCCAAGGACTCAGACTCCTATCAGTTAATTTACAGTGTTTATACCTTTGCCTGAGGGTGCCTAGGGGTGTTTCAAACGCTGCAGTGACTGCCAAAGTGGCTCTGTACCATTCCTGCTTCAGTGTTTCCTCTAACAGTGACTGTCCATCGAGGATAACAACTGTGGTGGAAAGGAAGATAACATGGCTGAGGAATCTTCTGCTTTGATTGCACTGTGCAGCATTACAAGTGAAAAAATGCAGCCTACAAACAGTTATTTTACTTACTTGCTTTTATAAGTAACTTTCTGATCTCTTGTTAGAGGTTGTTAGTTTTGTCCTAGCTGGTTTTTTGTTTGTTTGTTGGGGTTTTTTTTTGTTTGGTTTTAGTTTTTTTCTTCCCTCAATGGGAAAAAAAAAGGGAAGAGAGAAGGCTGTTTCTTTTTGGTTATGAATTTGCTGTAACTGATGGAAATTCTAATGTAAAGTTCTTGTTTGCCAAGCTCAGAAGCTCTGAGAAAACCTTTAAGTTCTTCCCTCTATTTCTTGAAATGAAAGCAAAGGAAATGAGGTTAAGAAATGATGGGTGGGTGAAAAAGAGACAGTTCATGTTACTGAAAAATGAAAGTGGGTGGATGTTTCAGAAATGCTCGATCAATGTTTGAGAAACCAGGAGCAATTTCTAGGAAAGGAGTTTACCCTTAGGAATAATAGCAAGAAAACAATGTTAAATAAACTACTGGAATTATCAACATGAATTTTCATGGTACAAATCCAATTCTTGGATTATCACTTATCCAGTTATACATCAGACGATTCTGTGCTCAGTGAAAAACAAGGAATGGAGGTTGAATTTCTGCAAATGAGTTTTCAAAACCATACACACTTCAGGAGAGAGTGACTGGTCCAGTCCTATTACTGGCATTGCCTACAGTGTTTAAATGGCGTTTCAAGATGCGCCTCTCCATACAAGACAATGATAGCTAAAATTCCCAGGCATGTTTAATTTCTCAGTGACTTTCCTTGAAACCACTTTGAGCATGTGCAATGTCTTTAATATGACTGAAGAAATATTGATGTACATTGAAGAGATCAAGGAGGGACATGTTTTTCTGACTCTACTTAAAAATAAAACAACATTGCCTCTCTGTACATTAGACTTTCTGTCTACTGAAATGGCACAGAAGGAAGATCTCTGAGGGATTTCCAGTGCCAATAGGGATGATTTATGGCTTCAACACTATTTGTTTTAATCTTGAAGAGAGGCGAGGAGGGAGGGAATGGGTATGATGATACATAAAGAAACATTATTTCCCAAAGGCAGATTTTATTTCTTTAACAATTTATAAAGCTCCAAAAGTGAAATATCACTATTTTGGGACTGATGTTATATATCAATGAGTTTAGCAGCTGCCAGGCTTATGCATGTATTTTGTGCTGTACATACAGTGCAAAGCCCATTGATTCAACAGTGGTAACAGGGGCTTTATTGTCATTGTTGAAGTAGATCACTAAATTTGATCTTAAAAGACAGACTGAGCACTAAGAAATGTCAAAGGCAGACTTGTATAGTAAGCAAAACCAACCCTACCTCCACTAATGACCCTATTATAATAACTACCTCAGTTACTGCATTTGACTTTGCTCTTTAGTAAGAGCAGATATTACTACCACAGTTGTGTTCAGTCTGCTAGCACCATTGACTATGTAGACATATAAATGTGACCAAATAATGATATTGATTAAAGTTTTCTTGAAGTCTAATGAGGAAAGGAGAATATGTACATTGGGAAAGGTACAGACAGGATGATTTTAGGTAGAAAATTCAGAGACCAGCAGTGATAGCTGTTTTAGCAGAAGACGGGTTCTTGAAGCCAAAGCCCAAATATTGAGAGGTCTCACTCTGTGACCTCGGAAGGATACCATGGGCTCTTTCTGCCTGAAGGCTACTCAATCTGAAAATTAAAAGGAGAAACCAGAAAGCTTCCTCTTGAGGTTTGAGGGAACCTGAGGTAATAAGGTAGATAAGACTTTATTTCTCTTCTGGAATGTAGAGATTCATGTTTCATTTTGGGGGCTTACATATGGGTTACATATAGAGATGGAAAAAAATTTCAGAAGGGCTCTGTAGCCCCAGTTTTAAAAGTGAGTCTGTAGTAATTGCCTGCATTACCTCTGTTTTCAACTCTCAGAGCACAGCTGAGGTGAGAAAGGATATAACTCTACTGACGTACACACACTGTTCCCCTGTGTGTTTTCTCTCCCTTTTAACTTAGTTTTGTTTGAGTTGGAGAAAAATGTAGTTTTCAGCTCCGCAGCTACTGAGCCTTTACTGTCAGCAGAATCAGTGTATTTTCCTTAGGCAAAGACAAAAGAGACAATAGAAGGGCAGTATATACAGTATGTATTGTTACGGGCTCAGTGGGGACTTCTGGTGTGGGATTGATTATGAGGATACAGAGTGAGGCAGGGCCACAGCCTTCTCTGAGGATGTGCTGGGACTCCAGAAAGCTATTGCAGACACTGATGCTTTTTTCATTGTTTTTATTGGGTGCTAGGTTTCTGGATTTGGCTTGTTACTGTAGCATGTTTGTGTATTTATTTGCTTAGAAATAATTTAGTCCAGAGTTTGCTGAAGATTCCATGTGTTCACTTGAGATGCAGCAAGATTTAAAAGATGAGAATCAAAAGTACACTTGATATTGATATCATTGTTGCTCCAGGGCTTTGAAAATTGTGGGTTGTGGCAGTGAAATGGGGAACAGTTCTATACATTTCTGCTAGGAGCTTGCAAAGTAGAAGTCTGTTGATTTTTCAGTTCCTAAGAATGTCCGCACAGTTTGCTAATCCCTGAAAGTGGGGAGCCAGCTTTTAACAACAGCAGGAGGGACTGGACCTTTGGTGTTCACTAGCTCTGAAACTGGGATTTAGCCAGATTATTCTTCATTTCTCACAAAAGGAGAGTCATAGTGCTTGCTGGAGCCAAATGACAGTTGTGGGATCTGGGACTTCCATTTACTACATGCAACAGCAAGGCTTAGAGGAAGCCTTGGTTGCCAGATGTTTGTTTTACATAAACCAGAGGATGCAGATGTCTTTCTTCATCAATGGATGTTCTGTGATATTCTTTTAAGGCTGGTACCTAAGGAACTTTCCCTAGGTTGTGACCTAGACTATGCATGTCTGAGAGGGATGGAACAAGGATCCCTTTCCTCTTTGCAAGTTATCTGAAGTAGCTGGGGTGAAAGAATAGCTAGGACTTTGTGCCTGCTTACTCCTACCTCAGAGGAAAGTGGGTGGGAGAATATCTTAAATGGAGGTTTCCTTCCTACAACAACCTACACTGAACCTGAAGGAAAGAAGAGTAGCGTAGAGTGAAATAGAACAGAACGGAAGAGAAGAGAAGAGAAAAGAAGAGAAGAGAAGAGAAGAGAAGAGAAGAGAAGAGAAGAGAAGAGAAGAGAAGAGAAGAGAAGAGAAGAGAAGAGAAGAGAAGAGAAAAGAATACAATAATTCAGTTGGAAGGGACCTACAATGATCATCTAGTCCAACTGTCTGACCACTTCAGGGCTGACCAAAGGTTAAAGCATATTATTAAAGGCACTGTCCAAATGCCTCATACACTGACAGGCTTGAGGCATTGACCTTCTCTCTAGGAAGCCTGTTCCCATGTTTGACCATGCATTATGTAAAGAAATGCTTCCTAATATCAAGCCTGAGGAGTACAGGTTGTAAGGAGGAAGAGCTTGAAAGGAGGATGAGGAAGGCAGCCTTTACATAGCTGGTAGTCTGCAAGTGCAGTATCTCTGAAAACTAACTCTGCTAATAAAGAAACACTTAAAGAACATGGACGTTTTTGTATTATTGCCTCCTGTAGTGTCCTGAGGTTGGTAAAAAAGAAGACACTGGATTTTTGAATTCAAACAAAGCAGGATTTACTTAACAGAAAAAAATATGAGGGACAGATGTCAGGACTGATGAGTTTCCAAATAAAACTTTGCATCCATGGAAGAGTTCATAGTCTCTGCAAAGAGTTGGGGAGAGGAGTTAGAAATGAAACAGTGGAATAAAACAAGTCACACAGAGATGCCATAATAGATACTCAGAATTTGGAGCCACCTTAAGGTGATGGCTGGCAAGCACTGTGTCCTCAAACTTGATGAAGTGGAGAGAAACCTAGCTGCAACCTGAAAAAAACTGAAGGAATATGAATGCCCCCAAAAGATAAATGCTTATTCTGTTGACAACAGGGCTACATCGATGACAAAGTGAATAGATTTCTCTGAGTGCTATAGGCCACTTCTATACCAGTGAACAAAACAAGGTCAGGCCTTGAGCAGTGGCTGATGATTGTTCAAACAATTCAGTTGTTTGCATGGTCTCTGGTATTCCTCTAGCAATATCAACAAAGATTTTCCATATAATCTCTGCATGTGAGTTAGGGGATAGCACAAAGCAGAGATCTTTCTGAATAAGCAGTCTGGTTGCAGCCACCCTGCTTTGTTGGGAAAATGAGTCTTGCAACCATGCTGTTAGACTAATGTCCAACCAACATAGCCTGATACTGTTGACAGCTGCACGTGAACCTGCTCATAAATTCCTTGGTGCTTGCTCTAAAACTGCTTAGGTTCTGCTCTCTTTCCTTTGATGGATAGAAATATTTTTGATTTCAGATATATTATATATAGCCAAACCCAATATAATCCCAATGGCAATGGTAAATGGCAGTATTGGACTGGCAAAATGGCAGTATTAGTCTGGGGAAATGTGACCAAGTGCATGCAGCATACAACAAAAATATCCTGAGTCCATAGGCAAGCATAGGCCATTAATGAGAAACTCATGAAACTAGAGACTGGAGCTGTTAGGAGCACTGAGCTAGAGCAGGCACCCTGTGCTAGGAGAAATGATGGAACCCAGCTGAGAATATATACTCCAGCACTTGCTTGGTAGCAATTGGGAAAACATCCTCTTTCCACTTGGGAACATTATTGTTAGGCTCCTCACTGATGGCCACATGGAAAAGGAAAAAAAGATGCAAAAAATATCACCAAATTATTGCAGCTGGATGAACTTTTGACAGGGCTCAGCTCTGTGGAGAGAGGCTGTTAGGTCAAAAATTTTCTCTTCCTCTTTCTCCAGTTTCTCCACCTGAGATTCACAAGGATAGGCTTGATCTATCCTTCTCACTCACCCACTCACCCCTTGTCTTTTCAGTCAGTGTATCCCCACTGAACAGCACTATGAAAGACCACTGTCAGGTGGTAAAGAGGTGACCAGGTGGTATGGATTTGTATTCTGAGAAAAATAAAGGAACTGAAACTACTGGTATTTCCTATTCTCGCTGCTGTTGTACTGAATGCCTTGGTCTTACCTCTCTAAGAAATAGGATTCCTGGGGCATGATCCTCTAGCACTGTGTGTGAATGTTTCTTGCTTGATCTTAGACAATAATCATAATTAGAAAAATATTTTTGATTAGCTGTCACACAAGAATGACATGTGTGACTTCCCATGTAGAAAACTAGGGAACTGCAAATCTTTGTGGACTTTGTTGGACTGTGCTCCAGTCTAACACCAAAATATCCTCAGTGTGAAAAAGGAAAGACCACAGTCACCCTGGCTTTCACCCAACATGCAAAGCCAAAGAAAGCATACATCAGAAGAGGTAGAGGAGGTTGCTTCACAGTGAGCTGAAGATAGAAACATGTTGGACATGTAAGTGAGAATACAGAGAGTTTCATTAGCTCCAGTGAAGACTGGGCAGAAGGAACTGTCAGTCCTGCAAAGGAGAGGTAACAATACACCTGTTGAAACAAGCACAGAGAACTGGCGAGAAAACTCATGCTTCTCATGCTAGACATCTGTTGACTTTTGAGAGACTCCAGCTGCACTCCGAAAAATGTAGAGTGCTTAGGAACTAAAGGGTGGGAAGAAGTTCAGTGATTTATAGGGATGCCTAACTTATCTTTCTAGATTCTGCACATGCTTATCAGAAGTCTGTGAACTCTTGAGACAGTTAGCACATAGTGGGCGTATGGTGAGATACCAAGAAACAGGCATTTGAAGGAGTAAAGAAAAATGTAAATGATGTATCAGGCTTTAAGTACTAAGAAGCAGAGCAGCCCTGGAACTATGGTGGCTATGTCTACACAGACACACCTTTAAACAACTGAGATTGTTCCTTGGGCCCATGCACCACAAATTTATGCCCAAAGCAAAACCCATCCAAGAGATACTCTAGTGTCAACAGGCTACTTCCCTCTCCCTTAAATATCTGTAGTAAATTACTACAAATCTTCTGTCTTTGAAATTTAGGGAAGACAAAATATATATCATAAGTCTATAAAAGTAACAAGTCTTTAGGAAAAAATTTAGGCTCAACAAGATTGTTTCAGGTAATGTGGAGCTTTTTTTTTTTTTTTTTTTTTTTTTTAAGTGAAAAACAGATGTGTATAGCTGAGTGGCTCACACATGAACAAAACATGGTGATGCCCTTGTTCAGGATTTGTATCTTGATTAATTTTTAAGTGCACCTGGCACTAGGAGGGAAGGCTTGGACTCTGATATTGAAAGCTGCCCAGTATTCCTGCAGGGCTAGACTTTCAAATGCCTGTCTCTACCATTGCAGAAACAAGGGTCTTTGTGCACGTGGACACAAGATGAATTTAGGCACCTTTTAGAATTGAAGATCAAGGTAAGGTGGTGTATGGACACAGCTCATGTGGGGTCTTAGAAGGTGAGCTATGAGAAGAAGTAAAGGAAGCAGGCCACAGAAATTGTCACGGGAGCTCTGATACACAGAGAAATAGATATGTTTGTACTGTAAAGGATGAAATGGCTGAGCTTTTGGAATTAAGAATTTCAATTACTTCACCTTTGGGTACAACATGAACATGTGGTATCACCACAGTCCATTAGAGAACCATATGAATAAGCTGATACTAAATACATCAGAACAATTATCCTACATAGTTGAAATTGCAATGATCATGAAAGAAATAGTAACCTTTATAAGCATTTCTAGGGTTGACATACACATATGCAGTATATCCTATTGTGAACATAGAGCAGCTGGGACCCTGGAACAGGAGATAAAATCCCCGAGTATGTTACAGTACCTTTCCATTCCTCATGAGACACTTCAGGCAGCTGAAATAAATGTGCTAGAAACAGTGAAATGACTCATAACTCCAGCATTAATCGCTTCATAATAAAAGACCACAGGATGTTACTTACTGCATGGTGAGTAGTGACTTTTGTGTGCAACACACATTCTAGAGTGCAGGGGGGCAAGCAATCATACTGTTGGATTTAGGATAAGCATGGAAGCTTAAATGAAAATGTAGGTCTTCCAGAGATGAGCCAGGAAACATACTCGTAGTCAGGCATGAAAGGCATATGTAGAACAGTAGACATAGTGTAAAGTGCTGGCAGCAGCAGGAGACTACTGTCTAATGACATCCCAGGCGAACACTGTGAAGTGCTCTGTTCATACTAAAGAGCAGGAATTACATTGTTAGAATAAATTACAGTCCAATTTCTAAAAGCTGGATTCTCTTTTTAGATGAAATCTTTGTCTTAAAGGGCTACTTTTTCCACTCATTATAATGCAGTACTTTTAACAGCCAGGAGCCAATGACTGCTGGAAAGAGCACAAGCCAGATGACTACTAACTTTCAGCACAGGGAAAGCTGGGCAGAAATGTTGACTCACAGGTGTGTCACTAAATCACTCTGCCAGCCTGAATTGTTTCTCCGGTGATGCAGTCTGAGCACCACACCTGTCTAAGGGCTGTGCCTGCACAGATGAAAAAAATATGAATCTAATTAGTTCATAAAGAGAAAAGATTGAGAGGGGAGTTGAATTACTTTTTCTCAGTATACATACACATGAAAGAAGGAAGCCCCAGGAAGACAGAAGAGCTCGTTAAGGCAAAGGACAACGCTAGCACAGGAGTAATTGTTTTCAAACTGGACATGAATACTTCCAGACTGGAAATCAGAATGAGTTTCTTATCAAAAAGCAATAGCAGGGGTGAAAAAAGAGGACTATTGTAGTTCAGTAAAGAAGCTCAGTCAGCTCAGGAAGGGACTACATTGTCTAAGATTGCAAGAAATAGATTCAGAGCTCCAGGAGTTCCCCTTCATCCTACATTCCTGTATTTTCAAAAAGGGAAGACCAAGGTCTACATTCAAACGTACTAACTGTAACTGTCTACAGCTGTAGGTATTCCTGCCAAGACTGGCCTGTAATTGGGATATTTATATGTACAAATCACCACTTGCCCAGCTATCTTCTGGTTTGTGCAACCATGTGGCTTGCACGTTCAGAGTGGTTGTGCACTCAAATAAACATGCACAGTGCTGCGTGTATGGAGCCTATGCAAGTTGTTAAGCTACTTAAAAATATCTTGGAGTGAAAAGCTGTGTCTGCTATAGCTGTTTGTTTCATTGGTGAATCCAGCATATCTAGCATTAGTGTGTGAGATATGGGCATTAATGAACCTGTGTAACATACTGGCACCACAGAAATAAAACTTCCAGTGTGTTTTTTTACTTTTATGCTAAAAGGCTGTTTGTGGGCAAGTTCCTTCCTAAAATTGGCTGCCTGACTTTGTAAAAGAAAATATTTTTAAGATATTGTTATATTTTTACCAAAACAGCAGGAGAAAATCTTGATGCTATCTTCTGGAGAAATACAGACTTAACATACTACATCAGCTATCCCAACGTCATTGGGAGTGAAGACCTCAGAAATATCATGGGTTCCAGTTCAGCAAAAGACTTTAGCACATCTTTAACATTAAACATGTGGGCTGTGCCTTTGAAGTCAGTAAGTGTACTCACATGCTTTCGTCTGCTGCTGGATTGGGCTTTGGCCACCTGTTTTTTATCTCAGCAGGATAGAGCATCCAGTCATTCCTGATATCCCCTTACTCATGTTGGTGGCTCCTGAGCAGTCAATGGGACCACTCTGCATATAAGTCCTGCTCAGTTCAGACCATGTTAAGCCCACCAGTAACATTGGAAGTTTCGTACTGTTTAGCATTCTGCATAGGCTTTTTTTTTTTTTTTTTTAACAGATAATTCTATTTGTGTTGAGTTGCCCCAGGGATTCCTGCACTCTTTCTCTCCAAAAGCCAGACAGACTAGTTAATAAAAATTCATAATTACAGGCAGTCCAAGACACAAATTAGATTATTCCTTGCAAATTCATTTATTCACTTGCTTGAGTCAAGCTTCCATTATTTTGTTTTTCTTATATCTACAGGAGGGAACAGGAATCAAACTCCTGAGCCCCTCCATGCTGCATATTCACTACATTTTTCTTTTAAAGTGCCAAAATACTCAATCTGTCTTTTCTTCCTCAGCCTACAAGGAAAATAAGGTAATGGAAAATAACTCTAGTGAAAAATCAAGTGCATGTTAAGTGCAATCTAATGAAGAAGGTTTATTTTGGGTGTCCAGAGATATGACTGCTAATTTCCTCTTCTGGGGCCCAGACTCTGAAAGCACCTTTCTTTTGGGGAATGGCTGAATGCCACTGGCTGGTATCACTGGCTGGTTGTGCCCATTTGCAGCTTATGGCCTGCCGGCTCCAACATTTTCCTGTATTTACAAACAGTGTCCTTGACCTACTTTTGAAGACTAAGGTCTGATTCTCCTCTCAGACTGATTTTGAGACCAATATTGTTTTACTGCATTTGTTGGAGTAACTACTGCTTCAAGGTGACATGTAAAGCAGAAAGGAGAGAAGACAAGAAGACTAATGGAGGCAACAACTGGGATTTCACTAATAGTGGTTTTGGGTCTGGAAGCAGTTCTCAGCTCTTTGTTGTGCCACTGCTATTGAGTTTCACACTCTTTTCTGCTGACTGTTCTGGATATTCACATTGCCTTATAATGCCATTGACAGATGCAATGATACATCTTGACATTGGCAGAGTGAGGTCTAATTTTAGTACCTAGAAAACATTAGTAAAAAAAGACTGAATTTTCACAGAAGAACAGATTCGGGATATTGCCATTTCTTCTATGTTTATGACAGGAAATGACCATTTTGCCCTGGATCAAATTTGCAGATGCTCCCTGGAACACTGTTCTTGATAAATTTATAATGACAATGTCTCATTTTCCAAGCCTACATTTTCTTGGAAGAAGTAGTATCATTCTGGGCCATGGAAAGTAATCTGCCTGGGTGGGAAAAGTAGAAATTATACTAAGAGAAAAAAGAGAATAAAGCTGTTTACAGAGAGAATCCACTTATGAAAAAGGAGCAGGACCTGTGGGTTTTCTCATTTCAAATTTCTGCTCTGAGATTTTGTTCTTTCTTGTGGCCAAAATGTTAGCCATCAGATATCATCTTCTCATAAACAAAGTCTAACATAAAGATTAAACCTTGGACTATTTTTAGGATTACTGGGTTAAGAAAAGCAACCATAATGGAAAAACAGCAGTGAAAAAATAAATCAGACTCTTGGAGCTTATCTGTCTCTTCTTCCATTTTACAACATTTGAAAGTTCTTGTTAGGGAAATGTACTTTGGAGAACCTCAGAAGTCAATGGGTCCAGGATTTTATGAGTTAAACCTGAGCATATATTTTTAGTTTGTTTTATAAACTAAATGCCAGTATGTTGTATTTATTTAAACAACACACTTAATCATAATCCACTGTTCTGAGCATGTCAGCAGACTTCATCATTGTATCTCAAAACTAGCCCAAAACTAATATCCATCTCATCTCTCCACTGCTCTGCCGATTGAAATCCTACTGATATACATCACCAATACATGAAATACTGCCATCACATGACAGTCATCTTAATTGAGAAAGCAGAAACACAGGGATATTATTGGCTCAGGAAAATGGAGACAGACAAGTATGAACTTTCCATTATTCTAGATGCTGGTTATAAATGTTTTTCCTCTTCTGAACTTTGACTTGTCATGGTTGGAAAATCATTACAGCAAGTAGCTGCAGATGCCATTCAGTGCATATTACATGACTGTTGGGCTCCTCTTCTATATCCTTCATTAGAACTTCAGCCAATCTGTGTAATCATTTCTAGTCAATCACCTAACCATTATCTGCAAAAAATGGACTTCACTGTCCATCCCCTACAGATTCTCTACAGTGTAATGGTGATGTGCCAAACCAAAATATAGTGCTAGATTCCTTTGAATTTTCCTGTCACTTTATAGAAAATGTATTTGCTTTGAAAGTAGCTTACTGTTTTGAAAAGTGCTGGAGTGACACACCTCCTGATTCAAGTCTTCAACCACATAACAGAAAGAGCATGATTATCAGCATCACAGCTACACCATGACTTCCCTCCATCCCGACATCTCTGTAATAAGCTTCTAGGGATGAGAGGGAATCTGATTTCCATGCCCATTTAATTTTTACCTTCTCTGTTAGGACAGACAAGAAGGATGCTAGTTTTGGACTTTCCAGCCTCTCTTTGAGCCTGACCTATGAAGTCTCATGATCTTAGGCTTATTGAATGAGCCTGACAATGAATGACAGGTCAAGGCTTAGGGCAGAACGGCAGTGTATTAGATTCAGTAGAAATTCATAGAGGTCAAAGAAGACTTGAAGGCTTGTTGTGAGAAAAAAATATGATACATTTTACTTCTTTGTTTTTGTTGTAGTTTATTTCAATCTCCTTGGATCACATGGGCAAGGCAGAAAGCGAAGACAATGATGGGAGAGAAAGAGAAAGAAAATGGTTCTTTGATGAGAGATCCCCTTCTAGCCACATACTTTTAGTGGGGAGAGAGGACAGGAGAGACCAACAAAGGATTGCAGAACCAATAACGGGTAACTGGTTTGTCATCATAAGAAGCTATACGATGGAAGGAGGTTATGTCCCTATCTGATATCAGATAGAGAAAAAGGATGTCTGCTTGGTCATATGACATGTATCTACTTTCCCTGTAGGAGACTGTCAGTAGTTACCAAGAGCAGGACAGGTGCATGACCAAAGGACACAAAATACTGTGTGATGGCGCTATTTGATTCTTTCTAGTCTGCTTTCACTGATCAGCCAAATTAGGTCACTTCTGCAATGGAGAGTAAGAGACCAATTAACAGGCCATTCTTCTTGCAAAACATGATAAATCATAAGGAACACCTGGAAGACCCCCGAGTTAATACAGACCACACAAATTTTCCGTACTAAGAGAGGTAGCAGCAAACTGAAGGATAAGAGAGCAGTTTACACACAAGGGCAACAGCTTGGACACTCAAGGAGATGACAGTTAAAATACAAGTTCATCTGCTTCATGAATGGGACATCACCTGAACCGAGTCTTCAGCCAGAGTCTGACGATATTTCATGTGATAACAAAGCCAACACTTATACTTGAGGTTTAACCTTTTCCCCACTGCTCTCTTATGGTGGTAGGTACTGATAAAGTTAAAAGCACTAAACTGAGATCATGGTACTCATGTTCGAAATGGCTGGAAATTGAATAAAAATAGATTTTTTTTTCAATTAGCATGCTTTAGTTTTGTAATATTTATTTTCTGAAGGTTATTTGAGTTACTGAAGTTCATCAGGAAGAAGGGATTACCTCCCGGGTGATCTAAGGCCAAAAAAATTGAAATTTTAGAAAAAAGTTAGCATCAAAGAAGCACTTCATGTTAGTATTTTAAATATTTTTTAATAAATCTTCATCTTAATTTCAAAATTTTCCAACTAAAGTTTTGATTGCAGAAAAGAATATTAAAAAATCACCCTAAAATTCATTTTTCTAAAAATAGCCTCACTGTCCAGTTATTTTAATTTTCATCATCACAATTCTTTCCATAGTTGAACTTCAGTGATTCTTTACTGTTTACCATTATGTCTTTCTGTATCATCAATGCTTTTCTATCACAAGTTCCCCCAGAACTGACAGTAGATATTAGTAAAATAATCTTCTCTTGCAGGATAATTCTTGGTTTTGTAAATTTTCATGTCTTATACAAAGTCTATTCCTACATTTCTAAAATTTCTGATTAGTTTCTCTGTTTTATAAATAGATCAAAATGCTCATGCCAAGTCTGAACAATAAATTTCAAAAGGGTCAGTCAATATCTGTTAGAATAAATGGAAGTGAAATTGTATTAAATTTCCTAAAAGGAAGAGTTGTCTAATGAGCATGATATTTTTATTTGGGAAATAGAAACTATGAAGATTGTAAAAATAAGTGAAGTTAAAGCCAAAATATATCCAGAAACAGCATCCTGAAGAATCTGAAATATCTGTTTAGAAAATTACATTCAATCCTGTGTTAGGATTTAGTCGGCCAAAGTTGCCTGGCTGCTTCCTGGGAATTATTGACTGCAAGTCTCCAGTGTCTCAGAGTGACATGATTGCCACTTCTCTGTTTAGTTAATTGAAGATTTGAGTAACTCATGGTAAAGAGAGGCAAACACAAAGACCAATTGTCTTGTGGTTGTTTTGCGGTATGGACTTGAAGGGCCATACCCTTCGAATGAGTTAACACCTTGTCCCCAGAGTAAAGAAGGGTAAAAATAAAGATCTGAACAGTATTGTTCCAGCTGAGTAAAATTAGAAGCCGTTTTTAACAGCCCTCGCTCTGCAGTGCTATTGTTAGAACTTGTTCACTTGCTGAAGTGTGCTGCATAATGCTACAGTATGTGCTCCCTCCTCTGTGTAAGAGCTCTTTTCTGATAGCTTTCTGGAGCCAAGAATGTGCCATATAAAATGAAGCAGCTATTAGAATGTGCATGAAAAAACAATTTGCTTTGTGCCTAGTTATACCTTCAAGGGTGATGGTTATCAATGTATTTAATCTGAATCTCTGTGTCTAATCAAGCACTAGAACACAAAATGGTTGTAAGCATAATAAAATCATGGCAGTAGGAAAGCCAGTGGAGATAATTCAGTGATTTGCTGAAAAGTGTGTGGGGATTGGAAGAGGGGAGAATAGGGAGGGAGAAGGAGAGGAGTAGAGAAAAAAATGGGAAACAGAGGGTTATCCTGCTATTCATTATGAGTGTGGCCTTTGCACAGTTTATGTTAGCCAATTGGGTCATCATCCCAAAGTCTTTACAAGGAGGCAGGATTTTTGTACAAAATTTCCATGAACTACAACACAAACACTGTATTGATAGCAAATAACCAGACCCCTGAAACAAGAGCCCAGCAAAGACCTTACCTCTTGTAAATGTTGGTGGATCGGAGAGATTCCTTTTTCCACCATTTTTTATCAAAACTATCATTTATATGTCTCAATATACTTGTCATGGTAGAATGACTGCAAAAGCAGAAATTCCATCCCTATATTCTTACTCTTCTGGACCTTGATTTGACAGTTACTAACGTATTTATGTCATTAGCGAACATTATTTTTTTTGTTAACAGCAGTACTGCATATACTATTATTTTCTTCTTCCTTGTAAAAGTGTAGACTGTGCCATGTGGTATTAAGCTACAAAGTGTAAGGAAAAGAGTTAGGAGAGTAAAAGAGATCATGCATTCTTGGAAACACAGACAAAAATTCTAGGCATGGAAAAAATGTACATCCTCACAGGAATTTATTCTCATTTCAGCATGAGTGGGATTTTCATGTCAGTAATTCTATATTGCTGCACGCATGGAGAGAAACTTATGGATTTAAGTAGGTCTCTAGAATCTTGAGACAAGAAAGAGCAAATATTTGGTTGGCTCCTAAGGAGATAAACTTCACAGTGACATCTGAAAGGAGAACATCCAAACACACACCCTTCTTTTCTCTGATCTTTTACCTTTCTTTGAACACTCCAAGTGATAGTCTGTGGCAGTATGAGGAACTACCAGGAACACAAACTACCTGCAAATTCCACGGAGAGTCAAAACTGCAGACTTCAAAGATGTATTTGGACATACTAACATGCCTAAGTGGACTTAAATGTCCATTCTGGCATCTGGTTTTCAAGACCATGATAAGTCTTGCAGAATTCAAGACCACGATAAGTCTTGCAGAAAACCCATTACTCAGAATCCCTATCCAAAAATGGGATAGATGGGTGCGCCAATGAGATTATATTCCTCTCCAGTGCAGCCTGAATACAACCTGCCCTTCAGGGATTGCACAGGGATCAAGGATCTGGAAGCCCTAGTAGGTGGCCTGAAACACTCTTTGCTTTCTGAAATCTAGGCATGAGTTTAATGAAGGGGCTACTATGTCATGGTGTTGCCTCACAAGTCAATCTAGGCCTTAATCCTCTGGGCCGTTGAAAAGTCAGTGGAGAAGATGCAGGTAGACAATCATTCCCACATAGCTCATTGATCCACATGATTCTCACTGAAGGACCGGAATCTAATCATATGTGTTTCTTACATCAATAATATATCTCCTTCTGCCCCATAAGACCCTTTAGTTTACTTTGAACTTTCATTATATCAGATTTTTTTGCAAGTGATAATTAAAACAGTAAATACCTGTGTCTGGATTTAACCTTAGTAGAATTATTTTCAAAGAGATACAGATTACATTCCCCTTTTCTATAAATAGCATTGGCGAAGGGAGACCTGATATCGTCTGTCTAATATTATGAAGTCTATAGAACAAGCTTTGATTTCCTCTACATAGAGGAATAACCTGGCAAAATTCAAGGGAAATGCAGCCACTGACAGGAGGAATTTCTAATGCATTTGCATCTCACTTACTGAAATGTGTTAGTCCTTGGACGTCATCCCTTATTTGAATGTGGTAATACTTAGGGCCTTGTGTTGCCTTTGATCACACACTTTAATCATAGAAATTAGAGATGGAACAGGCATATTCATTCATCTAGTCCATTTCCTGCTGCTGCAGGATTTATCTGCAATTTATTTCTGAGGGCTTTCTAGTGCTCACATTTCTCCCTGAGATCAATGGGAGTTCCTCACTCAGATCAAGGACAGTGAATGGCTCATAATTTGTTAAACTCATACTAGATTGTATTTTGTATGATGTTGGGTTGTATAAGTGTGGAAATAATAGAGTATTCTTCTCATACAGTTGAGAGCAAAGCATCTGCTAGAGGACAATATATGGTTCATTTGTGCAGGCACTAGCTGAGTAGATAGGGTATCACTATTATTCTTCAGTGCATTCAGCTTTCTAAACACAAGTGGCTTCCTGTGTGTATCATCTGTCCTCTCTGTGCAACGTTTTCTGGTAGCTCTTCATTCTTCCTTGATGTTTTTCTCTACACAGAGCTGATCAAGTTTGTCCTCACTGATTTTTTAAAATAAAAATACTAGATTAGTGTTTTGGTAAGTGAAAAAAGTATTGATTTTTAACTAGAGGGACTGGTTGCATTGTATACCTGACGTGTTAGCATTTAAGAAAGGACAGTCATAAAGTTTTGCATCTCCTAAGGTGGATTTTTAAGTTTTGATCTCTGAAGAAATTCCTAATAATTTGCCTACCATCTGTATTAGGGAAATTAAGATAGAAGTCTTGCCTTTGGGTTTCTGGTAAAACAATATTGTCTAAGGCAATGATCATGCAGTAGGGGCTGTTTACACTTTTTTTTTTTTTTTATTACCGAATTTGTTATAATCCCTGAATCTTTCCTCCACCCAACATTCCCCGCATTAATTGTTGTTTCACCTCAGAAGGTTCTGATGATTTGCAATATTCCCCTGGCTTCCATGATACAGTCTATCTGGCATTTCCTTTTTAGTACAGTACTCTTCAAAGTAATTAAACTATAAGCCACAACATGAAAAAGCCTGAATTCAGCTGTCAGGCATGTCTGCATATCATGGCACTGGTCCGACCGTAAGCTTCTTAAACGACGCCCTGCCACAGAGTTCCACAAAATGGAAGATTGCCAAGCAGTTTTTAATTCATATAATTTAAACTCCGTGGCATGAATGACTAACTGTGAAATGCAGAAAACTGTCGAAAGGAGCCCAAATACTTGCTGAACTACAAAATCAAATGTGACTTTTCATCTTACTCTGTGGTTTGTAGTTAACATTCATTATCATGTAACAAAACAGCATCTCTGGTACCTGCTGCTTATTTAGTTCAGGTAGAAATCAAGTCCTTGCCCTGATAGAGAGCGGTGGAAACACTGTATTTTCTTTAACAGTAGAAGGAAAAAATATATTATGTAGTAGCAAACATGGAACTGTCCTTGCCCTAAATATATTTTAAGTGGGCATCTAATGAGCAGGACCAAAGGAATTCCATGGAGGAGGAAGTCTTAAAATAGTATGGTTGTGAGCTGAGCTGTATGAGGTATTTGGCTGTCTCTCAACCCAGAGAAGGCAAAGTGTCACACAACAGCCTAGTGTTGCTGGGGGCAGGTCATTGTTAGTCCCCGCAGGAAAAGGATTAACTAGACAATTGCCTTTCTGCAGAGCAGAAACAAACTTCCCCATTAATTGCTACCAACCTCTTCCTGCTCCAGTAGGTTACTCTGCCTTCTTTCACTGCAAAGCGTTTGCCATCAGAACAGACAGTACCTATGAGCACAGGAGGTGCTTCCCAATTAACTCTTCCTGTCTTTGCTCTTCTTCATTGCATCCTGATGCAACAACACAACACTATTATTGTTGTAATATAGTATAAACTTATGTTCAGCTCCAGTGTAAGGAAAGACCTGTATTTTACCATGCCTTTTTCAAGAAAACAAACAAACAAACAAACAACTGTTTACTTTTTTTCCACCTTAGCTTGAATTGCAACTACAGGAATTGCCATCCTGAAGCAGACCAGTGAACTAGGTGAAGTGTATTATCCTCCCTTCCTCCAGCTATAGTCCAGGCTAGATTCCTCTCAGGACAGTGAGGTTGAATGCCTGCAGAAATTCGTATTTTCTGCCTCTTTGCTCATTGACTACTTACAGACAGAAGCCTATGTTTTACCTATGTTCCAAGGCACAAGAATCTTGTAGTTTAGATTAATACTACATTATTGCTTCTGAAGAGCTGGCATCTGGGCATGGGGAGTTTTCTCTTGTTCTGTGTTAAACAAACTAATGTTGCAGTTTTATCTCTATCAGAGATTGGACGAGGGACACAGTCCAGTTTAATCTTGTTTAATTTCTTGATTTTTCTCTATATTCACTTTGATACATATGAGTATGTCTGAAATCAATCTTATTATTGACATCTTTTCTTTCGTTATCTCTTGTAGCAAAACTTCTAGTTACAGTGGTATGTGGAGTATTTAAATATTTACCTTTTTTGTCTACTTTCCTGCATCCTACATATACACTTACAGCTTTTTTTTCAAATATTATGATTTCTTCCTGTGTAGATGTGTAAAAATATTCCATCTCCTCATCATCCTGCTGTTAAAATTCGCCCCTTTATGGAGCCAGGTATTTCCTGCATTTTCTGGACTCTTGCTGTCACTCCAGACAGAATTTTGCTGACAATGTCACTCTTCTCTCTTGCAATGCTACAATTCCTGAATCCATCCTGTCATACCTTCAGAGATTCTCATAGCCTTTTTCATACTTCAATCTTTTTCACTCATGCTTATGCTTTTTTACTGATATTTATGAGCCTTCCTCAGTCTGCATCAGACCTCACTCCTTACTTTCATACTGCTCCATACATACATCATCTGTGCTCATTCACAGCCTGGGAGAATGGCTCTTCTTATTTCCAAGGGTTTATATGATGTGATCACAGTTATACTTTTGAGGAAATTCTCCTGGTTTTATGTATCAAATCCCTTTCCTCCCTTCTCTCAGAAACACACGACCCACCCAGGCTCCCAATGTACAGTTGCCCTTCCTACTGAGCTCACTACTGGGGAGGACAACGAGAAACAGGAAAAACTGAAAACCCATAGAAAAAAACCTTGCTGAAACTCATTGTACACCACACTCAGGCACTGTAAAATACAAACTTTTTACCTGAAATGCTCTTACTGAGTTCAGTAAGGAACACAAAACTTTGATTTTCTCCCAAAAGTGTTTGCATATGTTGCCTGAAATGGGTACACTGAACCAGATACTTCAGAGGAAGAAAAAGATCCCATTTGGGCACATGATCAGCTATAGTGCTGCAGACTTTACGATATATTTCTTGTTAGACTATTATTGGTTATTACATTGCATTTCTCATTGGTAGTAATGTATATCCCATTTTAAACTGGTTAGAAAATACATGCTAAGCACAGTTTAGAAAATGGAATTAATGACTGAAAACATGAATGTATGGATGTCTGATAAAGCTATGACTGTGCTGTGATTTTTTTTTCTCTGAAATTGAAGTCTGTAAAAATTGCTATATTTTTCTTTTCCTTCAGAAACATCTAGCATTTTTAGCTGTTTAATTACTTGTGACTACATGATCTTCCGAATGCTCTATTTTCTAAGCACAAAATTGATTTTCTACATGTATGGTAGCATGAAGCATGAATTCCTACGCAGAGGGAGTCTAGACCAGTGACTTAAGAAAGAATTCATGAGTTCAATTTCTGTATCATAACAGCTTTTTCAGTTTAAGGAACATTATTAGTGGAGCACACATGTGTAGTTAGGAATCTCTTTTTCTTAATATTATACCTGTTTACAGGATCACATATAAAATAATCAAAGAGCCCTAATGATTTATTTCCAGTGATATTTTTTCTTGAAAGATGGAACTGTTCCCAGGACTACCTCTAAAGAACAGTATTGTTATTTATTTAAAATAGATCTTTGGCTGCTGATATGATTTCCCCCCAAGCCATGAATTCATTGATTTATTGATTTTAGACATTATATTTACAAAGCAAAAGAACATGAGTACAGCACTGCAGTTTTTCATAAGTTCTTCAGCACCAGACCAAGCTACAACTCTTTTCATTCTTTGGTCATAGTTCAAGCACATCATGATAACGTAGGTGTGTCAAGGGGCTACCACCAAACAGAGACTTTATTTCTGGCCTATCCTGTGAAACTATCAGTCTCGTTCCTATTACCATGGGAAAAACTCTGTGATGTCCTTTTGTTTATTGAATAGTATATCCTAGTGTTGAAGATATATGTGCATATGTATATGAACATACATACATACATTCATATATATGTGTGTGTGTATATTTATTGCTGTTGCTGCTGGAGCAGTAGAAACATCAAATAGCATGTACTCCTGAAACGCTCCTTAGAAAATTACTTTGGATGAGTGATTGGAAAGAGCCAAAACTTGTGTAGTTGAAAAAGACCAGAAGAAAGAGTACTTGGAAAAAGTGAATGTAGTAGGCCCTTTTCCTTTTCCCCAGAGCACCTGGCTATCATCAGTGGGACTTGGGAGAGAGAAGACTGTTTAAGTGGCTGTTTTGTAAGGCAGAACTAGTCTTCAGACACACATGCAACTGTAGAGAAGCCAGCATCTCCTCAGCACTTTTTTCTGCCTGTGCAAGATGCTATATAATATGAGAGAGATTTTTTTTTTTTCTTTCTTGGATTTCAAGAAATTCCTGTGGTCAGGTCTCTGTAACCTTCAACTTGACCACGGCCACCAAATGAATGCTTTCCACCGAAGGGAAACAACAGAAACCAATTGCCTGGCCCTTCCTTCTGAGTTCTCACAAGAGAGAACTGATCTTTCTGTAAGTAAATGAAAAGACTAGGAGTTATAAATGAACTTTTGTTAAAGCATTTCGTACACTAGGTCATGAGCCTTTTCTGTAAAGATTAATTCATATTAGCTTGTATAAAAAAAAAATTCACAGGGATAACAAACCAAAATGTGGCAAAGTTTCTAATTCTGGTACAGAACAGTTTAAAGTCTGGTTTTCATTTTCAGCTTTATTAATGGATCAGTAGAGAGGCCAAAGAGAAATTCATTAAAATGAATGGATTAGAGAGAACTGTGTGAATGCTATTGAGGACAGAGATACAGAAAAACCTGTAAACAAGCAGTGTTAAAAACCTTCCTTGAAAGAGAATTGATTATTGGGCTATTTAATTACTAAAATGAAGTCAGGAAGATTATTTTTGTTTTTGTTTTTGTTATTGTTATTGTTATTGTTATTGTTATTGTTATTGTTATTGTTATTGTTATTGTTATTGTTATTGTTATTGTTATTGTCATTGTTATTGTCATTGTTATTGTTGTTATTGTTATTGTTATTGTTATTGTTATTGTTATTGTTATTATTGATGAGATTAAGGGAAAGCTGTAGGGGTAAGCGTCTGTTTTTTTCTTTTTCTTTCCTCTGAACAGTGGGTGTTGTTCATCAGCTCCTAAGAGCTTTCTCTATGAAATTCACTGCACTTGCAGGGGCCCTGGACAGCAGGAAACATTCTAGAAATTGTTTTTCATCTTTAAAATTGGTTTTAAGTTTGTTAGAAGGCAATGAAGTTATTTTATGGCCTGTAGAGTAAGGAGAATGGGATATAGCATCAACGCTCTGTGGACTTTCCTAAATGAAACACCTTGGACTATGGAGGCCAGAATTCAGTGCCCCTTGTGACACTCACAAGTCTCGCGTTCCCATTGCCAATCCAAGGGTTATCAGTAAGAAAGTTTATTTTCAGAGTTAAAATGAAGGTAAGACTCCTTTACTGAAGCGAACCTTTCCAGCATTAATTAATATAACAAATTAATTCTATGTTTTATCAAACTTTGAAGCATGTCACAATCTCCTGATGATTTAAGACACAAGTTTCAAGATGAAATAAAATAATTCTGTTCTAATCAAGTCTTATGTAGGATGGTGCACAAGCAGCAGGCAGACATGATGTGTCTTGTTGCAGATCTGAGAGAGCTCGGAAAAGCCCAGAACCAAGCCTGTGTTACCACAGTCCTAGCACTGAGCCATATCACATGACACCTCAGGTCTGTTGCTGCCTTGGGAGCTGGAAGGGAGAAATTCTCACTCAAATCTGCATTTTGTCCCAGACATATGGCACCAACAAAACAGTAACTTGAGAGAAGATGCTGTCAGTTCCTACATCTTTTCTTTGGCCCAGAAGGCTCCTAACAGGAGTGCTCTCCTGGACTCTCTGAGCCCCACTGGATAGCATGAGACTCGGTAGGTAGATGGTACTTACTTCTGACCATCATTTGTACAACCGTGGTGATCTATTACCTCCGAGGACCTCATGCTTTTTCATATTTTGGTTTCTGAGAGTTTATCTAATTAGCGCCAGTAATCATGGCCATTCCACTGATTACAAGCTTCAATTAAATTGAGCATGATTGCAGGCTGTTACACCTGGGTAAATATTAAAAATATTAAATAGGATGTAATTTTTTTTTAAACTATTTTTGAGTTCAAACTAATCCACTTTAGATACTGCTGAAACTTCTCCATGTAAATTGCACAGATTATTATTTAATAATCTGATGCCTAGGCAATGGATGTTGGAACGACTACTTTTGCTGAGGTCCTGACTGTTACAGAGCCTATAATGGGCACAGTCTCATCCCATTTGTGCTAGGTACTGAATTTAAGTACTTGAATGTTAGCTTTGAGTACATTTCAGTATTACACTCAAGGCTAACTAAAGTTGATTGCTTAATATCAGTCTTTTATACATGTCTGTGTAAGGAGAGGGACTTTGGGATCTTATAAGATATAATTTAAAATGCCTAGAGGAATTTAAAATTACAATAAATAAACCATATTGTATATATGCTAGTATTTTGATAGGACTGATCTTCTAAAGAAATAATAAAAGGAGTTGATATAATAATTTGAAAATATTAATCCTATGTGTTGAAAAGTGCTGCTTTTGCCAAGATGTACTGATGGTTTTCTCTTTTTTTTCCTAGATAATATAAATATCTACCTAGATTTTTCTCCCAGCACATCCTCCTAAAATTCAGTCTTCAAATTTTTTCCCTCAGATGTCCTGACAGATTTTTTAAAGCCTACGTGAAGGGTTAGATTATGATGTCTTTACTCATAATGACTGATTCACAATTTGTTACTTCCAAATTCTAGCCTGGATCTACATCTTGTAGGTGTGCATAGAAGGAAGCTATTAAGTATGAATTAGGAGTTTCCAAAGTGACTGGGGCTTTACAGTAAATATGCCAATTCGTGTTATCGAAATTCATCAGCTTGGAACACTTACTATTCCCATTGTAGTAAAGAATACTAACAATAAATAGCAAGACACAACAGAACGCAAATTACTATTCAACACTTCAAAGGTAGTAAGCTGTGAGGCACAGTGCCAAAGATGAAGGAAGAGTGGGTTTTCTGAGTGTGAATTATTGCACCATAATTCATGCTCTGGTATACAATGCAGAACTTGTAAGATCATTAGGCAAATGAGCTTTTAAATATTGCTAAATCAAATGCTAGTTTGATAATGAAATATGGTAGATTGAGGTTCCTCTTCCTTTTCAGTTCATAACAAAAACAGTGGACAAATTAGCTTTACCAATAGTACAGCATGATCCTTTTGTGTCTGGATTTGCATGGTTTAACAGGAGATGAGTTTACGTGAAACCTGCAGGCTGTCCACATTGCTGGAGGACAGAAACTTGGGAAGTCAAATCTAAATTCAGTAATTATTGTTAACATAGAAATCCTGTAGGCTTTCAGTGTTATGTGTAAACAAAAAGTTTTGACAGTGGACAGCTGTCACAGAAGCCTTATAATTTAATCAAATGCAGTGGTGTCTGGCCTGTCTTTAAAGGGTCCTTTTGGTCTTAGGCTCAGAAGTTCTGAAGCCTTCTTGATGCCTGAGTTTTGTCCTTTTTATGAATGAAAACATAAGCAAGTGGTACCAAACCCACAACTGCAGTCACCTCTTCTTTTTATTGTGACGAAGCCAGTTCAGACTATTGTCCTGTATGCTTCCAACTGGAAGAGTGAAAGTCAGTAATGATGTCCCACCCAAATAGACAAAACCTACTCATTACACATTAAGTCTGTTTAGACTGCATATTTTGTCTGTGTTTGTGCATAAAGGCCTTGATTGTTAAATGTATTGATGAGCCTAATTTCTGCACAGGTACTTAATTTCTCATAAAATTAGACACTGGTATTTTAGAGCTTATGGTGTTCACCATCTAAGTGCTAAAATGTGCTGAACCAGTAGCAACATAAAGCTCTGTCTTAGCATTTTTCTTCTCTGTAACTTGAGCTGGTCTTTAACTGCAGCCTTTCTACTGTGGAGATCATTTTGGCAGTATGTTAAAGATCTTCCGAAAGCATGGTTCTTAGATAGGTGGTTATGTAAAAAAAGTAATTTTTGACTGAAAAAATCCTTGTCCTCCAGCTGATCGTGCTAGTAAGATTTTGTCCACATTTCTTTGTGTTAACTTGTTTTCATTAAAGCATCCTGCAAGGGATCTCTCTACAATGCAACTGGCAACAAATTGACCACACTGAAGGGCAATATGAAGGATTCCTGATAAAGACTGATGTTTCTCAAGTGTCATATGTCCCTGCCCAACTGAATGGGGTGGACCAGAGCTTTGCATGCTGGCAGAGCAAGGGGAGAGTTCTCAGAGCTGAGGTGCCTCTGCTTGGTCGAATTGAATTTTTGCATGTGGAGAATAAATGGGTACATGAAGCAATAATTTTTATTGTCTCATTCACCTTCCAATTATCTTCTTCCAGATTTTAAGACACTGGCAGAAACATTCCTCTTCCCCTCTTTCACAGAGGGTTTGCATTTGCCAGAAAAAAAAAAAACCCAGAATTTGACATTTTACCAATGTAACTGAGGGAGAAAATGGCAAAATTAAAACAAGGCTAGGTTCACTCAGAGGCTACACTGATACTTGAGGGCAAAGAAAAATTATTCAAGAGGAACTTGAAGTACATAAAACAATAAGCCTGCAGTCCCTAACAAAGGCTTCTGGCACTGACAGAGTGTAAATAGTAAAGATTAATAAATGTTATTAATTAAATAGGACCAGATTTTGCTGTAGGACACCAAAGTGTTCAGAAACTTTCCACTGTCCCCTTTTACAAACTTTAATTGTAGAAACTGAAACAGCTGTATTATTTCAGTAACTGGAATATGAATATAGTCAAGAAAGATAGTCCACTAATTAAGATGTTTTTTTGGGAAAAGAGGATACTGGACATTTAGACCTCATAGTCCAGCTTTTATTGAGAAGAAAGTGATAACAAAAATGTAGGAGTGATTTAGATCACTAAATCATAGTTGCCTTATGAAAGTTGTTCCATACAGAGACTGTTGCAGTCCTGAGAGATCTGTGTTTTCTCATCTCAACTGGACATTTTTTTCCTTGTTATACTTGCTATCATTATTCATAAAAGGATTAAGATAGGTATACCTACATCTTATTTGTTGAAAGCATAATTTGAAACACCTTCATGTAATCTCTCTGTTACTTTTTTCCCTCACCAATAAGGAACAGGTAACTTAACAAGCAAAACAGCCACTGTAACAGTACTGAATATCTTTCAGAGATACTAAGAGATAAGTGATGCCTCCAAGGAGCTGAGGAGAAAGAAATATAGTGTCTGTCTCTAAGCAGAGAGAAAGAAGACTTGAAAAATTAAGCCCAGCTGGCCTCAAATCAATACAGGGAAGGATACTGAAACAATTTACTAAGCAGTCTTATAAATACTTAGGGATGATAAAAGGCAATATGGATTTATCAGATAAAACAATGTCAAGTCATTCTAATTACTTTTTTTTTTTTTTTTTTTTTTTTTGACAAGGTAACTGTCTTTTGGAATAAAAGGATGCACTAGATATGACATATATTAACCTTGCATTTAGATCCATCCTCATACAATTTTCTCACAAGGAAATTATAAGAAAAATGATCTAAATGAGAGTACTACAAAGTGGATGAAAATCAGTGTTTGGGAACATGTGGTAATAGTTTACTATTAAAATAGGTAGTTGGTAAATCCTTTCTGGTCAGAGTTTCAGATGATTTTATAGACTGTCCACAAAATCTTGTGTGTCCTAAGGTTGTAAGTGCTTTCTAAGGCATAACTGAATTTCAAAAATATTGTGAAAAATTGGAAGAATGATCTGAAACCACTGAAATGAGATTCAATAAAGATTAGCGTGAAGTGCTGTTTCCAGGGAGGGACAATCACACACACAGATACAGAACAGGGAGTAACTGGCCAGACAGCAGTGCTACAGAGAAGGAGTCGAGGGTGATAGTGGAGTATGACTCAAGAACATAATGTCTTTTTTGGAAAAACATTATTCTGTGGTGGATTAAAAGAAATGCCATGTGTCAGGCAGAGGTAGAAATTCCATTTTGCTTGGCACTTTAAGCTCTCAGCTGGGGAACTTGACCCAACTTTGGGCACCACTTTTTCAGAGAGATGTAGACAAATTGGCAAGTGTCCAGAAGAGAGCAACAGGAATGATAAGCGGTTTAGAAAACATGACCTGTGAGGAAAGATTGAAGGAATTGGGTTTGTTTAGTCTACAACAGAAGAGCCTGAGAGGGACATGATAACAGTCTTCAAGTATGTAGAAGGTTGTTGTAAAAAAGACAGTGATCAATTATACTCCCAAGTCCACTGACAAAGCACAGAAAAAATGATTGTTTTAATTTGAAATAAGGAAGGTTTAGGTCAAGGATTGAAAAAAAAACCCACAAAAATCAAAAATCTTTTTCCACTCTGAGGATAAGTAAACATTTGAGCATGGTACCTAGGAAGTTTCAAGAGTTTTTAAAGAATTAATGTGTAAAACAATATGGGCCAGAGAAAATACAGGTATTTTCAAAGCACAGGGATGAACTAGGTAAAATACCAGGGCTTCTTTTATGTCCTATATTCTCTGATTTCTATAAAATATGAAATAATCTGCTCTACTAAAGAGTTACCTGACCCAGAGCTTCAGCAATGTCAGAATCAATGAGTTTCCTAATTTATGTCAGGGTCATTTACTTTAGTTGCATGTCTGAATTTGTCTTTTGTTTTTGTTTCTGGAAAAGGGGGTACAGTGCTTTAAAAGAATTGCAAGTACAATTAAAAAAAAAACCCAACTGCATGCATAGTAAGTTATTACTACTATTGTTATAAAATTTTTTTATAAAGTAAAGTAAATAAGACATTTGAAGTTGTAAGTTTATCTCTTAAAGCGCAAAGAGCATCAGTGACCTAGTGGGTATATTTATTTCTCAGAGACCATGAACTTATTTTTCTGATATACTTGTAACTATGTAATTGTCCCTACAGAACAGCAAATATGAAAAAAATATTATCATCATCATCTGATCTTCCCCGCACCTTAGCAAGGAAGATACCAGTGAAGGTGAACTAAACCTGTGTATTGTAGAGACTGATAGGCAGATATTCCCTTCTGCTGAATCTGCTTTGAGAGTGCTAAGTTCCAGGCTGAAACAGCAGGACAGGTGAGAAAAGATAGCGTCTGAAACCACTACAGGAAGATCTGCCAGGGCTAAGCTGCCAAAAGCTTATGGCTGAGTTCTTGCCATAGGTTCAGGTAGTATAAAAATGAGATGTCTAATTAATTCTCTTCTGTTGCTAGTTTTACACTCTTACAGTTATTTGTGATTTATAATAACAAGCTTAACTTCAAATCAGGTTAGCTAAGTGAAAGGAAATAGTTAATTTGTTACAGGGTAATACCTACAGATGGGACTGAAAGGGACCTCCTGGGTCACAGAATCCATCCCCCTGTTACTGAAATTATCAAGTTTTATAGGCCATCTACTAATGAGACTGTTTTAAAACTCACTACAAACAGCAGTAAGAAGCTGAGCCAAGTGCATGTCTACTATTTTCCAACTGGGACTGCTGGTCAAAAGCAGTGAAGGAAGTGATAAACCCTTAAATGAGTGTTTCTCATTTTTAGACTGTTGCATTAAACTGACGAAACTACTGGAGGGAGACAAGTTAAAGGGGTTAGGAAAGCATCTCAATAAACAACAAATACAGGGTATGACAAGGAAAGTTTTGTTTATAGCTAAGAGGTGGCAGACGTAATTTGTTATCATCAATCCATTTCTATTTGTGATTGCATGTATGTACATGAAATTACAATTGGAGTGGGTACAATTTTGGTTAAAAATGCTTTTTATATTTTTCACATCTATTTGCATAAACTTGCCATCTGTTCTGGATAAAGTCTTCTATTATTTTCCTTCTTCCATGTTTTACCTGCTTAGAATGCTGTATTACCACTTCCTCTCCCTCCCAGGATTATGAAATGCCCAGTAGATATAGCATCAATATAGGATATCACTGACAAGAGTCAGTAATAAAAAGTGGTTTCCAAGCTTGAGTTACTATAAAGCCTCCCTCCTTTTACTGCCCTCCTAAAGGTCTACTTTAGCCTGCCTATGAGAAATTAGCCATTTACAAATTATTAGCTGGACAGAGTTACAATTTATCCATAACAAAAGACTGCGATAATATCGCATCATCAAATCTGAGATGCAGCCTTAAACTTTGCCTGTTTTAACCTGAAAACTGCACAAAAACTGTATTCTTTTACCTAGTGTATTACAGAGTATTGCGAAGCTGCTAGACATGATGTTGCTGGAGGAGCTGGCTTTTCAGTGATACGTAAATCATTGTACTTACCCACCTTCATCCTGAAAGCATCCCTCAGATACTGCACTGGAGTAGGTGTCCTGATGGACTTCTAGCTCTCACCTTTCTGACTTGGGTTGATGGTTGGACTGGATGATCTTCAAGGTCTTTTCCAACCTAGATGATTCTGTGATTCTGTGTTTCTGTGACCCTGCTTGAAACGTCTCACTGACTCGAATATTTCAACTCCTTTCATTGTCTGTTCCTTGGACACTATCTGAGGGCCAACTTTCTCTACATGTCTTTATCCATATTTTTCCTTAAAGGCTTCCCTAGAGTATACTTCACTCTCCTTCCCAGTTTAGCTAGCTATTCCTTCCCTCCACATGGACTGCAAAACACCTCTGCCTTGTAAAGAGACAGCACCATATCTCATAGCCAGATCTGCTAGACCTCATCAAATGACATGGTTAAGGTATAGATATAGTGTTATTCATTATATTTCCCTTTTACATACTGTTTGTCATAATGTCCTTCTCCCTGAGAAGTCATACCCAGAAAGTCTTCAAGTATCTGAGATATTATAGCTATGTTTACACAGGTAAATAGGTCATGGACAGGGACCCTTCTCTTGTCACTGAGACACAGGATATGGTGCTACATCTTCTCTGAGCATATGATTACCCAGTGGATCTAAGATGCAACTATTACTTCAAGTGTATTCTTTTCAGATATGTTCAGTAAGGTGAGACCTATGTTTCTGCCCATCAGAAAAAGGGTTTCACAGTGTGAAAGCTGTGGGCTTGTGTTGCATGCCTTGATGCATAGGTGTGTAGAGAAATTTCAATGCACAAAGCCTGTGCAGACAGTTTTAGAGGACAGTACAGTCTCTAATTTGTTGTAGTCTCACCCACATTACATGCTGTGAGTGCTTCCTGCCACATGTGCTCTTCCGTCAGTCATGCCTTCGTATTATTATTGAAAACTGGTAGTTGGCACAGGCCAAAACTGTGCCAGAAGACTTACTAATAAATAAGTAAAATGAATGATCATAGTCCAGTAATCAACTTCACTCACTGGCCCTGGTTTATTTAGTGGTATAGATATAGTCTGTGTTTTGGATGTGCTGTGCAAAGCATTATCTGTTTTATTTTTGCTGTAACGTACTAAGACAATGTGTAACATATCAGATACTAATATTTTTAAAAATATCTTTAGCCACCAGATTTTTTTATGACAGTAATAATAATAATAATTAAGAAATGAGTGCCAAAATGTAGCTCATGGTTTGCATGTTATAGTTATTCTCCAAATCAGGCAAATGTGCTGTGCTAGGAAATAAGAACCAAAGGGTGGCAGAGTTCATGGACAGTAACTCTTGCTTTGAGCTGGAGACCGCTCTCAACATGTTTATTATCATTTTGTACTGATACAACTGCAGGTTTAGCAGCAAAATAAAAAGCTGACTTGTTTAAAGGAAGATGTAACTCATTTTATGAACAAGTACCGCAAACAGCTGCTTCCATATGTTGCTACTATTAGGACAAATTCTTTGTTAAATGGCATCTTTAAGATTAAACTGTGTGCTGAAAATAAACACAACAAAAGTGTGAGATGATTGAGGAGAATAGTGACCCACTACAGGAGAAAATACACTTTGTTTCAGCTGGTGATGAATCTGCATGACCCAGACAGAGTGTTCTAACACTGACTATCACTGCATTCTGCACTATTTTGACATATAATATAAATGTCTGTGATAAGGGGTAAAAGGCACATTGGGCCGTCTATGCTAGTTTTTAACCTGTTTGTCCAACTTTACTTTGGGATGTTTTAACCTCTTTTTTTTTTTGTTTTTTTTATGAATTTTTAACATAGTTTGAACCTACTTCTCTTTCTGTAGTATCTCTATTATAAGCGCAACCCTCTGTTAGCCAGATTGAAACACAGTTTGCAAAGGTGTCATCATACTCTCTTTGAAGTTGAAGGGAGATGCATCTGCCTTGAATGAGAGCAGGATCAAATCACCTAAGCAAATGGTTGACTATTCAGATAGTCACAAGGCAGCTAAGCATGGTCTGAGACCTTCTGTAAAGGTGACAAAGCACTTTTAATGTGAAGTATTTTCCCTTCATAACAGCTAGAGTGGGAATCTCCTGCTATCATTCTCATGCCTCTAGATTTGCTCTCAGTCTTATGGATCTTTTCTGACAAAGCATTGAGAAAAGCAAGCCCAGTTATGGCTTTCTGGTTCTTGCGGTCTGCTGCTAGTAAGCTCTGATCACCTGCTCCTTGCGATACTTTCATACCATTGTCTCTTTATGAGTTTCTATGCCTTGCTTCAAAGGGTTTTGTAACACAGCCTAAGGAACCATATATGTTTAGCATATAATGTGTTATCACTTATAGATCTTTAAATATCTTTTATATGCACATCTTTTACACAGGGAAAATTTTGTTTCAAAAGAGTTGTTTGAAAATTAATTGAAGAAGGTGTGGGAAGACTAGTCTATGATTATGGATTCTTGTCCAAAAATGTACACATGCCAATTAAATAAGTTCCAGGATGTTTTTCCAGACCTTTTCAAAAGAGAAATAAATTTTCTTTTGCATTATTGGTTTGCAATATTTTCATGATATAAGGAATTTTTCTTTTTTTTTTACTTCAGCAGATATATATTTACTCTTTGTTATGGGAGGATGGGAAATCTTGAAAAGATGAGCCACCTACTGACAGTGCAGAGAGCCTGAAATTGTAACTCTCATGGGTTTGAGTTCCCATTTTAGCATCACACTGATTCCTACTGTGCTGCCCATATCAGTACAGTGCACTGGATGGTTTCTTCAGGTCCCTGCCAACTCTACATTTCTACAGAACGAGGATTTCAGAAATTACTACAGTCACAGTATGTCACTGGGTTATAGGAACCCCTCCTGAGGTGTGTTAAAGGCAGTACTGTGCAACCATTTAGCCTTTGCCACATTATTCGGTCGTTTGTAAGATAATCACAACAGGCAAATGTATTACTGCTAGTTGTATCATCTACTGTCTTCTGTTTTGCCAGATTTTTGTTCTTAATCATATCGGTCTTTCTGCGTGTCGTATCTGTGAAATCACATGCATGTCATTTGCGCTCCTTCTATCTGAATTGAGAACATACATTTCAGGCTTGCATGTATCCAAGCAAAATGAGCAAAGGAGAAACCAAATGTTAGTAACTACTGCTTTCTGTGTCTCATATGGAAGATTTATCTTGATATACAGTTTTGTGCTGGTTTAAACAGGGAAGTGACATTTAAAAAAAATCCACTTTGGTGGATGTTATTGAAAGAACTTAAATGCATGTTATGATTAACTTGCCAAAGCTACTAGAAGTAAACACATCCTTAATGTAGACTAGAATGTCTTCACATAAAACTCTTTCCCACATCCCTCTCCCTCCCCTTCACCTCCCAAGTTTCATCCTAGCCTAAGGCAGTAAAATCCATAGGGTGGGGGTTTCCTTAAACACATTGTATATGAGAGTATGTGACTTATCATCTCTGTGCCTCATTTACAGTGAGACTTAGCAGCTGCTTCGTAACCATGTGATACATTGAGCTTTGTATAATAGTTCACTTGAAGGTCTTTGCACAGTTCAGGCATGTCAGCTGAGTACCTTCAAGCAGTGCAGGGACTTGTAATTAGAGTGGCCTGAGGCTGCTCGCCTTTCTGAGGGGCTTTGTCTTCCCCAAAGATCCCAGTGGCATCCTGTTTCCAGAGGCTCGCCATCTGAGCGCTCCAGCGCGGGCTCGGCGGGCGATGGGGGGATCCGAGGTATGCCAGGAACTGAAAACAGGTATGAGAGTTCAAGCCTAGACAAAGGTCTTGTTAGTCATTTGAACACAAAGCATGCAGCACCTTGCCTTTCTGCTGGATCCCGCAGCAGGTAAAGAAAGAACCGCCCTGTGCTTTACCTCAGAGGAGTTATGCCCCGGTCCCTTTCCAAAATAAACAATCCACTGTGTTTATCTGTAATGACTTTTGTCACTTCAAGCGAGTTAGCCAATGCAGACATTCTTGGGAGGATGTCAGAGGAAGAAACATACTGTTTTCTAAGTCGGTGTTTTAAAGGACTGCATCACTTCTGCAACTGAGCACTTTATACCCTGCCTGCAAGTTCCCATCCATTTTTCCCTGAGCATTTTTGGAAGCAGATATTGAGCAATTTGGAAGGGATAGGCTTGAACTTCCAATTTCTGCATTTCCATTTTTGTCGTGCCTTAAGACAGAGGGAAAAAAATAAAGAAAGAACCTAGGATTTTTATACTTTTGGCCACTCAAATTTGCAAAGGTACATTAAAGCCCAGAGGATTAACAACAGCAAATCCACAAGATATTGCTAAAATAGCTACTCTAGGAAACAGATAGTTTGGTTTTACCTCATAAAAGGGTTACTTTTGATGGTTGGGGTGGGAGGAAATGTTCGTTACAATCATAAGCTGGCACACTGTTTTCATCTGTTGTTCTTCTGCATTGGCTCTGTAGAAAGCACAAATCAATGTATAAGAAATGACAGGTCTGACTGTAAGGAAGTGTATTTACATACTCTTCTATCTCTCTCTCATGGCTCATTGAGGAAGAAGTATTTCTACTGTCCACATTCATTGCTACATGACAAAACAGGATTTTTCCACAGATGTGTAGAGAATCACCATTGTGTTGGGCTGGAGCTCACAAAGCACAACATCCCTCCCTTCCCACCACCTCCTACACACCCACTGCCTTCTCCCATCACCTTTGGAGGGGTGGGAGTGTGGTGAGTACCCACCAAAGTGACTGAGAGCAGCAAACAAGTAGCCCACTTTTTAAATAAATCTGAAGAGCTGTCATTTTTTATGAATGAAGAAAAAGGTCCCCTGTCAGTGCTACCAGGAGGGACAGGAATCTCCTTTCTGCCTTCCTGGAAGAGCAGGGCTGAGGACATCACATGTTCACATCCAACACAGCATATAGCTTTTGTGGCTATATTTATCCCTCTAAATAAAAGAGGGCCATGGACCACCCTCTGGCCCCAAGCCCACTCAGGCACAGCTGTTCTCAGAGCAGGAGCCGTCTCCAGCAGGCTATATAGCTCTACTAGTAAATGAGATGGTTGGATTAAAGAGAAGTGGATTGGCTGCACTGTTGCATCGTGAGGCTCGTCCTTGGCTCTGAGCAGCTCTGAGCACCAACAGACAATTGCCAGAGATGGTCCAGAGGTCATCATGGCCCTGAGACTGTCCCCAGTAGGCCAGCTGGGCTCAGCGCCCTTCTTCTGGTGGGAGTGTGATGGGTGTGCTCTTCCTTGCCAGTTGGCCTCAGAGCCAGAGACCAGTCCCAAGCACGATTAATTACCAGTATGTGTAGCTGGAGTTTACACCCCTAAATTTCAGAGACTAATCTTGAGTTTCCTCTGGGCCATGGGGTGTCCCTGTGACCCTAAGACATAATTATCATGTCACTATTGGTTATTCAGTTCAAAGTATCTGAAATAGTTGAGGGCTATGTCGCAAGCAAAAAGCAGTGTTTTTATAGCACAGATTGAATGGATGTGCTGCATACCCAGAGGTGTTCATGAGAACATGGAGAGCGCTTCAGGATGCCGTGTCTGCTGGGATTGCATTGGAGGCATGGGGAAAGTGGAGGGGGAGAAATGTGGTCTAATCTGACCCACACTGCTCTTTGGAAGTGGTCTCTAGTGGGAGACTATCCCCTTACTTCCTCCAACACATGCACTGTCATATGCTGCTGCCTTTGCTGCACCAGCTTTCTGCTGTCGTTGCCTCTCCTGACACTGGCTCTGCCACCACTGCCCTGGCTCTGCCGCAGCCTCCAGCGAGCTGGGCAGCAGCAGCCACACTGGAGTCCCTCCAGTTTTCCTTGTGGACGTGCGAGCTCAGCCCACGAGCTAGGCTTCCTGGGAGATACAAACCTGACATCAGGTTTATGTTGCTGTCACTTTGAGTAACAGCTGGGTTTGCTTCCAGCCCTAAGCTCCTTGCCACTGTGAGTAAAATGCTTGCTAGATTAAAGCTGGCTAATTTAATACTAATTTTGGAGTGTCTACATTGTGTTTTTGTCATGGCAGTCTAAACAAACATGAGAAACATTCAGCAAGCTTACTTGGGCTTTTCTTCTGCCTCTAGAAACAGCAGACTAGAAACAGCCCAAACCACTGGGACTGTTTAGCTAGATCTGGGGTTTGGATGCTGTAAGTCACTCACACTAATATTGTTATTTATATCCACCAATAATAGTAATATTGAATAGATTTTGGCCTGGCAGATCCCTTGTATATTCAGCAGTCGGGAAGCCCTATGAAAAGATTTCCCTGCCTATCCCTCTAGATTGGCAACTAAAAGTTTTTGACTCTGGGCTTTTCATTCTCTTTAGTCTTTTGAAATCAGTATCTCCTTTTATTAATCTGAACATTCTGGATCTTACCTAATTATCTATGACATAGGAATATTGTCACATGGCCAATTTTTCCTCTTAGAGATAATATTTTAAGAAGTTCTACATATGCATTGCTGAATTGCTTCGTGTTTTTCAGTGGTCTTGGAAATGAGCATTGTCTCAAACTCATCACAGAATTAAACTTACAGGTTCCCAGTCACAGGGCTCATTCAGCAAGCTTGCATCCAGCTCATGTTATTGTAACACTGAAGATGTCTGTGATTGTTCTTTGGCTGGTGTCAGTGACAAAATCCCATTGAACTAAAGGAAAGTAGGATGAGCCCCAAAATGCTAATTCTGTTGACTTTCTTAATGGGCTTCAGTTTAACCCTACAGCACTGAAGACTGATTCATTTCCTATGGTCCAACTTTATCTCCTCATCTCAATACTGCAAGTTTACATGACTCCTTTTTTCAACCCATCAACAAAGAATTATGCTGAATTACAGCTTTGTTACTAAGAGGGAATTGTGTGTTTGAGGTATATTTTTCATGAGGCATTTTGGCCAAGTGGATGAGGTATTAATATGAGAAACTATAAACAAATCTTGGTTCTCTAAACTGCGGATAGAATGATTGGCTTAATTTGTTTCTATACACTGCCATCTTGAAAACTAAACTGAAGCATCCAAATTAAACAGGAGATGTAAATATTAGCCAGATGTTCCCTGGTGTCAGAACTCTTTTTTGTTTCTTTTTTTCTATTAAATGGGTACACTTTTTTACATCTAACATAATGACCTATGTTTTAGATTTTGGTCCTGGCCTAATGGCTTTTTATCATATGATTATGATATCATCCAATCATGTAAGCGTCATGAGATGCTGTTCAGCTTTGCTGAAGCACATGAGTGTCAAACTGCTTGGTTTAGGCTGAACCATTTGTCTGACTGTCTTAATGTGGGGAGTGAATGTGCTGTTAATTTAGGAAATGCCAGCTGAGGCTGAGGGTTTAGCGAGCCAAGCAAAACAGAGCACTGACCACAGATTGAAACATTACAGAGTTCCTTAATGGTTCTGTCAAAAAGAAATATAACACTTTTTTTTACCCCTACAGAAGTTGCAATACTCTTCTTGTGCAAGTAGCAACCAGTAGGGTTTTAACATTGATAAACATGGATGGAAAAGACAGGCACTTGACTTAGCTTTTGGTTAATGTTTTTTCATGAAAACATTTGTTTGAGTTTGATGATAGTGAAGCTTTTGATTCCATTCCTCACATTTAATATTACTAGGCAAATGACTGGAACTACTAGTAAATCAGGATTTAGCAGATACATAATGAAGATTTTCAACAGAACTAAAATTGTAACACTGACTTTATGGATTTAATGCAAATGAGCAAAATGTAAAATTATATTTGTTCATTTTTTCTGTTACCTCAATAGCCTTGCTCAGAAATATGATCTTTTTATATTTCCCTCAGTGTAGGTCTGGATTTGTGAGATACTGAAAATGCTTGAAGAGCTTTGAATCTCCTACTAAGCACTGACAATTAAACTTCCCTGAACTGGGCTCTAATGCTTGAGCAGTTATGGGTTCTGTCTAGAGGGTTTGCTGCAACAGTCCTTACTGCAAGATACTTTTGCTCCTGAGCTGCACATTTGCTAGGGCCTTTGTCCTCCCCTGTCTTTTGTTTTAGCATTGGGTTTTGTTTACAGATCTCCTCAAAACATTGCTGAGCTTGATTGGGATAAGAAATTGTTTTATGATGTCTGCTTAGCACCCTGAGGACTTCTGTGGGTGCAAGAATCACAGAATCACACAGAATCATCTAGGTTGGAAAAGATCTTGAAGTTCATCCAGTACAACCATTAACCTAACAGTGACAGTTCCCAACTACACCAGATCCCTCAGCGCTATGTCAACCTGACTCTTAAACACCTCCAGGGATGGGGACTCCACCACCTCCCTGGGCAGCCCATTCCAACACCTAACAACCCCTTTTGTAAAGAAATGCTTCCTAATATCCAGTCTAAACCTTCCCTGGTGCAACTTGAGGCCATTCCCTCTTGTCCTATTGCTTATTACTTGGTTAAAGAGACTCATCCCCAGCTCTCTGCAACCTCCTTTCAGGGAGCTGTAGAGGGCGATGAGGTCTCCCCTCAGCCCCCTCTTCTCCAGACTAAACACCCCCAGTTCCCTCAGCCGCTCCCCGTAGGACCTGTGCTCCAGACCCTGCACCAGCTCCGTTGCCCTTCTCTGGACACGCTCGAGTCATTCAATGTCCTTTTTGTAGTGAGGGGCCCAAAACTGAACACAGGAATCGAGGGGCGGCCTCACCAGTGCCGAGTACAGGGGTCAGATCCCTTCCCTGTCCCTGCTGGCCACGCTATTGCTGACGCAAGCCAGGATGCCATTGGCCTTCTTGGCCCCCTGGGCACACTGCTGGCTCCTGTTCAGCCGGCTGTCAGTCAACACCCCCAGGTCCCTCTCTGACTGGCAGCTGTCCAGCCACTCCTCCCCAAGCCTGTAGCGCTGCTGGGGGTTGTTGTGGCCCAAGGGCAGCCCCCGGCATTTGGCCTTATGGAAACTCCTCCAGTTGGCCTCAGCCCATGGCTCCAGCCTGTCCAGGTCTCTCTGCAGAGCCTCCCTGCCCTCGAGCAGATCAACTCTCCCACCCAACCTGGTGTCACCTGCAAACTGACTGAGGGTGCAGAGAGAAAGCTTAATAAATAAAACAATTATTATTATTATTCTTTATCTATCCAAAGCTTTGTTAGAGGAAAGAGGCCTGCCTGTGAACTCTCCTCTGCAGAAATTCTCATCACTTAGGCCATTTAAAAATAGACTGGACAAAGCACTAGGGAATGTGCTGCAGAGGGCAAGTCTGCACTGTTAGTGAGAAGGACTAGATGACTTTCCCATATCTATATTTTTTACTCTAACAAGGTAATATGCTACCGCTGTGCCCTCTAAGGCAACAAAACAATAAATTAATCTCAAATGCACATCTGCCCTGAGATTTCCACCACAGTTGAGCAACTACACTGAAAATTTCATTATGGAAATTACCAACTAAGAATATTTGTAGTGAATTGCAAGATACCCTTCACAGTAAGGAACACCAGTGTCTGAAAGTGAGGCTTTGAAGGTCCTTCCAACTTATGGAAAAACATTTTGCAAATTATCTTTGTGAAAAGAATGTAAATGGTTTCTTTTCCCCTCTCTCTGACACAAGGTGTGGATTGTCTCCAGTGACACTGTCTCCATCCATCTTGATGCTATATGAAATACCCAGCCCTGTAAGACAAAGGAGGTGGAGGCCACTTCCACTCCCAGAAGGCTCTCACCACACTGCAGTATCAGGCTTTATTTTGGTTTATTACTTTATTGTCTGGAGAACGTCAAAGAGATCAGACTTCATTTCTTGTAGAGAAAAGGACGTATCTGTTGAAACAAGTGCACTAGAATGAATGGATCAAAATCTAGAGAAGGCTTTCATTTCAGTTACTGAAGACACTTTATATTCAGTAAAACATATTTTACAGCAGTTAAAATAAGCAGAGTGAGAGCCTTTAAAATCTTCATGTTTGTTTGGCCTCATACAAAGTCCATTGTGGGTCTGCATTTTGAGAGGCCCCTAATACAGCTGACTGAAAATATAGGACTTCATATTGACAAATTAACCATTCTGAACAATCCTGAACATGCAAAACATCACAGCTGAATTAGTGAGATGTGCAGGTGCTATGAGATGAGTAACCAGTCAGACTTCTCACCACTTCACTCTCATAATAATATAATCATAGAATGGTCTGGGTTCGAAGGGACCTTAAAGATCATCTAGTCCCAACCCCACTGCCATGGGCAGGGACATCTTCCACTAGATCAGGTTGCCCAAAGCCCCGTCCAGCCTGACCTTGAACACTGCCAGGGAGGGGGCATCCATAGCTTCTCTGGGCAACCACTTCCAGTGTCTCACCACCCTCACAGTGAATAATTTCTTCCTTAATATCTAAGCTAAATATACCCTCTTTCAGTTTAAAACTGTTACCCCTTGGACAATCACTACACTTCCTGATAAGGAGTCCCTCCCCATCTTTCCTTTAGGCCCCCTTTAAGTACTGGAAGGATGCTATAAGGTCTCCGTGGAGCCTTCTCCAGGCTGAACATCCCCAGCTCTTTCAGCCTCTCCTCATAAGGGAGGTTCTTCAGCCCCACAATCATCTTTGTGGCCTCCTCTGCACCCACTTGAGCAGGTCCATGTCTTTCTTATGTGGGGGCCCCAGAGCTGGACACAGTACTCCAGGTGGGGTCTCACAAGAGTGGAGTAGAGGGGGTGAATCACATCCCTTGACCTGCTAGTCACACTTCTCTTGATGGAACCCAGAATACAGTTGGTTTTCTGGGCTGCAAGCACACATTGCTGGCTCATATTCAGTTTTCTATCCACTACTACTCCCAAATCCTTCTCCGCAGGGCTATCAATCTACTCATCGTCCAGCCTGTATTTGTGCTTGGGATTGCCTTGACCCATGTGCAAGACCTTGCACTTGGCCTTGTTGAACTTCATGAGGTTTGCACAGGCCCAGCTCTCAAGCCTGTCAAGGTCCCTCTGGATGGCATATCCCTTCCCTCCAGCATGTCGACCACACCACACAGCTTGGTGTGATTGGCAAACTTGCTGAGAGTCCATTCAAACCCACTGTCCACGTCCCCAACAAAGATGTTAAACAGCGCTGGTCCCAATACCAACCCCTGAGGAACGCCACTCATCATTGCTCTCCACTTGGACATGAAGCCATTGACCACAACTCTTCAAGGGTGACCATCCAGTCAATTCCTTATCCAACAAGTGCTCCATCTGTCAAATCCATGTATCTCCAATTTAGAGAAAAAGATGTCTTGTGGGATAGTGTTAAATGCTTTCTACAAGTCCAGGTAGATAATATTTATTTCATCTCTAAAGTGATGCTTCAAAATGTTCATGGCTTGGCCCATGTCTTCATGTGCCCAGCAAGATTTCTACTCCATTACTGTGGATTTTTAAGTAGTAGTTCCCAGATACTCAGTAGCCTGAAGGAAAAGCACCATCACTCATTGGCGGACCAGAAGTGTGTTTAATTCATATTTAGTCTTTGTTTATGGTATCTACAGAATGTTTTCTGAGATACTATAGTGCATCTTCTAAACCTGGAGTACCTAGCAACACAAAAAATAGCCTCTAGTCAAGATGTGTTTTGTCCTGTTCTCAAAAAATTGCACAAGGAAGGAAATACTTTATTTCACCCTGTATATAGAGACACAATATTTGTTTTCCATTTCATATTTTGCAATGTCTATGCAGTATAATTCTTTTTGTTATGTATTTTATGGTTCTTTAGTCATTAAGAAATACTTCAAGAATCTCCTTGTGTTTAAAGTGTAATGAGACTGTCCCTTTAACAGCCTCTCTATTCTATCATTTCTGCAATGGTAATTTTTAAAACAATAGCACTTCTATTATTCCAGGTTTGCAGTCACAACAGCTGTATACCAGTGTTTCACTTAAATGTTATTAGTCAAGAATTGCTGCTATCACCAAACCCCTGTGATAACAGAAACCCTGTTACAGTATCACTAGTACCCCATTAAAGCATTTACAAGTCAAAGATAAATCACTGGGTGGAAAAAAAACAAAAAACAAAAACCAAAAAACCAACACAACAAAAAAAAAGCAAACCAAAAAACCAAACACATGAGGAATGAAGGTCCTGTAAGAGAAATTGCATACATATGAGATGAATATAACACTGACCATCATAACAATGACATAACACTTGGACATATCACCTTGTGTGTCTTCAAAAACTGCTCAGAGTGGAAGATGTAAAGCAGTTTCACTTACTTATCTCCCAAGAGTGCACTGAAGCTGAACTGAGTAATGTCTGGACTATTTTCTGAACCTATCCAAGATAGGAGTTGAAATTCATCCAGGTCCAAAAGGCCGTAACCACTTCAATCAAGGTTTTTGCATTCCCCTGGCAGCACCTTTCCCATGCACTCAGAGCAGTTCTGGGGATGAATACTGCAAAGGAGCCGAAGGCCTCAGGAAGGACTAGTTTCAACATGCTGGACATATGATATGAATTATCTATGGGCTTTATTCTAGCCATAAGCCGCATTGCTGCCCAGTGTCACAGTCATAGCTTGAAGACTGGATTTCAGAGATTTCTAAGTATTTCGGGGGCAATATCCTGGAATGGCCTTTCAAACAGATGGTGAATAGAAAAGACCAAAACATCGCTAGGAAAAGAGCTTATCATGTTTAGAGAAAAGACAATTCAGGATGTAAAAGTGAAAAATCTGTAAATAAGTGATCTATTGGTATTCCCAAGGGGATGTGTGATTTCTGTTTGTTGATCATTTGTTTTTATGGCCATATTTATACTGGCCAGAAAGGAATTCCCACTGCCTTTTCTGCCTTGATGTATACCTTGGCCTCTGGGTTGTTTACTTGGCATTCCTTTGAAGCATTTTGAGACCGGCCATGGCTAGAGACAGGTGAATGGGTGTGCTAATAGCAGCTTCCAGGTGCTTGCATGGCTTGCGGTCCTCACACAGAATAAAAACCACATGCTGATTTGGCATCAAAATTCATTGCCATCTTCCCCCAGGTTGCTAGCAGGGAATTTTCAGTGTTTATATTTTGTTTTCCTCTGTAGTGGATTTAACCCTCAAAGTCACCTGCTGTGACAAGGACTATGGAAAATGGCAATGTCTTTAGTTGACTTCCTCATTCTTTTGTCACATTAATCATAATGACATTCAGTTCCTCTCTGTTGCTCTTGTTTGCTATAGAATTATAAGAACTATTCAGAGTGGATCAAAATGTAGAAGGACCTTCTGTTTGGCTACAGTTTCTGAAACCACTTTATGTTTTATGACCATGGAATCTGTACAAGAAACCCCTGTTATTTGACAACTTCACTCTCTAGAGTCTGCATCATGGTGTCCCCAAAGAAAGTATAAACCTCTTCTATTTTTAATAAAGGAGACTTAACTGTGTTTGGAAAAGAAAAAAAAAATTCTCTGAGAATCTGAACTAGTCAAATAAGGCAGAATTAATGTATTTGTTATTATTACTGATTTGGCTATCTTACAAAAATATAACAAACACCACTGACCTTAACAAAGCCAACAGGAGTTCAGTATGAGATACAGAAAATGATGAAAACCAGAAAATATTTTATTTCATTTTGCAATCTAAAATATTATTAGAAGCTTGTCCCTGCTGTATGGTATTGAAAGTGGTCTCCTTATATCCTCTACCTGGAACTGCAATAAACTGCCCATCTTTGTGACTGGAGGCTGCAAATTCCTCTTTAGAAAAGGTGGATGGAGTATAAATACTGTCATCAACTCACAGAAGGGGATACATAGGCTCAGAAAGTTTACATTCAAGTTTACCAAATTCAAAAAGACCCCTGTGACAAGGCCACAAAAAGATTCTCAGAGCTTCCAGATGCCATTTGACTGCTACAAACACAAAACTACACTTCCTATGACTTAAGCCAATAATTACATCAAGGATATGTTTATCAGCAAGAGTTAGTCAAGGCTTTTGTGAGCTTATGTCGCTGTAGATACTAAGTAACATTTAGAGAATTTCTGTGGTCAGCTGATGTTAGGATTTCACTGAAAAACACAACAAAGACTTTAATAAGGATGTACAAATAGGCATATGTATGCACTTTAAAGTAAAACAAAAAATCCTTTTGCAAGAGAGAGGTGGGGAGTTTTAATGTCTGATTACTGGAGGAGTTTGAGATTACTACTGACAGGATTTCCTTCTTTAATAAGATCACAATAGTATAAATAGGGGTGGCATATTGCTTCGCTGAGAACTATAAAATCTAGGTCTGTCTTATGCAGTCATTTGTGGCAGTTTGCAGATAGGAAAATGTAGGAGTAAAGCGAGGAGCTACAACAAAAATCTTAAGTTCTGCACAAGGTTCCAGGCCTTCAGGTTTAGTAAGTCTAATTTTAAACTTAGTTTCTTTGAAAAACTGAGACCTGCAACTAACGCTTGTCATTATGGTATAATGATCTATCTTCTTGCCAGAGTAGGTGGGGATTATGTTTCCTAGAGAAGTAGAATTATCTGCCAGAGATTATTCTTCATGTTTGTGATCTGTTTTCTCTCTCTTCCTAGTAAAGCCTTCAGCTTTCCATAGTTCCTAAGCCATTAAAAATAAAATGTCTTCTCCTTCAGATTTCAACAAACCTGTCTCTGTCCAAGCTGAGAGCTTGCAGCAGCCTGCTTGTGGAGATTCATGTGGCAGGAGCCAGTGTCCTTCTGCTGTTGCTGCTCAACCATCTCCCTGCTGGGCAACTTGCTTAAGACTTCCCAAATGGTCTTGGGATGATCAAAGTTCATTGAAAGACTGAACTAATACAATCAACTTAAAGAGAAAACTATAAGAAAAAAGGAAAAATGTCCCCTGCTCAAGCATACTTAACTATGTACAACTCCCCAAACATCTTCACCTCCAGAGGCCTCTAGGCAAAGGAAAGAAAGGGACCTCCTCTGTTCTGGTTTCATGATCAGCTTCCTGTTTCACACAGCCCTGGGTGGGGAGGAGGCGATAGTGCATTTGTATGCATTATATTTGTATATGTAATCGTATACTATGCTATCAGAAGGATGTGTGCCTTCTGGGATAGGTAACAGCCTTTCAAACCCAGAGCTAAAGAAGTTCTGTGAATGACAGAAGACCTGTGTGTGTAGCATATGATCTACATATTGGGTATATGTTATGGCAAAATCATGATCTGCCTACTGGCTATGAAAATATCTAGAAAATTTTTCACACTGGGGGCTTAGGCTGATAGATTGCACCATAATGTGATAAGTTACAGATGCCTGGGTACTGAGCAGTCTTGGTTGTCATACTCAGGTGGATACTAGTTCTGAGGTCTCAAATACTTTTCATGAGGAGATGTATCCCTCAAATCCCAAAGAGCCCTCCACTGTAATCACACATTGCAACTGAAAAAAATGCAGGAAAAAGAAAGTATTAGTTTTCCTTGGGTTTTCAAGACCTTGCTAAGTAATCTGCCTACATTTAAGCATATAATTTAAATGAATTGGGTCTAAATGAAATAGCTGGCAACAAACAGTAAATTGTGTTTTCAGAAATACATCGACAGTTGTTTAAGATGGTTAGTCATGGCAAGGTAGCTCACTGTACTTCTCAGTTCTGTCAATTTATTTTTTGTCTTGAATTGATTCTGCAAAAATCATTGGGCCTCTCTATATGCTTCTCTAAAAACCAGTGCACATACATCTTCATCCTTCAAGTTTTGCTCTTGTTCAAATGAAGGCTGAAAACTCAAAGCAACTGCAATTTCAGACAGCGTTAGTACTAAACTTTATGGGACTGGGACTAAATCTGCACTTCTGCAGTCAATTGTGGCCACATTAGGGCCATTATCAGCTCAGGCAGTTACTGAAAACACTAAAATAAAGTTTCACACTACTTGTCCTGCTGATGTGTTTACCAGAACATATTATCCTCTCTGCATGAATCCCAGATATTGGGGGTGCTGTTATCTGGTCATAAAGAAGGAAAACCAAGAGAAAAAGAACTACCTCCTTCCCCTCTACCCTCCCCTCCCCCTAGCTGTCCCCCTCTGATCTTTAGTGAGATTCTTTTAGACAGAGGTGGAAAGCCAATAGTTCTCAGTGACACTGCTGTGTATCTGAATAAACTCGCTGGCATCATGGGAGATATTTTGGGTTTACACTGTTATAGGAGATAGTAAGTTTTGGCAACGACCTTTATATAGCCATGTCCCATAGTGTAAACAGCTTGCTTTTATGCAAACAGATTACAAAATTGTGTATAGAGTAAGAGAATCCCTGCTTCTAAGCTGTCTTGCTCAGGAAAAGAAATTAAGTCATCCAACTTCAATATGTGTAATCCTCTTGAATTCTTTAAATTTATAACTTTCTATTGCTGTGTAAACTTGAGTTTCCTTGTAGAGCTGTTGTTCTCTCTAATTGTTTGCTTCTTGAGGATATAATTTTTAACTGTATCTAGTCATCTGCACCATCTGATGCAATTTAAGGAAAAAAAAAAAGACCACTAAATATAGTTAACACAGCTTGGTTCTGTCTCCTTGTAACTCCCCTACAGGCAATGGAAAAGGAGCCCAGAAAACAATTTGTTTATTATAAGCAGGTCAGTCCTCCAGGGGATTCATGGAATCACGCAGTGGGAGAGGACAATCACAGCACTGAAATGGTGGGTAATTTTATTTGTTCCACTTGATGGTCACAGTGGCATCATGCTGGCCAATTACTCTTGAGTCAGCAGGTTTCAGAGGTTAAGACCCCCTTGTGGGTTGCAGCACTGCAGGCAAAGTATTCAGGCCAGATTGAAACCGTTTCAACAGCAGAGACGCCAGCCTTCTTCTCCCTTGGAGATCTCCTTTTTCAACTGTGTACGAGACATACATGTGATAAAATAGGCATGTCTCTAACATCGAGACAGCTTAATTATTGAGAGTGGAAAAAATGCCAGCTTCAGATAAAGAAAGGAAGAAAATCAGCCAGAGAGACAGGCTACGCCGAGGAGGCATGAAGCGAACAAATATTGCAAACTTCGACTGCAGGTTCCAAAGGAAAGATCATGTCTGGGAATAATCCTCATGCCAATAGTCTACTAGTGTTTCAAGGCTGCTGAACCTTTAACAATTTCATCACATTTTTCTCCAGTGGAAATGTTTTAAGCTACTTCTTCAGTGATCTGTAATTCTAAGGGGAAAAACAGCAGCAAAGCATTTGCTTTACCACTAGACCCTGCCACAAGCGATTGGGCAGAGGCGGATATGAAATCCAAGCTAGCAGAAATAACGTGTGTGTGTGTGTGTGTGTGTGAGGGAATTGGGCAGGAGGGTTGTCCAGGACAGGCTGAAATTGTTCCATTAGGCTTAGATGAAATTCATGAAGTGACTCACATTTCATTTGGAGAGGGGTATGGGAAGCAAGGAAGTGGCATTTTATCCTCTTAATTATAATACTAGTGTTATGATCTCGGAAACAGGGGAGGCTATTCTCAGGCTTAAGCTCCGTTGTGTATGTGACATTTCAGGCTTAAAACATCTCAAGTGTATATTTCCTGTCAGAAATATTATGCTGTGAGAGCTATTCAGTTTCTGAAGGATTCACTGGAGAATTAAGATCTGTGCTTTAATGTTTTTTTGGCTAGTGTCATGCCAGTTTGCAGTTTCTGGAAAACATCTCTAGAATCTCAGACCCAAGACATAGATGTATTATTATGATTAATAGTGGTGCTAATTCATCCAGAGCCTGTTCTTGAGAGACAGAAATGATCAGTGGGACTCTAAACTCTGATGTCTTGCTCTGCAGAACTGTATCCAATGACCTCTGAAGTTTAATATAAATGTCAGGCTATTTGAATTTGCAAAACACATTGAGATGAATTGGAATGAAAGAAAATGTATATATCAGGGGTTTTTTTTTTAAGAATTTTGTTATTTTGACTCATTTTTCCTTCTTCAGCAATAGTAGGTTATAAAAAAACTTTGAATTTGACAAATTCTGCAATGAACTTTTTCAAATCAAAAAGCATTTTGATCTGAAAAATGCTGGAGAATTCTTTTTTTGGAAGCAGTGATGTTCCAGGGAAAGGAGAAATCCAAGAGGGGAAATTTTTCTCATCCTCCTTGCTCCTCTAGCACCACTTTATATGACATGAACACTAGAAAAATCTCAGACTTTTCCTCCCTATGGGTCTGTGTCTTAGCTGTGGAAAAACTGTCAAAAAAGTCCTAAAAACTGATAAAAAAAGTCCAAAAACCTATTCGAAAAACTGTTCCAAGAGTTCCAGCAACTCAAAGAGGATAGGTCCTACTCCTTTCCTGTACGGACCAGTACCTCAGCTATTAAGAAGAAACACTCTTCTGCTCAAGAGAGAGAATACAGAGGGTACACACTGCAGAGTATCCTGTGGTTTTACCTGTGGGACCATGGAGACAACATGAGGAAGTGGCTTGGAAAATATACCTTGACCCTAGAGGCATGGGTATGTGAATTGCAAGGAAAACCAATCACAAATGGAGGTTCTTCCAGGAAAATTGCTTCTCCAGTCTCCAGTGGGCAGTTCCCCAGACAGAGTGGAAGGTGTGATCTCTACTCCTGATCCTATGGAAAAGATTTCTAATCCATTTTTACAAGAAGTGACTAGAGAATCCTATGACCAGTACTAGAGGGGCCCTGTCTCCAGCCAGGTGAAGGAGAAGGACAAATGTATTTGCTGGACTGTGTGGATCCAATGGCCTGGCAGGCACATCAGACCCACAGGAGTACAAGGCTCTAGTAGATACAGGTGCACAGTGTACCCTAATGCCATCAAGCTATAAAAGGGCAGAACCATTTATATTTCTAGAGTGACAGAGGGATCCCAACAGCTAACTGTATTGGAGGCTGAAGTAAGTCTAACGGAGAATGAGTAGCAAAACCACCCCACTGTGACTGGCCCAGAGGCTCCATGCATCCCTGGCATCTGAGGAGAGGGTATTTCAAGGACCCAAAAGGTTTACCTTCTCCCGGGTGGACTTATCCAGTCCTCGCTATGGTCAGCATCTGTTGACATTATGGCTGTACCTAGCCGTGTGTCTGGGCATCAAAAGCGGAACAAAGCCCAACTCACAGCCTATTGTAAATCAGGTACATTTTACACTGAAGCGATTTGAACACTAGCAGAAAGTTAAGCACATATTGTTTAACCAGCTTTGCTAAGCTGTGGCCATTGTGAATGTGTACTCATTTTTACAAATGTCTAATGAATAAAGGGCATGTAAGACTTCATTTTATAATAAAATTAAGAAAATAATTTTAAGAGCTTAGTAATTATATTTGTAAGAGCCTGGAAATATTTTCATTCGGAAATTCAGAATACAAAACAGAGCTTAGGAGAAAGATGAGAACCAGCCTTTGTCAGTTGGGTTTAACTGCTTGAACTACAAATAGTTGACAATTAACTCCTCCGTGACATATGCAGAGGCAATAAGTATATACTGTCCAGAGGTAGTCCTACACTGAGCTGCATCTAAAACACTACTTCATCTTCCAGGTTTTGCTGCAGCCTATTTGCCAACCTTGCAGTTCATACCAGGAAAGGTGGTAGACAAAGAACACACTGGGCTGTGGAAAGAGCTCCATGAGGAGGAAAACTATGAGGAAATAGATAGTTTCTCTTTCCACTGCCATCAATAAAATACCAAGTAAGGATACATACCCTTCATTCACTAGACTAGTGGAATAAGTGATATTGATAAGAACAAATTTATTGGTTTAACTGAATTCAATTAAATATGTATGGTTAGCATCTCGTGTTTTGGAAATGATTGGCAACGACAATGCAGAGCTTGCTGTGTTTTGGATGCCCTGGGGGGGGAAAAAAAAAAAAAAAGGTATAATTATTTGCAAATACTCAAATTCATTTTGATGGCTAATAATTTCCACTTTGGTTGATGAAGCTCTCTTTATGAGAGAAAAGACCTGATGCAACAAATAATATATGTGAAAATTTGTAAATCAATAACTGAAGGAACTGGGATTTCTTGCTGCTTGGAAATACACATGCCGCTCCACTGCAACAGGTTTAAATAGATTGTGTACCAAATTGAAACAGAAAATGAATGGTGAATTTGCCAAATTTACCCAAATCAGGATAAGAAACTTTATTCACCTCTTTTAAAGGTTGTTGCCATAAATAAATCATAATCTTAAATAAACAAGACATGGCAACAGATTTTTAATGATAGGAGCCTGTATTTCAACATCTAACTTGTTGTCTATTCCCAATGCTTATTCAGTATTTTTACCTAATACTATGATTTTTCCAGGATCTGGAGGATCTGGCATTAAGAAACATGGCAATGATCAAGAAGAAGAAGAAAATGCAATAGTTTGTGGAATTTCCAATCTTCTCATAGGTACTTCTTACGAAGGATTATCTGGGAGTTTATAATTTGCTTCACCAAAATAAACAGCATCTGTGGTAATTAAATACACCAAGAACACTTCAGGGAACCATGGAAGTATGTTTCAGAAACATCTGTCCAAAAGTCATTACTTTTTTTTTGAATGATATACTGTACAAATTATTAGGACAAAATCTGTCATGCAGAAAAGATATTTCAGCCCTTAGGTGTATTCATGAATGTGCAGAGACAACCTCAGATGTGGAGAGTCTCAGCAATTTGTTGTAAACATGTGTCCTTGCGTATGGATCTTCATGTATGTACAGGTATAGGTTGATAAAGATCTACTGAACTAAATGCTTCAAGGGAAAAACCATTCAGGACTAAGAAACTTCAATAAATCTCAGCTGGAAGACTTATTTTTGAAATTTCTTGAAGCCAGGTTGATAATACATGGAATAACCCATCTCCTACACATCTCAGACAAATCCGCACCTAGTTCCCTCAGTAAATGTCAGCTATTAGGGACTTCAACATGATGACAATAAAAAGAAAAAGAAATCATGCCTTGCAAATGAAAACCTCTGTGAATAGCTGTCAAAGGAGAAAATACATGATTAATCATTGCTGAAACGCCTCTTCATGTGAGGCGAAAGCACATGATTTCACATCCCAGTCACGCTGGTGCCACACACATCCATCAATACTGTTGTACCTCAACAGAATGAAAACAAGGCCAGAATTTAGGAGGGTTCAGTAACTGGAATTAAGACCATAAATGAATTTGTAGTTCCATAGCTAAAACAATTAATACATTTCATCAATCTGTTCCAAATTATTTCCTTTTTCTCTAGGGCTTTTTGCTCATATGAAAATATATTAAAAAAAATTACTTTCCTCCCCCCCCCCCCCCCC
>NW_020799095.1:109348276-109366445 GCF_003259725.1 Athene cunicularia
CCCCCCCCCCCCCCCCCTTTGTTTTTTTTACCGTAGAACAACAGTGGTTTCGGTTGGAAGGCATATCTAGAGATTGTCTAATTCAACCTCCCTGCTCAAGCATGGTCAGTTAGAGTAGATTGTCTGGGACTGCATCCAGTCAGGTTTTGAATATTTCCAAGGATGGAGACTACACAGCCTCTCTGAATAAACCTGTCTCAGTGCCAGAGTGTTTGACCACTCTCACAGGTTTATGTTTAATATGTATGTATAATATAATCTATTTAATGTATTTGAAGTATATCGTTGGAGCTGCCTGCAATAAAAGGTAAGAAGATACAAGACAACACTCATAGAACCTTAGAAAAAAGTCATCCTCTTCCACTGATTCATGCACTGCTGTGAGCGTATGTGTCTGGTTGGCCCCAGGAACTTCCTGGTTTAGGCGTCACCCCACCTGGTAGGATTTGAACCAGTTTTCCACCCCCAAGTGTTCTAACCACCAGTCTTCAAGGTAGCCAGGTGTAAAAAGGAAGAGAGGAGGATGGACTATGACTCATGGCACAGCAGTCCAGGCACAGTCCAGGGAGTTGGATTTAAGCTTATGTTCTACCTAATAGGGGTTTAAACCTGAATTTATAGCACAAGTAAGCACAACCTCCTTGATGGCACTTTCCAAACTTGCTACTCAAGTCAGCATGCACAAGGTCAGATTTTAAGCGTGCTTTTTTCCTGAAAGCTTGTGAAACCCTGTCCCTTTTTAAAATAGCTGTCCAATGGTGGAAGGCTGTTGCTGTTGAGCTGCTGCTTGCAATTCTGTTCAGCTCTGCTGTCCTGTGAGTCTTCCATGTAAGCTTTGCACTGTGACAGCTACCTGTGGAATGGAGCAGCTTGAAGTGCAAGCCACAAGGACACATGCAGATCTCCTGCAGCCTTTTTCTTTCTCTGACACAGAAGATATGTTGAAAACTGCACTGGTTCCACACTGCCTTTGGAAAGCACTTCCTTGACAGAAATATTTTTGACCTTTGGCCTATGGAAAGAATATAGAAAGTTAAAAAAATCTGGGATATATTGACTCTGAATAGACTCTGGAGAAAATTCACACACTACAGTGTGGGTTGTCCCCTACTGTAGGATAGGAGACTTACTGAAATGTAGCCTGCCTGTATGCCTGAGCTTCTCTCCATAGGGAGAAGCCAAAGGGAGGTTGCTCACCAATGTTTTGCCCTGACATGCAGTGAGAAAGTAACCAGATGTGCACCAACAGACCAGGACAGTCGGACACACTGAGAAATGCATCCACCCTATCCTGTGGATAAAGCCATGAGAACCAGCTTTCCTGTTAGCCATTGCCCCTTGACCTTTCCAGCATTTGTCTGACATATTCTTCAGGCATGACTTAGTGGGGAGCCAAAAAAGAGAAGACTGTCTATTCACTGGAACCAGGACCTTTGAACACTCCAGTATAAAACTAGCTCTGCACTTGGGAGCTGAACACTGATTGTGTACAGTCTTGGGCTGAGGAGTGGATGAAGGAGGATTTACGCTGTATAACCTTTGCATATGTAGGCAGAGTCTTAATTCTCACCCTCATCTCTCTTAAAGGTGGAATTCTGCTGCCTGGTGCATACAGATTCCCCATTCTCAGAGCATCCATGTAGAAGTAAGATTGTTATATTCTCTTTGATATTCTGGAAAGTTTCTTCTATATGTATAGAGAATGTGAAACTTTGAAGATTCATGTGACTTCTCACTTAGGCGCAGATCAAGAGTTTGCATTTATGCAACAGGTTTAATGGGATGCTGTGAGTGCTCTGCACAGCTGTATTGCTCACACCTGGTAAGACCAGTGTTTCCTGAATGCATCAGATTTCCTGAACACACGTAAGTGATATATTCATGTTCATAGGAAGATACCTGATTCTTTATTTCACTCTGATATGATTGCTGAATGTACAGGAGAAATCTGAACCCAAAACTTCAGTTGTGTCCAAACTTAATTTTTGTTAGAGGAAAAGGGTAACATAGATTCATGGTAAAACTACACAGGAACATTATACTCAAGTGCTGCCATTAAAGAGCTGGGGAAAAGTCCAAGTCAAGAACACAAACTGCCTGTATTCCATAAGCATAAAATTTCTTGACTAGTTAGGAACTGTGTGCTTGAGTCTCCTTTACAGATGTTGAAAACTAGGAAAATCTGTTGTCTGAGTAAATTAATACAGTGCATTCCCTTTAGGTCTGTTAGTCAGCCTGCAGCATATTGGCTGCTGGGCTCTGGAAGTCAGTCCATGCACTGGTTCATCGTGCCATGCACTTCATGTGGCTCAAAAGCAGGAACTGAATGGAAAGGGAAGGTGGAAACAACATTATTTTTCCAGTGTTGAGAATCTCAGAAATATTCCTAGGAGATGCCACTCCCAGTGGAATTTTTCTGTATTTTTACAAGTGTAATCTAGTAGGATCCAAGAGGCTCTATGTATTCTTGGGTTTCAGATATACCCGTTAGTTTTGAAAGGCCCCTGCTCCTGAACTCTACTTCTGCCTACTAAGCAGTTTGTTTTGTCTTCATTTTGCTTTGACTCTTGCTGCTTGCAACACCAGAATAAAATGCCACTCAATAAATAGTGAAGACTTTCAATATGGTATTCTCCCATGCTTTCCTTCCATGCTTTGGTCAGTCAGAGAACTGGTTCCTCTGCTAACATTTATGACCTCCTTGAGGACTGTCCCCACTGAAACCTTTCTGAGTGAAGTGATGCCAATATACCGCCTTGAGCTGCATATCTCTGAGACTTGTTTGTCTTTGCTAAATTTTCTTGGCTGCTTGAAGGTAACTACAAGTGTACTGGTTTCAATTGATTACTGCCAAAATGATTATTTTCTGGGTAACTATAGGAACAAGAAACTCACTGTAGTTTTTTTAATGAAAATTGACATTTTGGAATAGAGAGGACAGAAATGTGTCACATATTAATAGTAGTGCTCAAAAAAAAAAAATTTAGAGTGTCATTTTGGTCTAATTCTATCTCTACCTCAGTGAAGACAATATTTCCATGTATACATTTTTATATACATACCTATGTTTGTATGTATACATACATATATATATGTTTAGAAAGACTTGTTTAAATTAAAACAAAAATTAAAAAAAAAAAAAGGAAATGTAACATAGCTGGAACAGATTAAAACAGAAGAGTTTAGTGGGCCAGAAAACATATTGCACTGATAAGGATTTTTTTGTTTTAAATTCAAACCTACCATAAAGTCATTTATTACCCATTGTTTGTTTTTCTAGAAAGGCCAGTGCAGCACCATTTGCTGGCTGATTGACAATGCAACTCTCTTTTTACAACTTGGAATTTAAAACAGGAAGGCTGCCATTCACATCAGTTAAGACATCTACATTTTAGATCACCTGGAAAGGTTCATCTTTGTCATAAGCAGATGGGAAGTTCAAATGGCTAAAACCAGAATGCAATATTCCCAGCTCAGCATAGTTCATGCACATATAGTTATCTACAAAATCTAAATCAGGAATAATTAAAGAAATGCATTTCATTTAAACTCTCCATTTTCACCAGTTTATTAGTTTCCCCCTCAAAGAGCAACAGAAATGATCATTTCACATTCCTCAACAGGAACTGTAACAGTACAGACTCTGCAAGCCTGGCTTGTCAGCCGAGTTTCATACATCGAAATCTGCAGCTAATCAGTCCTGGTCCAACCAGGAAAGGTCACAGCAATCCTGCTGAACTATTACCGAGGTGTTGGAAGACATGGACATTATTCATCCTCGCTAAAAACAGGCAAGGAGAAAATAAAATGAAAGCAAACGGATTAACTCTAGCATATTTGCTGCAGTCTCGCTGTGAAAAGGGCTGTTTCCGGCTCTTCTGCCACCAAGCATACACTTTCTCACCCCTAACTCCCATCACAAGTCACCTCAAAATCCTGTCATTTAAGCATTAATGTCTGGTCTATACTTTAGGCACAGTCCTGGGAACAAGAAGGTGTGTAAGCTGCACTGTCCTGAGACTCATATCAAGTCTGTGTCAGAAACTTTTGCCCACAGTATAGTGCTGTTGTTTTGTGTTTTTTTTTTCTCTTTCTTTTCTTCTTTGCAGCACTCCTGTTCTGACAAAAGCTAAAGTCTAACTGTAGCTAATATTATCTTGCAAGTTGCTCTTGTGCTTGGTCAACCAGGACAAACACTGCTGGCAAAGCACATTTTGTCAATATGAATTGTGTACATGCCAGGAGAGTTCGCTGCATGGTTACATCAGCAAAATCTCCTGGAGGAAAGGCTCATCCTTGGATACCTGAGTGAAATACTGGCCTGCTTTCTTACAAGCTGCACCAGGTCAGAACGTGGTGGCTCCTGGCAGCATGGTAGGCACCACCAGGGCATTCAAGAACATGAGAACAGGGCTAAAGGACAACCTCCTTCAACATAGTGAACATTAACATTCACAGACGTGACTCTGTTTCAAGGGAGAAGACAGTCCTGCTCTTAGACAGTTTGACTGTCATAGTCTATCAGTCATAATCTATCAGTGAAGGAGCAATACAAATGCATGGTTTGACTTTACATGGCACCTCTTCACAATATTGCTTCCTCTTTTCAAAATGAGGGCCTGCATGGATACTGAGCTACAGTGGTCATCTGTGTAGGTAATTCAGGTTGGAATTTTAGTTATGGGCCCCTAAAAAAAAGTACTAAGCCAGATTCAAAGATGTTTTTCAGAAAACAACTTCCTTTACGATTAGGAAAAAAGTAATATGAATAAGAGAAGATTATCTGCACTAAAAGATCTAAAAGCTATTTCCTTTTTAAAGTGGGAGACCAAAATCACACATGTGATGGATATATTTTTGTGTTTGTGAATGCCACAGAGCAGATCCTTCCTCTCCATTAATGACCTAAGACTCAAACTGTCATTTATTTCCTTTAAGAACTGTGATATTTCTTATTACCGTGTCAACACGCAGCAGCAAGCACTGCACATTCAGGATTTCCCTCTTGAGCACATCATCTTAAAGTGCGGAAAGAAGATCCATAATTTCAGGTTGTGTTGAATAGACCTCTCGTGAAATTTTTACTTTGTGTTTTAAATAGGGAGATATAAACAAGATGCAGAAGTGTTTACTGAAGATGAATGGAAAAAGCTGCTCAGATATATGGGAGCTCAGATTTAATATCATGTCTGCAGTTATCAGGAAAATCTGTGGAGAATTATGTTTTCAAAAGTCACTTGAACCTGACCTAAATGGTGAGTAAACATGGTACATTCTTTGCACCAGTACATAACAAAAAACATGGAGAACGTGTTAAAAACCTCTAAACCTACTACAGAAATTCAGGATTACAAGCTCATCATTGTTAGCAGAGCGACCTGACATACAAACTGTAGCAATGCAGGAAAAGGCAAGAGCTCGTTACAGATGATTCTGGTTCCTCTCCAGCCTTGCATTATACAGCAAGAACAAAGGTGTACTAGAAGAAAGGACCCATAGAGCTCCAAACAGGTCAGTGTTTTAGGAAGAACAAAATGCCTAAGTTTACAGACTTCTGGCTTTACTTTCTTTTTGATACTACCAACCTAAGCAAATACTACTTATGATGTTATACATGGGATAGTACTGTGGCAAAGGATTGTTGAAAATTGCCATTTCTGTTAGCAAATGTCCATATAGATTTGAAATACAGCTTCTGACAGTGGCAAATGCAAAGTTCATTGTGAGAAAATAACTGTATGGGACAATACCAGGATACCCTGTCCATAGGAGAATTTTCCCCACTAGAATGCCAGACATAGACATATAAAAACAGTAAAAGCACATTATAATGATTTTCAAAATAAATGTTCCTTTCAGTGCCTTCTGGGATCTGAAGTCTGGTAGAAAGGAAGAATACTTTTTTTTCTTTTTTTTTTTTCCCCCAAAATTGGAAAAGAATGCTTTATCTGAGAGAAAATATTAATATTACTGTTTTAAAAACCTGTCAAACAATGGAAATATATTTTCAGTTAAAATTTTTGTTTTTAAAAAAACATTAACCAGAATTGTAGCGGAGCTGTTTCTTAAAATATTTTCCCAATTTTACTTTTGTACATCTAATTTTACATGTTTTTTTTATATATATATAGTTTATAATGATTTTAGATGTTCCTGTTATTCATAGTTTATATTTGTGTAATTAAAAAAACCCTTCCACAACTTTATTTCCTGCTATATTTTTTGGCAATAAGAATAGCAATCAGACATACCTGATTTATCAGCTGCAGTCTTAGCTGGAGTCAAAATGTCTTCTCAAATCTATACAGTGCTGAACTTCTGAGTTTCTCCTGCTACAGAAGCCTGACCTGGAAGGTAATTTGTAATTCATATTTACTGGTTGTAAATACGTATTAAATAGAATGCTCTCTTATGAGGGCTGACATTTAAACAGTCTTTAAGACCTCTCTTTTTCTTCTCTTTGTTCCCAGAACCCATGTTGTCCTGCCAGTGTGACATACTGACATATTCTGTGGACAGATGAGCATTTGGGTTCAAATATTCAGAAGCAGCCCTCAGTCATGTCTCTCTGTTGTGACCACCAAACCAGAACACATAGGGGTGATTTTGTAGGAGAGGCTGTGAGGAGAGGCTGCTGGAAAAAAAAAAAATCAGTAGGAGCAACTATTTTTTCTGCCAATAGTGGGAAAAGTGGGGACAGAGAAAAGGAGTGGAGCAATTTCTTGAAACTACCTAGAAGCTGAAAGCCATTTTCCAAAGAGAGCAATTTTCTGTCAGTAAGTCAGGGCCGTCAAAAAATCCTGATTGTTTTTGACTATGGCCTTGTCCAGTCGGAACTAGTTAGGATCTGGACTGAGATGCCGAGTTACTTCTGTAATACCACCAAAATGTCCATCACGAGTCACAAGATTCTTTTTTAAATTTCCCCGGGACATAGCAACCTGGCCCGGTTTCATGTATTATGGACGAATAGTGAATGCTTTGCTATAAATCTTGGTGAACTGTCTTCCAAAATATCTTTTTATAACATTTAAAGATGTAAAAAAGTAATAATGTAATGCTAAATATGATGTATCTTTTACAGGGGGGAGGAGTTTTTATTAGTCTTTTATGCATAATATTATTACTTTAAGTTGTTGATTGTTATTAATTCAATTTTTCCTGGAGTTACTTAATAACTGTCAATTTTCATTCCTCTAACTCTTCATTCATTGTCAGCTGTGGATGATCTGCCAGCCCACATGAGACGGCAGGTTACATTCAAAGGAAGTTATTTTGGTCTAAGGACATGTGTAAAATCTGAGCTAATTGCAGTGCAACTTTATACTTTAACTGCTTCTTATTAGCGACTTAGCAGATGTCTGTGACTTCGTACTCTCATGTTCAGCGCTTGTACTGAATCCACAGGACTCAGCGAGACGTAGGCACTTCTCTGTGAGGGATTTGTTAGACCAAGCTCCTGTGTTCCCAGGTCATGCCTTTGAAGAATATATGAAAAGGTGATGGTCAGGACCTTCTGCCATTTGGTGGCCCAGCATGTAACCTGTATTTGTTGTCCGAATCCAGGTCTAGGGCTGGCTAGAGGATGTAGCAGTGCCCACATCCATCAAGTATTAAAAGACATATAATCACCTGTCATGGTTTAAACCCGGCTGGAGGCCAAACGCCACATAGCCGCTCACTCACCCTCCTCCACTCCCAGGGAACAGGGGATACGGAGGGATAAGAGTAAGGATCCTCATAGGTTGGGATCAAAACAATTTAATATTTGAAATAAAATAAAATAATAATTATAATATTAATAGTAATAATAGAAAATACAAACGGGTAATGCACAATGTGATTGCTCATCAGCCACTGAGACATATTCAGCACATTCCCAGCTAGTGATCCCAGAGAAGAGAGAACCCTGAAACCACAATCCTGAAAACCTAAGTGGAGATTTCTGATCAACCCTTATCTATATACTGGGCATGACATTAGATGATATGGACTATTCCATTAACCAGTTTGGGTCTGTTGTTTTGGCTATGCTCCCGTCCAGCTTCTTGTGCACCTGCGCACTAGGAGAACATAAGAAGTTGAATAGTCCTTAATTTCCTAGCAACAACTGAAACATCGGACATTATCAACATTCTTCTTAAATCAAATCTTATACTGAATCAAACCCAGCACTATTAGAGCTACTAAGAAGGAAGGAAAAAACCCAGTTATCTCTATCCCAGCTGAAACTCACATACCCTGACTCTGATCCCGTGTCGACCACATCTGGGAAGATGATTCCTATGCAAGGCAGAGAAAGAAGTAACAGAAGGGGCTAAAACATAGCAAGTAAGGAGAACATAGAGGCTTAGCAAGGTGAAGAATGACTTTCTGTAGTCTTCTTTAGCTAAACAAAAACCTTCTGTTTTATAGTATACGTAATATAAAGTTAAACTTCTAGGAAGGTATTCTGATCCAGAATGTGTAGTGTTCTCAGTCCTTCCTATGCTAAGTGGATGAGCAAACAACTTCAAGAACACCCGCCTTTGACTTTGTCCTGCTAGACAACACCCTTGTTCTTGCATTTAAACCCACCTTTTTTTAGCTGAGGGATGGCTCTTACAACAAAATGAGGGAGCTCTCTGTTCCCCCAGGTTAGGGCTGCAGTGAATGGATTTGCATGTTTGAATGTGCTGACTGGTCAGCTGCATGTCTTTTTGTATGATGAGACTGTGTGGATGTCTGCACGTACCTCTGTTGCTCTTCCAAGCTTACAGGGTGAAGGTTACGAAAAATGATGGAGACCATGTGAATCTGAGCCGGCATTCATGTGATTGCTGTTTTTTGTGTCTTCTTTTGACAAAATAATTTTGCATAAATGACAGATATAAAAGGGCATTTATTCCCTCTTGGCAAGGACTGACAAACTGTGATCTTCATCCACCTCCTGGTTACTTAGTGTACACACTGGACAAACTTATGGTGCAGCATATAAAGCAGAAAGGAACAAAGAGATAGGGTATATTCAGTAGTGTTGTGGTTTAGGCACACCCAGCAACTAAGCACCATGCAGCTGCTCGCTTACTCCTCCCCAGCCCCAGTGGGATGGGGAGAAGAATCAGAGAAAAGAGTGAAACTCAAGGGTTGAGATAAGAACAATAACTAAACTAAACTAAGCTATTCTAACAATAATAATAAAATATAATGATAGTAAATGAAAAGGGATATGACAAAAAGAGAAATAAAACCAAAGGAAAAAAGCAAAACAAAACAAAAATCCCTCAGAAAACCCCCAAACCCTCAAGTGATGCACAATGTAATTGTTCACCACTGATGCCCGAGCAGGGAATGCCCAGAACAGCCAACTCCCTCCAGTTTATATACTGAGCATGACATTCTGTGGTATGGAATATCCCTTTGGCTAGTCCAGTCAGCTGTCCTGGCCAGGCTCTCTCCCATCTTCTTGTGCACCTACTTGCTGGCAGAGCATGGGAGACTGAAAAGTCCTTAACCTAGGATAAGAGCTACATAGCAACAACTTAAATATCAGTATGTTATCAATATTATTCCCACACTAAATCCAAAAAACGTTGTACCAGCTACTAAAAGAAAATTAACTCCATACCAGCCGAAACTAGGACACCAGGTAAGAGGAAGAGAGGATAGGCAAGTAGCAGAAAGCACCTGTTCCATTTTGCAACAACTTTAGTCTTATAGTGACCTGGGGAAAATAAAGGAAGGAAGGCCAAGGAGCACGCACTTACTTTTTTGTACCCAAAATGGTGAGTGAATGAGAAGAAAAAACCCCACAAAATGTATTAGTTTAAATGACATTCCTGAACTATTGTAGAAGTGGAAAAGAATAAGATAACCAAACTGTCAAACAAATAAAGACAAGACCACTGTGCAATTTTGTTTTATTTTTTTAACCTCTAGCCTGGCATGGCTAAATGTCCCTCAGAGGGGACAGCAACACAAGGACACAATCAGGCTGTGGCACAGCCTCAGATTTTGCTAAGTCATACTTCATACAGCGTCACAAAAAGGATATGCCTCTGCAGCACAATGTGCACCCCTTTAAGAAACTCATGCCATGGACTCATCTGAGGCACCGTAATGCTGTCCTCTGCAACAGGACAGAGCAACTTCTGTTCTTCCAGAAAAGCACAGTCCTGTCCTACTCACCCGAGTTCCTGATGATTTTGTAGAGATTTGGAATGAGTTAAAAATTTTGAGAAGAAGGGATGGAGCATGCGAGCATCATTTTTGTTTGTACTCTACTGCTATAGTTCATATAGTTTCCACAACCTCTAGTCATTCTATCAGAATCCCATCAGAATCTGAGTAGTATTTCCACCTCTACTCAACAGTGGCAAAACGCATCTGCAGTTCTGGGTCCATTTCTGGACTCACCAGTACAAGGAGGACATGACAATACTGGATTGAGTCCAATGAAGAGCCAAGATTGGAGTATCTCTCATATGGGAGGGACTGAGACAGATCGAGAAGTAAAAACGCAAGAGAGAGCTTATAAACATGTATAAATATCTGATGAGAGGGAGTAAAGAACTCAGGCAGACTTTTAGTTTTACCCAGTGACAGGACAAGAGATGGTGTGCACCATCTGTGATACAAGAAATTACATTTAAATGTAAGAAAAAACCTTTTTCTTTTACTGCAAGGGTGATTGAACATCAGAACAGGTTGCCCAGAGAGGTTGTGGAGTCTCCATTCCTGGAGATATTCAAAACCCAACTGGACACAGTCTTGGGTAAACTACTCTACTCACCCTGCTTTGAGCAGAGGGGTTGGACTAGGCAATCTCCAGAGGTGTCTTCCCACCTCAACTGTTCTGTGACTCTGGGATTTCACCTGCACTCTGTTCTTATTTCTTGCAGCTTTCATTTGATATTACAATATACACAGGTTGGAGTGTGTTTTTCACATTCCACTCTATATTTCTGTGAAGCAGAATTACAATTTATATATTTTACCTGTAAAAACATCTACTTTAAAGAGACAGAAACAAACATTCTGGACAGCAAGTAAATACCAATATTTCTAAAGAAGTAACGTTCATTATTGAAAAATTCTTATTAAAAAATAAAAATATATTTTAAGATGAGTTATTGATTTGTTTTTGTGGCAGAGGCAATCGTCTGTAGCACAAGACATAAAAATGAAATTAACAGGTTTCCCATTGTCCCTCTTCTTAAAATTCAAAGTATGGGGTCTTTAGGGTGCTTCTTTCTTATATGATTTTACAGATCTTAGAGTAATAGGCCCTGAGCTTGCTTAATGATAATGGCAACTATAATAATCCAAACAATATAGTAAAATACAGAGGACAGATTTCATGATGCCTTAATCTGAGAGGCACATATTTTAACCCTTTGGTAAAAACATAAAATGCTTTTCTGAACTCCACATCAGTTGGTAGGATAATTGCAGTGGTTTGAGCATAAATGCGTACTTTGTTCTGTCTTCATTTCATGCACATATTACTTCATCCTCTGAGATGAAAAGCACGCCCAAATGGAAGCAAGGGAAGAGAAAAGATGAAACCAAGATGAATCAATTATTGCCTTCAACCTTGAGAAACTCACCTGTAACTGCACATGTGCTGTGGTGGTTCAGCTCTTCTCCACATAATGAAAGTACACTGAGGAGGTGAACATAAAGTGCCAGAACATACTAACGAAAGGTTCTAGCTCTCTTTAAGGGGCAATCATATATCCAAAAAGGTATATATATATATATATATATATATATATATATATATAAAACATTTGGAGTAACTGCTGTGCAAAAGGCCCTTCACCATATCTACTGATTTTAAGCAATTCATTAGTGAAGAGTAAAAAAAGCTATGAATCATGTATATAGGTTGCTATCCTGTAGGTGCCTTTAGAGGAGAGGCTGACCTTTTGATACCTTAACTTTTCACTTAAAAGAATTATATTTAATGCTGGTGCCAAAAACTAAAACTAAAAGAGTGATTGATTTGAGAAAAGAGAATGAAGATATTTGAATTGTGGGGAATATGTTTTCCTAAAAATGATTTTAGAAGTTGATTGTTTGGATATAGAATGAGAGATGTCTTGTGAGAAATGTAGCAGTGGTCAAAGAGATTCAATGGGCAGCTTCACCGTGAAGGGAGCTTCTTCCTCACATTCTGAGAAAATTGCAAGAGTCATCCAGCAACAGCTCAGAACAGAATTTAATTTACATTGATAAACAGCTTGTGCAGGTACAGAAGGGCATTTCTAGAGCAATGAGGTAAAACTATTAATGGAAAATGTTTTGGAGAAATGTCCTGACAGCAAACAGAAAGCAGTCTCACAGGAAAAGCAGAGAAATTCATCTACCTGGAAAGTTTATGCTGCAACTGGACAAGAGCTAGTGAGCTGTGATAGAGCACTCTGTTTCAATTAAAGAGATGAGCCAGAAGAGCTTCTGGCCTTTCCCATCTTTGTGTTTTATGAGTACAGGTGTTACAGGCATGCAAAGTAGCATATCTTAATTGTCATCTCCAAATCAGACCAGTTCCACTTGTGTTTGGTTTAGCATACTGTATTTTGATGAAGTTTTCATCTGATTTCCCTTAAGGACAACAGTAGCATTTTCACTCATTCAAGAAGTCAAGCTCTTATGCTACTTCATTTACTATGGGCGTAGAGAACTTAAGGTTTGAATTAAAACAATGGAAAAACCTTTGTGACATGACACAGGAGAGCAAACCTAGAACTTTGACAGTACAAATAGCTGTTGCCTGCCAGAGTTTTACTCATACTCCAGTAAACTTTTCTCTGGGAAGACAAAGCTGCACAAAGAGCTGCTGGAGCCTAAGAACTTCAAAGCAAATGACATGGAAGTGCAAATCAATAGAGTAAGCACATGAAACTTTTCAAGGGTATTTGATGCCTTCAGGAGTTCATTTCAAAATGTTACCTCACAAATTCCCACTAACACTATCTTTCTCGAACTCTCTAGCTACTTCCTGAAAAAAATTCTAACACGTCCTAAGGAATTGTTGTTATAACCATGGGATTTTGTCAGAAGATGCTTGGAGAATATGAAAAGCTTAATTTGAGCTGATCTTTTTTCAGTACAGTGCTTCCCATAGAAAAAAGGTACAAAACTTCATCATGTGCCTGTTGCTTAAATTACTCCAGTGCAGTCCAGCTGAAGCACTCCTCTTCAGGACTCAGCTGGAGGACACAAAAGGCATGCATGGTCTGACGCATTATTTTGCTGAAATGTGCTTTTTTTCAAGAAATTTACACCTTGTGTTTATCCATCAGTAGCATTCTCATTGTTTGAATTTTGGTTTTGCTATTACTTCCTTCTGCTGGTACCCTAACGTAGACATAGCAGTCTTCAGACTTATCTGTTATATGCTTATCTGCGATATGCTTACGTGCTTATCTGCTTTCTAGCTTTGTACTTTGTTGAAAGTTGAAAATAATGTTGTTTTGCACTAGTCAGTAATGATGAGATATGTTTTGTTGATGTTGTAATGCTTTTATGTAGTTCAGTTTTTGGACTCCTTAGTCAAATCATCTGAAGAAAAATATTTCTACTTTTTATTACTGAATAATTCTTTCCTGTGATATATCAGCTGATATACAACCATAATACATATCAGAACTTTCAAGTGAATGTAAGATACTTCGATAAAAGTATCTTTAATCTTTCTGAAACGTCCATATAAAGTGCATCATATCGTGACTTGTCTACTACTTTGAAAGAGCGTCGTGCAAACATTACTGAACTCCTGTAAGGCTCCACTGACTTTCATGAACTTTGGATCTGGTCTGGATTTCCCAATGTCTAAGTCTCAGGAAAAGTGCTATAATAAGGCTGCTCTAATAGCATACTTTCAACTGTTATCATGCAAGAAAGAAGTTTTTCACATGTTTTTGAGCAAATATATTTCACAATGCTTTCATCCTGTTGTAAGTAGCAAAAAAAACCCCAATGGAGCTTTACAGCAGTGACTCTAGAAAAATGCTCTGTATGATTTTAGATGTTTTAAAATGTGATGGGTATTTTTCTTTCTAATATTCAGTACTTGTGAACTAAGGATTCGCATCTGAAATTCACTTTACCTTCATTTGGTCATGGAGAGATACTTGCACTTTTCTGTGTTCCAGAGCCTTGAAGAACCAGACATGGTTGTTTTCTTTAATTAGAACAAACAACAGAAATCTTACTTAAAAATGTTTATTGTAAAAAAGTGGCTAGAAAACAACATAAATTTCACTTCACGCTTTCTTCAAGTTATCTATAGATGCTGCTATAGGCAACAATTCACTTTCATTCATAACACATTCAATCATATAAAAATAAAAATATTTACATTATGTCCACATACTTTACAAAATCATCAATAAAAAAAGGCACTTGGAGGGGTAATGCTGAAAATATTGCATTTCCTTTGTGCATTTAAAAAAATAATTGTCAAAGTCCCATGAACCCCCTCTCTTGCACTTATTCCCGTTTTTTTAAAAAAGTTAAAGTTTAGAGGAACTATTCCATATTAAAAGATGGTCAAGCATGCACCAGGAATGTTTGAAGCTACAGTCTTTTTTTTTTTTTTTTTTTTTTTTTTTTTTAAGGCACATGCGGTTATTTTGTGGCTTTTAATATTTTGTACATTCTTACATGGTATTTTCCTCTCAATTATGCAGTTTTAAAGCATTTCAGATCATTAATGAAGGCCTTGTCTTCTAATAAAATAAAATAAAAAAACACAGCAATGAATAATATTAAACATTTACTAAAGTAAACTTGGAATACTTTTTAAGGCACCTGAGATAAATGGTGTCTAACAAAATTCACTTGGGTAGTATTTTTATTAAAAGTTCCACTTAAAATACTGTTTCTTTGGTTGAAATGGCTTGGCAGGAATGTATTGTTAACTTTGCAGCCTTTTCTAAGCAAGAAAAGACAACCTACATTTGGCTTCATCTATAAAAAAAAGCTGATAATGATTCATCCTTTAGATCTACTTGAAATGTCATGCATGGTGTCTTTCCCCATATTTCAGAATTCACACTTAAGAATGCAAATGTGTGACCGAGCAGAAACTATTTAAAGCTCATTTCTACTGACATTCTAAGTTCTTCCCCTATTTTGTTTGTTTGCTTGTTTGGTGGTGTTTTGGCTTTTTTTGGCTGAAAAGAAGACGAGAAAACGCCTTTGGATTTCCACTTATCATTTAGAACAAGAGTGGAGAAATGCATCGAGTCCAGGTAAACATTGACTGCATGACTCAGTGCGCTACACAGCAGCCAGATTCCTCATGTTTGTGCAGAAGAGACATTCTGGAGAAAGTTTTGGAGCAATTTTTGCACTGATATTTCTTCACATCCGAGTGGGTCTGCAGATGAGCCCTCAGATTGGATCTGTCTGCAAAAGCCCTGTTGCAGTGAGGACAGGAAAACGGCTTCTCTCCTAAAACAGAAACATCAAGGGAAAATAGGGTAAAGCTTTAAAAAAGAAGTAGATGTTTAGGACAGGTATAACCTGCTTTTATCTTAAGAAACAAATGAACAAACAAAGTATTTGTTATAATAAAGAACATGTAAGAAAAGGTTAATGGGGCCACAGATACAACAGCTTCAGCACTTCTGACTCTACATGCAGAACTCAGTCTTTCAGAATATGCTGCTCAGTGCAGTCTCCAAGGACAAGCAGCTGACACCTCCTGCATCTACAGGTGCAGGCAATACTTTTAGGTTGGGCTTCTCCCAACATTTTCAAATATTTTCACAGACCTTTTTTGGCTTAGTGCTGTGTGAATTACTGGGGACAAGGGCTTTGACTGAAAAATCAACAAACAGTTGTACAGACATTATGTTGTACCCAGTATTACTAAAAATCAATTTTTTGCCTCAACAGAAAAAAACCAACCACTTTGTTGATGACGGGTTTCTAATTCTTAAGGACTCGAGAGAGCGCGTGCAAAACTTGTCAGCTGCTTAAGGGGCTGCTTAAGCAGCCCCTCATGATTGCCTTTCTGGTTTTGCTGCTTAATTCAGCTTAAGTCAGCTGGAGCCTTCTCAAAGTTAGCAGTTTCTAAAGACTGAAAGTTAACATAAAATCCTCAAATCAAAACCTTCAGCTGGTGGAAACGGGCTAAATCATCCTAAAATCATCAAGGGAGCAATGCTGATTTATTCCAGTACCAGGCCCACGGTTACGAGACTATGCTATAAGCCCTCCCACTCACCCCCTCAAGAGGGAGAATTTAGCCTTTTAATGATACATTTGAAATTCTGCAAATGCATTTCAAGGTTAGTAAAGAAACACTGCTGTTTCTTCCACCTGTAGAGAAAAAAAAAAAAATCAAAAAGGAATCCTGATGTTATAGCAATAAGAAACTGCAAGTGTAATGACTGTTCTTACCAGTGTGAGTTCTAATGTGTCCTTGAAGTAGCCAAGGTCTAGAGAAAGCCTTGCCACAGATCTTGCAGACACAAGGTAGTGTGTGGGTCCTGATGTGCATCTTAAGCGCTCCCAGGCTGACATACTCCTTGTCACAGTACTTGCAGCTGAATGATTTCCTAGACTGGGCATCACAATGCAGCTGCTTATGTTTGGCCAACCCAGAGAAAGTTGAATAGGTCTTGTTGCATAAACTGCACTGAAACTTTTCGGCTTCGATTGCATGGGGGTCTGAAAGCTTGGATTGGATTCTCTCTTCTTCATCACTAATGGGACTTTCTGAACCGCTGTGATCTTTGGAGGAGGTGTCAGAAGGTGGAGGTGGGCTGACTCTTCCCAAAGATGAGGGGTATCCAGAAAGCGGAGAGAGGTCATTGGGTAATGGAGACGGTAGCAGCCCAGTTGTAGTCCACACAGTAATGGGATTGTAAGCTACTGAGCTCAGGATCTCTGGCTGTGGTATGATAGGGACTGGATAGCTTTCATACAGGTATGGGGATATAATCACTGGAGAAAGAAGAAAATTTTAAGGTAAGAGAACAAAAAGTATTTCAGAAGGCAGCAAAATTAACATTTTAAGGATTAAAAGGCGCATAAATAAAACACTCAGTATGGGAATCTGAATATAAGAGGAAATCCTATTTCATACATGTATTCTGATGGGTAGAGATGGTGCCCTTGAACAGACAAATTACAGCTGGAGAGTCTCTTCAAGGCAGCGTGCTGTTTCTAAATCTGTGCAGCCTGATACAATGAAGCAGTGAAACTTCCTGAAGGATTGCTAAAAAAGTTTCAGTTCCACCACCAGCAGACACAGAGCAGGAAAACTCTAAATTCTCTCTAAGTAACTTGAGTTCAAGTGGGTGAGCAAACTTTTATGATTCATTCTGGGCAGCGCTGACATATTGCTCAAAACTCCCTCCTTGTGAGCAGAAGAAAAGAGCTAGCAATGAACTAAGGGCTGTTCCCTCAAGCCTGAAAAGCCATCCCACCCCTCCTGCTCACTGCCACGCGATGACCGCAACCGCGGGAGCGACGCGGTAGCGTTGCAGTTCGGTTTGTTACCTGTGTGAGTGTCCAGCTCGCTGTAATTCGGCTTCTTGGATGAATTGAAATGTTTCTTGACCAGGAAGGAGCGTGGCATTTTGGATGCGGGGTTTCTCCTTCTCCCAGGCTCTCCTGGCGGGCGGGCGGGTGTAACGGTCCGCGGCGGGTGTGCAGCACACGCTCTCACTGCCGGCGCATCCGTCCCTACGGCCCTGCCTGCCCGGCACAGCCCATCCACCGCGGTCCTGTAGTGGCAGTGCAGAGGCGCCTTGAAAAGTGCTGTAAATACCCACTAGTCAGGTGCAGGGGGGAAGGGTTTTCCGCTCCTCCAATCACTTCGGGATGTTCTCAAGCACTTTTCCAAAGAGGCTGTTTTTCTGGGAGGGCTCTGGGGCGGCTGGCAGGAGGGATCCAATCCCGGCTCGGAGGGTTTGGTTCAGGTTTCAGCTCCTCCCGCTGGAGACAGCTGTGAACAGAGGAGCAAAGCTGTGGTCAGAGCGCGTTATCCTGCTACAGAGTGGGTGTGTGTCGCACTGTAGGATTCCGGACTAGAAAAATGCCTTGGTCAAAGTGCTTTCAAAAAGAGTCAGTTTACTGATTCAGCTGAATTCTTTTTGTCTTTCTGACGGAGACCTGGATAAGTCACAGGCACCGAAACGCGCTTCCCGCCCCCCCCGCTTTTTTTTTT
>NW_020799095.1:109366495-109431145 GCF_003259725.1 Athene cunicularia
TTTTTTTTTTTTTTTTTTTTTTTCAGCAGGTGTTGGAATAAATGTGAAGGAAAAAATTAAAAAATCCTTCTGGTTCTGTTAAGACATGTAAAAGTAAAGTGCTTTGTCAAGCTGCATGACGATCTTGGGGATGCCAGAACAAGTGCAGAGGGTTAGCCATTTTCAAGAACTGATTAAAAAGATTCAACTGTTCAGCATTTAACTCTGGTATCTGCCAGTGAAAGGTGTAACCTGGATTTCCAAGCTTCAAGGAACACATCCAGGCTAGGGGAGGAAAGGGAAAGTGGCAAGGAAAGGGACTTCCCAGGTACCTGCTTCACAGCTGGGGTGGAGGAACAGAGGCATCTCTTCCCAGAAGGGAGAGCAGTGCTTGCAGAGAAACAAACTGTTGCTTTCCTCAACTCCACAGAAATGAAGAAATCCACAAAGCATTTTAAAACATCGCATTTGTGGTCCTGCTCCTCTCTCAGCTCTATTCCATCTGAGAAGTCCCTGTCCCCTGCCAACTCTGGGAAAGCATTGCATTTCAGGATGTGGGGCATTAGTCTGTATCTAAATAGTCTGTTACATGAGCTGTGATTCAGACCTTGAGCTGGTTTAAGTTTGTGTGTTGAAATGAATGGAGCCATGCAGATTTTCACTGGCTTGGGATCTGTTCTTTTGTATGTTTCTTAAAAGTAAAGGGTCTGATTCACCAGTGAGGTACTCCCTCTCAGGGCATTTTCACCAGCATAACACCCGAGTGATGCAGTTTAAATTAATTGCACTTATATAAATCACAGGAGCATAAGCAGTTAGCCCACTGGCTGAGCTGATTGAAGGATGTTAGGAATTGGATAGAAGGCATGTTATTACACGGTTCTGAAAGGATATTAGCAGCACATACTACCTGAGTGAGGTCTGCTGTTAAAAAAAGGGAGAGTCTGCATGAGGAGTGGGTGAGTCAGAGTAAACAGGTGTTCTGGGTGTTTACAGCAAATGTGGATGAGAGGGCACTCAGAGCCATGCAGCATCTGTCCCTCTGCAAGAAAGGCAACACAAAGGTCGAGAGCAGAGGACAGGAGGATTCCCCTCCCTGGGGGAGCCAGGGAGGTGCAGTGATTGTGGAGGGTGGCAGGTCACGCTGCCTGTGGGCAAAGCCTTGCACCTACCTCTGAAAAATCAGGCCTAGAGCTTCCCTCTCACATTTTACAAGTAGTTGGTCTTTTAGGGATTCTTTATGTTTCTACTTTGAAAGCTCGTGTAAAACTGTCTTGTTAATGCCACTATGCTGCTAATTGCTGCTCTGCAAAGCGGGTAGGAAAAGATCAGAGCAATTCTGTTGCCTGAAACCTTGGCATGTGCTTTGCACCAGTGAAATGATTAGGACCAAAGTTTCAACCATGCAGCAGAATTTTTTTTTATTTTTTTTTTTTTTTTTTTTTTTTTCCACATCAGGCCACTTTTTCATGTGCCTAAATAACAACCTGTGACCCTCACTTTAGTGTCCCCATTTCTGACAGCTCCACCAAATCTCTTTCCTTTCTGAGAAGGGCAGCAACTTTTATTACTCAACTTTATTGAAATGGGAGGATGCTAGAACTATGTTTGTTATCAAGAGGGAAGGACTCAAGCTAAGCCATCACCAGCTTAGTTCTTCTCATGACCGCATTTATGTCCTTACCAAGCAACAACTACTAGCAAGAGTGTGGATCAGAAAATGTTAAGTATCTGAATAAACCACAGCAGAATCAAGAAGAATAGTTTCAGAATATGAAATGAGTTATGCTGGATCACTGTTCCCAGAGCACAACATATTTCTCAGGCAGCACTGTTTTTCCTGGACCTGCCATGAAGCCCATGGAAGGCAGCACAGTGAGGTTCAGAGGAACCCCCAGGAGGAACTGAGCCCAGCAGAGCATACCAAAAATAGCTCTGGAGGAGTATTGAAGCAGGTGACAACTTCATCCTGGAAGGGGTAAAAGCATGAGTAACTCATACAGCGTAACTCTTGCAATTCATAAGCCTCCTACATTTCAAGGGAAAGTATGAAATGGTTTAGATGAGAAAAAAAAGAATTGATCAGTTTTCAATGGCCAGTAGAATGTAAAACCTATCAGCTCAACTTCAGTGTTACACTGTGCTTTTGTACACTTAGTGCCAGCTGGTATATCCTGGGAAATTAAAGAAGTGGTATAACTTTTGGAAGCTGGAAAGGTTTAGTAGAGCTACAAGGTGAGGAGCACCTCCACTGTGATTAGGTTGGGTGTTGGAAAGGAATAAACCCAAAATTAATAGAGTAGAAGGACACAATTAGAGAATAGTATTCCTTCCTATTGCCCCAACATATATTAAGTCTTAAGGAATTTTCTGAAACATGTTTTTAGGATACCTTTTCTTTCATGTTTTGCTCATCCTTTCAAATGCTGACCTGAACTATCAGCAGAAATGGCAGCAAATTTAAAGAAGGCCTGTTATGAAATCATGTCAAGCTCCAGTCTTGTAGGCTTACAATTCAATGAGTCAGAGTAAATCTGTGCATCTTGGAAAGTTTTTCCAATTCAAGTACAAAATCTCTACATTTGGAAAGTTTTGCACCAGTAAATACAGCTTTTCTAAAATCAGTAAGTCAGAGTTATCAAATACAGTTCTGTAATAAGATGTAAGCTTCTGGGATTCAGAAAGATTATAAACAGGTTTGCTTTTAGGATACATTATGGTACTAAGTGTTCCTCCACGTTTTGGTGAATTCAGGTTTGGAATTCCAGTTTAAGCCTGTTAAAAAAGATGACGATTGTACCACAAAAGCCTGATTCAGTCTGAACTTTCCAATAAGTTGAGGAGCTTTGAAGTGGGTCTCTTAGAGGTTTAAGCCCATCTCCAATTTTGATATATCTATCTATCTATCTATCTATATATATATAGATAATGTTCTTTTGCAAATAAATTTGCATTTGTTAATAAGATGCACGATGATTCCTTTTGGATCAAGTAGTTCAAACAAGGCTGGCTTCTGTGTGCTCTCTCCTTCACACCCGTGTAACTTCACTGACTTAAGAGGGTTCAATTTAGAGTCAGTTTAGCCCATAACGAAGGAACCTGGTCATAGTTCAATTTTCCTACATTGTTTGTCCATGAAGATATTTTAACAATGGGCCAAATTCCCCTGTCATTCCCATCTGCACTATCTCCGTTGGCTACAGCTGAGCTATTTCAGATTTACTCAAGCAGAACTGAGATGTGATTTTAGTCCAATAAATATAACTCCGTTTATCTGTGTAATACTGTGACAAGTACTCATTAAACTAAAGTGTGTTACATCCCGGCTAAAGCTATTACGCTCTGGAAAGCAGTGCTTTCTGCATCGTAATTACGTTTTCCTGATCTTCTAGTATGCCACTGGCATTATTCATAAGAGGAACAAAAGACGTGGAAATGCTGACCTTGGGATCCCGGGAGTAAAGGGAGGGCTTGCCCGAGCGTTATGTGGTTGGAAAGAGCCATCTGCTGGGCACAGCCACGGCCGGGAGGCGGCTGCTCGCCGGAGCCAGGCCTGGGCCAGCCGCCCCACCGTGCGGCCAGCCCGCGAACTGGGGAACCAGGCAACTGGGCAACTGGGCATGCTGGTGGCCACCGCGATGCGCCGCGGACAGGCACCGGCCGCCGCCGGGCTGATGGCGGGGTGTGTGTGTGTGTGTGTGTGTTGGGGTAACGGGGTGCTAGCAACGGCCACCAAATGGTTAAATCGCTCCCTGAATTTTGTGATACGGTTGAGATCTCTGACTTTGGGGGGTTTTTGGTCGTTATGGTTTGTTGCCTACAGCAAAGTGACATGCAGGCATCATCCGAGGTTTCCTGCTCTGGGGAATGCGCGCCTGCCTGTGTGCGTACGAGAGATCTACGCTGATTTGTCCCGTGTTGTACATATATACTTACTATGTATTCATCTGTCTAGATAAACTTATGCTCATAAATATTCTGATGTATACTTGTGACCATATTCCAAACACTGACAATTCAATCACATGACAAATATTTCTGGGATATTAATTCATTAAATATTTATTTAAGGCAGAGAAAGCGTTATTATCCCTATTTTATAAATTAGTAACTGAAGCCTGAAGAGATTAAGACTGGTATTTTCAAAGCCTTAGTTCTTAAGTTATTTTTAATTAAGTCTTATGGTGTGCCCTTCTCTCCAACAGTCTGTATTCCTTTCTCCAAATGCTGCACAAACTGCTGTATCATTTCCTATGTAGCAATTGTTGTATTTATTTAGAGTTTTCTGACAAGAAAGGAGTGTTCAGTGGCTAATTTTTATTATTATCATTTATATTGACATGACCTTTATCCACTGACTGTTGTAGCTTCAATTTTTCACCTTTCATAGATTCTTTTAAACACAATAAAAATTAGTTTGAGACCTATTTAAAATTATCTGCTTGTCCCGTTAGTTAGTATGCTAGAGTACTTGGATTTGGCTATCTAGGTTTTGCCTAGGTTTTACTTCTGATGTTCTCATACCACACTTCATGCAATGGTTGAAGGGTTTTTTTCCACTCTGCGGAAGCCCACAGTCAGCTCTTGAGCATACCCTACCTTGCCAAACGTACCTTCAGGTTCCCCACCACTTTTGACTGAGTGGCCTTGAGGTAGCAACTGCCTGCCAGAAACTTCAAATGTAAACCCCATCATCATACACTCTTTGTTATTAGATTGAACTGGTTGATATCAACACCTTCCTACCTTTGGACTAGGTTTATATGTCTGTATGACACATCCTCTTCTTGGTCACTTTTCCCACACACCTATATAACCAGCTATGTCACACTTTTTCTGATTTCTTCCTTTAAAAGTGCAGTCACAACTTGCTCACTCAGCTGTGTTGGGTGCAGAAAGCCTGTGGCATTCAGCTTTCACACGGCGGCAGACCTGGGGTATGGTGTTGCTGCCTCAGAGCCATGGCTCTGTTGGGGGCTCTATTGAGCAGTGATAGGTGTGTGGAGCAGTGTCCTGCATACTGGGGGACAGCATTGACCTTCCCTTCTGCTGCTGACCTCCGTACTCAGAAATATATATGGCATGTCTGCCACAAAGTATACCTTTCTTGTGCGGTTATCTTAAATTAGTGGACCTGTGAGTGTCTCTTTATGTTTATCGATCAATTATAATACATATTTATTTGTTCAAAGGGTTCAGACTCATGAGTTCTTTTCTACATCTATCCAACTCTTGGCATCTCAGTAGCGTGCACTGTAGTTGCACTGCTAACACCTGGGACACTTACCTTTGGGCTCCAAAATGAACGGATGATGTCACTCCACAGAGTTAGTATCTCTATTTCTGTATAAATTCACTGTTTTGCTGTGGCAACAGGAGGTGAGAGCTGCTGGATTTGTCTCAGTGTTACTCTCCTGTTTCATCCTGAGGCTGAAAGACCTTCTGTAACCCCTGCTGCTCAAAATGACAGTAGTGCTACAGGGGTGGTTCACCACCTGCAGTTCCTATTCTTCATTCCCTCATTTAACATTATGTATTACTTGAACATTGGATCCCAGGCAAACGCTGTACTTGGCTATTATTATAATTTTTTGCAGTGACTTCAAAAACTTGGTCTTTCCATTTCTTGAGGTCTGTTTGGAAGTTCTTAGGACCCCAGAGGTTTCTGATAGTGAAGATGTCTCTTCTCCTGAACTCCAGCTCCTTTGCCATTCAGACTAGTATTCTGCTTCTGGCTCTGTTAAGCTCGATAAAGACATCCTGCACTATCTTCTGCTATCACCTTAGACAATAACTGCTGCCAGCTGCAGGCCTGATGTCTGAAAGTCCTGTTTTGTCTTTATCTGTTATCGCTGGAATAGCTTTGAGGGCAGGCAGATGTCTGGAACCTTTTTTTTTTTTTCTCTTCAGTGGTACCTGGCAAAAGGCGTTGTGCAGATTGTCAGGGGATGGGTGATTCAGCATGCCAGAACCTATTTTCAACACTGCAACCAGGGACCTTTTAGTCCCAGACAAATCAAGCAGTATATCTTCAGGATTACCGCACAGTGACTCCTTTGCAGGGCTCTGTTCCCTGATGGGAGGTTTCCCAAACATCCAAGACATTCTTGAGGGCTTTTCACCACTGTAAGAATGCTAAAGACTGCAAAAATGAAAATGCACAGCTGCCAACTCTGGTTTCCGTGAGTGTGAGGGTGTCTGGGCTTTCTGCTCTCTGCTGTTCCTTCCTCAGCAGTTCCACCAGGCCTGAGGGATGTCTGCACTTTGGGTTTCTTACTAGCTCTTGTGAGAGCCTTCAGCTGACTACAGCATGTGCTGGAAGAGTTGATCGCCTTACAGTATGTCTCTGTTAGACTGCTAGAAAGGTCACAGAGTGACTATTGCCTTTTCCTTTCATGGTGGGGATAGTCAGACATTGTATTTCAACCAAATTGATGGCTTGCTTTAGTAATGTTCTCTGGCAGTGATACCACCTTTGCATCAACTACTGTACATTTCAAGTGATAGTAGATTTGTTTGTTTGGGTGTTGGGTTTTGGCTGTTGGTTGTTGGGGTTTTTTTTTTTTTTTTTTTTTTTTTTTAAGTTTTATTTTCTGTTTTATTTCTGCCCACTGGCTTCAAAACTGGTTTACTGCATATTTCCAACACTTGGCCACACTTCTTCAGCCTCATGTTTTGGTACATGGTTCGGTACCAATGGGACTGAGCTGAAGCTGTCTCTGCATATTGGCTAGAACTGGATCCATCATTGATCCCAAAGTCCAGTTATAGCTATTGTAGTATGGCTGAGTTTTGAATCAGCTGAATTTTTTTCTGATCTATCTAACTTTCTTTTCCATGGTCCCAAATGTTTCCTCTGTAATAGTGGCTGTCATTGCTCATGTACTTTTTCTGTTATTCCTGTTTAAAGACACTCAGCAGGACTAGTGTTTCCTTCAGTAATCATCTCTGCAAGGTGGTATGAAGTGCACCATGAATGTCTCTAGGGAGGTAATTTTTATGCCTCCAATGCTACATGAAGATGCCAAGGATCTCAATTTTGTGGTACAAGTATCTCATTCTGCTTCCTTTTTTTGCTAAACAAATGTTTCTCTGCAGTCTTGTTCTATTTAATACTTCTCATTCTGCCACAGAACTGCGACCTCATAGTGTGGTCTCACCAGTATCTCACCAGTCTTTCTACCAGAGGCTGTTGAGGATTTACCTTCATCCCCTCACCTCTGCTCCGATTGTATTCTGGTGTCCGTGCTTGTGGGTAGTGTGTATCAAAAAGCCTGGCTTTGTGCTATACTGCCTTTTACTCTAGTTCTTGCTCGTGCTCTAGTTTGTAGTGAATTACATCTTTTCACTGCTGTAAGACACAGGGAGAGAGACCTTCCCTAGACTGACCACTGCCACAGGAGTTTATGGATAGTTTGCTGGATAATAACACTGAGAAGACTGCCTTGCCACAGCTAAATTGTATATGTATAGTTATAGATATGTATGTTACCACATGCAAACTGCCTTGAGGCTCAGTATCACAGCTGACTCATGTCTTCACGTGTAAACTGATCTGTTTTCCCTAAAACAGGGTGGCTACAGTTAAACTGCCTATTAGAAACAGAATTGTAAAATGCTGAACAATGCCCAGGACTTAGCTGGGAGGATGCTAATGCTTACAGTCCAAAGCCATGCTAGAAAAACACTAAAAATGAAGCAGTGTAGACATTTGTAATCCTGTGCCTTGGCTCCATTTCATCTGCTAATACAGGCAAAGCTCATATTCCTGAAATCAGACTATTCTTCATTGAAGGAAATATTTGCCAAGATGTTGAATGCTATATGAAACCACGACAAATCTTCTCTCTAGTGCCTCATCTGTACCCATCTTTATAAGAGCTTTTTCCCTCCTAACAAATTATATGCATATACTGTGTCTTATGTTCTGACATGTAACTGTCCAGGGAAAAAAAAAAAAAGAACAAAAACATGATGTATTTTGCTCAAATTATGCTGTAATTTTAGTATGTGTAATTTCAAAACTTTTAAATCAGTCAGTGAATTTCTAAAATTCAGGTCATAGATTTTTCCATTGTTACTCCTGTTCTTTAAAACTTCATGTCAGCTTCATTCCCTCATTATGAAGCATCAATCTCCATTTATTTTGTATCAATTTGGTCCTAGCCTTTTATCCATTGCTATCCTCCTATCCTCTTAACCACACAGCTATTAAAAAAGCTCTAGGTACTTAGTAAATAACTTCAAGAAGATTTAGATATTAATGAAATCTGGGAAACAACTAACGTTATCCCAAATATCTCACTGTTCCTCATGGCATACATGATAGAGACAGGTGATAAGATGAAAATGCTGAGTCCCATATCATAAGCATCACCAGGAAGAAGAATGAGTAACCCTTATGACCAGATGACATCTTTTGAAGTGGAAGTAATAAAGACTTGCAAGAGGAGGTGGCCTGGTGGCTTGTTGCAAAATCACAACTAGCAAGCATTCTGTGGCTGGTCTTATTTCAGTAAAGAAAACAAAAACTTTGTGGGGACACTATATATGTGATAACCTATATTGCAAGTGGAGAGATGTTTGAAACTTGGAAGAGTCACATTCTTAAAACTCTAAAGATTACCTTACATCCTTTTCACTCAAGATAAATCAGGAGTCCAAACAGCAGGATTTCAAGATGAAAGGTAGCTCTACAATTAAGACTTGATTCACTTTGTCCTGAGAAACATGTTTCATGTTTCTTCATCCTGAGAAACAAGTCCCAGTTCTGCAACAGATTACTACTGTTTGTGTTTCAGCTGCTGTTTCTTATTTCTAAAATGGGGCTTATGGCATTTCCCTGACATTTCCCTGTCTTCTAAGAAGGTCTCAGGACTACTGCTTTAAAGTACAGGCAATATTAATGGGGAGATTAGTAGTGCCTTGGAGTGGATTGAAGTCTGGAAGAAAATTCAGAAGAGGATGATGACAAGGGAAGGAAGGGAGGAGGAGGCAGACGCAGCTGAAACGTGTGCCCTGAAATTCCTTCGAGGCCTCATCATTTCCCACTCCAGAAGCAAAATGTGATGCCACATTAGTGTGTGTTTGTCCTTCCTCCTCAGCTCAGCCATTCTGCTCCTGTACCTTTTGTGCACGTGCCCTTATAATTTTGCAGAGTAAATCCATTTTGAGAGATTGTGTGCTGGACAAAAAAATCCTCAGGCTGGAGCAATGGCTTTTTGTTTCTCTGCCTCCTGGTGAAGCAGAGATATGAATGAATTGCTCCTGTCATGTGTTATTGCATAATTCATGAGTTGAAATAACTATGAAATGCTTTGCTGAAATTTTAAAGATCAGCAGAGAAAATGTGCATTGCAAAATCTAGTTTAGAGAACTGACAAACACAGATTCCTTATTGATTACTCTTAATAAATGAGTCAATATTTATGTGGGTGGTAATAGTGGCTGTACTAGCTGCTAGAAATTACTCATTTCAGGCACTTACCTATTTTGAAATTGCCTAATCCCCAGTTTATTTATCTTCACGTAGAGTAGATTGCTTTTTCAGTGACTTGAGCAGGCTGCAGAGGCTGCTCCTCGAGGACGTGGAAGGTAACTTTGACTTAAGTTTGACTTGATCTGTGCCCCTGTCAGCAGTGACTGCCAAATTACCTACATTCCACATGGTGATTTTTCTCACTTGATCACTTTTTCCTTATGGAATGAAATGAGGTACCCAAAAATAACCTTGAGGTCTAAGGCAGTTTTAAAAAAAAAAAAAAAGCATAATAAAATGAGCTAATACTGAAACAGTTTTAAAGCCCGCTGAAAGTCAGACTGAATAGTATAGCATGTAAAATCTGCTGTTCTATGCAGGTCTCAGCTACCACATGGGTTTGATGTATAGATCAGATATTGCTTTGCAGTTTATTGTTTGTGGACTGCTCATGCAGCCTTTTTGTTGGAGATTCTTTGTGAAATGTATAATGATAAGACAGTTTCATGTAGGAGAGTCAAACGAAGAGAAGCATATCCATGAGAAGAAAGAATGAGCAAACCAAATAAATGTCAGTTATTGATCTCTCAGATTGTGTAAAGCCTTTGAAAAATATGGAGTTTCTTTCAGATGGCAGAGAGGTCCTTTCAATTCTACTTTACTGACCTCTAAGTGCCAGACAAGACTATTTGCCTCTTGAATTCCTTTAGGAGCAGTGTTTTGATTCCTTCAGATTCTCCCTGAACATCATACTTCTTCAAAAAATTCCTTTTTATTCAAATGTCTTTGCTAAGAATTTTCCCCAGCTGCCATACACTCTTTAATGCAGTTCCCTGGTTCTTTACATTTTTATCTTCCAGGAATGGCTACATGTTTTCACGTATGAAAAAGATGACAAATGAATGTGCAGCACTGTGCAAATTACTAAAACCTGTCTTGAACAACTTAGGTGACCTTCCTTTGCCAGACTAGCCAGGTATATCTGCAATGCGATGGGAGAAGGGTGCAGCAGGACAGCTTAGAGCTATTTTGCATATGCCTGGCAATAATGTCGAACATGTGCAGTAAATGACTAAATCTGGCATTTCTGAGAAGTATGGTGCATTACTGTGCCAACACAGACCAGCTGATCTGCACGTGCACTGCAGAAAATATCCAGGACTGGCAGATGTATTGTGCAATTTGTCCTTCACCAGCCTGGAGGTCATCGATAAACGTAGAGTCCTCACATTTCATCCAGACAGAACTTCCTTTTGAGAAAAGAGGCTGTATCTGAGAGGAGCTTGTGACATGTGGTAGACAGGGCTGGGAAGTCAGCTGCCTCTATTTTAGTGATGGAGTGCTGAGGCACAAGGGAGCTAAAAACCACTCTCAAAGCCATCAAAGAAACCTGTGTAGGAGTGGAGCAGGTCTATTGAGAATAAGACTAATTATGGAATAATCATTCCTTTTCTCAGTATTATTTTTAAGCCATTGCTGAAAGAAGGTGATTCCATCAGCAGGCCTTTGGTCTGTGAGCAAGGGGAAAGTTCCTAAGTACAAAGACAGCTGAGATGGACAGTGACTGAATAGCACATTTTGCTGTGAACCACGTAACCAAATTATTTCTCTGGTTATATGCAGTGTCAACTGATGTTATACCTCATGTCTTGTTAAAATCTAGAGAAGTAAGCTACCTGAAGAATTTGAGTAACATTTCAGAAGAGATGATAACACAAAAGATTAAGGAGGGTTCACTGTTAAGTACTGTCAGGGATGTAAACAAAGCTACCAGTGAAGAAGAAAAAATGAATCAATGATGAATAATCATGTACTGTATCAGGTAAGTCAAGCCATTGTCTCTGCAGTAATTAACTGTTACAATGATATGGGCTGGCAATGCAATGAGAAAGCAGCAGTGAACACACACTAATTACATTTGCTTTCAAATTCAGCAGAAGCTGAACAGCTGTTTGGTGCAGTAAGATCCATTTTGTAGTGAATCCTTGATGTCACTCAATGATTAATGTGGAGGCTGAATGTTTAAGATCATGATTCAGCTAGAAATATTGTCCCTTGGTGTCTTACTACCTCTTGTTGCCTTGATCACACCTTCCCTCTATAAAAAAAATTGGGGGTGGGGGGGTAGAGGAGATAAGGAAAAGCAGCTGAGGAAAATGGCTTCTGTTGTTCTCCTTGTAGAATTGTCTTGTCAGATAGTAATTTGTGGGGAGAAGAGAACAGGATTTGTCCTCTCCTCCTGAGAAAACAGCTGTGGGGACACTTTGTAAAGCTTGAAATTATAGCCTGCACCTGGAACCTACTGGATTGGAGGTAAACTAGGGCACTCATCACAGTAAAGAGCTGTCCCAGTTCATTGTATCACCTTAAAAGGTATTTTAAGCAAGAGAGGAAAAATTTAACTGTATTATGGTAACACATGAACTCCTCAGAGACTGAGTGGCTCCATGCCTACACCACTGCATTTTCCTAGCTTCTCTATTACAGACTCAACCGTTATACTAAGGACTGGGACCCTGGGCTGGAGTGATAAATTATAATAAAACAAACTTTTCTTGCTGTGTTCCTGCTATGTCTGACAAATACATTCTGTATTCTGATATAGCACATTCTTCCTCCTCAGCTCGTAATGAGACATTGATGGCATTTCATTTCTGCTGATTTATTCTCTGCTCCACAAAAAATCCCAATCTCAGGGTGTGATGTGGAAGGGGTTGGCACTAGTCAGTAAGAGCTGAAGAATTACCACAGCTGCTTCTTCTTCATGTAAAGCTTGACAAGACAGTCAGTCAAAAATCAAAACAAAACACATTTACTCTCAGCCAAGTGTCTTGTTAGAGAGAAACAACCAGGATTTACTTATTTAAGGTCTTTACTTATGTAGATTCAGCTTTTCCTAATGTATGAGGGCTGTTTTGCTTTTATTTTTGAAACCCAAAGTAAACCCATCAAAAACTGCTAAGTGTAATGAATGGGATAACATATTATCACTGTATCAAAGGGACTTTCCTGATAAATGACATGTGACAAGCCATTGTCTTTTGCAAACTGAAGCTTAGGCCTTGGTCTTTCTCCATGCCTTGAGCAGCAAGTGCTGCTTTTCCTCTATCAGTTTACTTCAGCGAGTGCCTTGTTCTGTCTGACACGGTGAGACACTCCCTTTGATCACTTAAAATTTTGTTTCTAAAAGTGAAGAAGAATCTGTCTGTTCGGTCAATGATGTTTCTGAAAAAGAATTAGTCATGTACAGAGATTCTTGTCTCATGCCAACATAGGAACATTCTTGTCTGGACGCTGCTTCCCTCAGAACTCATCAGCAGTTCTGTTCTGAAGCATGATTTAGGTGCATTTGTAAGCTGCATGTAGATGAGAATTAATTTTAGGTTTATTAATGAGTCTACAAAGACAGAATCATGGCAGTGAAAGACAGAAAAAAGCCTGTCATCCTCCTTTCAATGAAAGATTGTATGGTTTCCAGAAATGAAGTAACTTGGGTGAGTCATATAATCAGTACTCACAGGGTCAGATGCAAATTTATGGTCCCTAAGTCCTCTCTAAATGCAAATAGTGGGGCTAGAATCAGTACTTTGCTAAAGAATCAGGTATTGGCAATTTCAGCATGGACAGAAATAGGCTTAGTTAAAACACTTTTAGTGGAATCAATCTACGTCTTTAAAACTGATCTCCTTGTCATAAAATTATAGTTCTGTCTAATGTCATAGAAGCACAGAAATCCAGGAATAAAAAAGTCACTACACTGAAAAATTCCTAGCTCTCCTTTTTCTGGAAGCACATGACTACAGAAGAAAAGGTTAATACAGACTTGCTCAATAAACCCCATGTTGTAGTCAAGATACAAAAATGTGGTCTGCCAGGCAATACTTAACTAAATCTCAGAAAATAACTTACATTCACTTTGAAGAGCTCCTTGGAAATTAAACTGAAAGTCTACAGAATTATCAACAAGCACAATCAAGTACAGCAAAATCCAGCAACCACCCTCTCTGTGCAAAAATACAAGTATGTTGTGGTGAACTGCCTCTTAGAGGTGTTCATTTGCAGATATGTGTTTGGGTGGTCAGAGAAGACAGACCTTGAATTAAGAAGGTTCTCTCAACCTATGTGTCATGATCATCAGGTTGGATTTCCACCTGAAAGCTAATCCTTCACTGAAGAAGAGGAAGAAGGTACCTCCAGCCACATCTGGCCCTGCCAAAGTACTCTACTCTGGCACTTCTAATCTGTGACTCAAGTGCACTGGGAGTGCATATTGTCAAGACAGCCTAAAGCCATGAAGAGTACATGTGGAGGGTGGGGAGGGAGACCAGAATGGAAAAGCACCTTTGTTTTCTTCCTTTGCAGTTACATAATTCATGCTATCATTTTTTGTTGAAACATCTTTGAATTAGTTAGCTTTAAAGTCTGCCTTAAAAATATTTGTGTTATGTGGTTTCTCATTCCTAATCGATTATTATGTCTCGAAGCATCATGAGGGAGGCATTCACCTAAATTGGTATAAAGCATATGTATTGTATCATACATTACTTAACATTCAATAGTGAGAAAGAATAACATCTCTCTGCCAAAAGAAAAGGCTTTACTGATATCTCAGAAATCCTTCCTTTAATTTTGCCATGTCAACATTATTCAGGAAGAGGAAAAGATTCCAGGAAACTAAGGACATAACATCTAAAGCTTTGCATTGATGTGCACAGAAAAGATGGAGACCAAGAGAAAACAAGTGGAATTCAAGGACAAGCATATAGATCTCTAAGTCAGTAGAAATCCCTGTGCTTAGCTGCCTTCTCAAGGGCTGGTCTTTTCTTAAGGAAGGTAATAGACAGTTTGTGGAGGAAATAGCTATATCATATTGTCAAAAGAACAACTATGCAATAAGCTCTGTTTGCATATACATACATACTCTTACTCTCTTGTATTAAAAACTGGTGACCTGCTTTCACTGATTTTTATAACGTTTACCTTTAGAAATATACTACTAAAACTATTACTGTCCAGCAATTTCTAAGTTACACTGTAGATTCTCGTTAAGCTTGAAATTTACATGAAAGTCTTGATATTTTGTCTTAAAATCCAGGGGAAAGATTAGCTTAATGGCAAAAAATAATTTTTGAAATAGTTAAAGTATTCTCATATGTAAATGTATCCCCTTCTCCCTCCCCACCAAAAAAATGCTTTGAGAATGGAAGTGACAAGATGAGAATCTGAAAGGAACTGAAAATAGATTCTGGAAAAGACTGGGTTACACAGAACATAATGAGGCAAATGAATGAGGTGGGTAAAATCGCATTGGAGAGAATGCAAATGAAGTTAAAGGAAAATAGAATTTCACAAGATAGGGCACATGATGTCAAATGACGAGTATAAGCACAAACATAAAGAAGACAAGGTGGAATAATAAGATAATGATTGGAAATGGAGCAATGGATCAGGGTGTAAAAGGGAGCAGTGACAAAGTAAAAATGAAAGGGAAGGAGTAGGCAAAGAAATTTAAAGAGGCTGATGTTTCATGGCACTAAAATGAATAATTTTGATCAATGTTAAAAAAAGCCATACGTGTACACTACTGGAGAAAAGTATGAAATGGACATTGCAATAAAATAACCAGAAAGGTGGCCTTCTAATTTTTGTCTTCAGAAAGAAACAGAAAGACAAATGTAAAGACATTAAGCAGATCTGTAAGTTTCCTTTCCATGAGTATAGTTAAGATGTGATAAGGTTATGTTTGTATATGATTTTGGCAATAAGACTTTTATTAATAGTCATCATATGTGAAATTTTATAAGAAAAGTGTAGCATATCATATTGTTAATAGTTTGACTTCATATAAATTGTGCCTCCCAGCTTTTACATTACATAGAATGAATTTTGCAGTCCCAGGGTATTCAGGCATGGATGAATTCCAAATCATGTAATGTCTGTGTGACTATGACAACTCATTACACTTGTGAAATCCAGCCTTTATCAGACCTAAGAGTGTAATAAAAGAAGGGAAAGAGGCTAGATCTAAGCTGCTGTAGCAAGGTGGTGTATTGGGTGAATCTCATAAAATGTAGCCAAACTCTGTCTATGACTGGCAGTTCTTTTGTGATTTTATTCTAAGCTCTAAGATTCATCAAAATTACTCCCTAAAAATTCCAGCAGAACCCCACATGTGTCTGTCTTGTACGACTAACAAGAAAAAAAAAAAAAGGAAAAGATTTTTTGCTGAAAATGGAATCTCATTAGCAAAAAGACCATGAAACAAAGACTACACTGTTGTAACTGATCTTTTTCTTGTTAAAGGGTTGGAATCTTGAATTTAGTGTTACGGAAGTGAGATATGTCTCTATCTGCCAGCATATGACTATCTTGTGATTCTGATATCCAACAACTTCTGCCTAAACTTTGGAAAATCACTTAATCTTTAGTATGGCTTTATATGTCCGAAGAGACTTATGACTCATAAAATACTTCATCCATTACCATCGATATACAGAAGTGATGTGTTCTGCTTTTTCATTCACGTTGTCATACTTTCCATGTATTCACTATAGAAGAGTAACTTTCTGTTTGGAAGCCTTTCACACTAGAGCAAAGCATTGAAGAGATCCAAAACAAATGTGCAATTTCTAAGAACGTAGTATTTACATATCTGTCTATAACATTGGCCACCTTGAATTCCTTACACTTTCGCTTTTCAAGAGACAGTGAGATCAATTCTTTATATTTTAAGCTGTCTTCAAAAAAGGGAGACAAATCAATCACATAGACCAGTCACATATTTATATATAAAACTGAAGACAAATTTCTGCTCTAAAACTAGTAAAAGAATGATGAATTAAAGCTAAGCTACTCAACAATATTTACACAATTAAAATCCATAATCTGTCAAATTCACTCACACAGTTTTACCATCATTTACAATGTAGAGATGACTAAACCTTACATTCGCTTACTATCTGCCTAACTTTCTATTTTGAGAAAAAACAGGTTTATCTTCTGGTAATATAAGAAACAACAGATATAAAATAGAAGTGTGCATCAGTTTACATCATCACTGCAACATTACCCAAAATTCTGAAGGATAAAAAGCTGTATAATGTACATAGGCTACAGTATAGTATAGAATAATGAAAACTTTTCGTACTTTGAGTTCCCAGAAGCAGTAATTTAAAGCTCAATATCTTTGCTTAACTATTATTTTGTACACTTTCAAAATATTTACTAAGCTTCCACTGAAATTTAGGTTTGCTGCCAACCTTTTGTGAGGTCTATCAGTGTACCTCCGGATAAGACTGAGGACATGCACTATAACACTCAAATGCTTTTTCTGATTTAAGAGTGATTCTCTTATTTCATATGAGAGAAGGATGTAGGACTCACAGGAGGGAGCCTTGACAGTTTGTGTCTTTGAGCATAGATGCAATTTATTTTTGAGACTCCAATTTCATTGGTAATAGTGGCAAGTAGAGTGGCACTTGCTGTCTGCTCCCACTCATGCTTGCTGCCAGGGTCTTTAGAAGGGGTATTATCAAAAGGCCAGTTAGACTGGGTTAAAGTACAGTGTGTGGTCACATACTGTGGAGTCCAAGATTTTCCTTCCATGTTCATAAGCGTATTCTATGACTTTTGTAATATTTTGCAGAGCTTTTTCTATTAATTTTTCAGGTTGTGTGTAGTGGCATCAGAGCTATACACTACTTTCAGAATAGTAGTGTACTCACTTAACTCAGAAGGCTGCGTTTCTTCAGGATTTCTTTGCAATCTAATGTAGTTCCTTCTGGTTGCCTTGTCCTTCAAAAAACCTCTAGATTTTATTGGTCTTCTAGCCCAGAGATCTGAACCACAAATTTTTAAAATTTTCTTGTTTGAAATGCTAATGAGCCTCTTACAGCTATTTCATATTGATACCAGCGTTGACATCTTCCCACCTTCCATAAAGTGCTCTTTGAAAGCTATTCCAACAATTTTGGATTTCGCAATGAACTAACGGAACACCAAAGAATAAAACCAAGAGGAACTGCAACAAGTGCAGAAAAGTGGTTGCATTTTTAAAGCCAACTAGATCAAAAAGAAACTTAAATAGGCCTTCTGCAAGGCTACTGGCAAAAAGATGATTCACTGTATTAAAGCTCACAGCTGTTTCAGCATGTGACTGGAGCAGCTGCTGATCCACACCAAAATGCTATGCAGTGCAACACTGTGTGAAAAGAGTTGAGTTTAAATGTTAGAAGTATAGCCTTTTATGTGGCTTGACTATGTAATACCGATATTTAAATATGTTTATACGGTAAAAGTTTTTTGTAAGGCTTCTCTTAAAAATCTGTCATACTCTATATTAATTCACTGCTCTTACAGAAAACATGAATGGTCACAGATATGGCAGAACCATATGCAAGAAACACATATTTTTGCAAATTAAAAATATGTAATGACAGCTTTATGCTGAAATAAAATTAAAAGCATTTGACACTTGAAAAACATCTTTCATCCTGAAGTTTTACATATGAAGCCTAAACCTATAGTGTCACTGGAATGCTACTAATGTGTATCAAATACATATTTTTTGTTTGTTTGCTTTTCAACAGTTTTTCTGTGTGGAGATGGTAGAATAACACACACACACACACACGCACGATTTTAATTTTATGTATAATTTTAAATTTATTTTAAATTTAAGCAAAATCAAAATAAAGGAAACTGTAAGCTATCAGAGGTTTTTCAATGCCATCAGTAGTTTACCACTATAATGCCTTCATGGAAAACCAGGTAGTACCATGGAAAGCAGAAGTGGTGAAGGTTGGTTTTCAGACTTGCTTCCACTGCTTCATTTGCTGGTGTCAAATAAGTAATGAATTACAACTACATTGTTTCCATGGCTGGAAATTTCATAACATCCCTCCTGGCAATGGATTTCTGGATATTTTTTGAGAGCTGAGATCAGACTACATTCTCTCAGTGAAGGTACTAAGAAAGCCATCCTCCTCCAACATGCTGCCTTTCGTTTTCTTTAAATTTTAAAAACTCAGCACATTAAACGTGTTCTATCCGTCAAATTTAATAGTATACTATAAGCAAAAATTACAGGACATGCAAACTTACATATGCTATGTATATACATAAAAGCTGATTGCATAAGCCTTGTTTCTTTGGGATAAAAAGGAATTATGGCTTGCCAGAAGCATGAAGAATAATTTAAGGGGATTAAGAAAAAAAAAAAAAATTAAACTGCTTCATCCATCCACTTCCTGGTGTTTATGTGCTTAGATCCATACACAAAGCTAAGGATTAGGTCTTCAAATTTCAGCACATTCAAAGATGTTTGAAGTGAACTAGCAAATGTGAGCATATTTAGCATGTAACATAACAGGAAATATTTTTAATGATACTATAAAATGCTAACCAGTAAATCATTAAAGAAAATATTTTTATGTTCTTCACTTAACACTCTGTGGCATCTTTTTTACTTATGCAAGCTGATAAAAGGTTGCAGTGTCTTTGAAATAAATATATCTTCTCTTTAAAAGCAGAAGTTTAGTACTCCAAAGAGATAATAATCGCAGAGAAGAATTTTAAGTCTTATCCTCTGGTTTACATTTAGTAATTTGACTAGTGTCTGTAAAAATGAAAATATTTTTATAGATTAGTTTTCTGTTTCTTTGTTTTCCAAGGCAATTATTCACCAGCTGTCCAACAGTGATGCTAAAATTACCTATGCAGTAAGACAGAGGAAAAATTTCAAGGTTATTCACAAACTCTGAAATATTTGAAGGACAATCCAAATTTAGCAGGAAAAGAACAACATCAGGAAGAAAAAACTTTCCTGAAACTTTCTCTTTGAAAAATATATATGAAGCAGGCTTAAATATTACACTTGATAAATTACATCTTATGTTTCCTTTGAGCAGCTATTTTTATACTACTAGTAAAACCAGTGAGATAAAATTGCAAATTACTTGTAATGCAGAATGCCCAAATCAGTGAGATTCATTAATAATAACTAGGTTTTCAGTTAATTTTTTTCTGCCTCTTGATCCTTCCTTCCTTCCTTCCTTCCTTCCTTCCTTCCTTCCCTCCTTCCTTCCTTCCCTCCTTCCTTCCTTCCTTCCTGTTGTTTTTCCCATGAATGCCTGTGAATCAATGAATTTGGAAGACTGTGAGATCTTGAGGCATCCCTTCTAGTACTATGTAAATGTGGGAGATTTTATGGTGTATGCTCAATTAGACAGAAGTGAAAACTTCATGAGATATGACCCTTCTGCAGCCTTAGGCATTTTCTTCCTGAATCTGCTATCCCAATGCAGAGAAATGGAGAAAGTATTTCCCACCAATTTATTTGATGTTGGTGTGTTCTTGAGCAGTTTTTTGCTCACCTTCCTCTGCATCTATGATTAACTAGGCAGTTAATTGGGTAGCTCCCACTCAGTAAAGTGGGATAAAGAGGAGCACTGTGAAGGGCTGGATGGGACTGTGAAGAGGATGAGGGCAGTCTTTGAAGGATGGACCCCAACCCTGTTATGCTCCATCATGAGGACATGAGTGTCACCAGAGTGGCTTTGTGGTACGGGACTGCCTACCGCCCTGCTGTGACTGCTTCTGTGCACTCCAGTACCGCACCTTGTGGCCTGAGGAAATGCGGGTCTGGGAACCTTGCTCAGGGCCCATTTGAAATGGAGGAACGTGGAAGCAGATCTGGATGAAGCATTTTCCTCAATTCCAGGTGCTTTTTTTTTTTTTTTTTAAATATTGGGCCTGCAGTTTTCAAGGACACTTGGTGATATATCTGAAAACCTATGAATGATAGACTTAAAAAATCCATACTAATAATTAACATTTATTAAGAAAAAAGGTCATGTTAAATAATTCTTTCAACAACAGGAGCAAACTTTTCTGTTTTCTACACAGTTTTCAAATTGCTAAATATTTGGAGGTTGTTTTTAATAAATGGGACAAATTAGGTAACTTGCTTAGTGGTAAAAAAGAGAACACACATCCCTAAAACATCTGTTTTAGCAAATGTTGACGTCTGTAGCATTTTGTGGCAATCTGAGAATGACTGTGTGGCCAAAAAGACTAAGGATATTCTTAGGATAGGAGAATATTATTTATTGTATTGTAGATGCCTGATCTGGCCACAAGAGAGCATTGTAGATCCAAAGAAGGCCAGTTTCACCAAATGAAGTTCATGAGACCTAAACGTGTTGCTTTTCCCCCACTGCTGTCAAAAAGCTCAAAAAATGATGACTATGTTTATTGACGTTAGTACCAGACAGATAATTAATTATTTAGGGTTTTTCCTGAGAAGTGAAAAGGTCACCTTCATTACACGTAACTTTGAAAAATACTGTGAGTGATACTGCAGATCATGAAACATTAAAATGCAAGTAGTGATTGAGAATTTCAGAGCCCATATATTTGTTTTACTTGTCCTTTCAGGTTTGAAATGCTTGCATTTCTACATTACTGAATGGTGTGCTTTAAGGAAAATGTCATTAACAAACTCTACCTTGAAAAAGCAAAGGCTGAGGTCTTTTCTATTGTAACTGCAAGCAAGATGAGAAATGCTGAAAAGAAAGTCTGAGAGAGGTTATTTTTTCAATAGCAAAAAAAAGAATAGAAACCTAGAAAACAAAGGGTCAAGACCAGAGAAGTGGGAAAAATGGAAATCAGGAAGGAAAGTAAGTTAAGCTCTAGGTAAGAAATACTCAAAGGTTAGGCTAGAAGGCAACATAAGGAACCTGGTTTTCAGGTGTGCAGCCTGCCAGCCTCTGGGCCTGCACATGACTGCCCACTGCATGTCTCTTTCTTTCCGAGCTTCTCCAGAAAGCAATAGCCGTATTCCACCCCTGTGGACAGGAGGATGCCACATCAGCTCTAGCAGTTCTCCTCTGGTTCACCCTTAGGAAATCCCACACCTTGCTTCGCATATTCTGCTGATGCTGCACAGTGAGGTTGCTGAGAGAGTCTCACCTTATTTTCTCTCCTTCCTTGGGTGTCATTTACAGATGTAGAGCTATTTCTTGTATAGGCTTGAAAAAAGAGCAACACCCTTTCTCCACGTTGCCTTGCAATCCCCTTCTCTACTCCCATGACATTGCACTGCCATAAAGACCTGACACCATCTGCAGAATGAGTTGTTCTCTGGGAGACAGTGTCCCGCCTGGCCTCTCTGCTGAGAAGCAGACGTGCAGCTGGGGAAAAGGAAGCATAGCACAGCAGGAGAAGTGCCTCTGATCAGAGTTTGTGTCAGAGATGCATCAGAGGTTTGGGGTGGGATAAGGGGGCGTAACAAGTGGGTTGAAATAATAGTGGAATGGATTTAAAAAAGATAAAATCTCATATGTTATGTCTGCCAGGTTAATGAAATCTATTTATGAGGGTTAACAGAGAGAAATTTCAGTAAGTGCCTGCCAGACATGCCAGCTGCAGGATCTTCCAGCAGTGCATCTAATATGTTTGAATGTATATGCAGCTTGATACTTTTGTCCAAGTATACCCAATACAGATTTCTGAAACTCACTGAAAATAAACAATGAAAGATCAGAGTGAATAAAGTGTTCGTTCTGTGACATCAAACAATGATGTCAATTCTGTAGGGATTATATTTAACCATCAGAGAGACCAGATTAAAATAGTCTGTAATTTGCTCCATTACTTTTGTCTTTTCTGCAGGCTGGCTCTAGACGTTTGGAAGTACAAGGAGAATGTAAGGTGTAGGACTGGAGCTGAGGCTGAGAGAAACATCTGTAATTATATGGCAAAGATGAGGTTATGTATTATATTTCTTGATAATCTTTGTACCTGGACCTTAAAGAATGCAAAATGAAACTTGTAATGAACTTAAACTTGACATCCAGGGGACTTTACAGTGAAGCTGAAGGATGTGTGCTGGGTGCTGAAAAGAGGATTTCTGCTAATAGAGCTGCAGCATTCCTCCTCATGTCAGTGTCTGACCCACTCTGCATGCAAAGCCACATTTTTGTGATCATAATTTTGGGAGTCGGTGATATGGCAGGCCCCAGTGGCAGGTTGGAAGGGTTCCTCAGTAGTACATCCTACTTGTTTGAAAGATTTTCCCTCTCCAGTCAGTTGACTGGGTGTATTGTGTACTATGTTAACCAACTTCTTCCATAAAAAGAAAGTACAGATAAAGTTTCCATGTTATGGTTACACCTAAAAACTAGTAATGACAGGAAAGGGTACATTCTGCAGCTAAAGATTGAACAGTCTGGCACTTGTGGTCGTTGAGATTACTGGCACTTCTGTTTTAGAGCTGGTATATTTTCCCTTTTATATTAGGCTGGAAGGTGACTGGAATTAAGTGGCTTTGGGAGGTAGCCTCATAATGGAAGCAAGTCTCAGGAAGGTGGTACCAGAAAAAAAGATAATTATATTTTCAGTATTTACAGAAAAGAAGAAAATCAAATACAATGTGCATTTAAGAGTGGTGGGAGAAGGACTTGCCTGTTTTGTTTTCTGGCAATACACATGCTTTGCGGTATTCTAATACTGTGTTGAAAAGCAGACTCAGTTGCCAACTTCATTTGTCCAGAGTATAGGGAAGCCTGTAGATCTACAGAGCAAGATGTGAAAATAAAATTGTATCTATACCACTGTACCTCCTTTTTTAGATGCTCTCAAAATCTCACTTGGTAACCTGTTTGGTTATAAATGGTGAAATACAGACCAGCTATTCCACTTCCTTTGTCTTGTTCTTAATATATCAGTAGGTGTGTTATTTACCTATCTTTTATCAAATAGGTGGTTTTTTTTTTTTTTTTTTTTTTTTTTTCCCCTTTTTTTTTTTTTTTCCCCCCAGTGAATTGTTCAAGTATTACTTGCTAACTGTCTTGTGAAGGAGAATAAAAAAATCCAGTAGCTCTCCAGGCAAAGTGAATAAGGCAGTGGGGAAAGGAAGAAACCTTGAGGAGAAACTCTAGGACAGCTGTGAATCTTTGGCTGTGTTTTTTTTATTATTGTTCCTGAGTTGCCAAGAAAGCCAAGCCCAAAGGGAGGATGTAAGCCACGTCTGTGTGCCCTGATGAGGACAGGGTGGGGACTTGCTGTTCTGATGTGAGTTTTGGCTCGGGCAGTGAGAACCTGGCACAGATCACTGGCACTGGTGCTTTGATGATGGAAGCATTATGGCAGATCCCAGCGTGCAAAACCAGGCCAAGGGATATGTCAAAATCGACTTTTGTAACAACAAAACCCACCAAACTCCTGGCTAGTTCCCTGAGTATAGCTGTGGTAAGTGAAACTGTCAGTCCTAGCTGCAACATTTTCTTGGATGAAAGCGGGAAGCACATTTGGCTTCTTGAAGTTATTTCAGGACAGAGGCTCAGGATTATTTGACTTCCATCTTTTTGCTATTAGATCCCAGAGCAGTGATTTCAGCTCCTAGGACACTACACTAATTTGATACTAATCCATGAAAGGTCATTGCTAGCATAACAATAGCCCACAATAGTAGAACAAGAATATTCAGTGACATTTTACATGTGCTTGGTGCTGTTAAGTGAGCATTTAGTGTCACTATAGATCCTACGCAGTGGTGAATGTTAAAACTAAGTCTTTTCCTTACTTAATTCTACAGCATGATGCAAATACAAATACTAGCTGAGACAAATACAAATTGAAAACACCAAGAGGGTGACAGATACACTGTGAATGTAACTCCAGTCTAAATTTCATCTTCAATGAGATGCTATGTGATAAGGCAAAACTGAACTTCTGGGTCCGATAACTGAGCCAGGAGGGTCTGTCACAGAAGAGAGACTATGAAATTTGGGATGTTAGCAGAATTTGGAAAAACTACTCAAAGTAGAATTGACAGGGACATTGATTTCAGAGTCATTGATCTTGCTACAGGCCTAAGAAACTCAAGTTTTGAGCAATGTAAAAAAATGTTGAGTTTGGCCTCATTCAGATCTAACACTTCTGGATTCCATCTTTACCTTTTCACTAGATGACCATATGTTCCTTGACTAGCACATTTTCCAATAGACAGCCAGCAGAAATTTTGGGCAGGACTGAAAACAATTGCTATTCTCAAGTTCATTACATGCTCAGCATGAAATACTTTACATGAGACATATTTTCATAATTCTTGGACCATTATGTGAATAAAAGAGTAAAACCTTTCTTATATTCATGCTGAGAGAGTGACAGTCATTAAACCGAACAAGTGCCTGTTACCTATGAAGTAAGCCTTGGAGCAAGTCCCTCATCCAAGCATTCGAATGAAGGAGGAGATGAGAAGAGGAATGGTAATGAGAAACCGGATGGAAGTTATAAAACAGTTGCCTTTGGCATGTTTCTTTTAATTTTTGGTTGGTCTGAGGAAAAAGACTGGTGTGTTTAGTGAACTTTCAGTGCTTCACAAAGTTATGATGAAAATAGAAATTACAGTATATAAGTGTTGAAATAAAAATTGCTCAGGCAACATTTATATGAAGAATGAAAAATCAGCCAGCAAATATTTTTCAAATGCTGCTGTTTTATGTAGTTATCCCATTCATAGTAACAATTAATATCTAAGTTTTAACAGAGCAGAATTTTGTGCCATTGTGTGTGAAAAATTTGTTTCTGGCTGTTCAATAAAGCCATTAAGAGAGAGGAAAAGCCAGTCACTTTGGTTGTTATTTCTTTCTTAACTCTGTGATTTTGATTGTGAGAAAAAGCCAGCCTTGCCCTCTGCAACTGTCCTTGCCCCAGGCTGTGACTAGATTTGTTTTAAACTTTCTTCCAATATGTGTTAAACCAAAAGACAACATTTTGATATTGCAAATGTAGGAAATTTTTTTTTTTTTTTTATAAGTAAACTTAGCGTGTCTGAGCCTTCTTTCACTTTTGCCACTGTTATATTCACAAGTTACAGGTCTCTCTAGAAGGCTTCTGTTTGCATGGCAGGAAATCCATTTATTCTTTTTCCGCTAGGGACCTCCTTGGAAACATCCACTGAAAATTTAATTTTGTATTTTCTGTTGCAATACCACAAGGCTGGAGTTTCTTCAGTTCTTTTTGTTTCTAAAGCTTTTCGTTAGAATTTGAACAGCAGTAGCCTGGTAGTCTGAGCACAAACAGACCTGTGCAGCTGGTCATCGAGGACCTTTCTACCACATATTTTTATTGTTAAGATAACTAATTCCTCTGATCCAGAGCTCCTTTTCCTATCCTTTTTGTGTTACTCATATGTCCTCTGCTTGTGCTTAGAAACTCTTGTAAGTGGGAGGTACCCATTGCAATTTGGGCAACCTTTTTTTCCAAATATCAGGCATTGTCTTGACCGGTGTAGTTACATACACATTCTGTCAATGCCTTTCTGGTTAAGGTATCCTTTTGGTAGTGTCGTAGATTCTCTGCTGTGTCCACAGGCAGACATCCACCAGCAGAGGTGAATGAAATGAAGAAAATGCAAAAGAACAAACACCCGATTGCATACTCATTGAACCCACAGATCATCAGATAGAATAAGATACTTCCCTCAAGACTGTAGGATTTCATTAGAGTCATTAAGGCTTTTACTTTTTTTTTTTTTTCTTATCTGAGGTTTGTATTTGTAATCTATATAAATCATATGTGTTGCAGAGATGAGATGGATGTGAGTTGCAGCAAGGAACTTTTCTTTCATTGCGGGAGAAATGGGAGTATATAGACTCCTAATTTAAAAGTGCATTGACACTGGATATTATGATGAGATTTGGTTCACTTTTTGAACATTTTACAAGTTACAAAATTTTACAAAATTTATGAAGGAAAAGACCTCACAAAAAAAAAAATTAGGGACTTCAAAATGAACAGGAATCTTTTCAGCTGAATGAAATCATACATTACGTATCACTTTCATCATGGAAACAGACTGGTGATATTTTCCTTGCCCTGAAATTTTTCCTGCAGATTTGTGTGTCTGAAGCTTGGTCTCCCTGTGTGAACATTTATGCAATGAGTAACAAACCTGGCTGAATCTACTAGATGCATTATACTTCAGCTGAGCATCTTTGTAACATGAGAGTTCAGTATGTACATTATTGGCCAGTTGCATCTTTTGTGTAATCTCACAATTGCACATCAAAGATTCATTAACCTGTTTTCATATTTAATTTAACTATTTAGGGAGAGTTACTTGAGATTAGTATGTTGAAATCGCTGAACTTTCCGAATCAAATGATTATTGGATTTGGTTTTGAATAACTTCAAATTCCTTGGGAGAGGAGCTAGTACATTTCCATACCTTGCAAATTTTGAATACTATCAAGAAATAATCAATGAAATAAGTTAATAATTATTATAATATTATTATTATTTATTTCCTTGAGATTTCCAGGAATATTTGGCATTGTTCATGTTAATAATGTGTTCAAAACCTTTCAGTCAAACACACCAATATAGAATCATAGAAACATCCAGGCTTAAGATCATTGAGTCCAAATGTTAACCTAACACTGCCAAGTCCACCCACCACTAAACCATATCCCTAAGTAACACATCTATACATCTTTTAGATACCTCAAGGGATGGTGACTGAACCACTTCTCTGGGCAGTCTGTTCCAATGATTCACAACACTTTCTGTGAAGAAATTTTTCCTGGCACAACTTGAGGCCATTTCCTCTTGTCCTATCACTCGTTACTTGGGAGAAGAGACTGACAGCCACCTCATTACAACCTCCTTTCAGGTAGTTATAGAGAGCGATATGGTCTCCCCTGAGCCTCCTCTTCTCCAGACTAAACAACCCCAGTTCCCTCAGCTGCTCCTCATAAGTATTTTTCTCTGTGTTTCAAATTCATAACAAAATAGCTGATTCTCAAATAAATATATTTATAACATATGTAAGATAAATGTGGAGTCACAGGATGTCAAGTATATTGCATTCAGTTAAGGCACAACAAAATAAATGAATGAACATCTTCAAGCATGTTGAATGTTGTGATTAAAAATGTGTACTTTAAATATTCACTAAACAAGATAATACTCACTGTTCTAAAGGTAGATTTTGAATCCATAATCATGACAGAGATGAGTAGTATTTACAAACTGATCTACTAATGTTTAAGAAAAGACAGACTTTGAAAATTTTGATTCATTCTGTTTTGGGATAAATCCAGAAAAATTTGGATGCTAATTTCTTAAGAAATTTACTGGAAACTACCGCTGTCCCTTACTATTTCTTTGACACTCTCAGATTTCTTCCTTTTATCAGTTCAGACCTTTCCTACATCTCAATAATTTGCTGTATCTAAACTTGATGATCTAGCTATAATTTATATAAGATCATTCTTGTGATGAATTATATGGCTTCTGCCAGCACACAGTGAAGCTCTTGAAGACTACAAGGGCTATGTGTACACAGGCAATCAGAACAGACCACTTAATCTGTGGGCAAAATAAAGAATCACAGGATTATTTAGATTTGCTGGGACCTCTGGAGGTTACCTAGTTCAGCATCCTGCACAAAGCAGGTCTATATAGATCAAGTTGCTAAGTAACTTGGGTAGTTGTTTTAAGTATGTCTAAGGATGGAGATTTCCCACCTACTCTTTTAGTAAAATGAATAAATAAATAACTAATCCAATAGGATAGCGCTTTTCATATTTTAGAGTGCTTCTAGTCTCATCCCATAGACTAAATACCCATAAGTGGTAGGAAAATGTAGGTTTGCTCTTCTGTCTTAACTTTATATTAAGAAATTGAGTTCATGTAGTTCAAGACTAGTTTGCCATGTGAACCAAGTGGAGACACTTCAGAAGAGCTCTCCTGAGCTCAAAAATTCTTGTGTTGTCACACAAGGGGTTTTTTTTTAGGAAGACAATCCTGTCATGACCTCCTGATAGTTCATTTATGTTTCTTCATCTTCTCTGTTGACAGCTTTCATGGGAAACACAGATGGTTTTCTGTGTAATAAATCTGGTAACAGGGATAGCTTCTCCAACTTTCACAAGCATTTCTAGCAGGGATACATAGGCCTTGGAGCTCCTCAGGAAGCTATAGGAAGCTATGGCATCTGTTAGAGATGAGACGAGACAGATTTCTTGCTTGATGAAGATATCTGCAGGAAATGGGTATCAGTGTCTGATTCCTTTTCTCTCCGAAACAGCAGAATAGGGAGAAAATTCTGGGATAGGGTGTGATTACAGATAAGTTATAGGCTTACACTAAACTGGTCAACATTTTAAATTGAGGCACAAAGAACCTTTTTTTTTCTCCAAGAAACTTTGTTGAATGGTGGAATTTTGATCATATATCCTTTTTTTCACCCAGATATATAAGTGAGAGAGCCCAGATTTGGCTAAAATAATATGGACCATGCTAGGGATCACAAGAATCAATGCAGTTTTTCAGGAAATTGATTTTCTGTGCCTCACATTGATTCTGAAGAAAGTCCTTACAACTTAATAGTTTCAGAAGGTGAGATCTTGCCAGAGTCCTAATTGAAGTTTAGCATTTTGACTGTTAATTGAAACCTGGAAATTATAGTCAGTGAACAAATTACGCTGTTGGTTATGCTGACAGAGCCAAGCAGTAACTCAGGTGCTGATACATTTCTTGCTGCTAGAGAACACAGTAGTTTTCAGTTTAAACTCAATTTAAAGAAAAAAAAAGCAAATCTGACAACAAACCTGAAACTTCAATGACAATATAACATGAATTTTCTGTAATGTAGGACAAAATTCTGCTTTACGAAAGAACTTTGACTCTGCACAAATGAATTTGTGAGGATTTATAAGTATGGCACCAAAGCAATCATTACAAATACGTAGCTACATACACTGTGGTTACACTGTGGCAATTTAAACCTCACAAGCATGTTTGTACACTTCTTTTTTCTGCAGCCTTGTAAGAAGGTTTAAAAGTTTTTGTGGCTTGGCAGTATGTTACTTGATGGCAAGCTCCGCTTTCCTCCTGTTTAGATACACAGACCAGGTATAGTCAGATCTGGTGGCATGAGGCCAATATTCTTAATGGATAAAGCTATATACTACCCTGAAAATAATACAAACACCACCCCCACCCCACCCCCACCAACACTTTCCTGTGGGTTTTTTTTTTTGTTGTTGGGTTTTGGGGTCTTTCTCCGTCTTTATTCCACGTCAAACATGTCCCAGGCCTCATGATAATAGAATACAAAATTTAATGAATAACATGGTAGTGCATTAGGTCCACTATGTTTTCTTATCTGAAAAAAAACAGCTCTAAGTTCTGTTTAGATGATGAGGAATATGCTATTGATGGTTCCTCCTTAGTTGTCAAATATGTGTGACTGCTTGTGACATCTCAGAAGAAATGGCAAGAGTGACGAAAGTGAAGGAACATTTGAACAATAATTTTCCTACATTTTCTAGAACTGTCTGTGGCTCTGTTCCGTATCTGCATTAGTATCTTTTCTCAATACCCAAGCAGTCTACAAGGACCCTCCATGGAGAAATGCTTTGTGATACCGATCATATAAACAAATATATCTAACACCAAATCACGTAATTTAAGAAGACAAGCAGTGTACAAAATATGAGGGAGAAAAAATATAATTCAGTAAAATAAAAGCTGTGCAATAGGACTGCTATTAGATTCACTTTAAAAAAAATATCAGTTTTACAAAGATACAGGATGATCATACTCTACCCTGTTTTATCTGTTGACTTCAGTTTAACAGTATGGGGAATAAATCTGGTTGTAATCCTCAAGCAGCAAGCAGGCTCTCTTCATTAAAAAGAAAACATCCCATTTAATAGAAGACATAATTTTCCTATGCTTTGTGTTAAGGGAAAATCGGGTAACTTAATGGAAGCAACAAAGTGGTACTGGAGCTAAACTTTTCAGAGATCTTGCCAGATCAGATTCGTTTCAAAATTTCTAATTATCAGCATATTTTTATGATCCTTCAGTTCAAATTAAACTGGCACAGAAATGGAGTAGGGCATATTATGTCCTTTATGTAAACAAAGCAAAGCATATACGGCATTGCCTAGAATTGAGTGTATATGGCATTGCCTAGGATTGATTTCTCTTGTTTTTTGATCGAGAAGATTATAATTTCCTTTCTACCTTCATTTCAGTAAATACATTTTCTTTAATATGTGTGTTACATTTTTTCATATAAAAGAAACATTCTGAATTCTTAACAAAACATATTGCATATACTTAGAACAATAAAAGTATTGGCTGATCTGGAGACATTATACAAAACACTGCCATCTCAAAAAGGCATCTTATTCCAGGACAGTGCTTAAGGATGTAGACTTACCAGATGAGCCTTCTTGATGCCAAAGGAATGACTCAACACTAATACACAGAGTTATTTTTGCCTATACTGGTATCTAACGAGTAGCATGAGTAATAGTTCAGGAATTGAAAGCAGTTCAACATTTTCTCAAAATTAAAGTACTATTCAAAGGCCCCAAACTCTTTACTCTCAAGAGCCAGTGGACAGTAAATCTGAGCTGCAGAAAAGGACATGCAGGTGAACACCTTACCTAATTTGTACTTATATGAAGATTTTCACACAAAAGTTATTAGACTTAATGCAGATATAATCTGGTTAAATTTTTAGGATCATATTATAGAAGAAACCAGAATAGGAAATATAAGGTTCCTCTAACCTTATAATCGATGATACATTTTCTCTATCAGATTGATATGATACCTCTTAGACTGCATCTTTGGTCCCCTGATAATTCATTCTAAATTAACTCTATCTTTTCCTGTGGGAGAAGGGAAGGGCTAGCTCTGTTTCAGGAGAATGGATACATAGCGTGTGGAGTGGAAATCTGTCCACATTTTCTCAACATGTCTTTTGCCCAGGGAAGCCCCGAATGTGCCTTGTGTGAACCACCCACAGTCTCATTTTTCTCAAAGCAGCTATTCTACCACTTGTTCATTCTCTTTATTTTGTGTTTGGCTATTTCCCCTCAGTAACAGAAAAGGTCTTTATCCAAAAGACCCCAAAAGGCAATCAGAAGAAACCAGCAGAGTGTTTCCTAAAAGTGTTACTGGAGGTGGCTGAGCTTCTTGCTGCTTCTTGGCATGACAGGTACACAGGGCAGAGCAGGTTCAGCAATAAAAAAAGGGAGGTGATCTATATGAAAATTCGTGACAAGAGGAAATAGTTATTTCCTTAACATGACTAGTTTTGACCACAATGACACCTTGGTACCACTCACTGTTCTCAGCTCTCTGGGCATGAGGCCAGATATGGTCAGGTAAGAATATCTTTATGCCCTACATCCACCATACCCATTTGTTTCAATGTTGTTTAATAATGGAGTTATAAAGTTCTGTACTTTGCTCATATAGGAGGAGCTGATTAGGTTTCCTAGATGATAATGAGTACAATAAATATATGCCCATGCTATCACTATGTGTATTCGAAAGCAGTAAATTGCTCATCATTATTCTATTGCAGGAATGAAATTAGAAGACTCTGCCATTAGCCAAATGATGATGGCTATCACTTTTTAATCAAAACATATAATTTTATGGCTTATGAGTTAACTAATGACTGTGGAGCATGATTTGAAGTTGATACATCAATCATAACACAGGTCTCAGAGAGAATCCTTGTTGATATGACAAAAAATACATCACTAGTAGTCACCTTTTACTCTTTCTGGAGGCAAAGAGGAAGACAGGTATATGTAGATTTGTACTGTGGTAGTGATTCCCCATAATATAATATTCTCTGTCTGTAGCCCACTCTGTAATAAACTGGGGGTGGGAGAGCTTCAGCTGTTGATGTTTCAAGCATCCACAGCCCACCTCTGATATGTCCTGGCTGTACAGCCTTGGCTCAGTCTGCTGAGAAAGTTGCTAAGTTGAGAAAAAGCTCTGAGAAAGTCTGTCAAGTCTCTAAAATAAGAATTTTTGAGACATGTATCGTGAGGAATAATTCAAGAAGAAAAATACTGGCCCAACAGGATGTAAAATCTTAAAGGGAAGAATAGGGTGATGAAGACTTGTCCAGCTGCCAGTGACACTGGTGTGTTGGTACTGATGGAACTGGTGGATGATGACAGCTCAGCAGTGGTCAACAGTTCTCTTCCAGTGAGCCATGGAGGCCATCTTCCTCACCTGACTGATCCTCTTCTCACCAGCAAAGTCTCTTTGAGTATCTTATGGGGGTGGACAACACACTAATGCCTAGCTTAACAGCTTGTGAAATCCTAGATAGCTTCTGTGTGTGTTGCCCAGTAAATCATTTTGTAGTTTTAAGTGGACTGCTTACTGATCATCTATGCACAGCCCAAGGTACCTAAACAAACTGGCTGCCAAACATAGCATTAAGCAGTATGAAGATTTAAAAATACTCCTGTGGTTTTTTAAGATGGTCACATAGATCTGTGTACCTCTAATCAAGAAAAAAACACACTGCATTTGCCTAGAAGAATACTTATGAAAACATACTGTTTGGGGGACAATTTGATAAACCACAGATTTTTTTTCTAGAGGTACAGGAAAAGACAAAAAACTAGGGTAAGCAAGCATGGCAGCTTGTAAACAGAAGGTAAGAACAAGATTGCCTCAGACCAATAACCCCATTTTCATCCCTGGAACTGGTAATGAATGAGTTAAGGAATGACTTTCTAAGCCTTGGTTAGAAGAGAGGTACATGTAGACTTCCTTGCTGCATTGCAAAATCCTTTGCTTTTTCAGTACCTTCTTTCTTTCTCCTGACACTAAATTATACTTTGTTTCAAAATGCTGCCGCTTTACAAAAGAAAGCTGAAAGTTTTAAAAGCTCATCAGGCTTACTGAAGGGTTCTGCTTTGTGTAGTGTGTTCTGAGGTCCAAATTTCAACAAGGGAACTGCAAAATTCCATCTTGATTGGTGATGGACAGCACTGGTCCTCTTGTCCGAGGATACGCACTCAGAGAAACTAGAGATGCTGAACCATGACAATCTTAAGTATACAAGCATACAGATCCTTCAGGGATCCACCGCGACCTGCAGCAGTGCTTGTTTTTATTTTACTTCTATGGTTGTTGAGGAATGTATGTGTGTAAACTCCTTACCTTTAGTATTATTTCATGTTTCAGGAGCTGAGAGCTGGAAATGCCATTTTATCTAAGATATTCTCACCAGCAGACAACTGCTAACTTTTGCTAAAAGCACCATATTGGCATGTAAATGGAACTAGAGTCTAAGGTTATCAGCACATCTTAGGTAACCAGAAAAGCGTGAAAACCCATTTCCTAGCTTGGAGGTCCAGATATTATTTAAATAAATGAGATGAGACAAATGTTTCATTTCCTTCACTTGAAAATCAGAAAGAGAACTAAAAGCTGAGAAAACGGAATATTGTCCTTGTGATTCAGACGTGGTATCAGGAGTGAATAGGTTGATCTATGCCTTTAAATCAATCTTCTGTTTGTTTCTTCCCAAGCTTGGATGATATTTTCTGATTTGGAACAATTTTTAACTTGTTCGCAATTTGAGTAGTGGTTTTAAAAGGATGAATTGACTATAATACAGAATCAATGCAGATATTGAATTGAAATAAGTAAAAAGATTTTATGCTTTGTCAGATGCCAGATGAGTTCAAAGAGAGTTTGGCCATAAATACCCAGGGCAGGGTTTTACCTTATTTATAGAGTTGTGTATAGTATAAGTAGTTTAACTGTTCAATGTGATGAGTGAAAGAAATGGTTTCTACTTTTTTTTTTTTTTCTATTATCGTTAATCTTTCTTTTCATAACTTAAAACTTTTGACTCTGTATATGTATTTTCAAGCAAGCTGTACTGTTGCTTAGGTGTACAGTCTCTTCTACTAAAATCTGTAATTAAAATAGCATTGTAGCAGTGTTACCTAATAAAAGTGCTACTTGTCTCTCTTGAGACTTCTTACTGTGGGATGAGGGCTTCAGGGCACTTGTGCTCCAAGGATAGTGAGCGGCTGCTGAGCTGGCTGGAAATCCAAATTTTACCCTGTGGGAAATTCTGACATTCTGTAACGTTTTCATCCTGAATAATAAAACTTTGTTTCTCTCAGGAGACAAATTTTGATTTGGAAACATTAAAATGATCATGCTAAAATGCTTCATTCTCCCTAGCTATGTCTAAATGCTTAATTACGTAATGACACTAATTCCAAAATCCCATCTATGGGATTTCAGATGAAACTAGAGAGAAATCAATAATAAACACTGTATTTTGAGTTAGAATAAGTCTAATAATTTCCCAACAGAAACATACTCAAAATGAACATTTTGGTTTTTGACCAAACAACATTTTGCAATAGACAGCTGTGCTATAAAAATAAACATTTAAACAGTTCTGTTTGCTATTTCTTAATTTCGGTCTCATATTGCACAAGTCAGCACTATGAAAAACTACTATTTCAGCATGCAGGGGTCAGTAGTAGCTGCTGTCTTTGCTTGTTATTGCATTTTCTTTTTTAATAAAAAAAGAAACTCAAAACCTAAATATAGTCAAAACTCCAACTATTTTTAAAATATCAGAATGATTGCAAACAGATACAGCGTATAAGTGATACAAGCAAACAGAATCACTCTAGGATACAGTTTTCTGCAGGTTACATTTGACATCAAGCTCAATATCTATATCATGGTGCTCTTCTGCTCCCAAGGCTCAGTTTTATCATAATATCTTTTTATGTTGAGGCTGGTTCATCATAAAAAGAACAACTGTTCTTTGTCACCCTTAATCTTTTCAAGGTGATTTAGAGCATTGTGGGGGTTTTATTTGAAAGAGCAAAAGGGACAAATAATTGTCCCATATACCCAGGCACCTGGGATTTTTTTCTGTCTCTTCTGTTACTGACAGGATTTTCTCCACACAACCACAGCAAAGAACCTCTGCCCTGTCAGAACTGAGCACGTAAATCAGCCAATTCCCAAAGCTCTGCTGGTGTTTATAACACGTATTGTGATTACAGGGAAAACAAATAAAAACAGAGAAGCACACAAAAGCATAAGGTATTCAGCTTGAAGATAAGGGAGTTGATGATGAGCATTCTATTAATGCTAATAAGAGTGCAACTGCATTGTCATATGTGGTTTTGAATATGTATGCTTTGGAGGTTAATAGCCTTAGTTTCAAAACTGATGAGTACAGTACAAGCCTCAGATTGAAATAAAACCGATTCCATTGGTTGTTTTTATTTATTTTTTTTTACCCCAATTATTTTGCTTTTGTCAAAAAGTTTGATAGAAATTGAAAAGGCAAAACACTTTGGAGAGCCAAAGTGATTAAATGAGAGGTGAATGTAGTTCAGGTTTTTCTCTTAAGTGTTGAGGTGTGGGAAATCTAAACATTACTGGCAGTATGTAAATAATAGCAAATGCAAATATTTGGCAAATTTCAGCTGCAATTTCTCATGAGAAAAGACCGTAAGATGACAACCAGTAGTACAATGCAGATTGCACAGATTATTATTATTTTTTAATTATACTAAGCAGTATGAGTACAGAGAGCAAACTCTGAAGTATTACAGAGTGACCTTACAGATGATGGCAGTGAAGAACACCCCTGGGGCCAGCAAATTCTTTACTGCCAGCGTCTGCTGGTGGTGGCCCTGCCACCATGGAGGTGGGTGTTGTGCTGCCTCTGCCTGAAAGGGAGACGGGCAGTGTTGGGTAAAATTCTGGGTGGAACACAGTGGGGACAAGAAGGGAAGAACTGTGCCATGTAGGAAAGCTTTTATGTTGTATAATTTTAATATGTGTATGGTTTGGTACTTCAGAGTGCAGCAGCTTGATTATTATAAGACCCACGGCCTCAGATTCCACATGTGGGTACAGTAGGGGATCAAAACCTTTATCTGTTAAGTAGATATACAAAGTAAATAATATGACACTAATTAATTTGTTAATGAAATGTATTGATTTCATATTTTAAACTAGTAAACCAATTGCAAATATTTATTAATTGGTTTGTTATCTAAACCCCCTTTATTAATAAAAATAGCAATATTTATTTTTTAAAAATATCATAAAAAAACCCATAAAGTATCTGTTGAAATTAAGGTACCATACACTCTGGAAATGTCCAGATGAGAAAATGAACTTTGGTACTTGCCTGAAGACCAGACACTCATTCACAGCAACTTTTAAGTAAATTACCTGTTGTAAATTGGTGGGTCCTTGGAGAATGCCCGTGTCTTCTTTTGTGTTTGTACAAGGAAAAGTAAATGGAACAATAAAGCTCATACCAGACCTTGCACACTGGCAAGGTCTGTGTTGGTTTTTTTATGCCATCAGTTTGAAATTCCTGTATGCCTGTAAATCCTGTCAGGCTTGGTTCTGTCCCTTAGGCGTACATCCTAGTCTGGTGTTGATAAGGATACAGAGGGAGCACTTCCCATGAGGGAAAATGGTAGCAGCAGGGTTGCTGCTGTTACTATGCTTGAGGGATATAGCCCCTTGTCGATACAAAATTGTATGTCCCTTCTAGAATTTGTGTTTTATGCAGAAACTGACTCTACGGTTACTCAAGTTAATGACACAGGGCAAGGAAACTCTTTCAAGAATTGTCACGTAATTATAGCATGTTGTTGAATTAAATAAAAAAGTCAATTTGTTAGCATGTTTCCTGGCGTGGTTTTAGTCCAGGGCAACTGGTCTCTCCCACACAAATCCTGGGTGTGGTGTTGGGGCTGGCATAAACCACAGTTTCTATCCACAGGTCAGCATCAATGAGGCAACCTGTTTTGGAAAGCAGATAGTATATCCATATGGTTATAAAACATGCCACGCCCCTTCCCAGAAAACAGACCCTGTTCTACTTTATTTATAAGTAAATATGCAGCCTGTGATCTCACTATAACTCTACTTACAGGTGCCAGCTAACTGAATGACATGCTCTCTTTAATGAATCATTTGTATGAAATAGGCTCTCTCTTTTCTCCCACTTAATGTCAAGTGCTATGAGCCTTTGAAAACAGGAACTAAAGACCTGATACAAATTTAGACGGAGAAGGAGCAAGAACAAGCAGTAATAAACATGCCCTGACTCTAATTTTCTTTCTCCAGAGTGGGAGAAAGGTGGTAGGGGAAGATGGTTCTCAAACTTAGTAGCTCCCCTGTATTTCAAGGACCAGAAAGTGTTTGGTCCATAATGAAAAAGTCTCATTCCAATCAGATGAGATAATGGGGAAAAAGGAAAAGCAATAGGATTTTGGTGTAGACTGAAGCTAATAACTTAGCTAGTGCAATCAGTGCAACTCTTCCCCTTTCATGTATCTTCAAGATGAAAATGATGATAAAAGACTTTCCTAAATTCTAAACATACACATACACATGCATATACACATATTTTAATTTTAACATAAATATTATGGAGATCGACACTAGAAGTTTCATAGTTAGTGTTAACGGGTCACAGTTACTCTTAACATAATATTCTTGGCATTGTTCTTCTAGAAATAGCTTCTTTAAAAGAAAACAGTTGGGACTGGCTTATGGGGGAGGAGAGCTTACTGGGTTATAGATTTTAATAGAAAGTGTACAAATATAATTTATGTGCATGGCAGTGACAAGAGATTTTGAGCAGAAAACATTCTAGTATAGTGTCACATTCAAGTACAGTGTCATCAATTAATTTGTCAACATGTTATCACTATTTCAGTGGCACACAAGGATCTGCCAGGATATCCTGTTTACAGAACAGCACCTGAATAGCATGCAAAATCTGATTGTTTTGTTTACATAAGATGTTGTGAAAGTGAACTGCATGACAAAAGAGAGTGTATTAAATGTCTAAACACAAGCTAAGTTGCAAACAACAGAGAAGCTGAGACAGGAGTATTAAACAGTCAACAGAAACTGATAATTGCCATTAAAAAAACCCTGACCATCATTGAAGATGGTAAGACTCAGAGATAGGTGATGAACTGGAGGCATTGCCTATGGCACTATGTATGTGTAATGCAGAATTTATTTTTGCTTTCAAGATATCTTTGTCACCATTAGAAATTACTAGCTTGAAAGAACCTGCCTTTGCCTATGTCGCTGTGCAGTTAGGACAAACTATTTAAAATGAACTACTGAATCACTAAATTCAGTCCTACACAGTTGTGGATGAGAAAAACAGGGTTGTTTTTCCCCATTGCCAAAGATGCTGCACTCTATAACATGGCAGTGGATCGTCCAGTCATCACAGAAAACATCTTGTGGATTGCTTTTTTTTTTTTTTCCCATTTGGCTGTGCCACAGTTTTTTCCTAGTTTTTATCTTGGCTTTCATCTCTGACTTCAACTAACAATATGTGAACAACCATCTCTGTTAGATGATCAGCTCTATCCTTTAACTTTCTATTTTGACATATTTGGGTAGGGTCCTGACCCTGGACTCTAGCAGAGCTTTGAACTGCAGATTAAAAGGAAAGCTAAGGGTGACTACGTTCCAGTACTACAGTTACAGATGAATGAGAATACTGTATATATAGGATAAAGAAATGTGCATTAAACTGTCATTACACTTAATGAAATGTAATTGGTTTCAGGAGAAAGATAAATGGTAAAAGTTAAGGGTTGTGCCCCTAGAATACAAAGAAAATACAGTACTTCGCACCTACAGAAGTGCCTTAGCATGGGGAATCACAGAAAACGGGTCTGGAAGGGATTTAGGAAGGTCAGTTAGTCTATCACCTGCTCCAATGCAGGATAAGCTATATATAAATCATCCCTGACAGATGGCGGTGTTATGTCCTGCTAAAAAAAAACCCAACCCAGTGAGTGAGACACTATAGCTCCCCGGGCAGTCTACTCCATTACTCAGTGATCTCACCATTAAGAAAGTTTATCACTTGCCACAGTGTAAGCCCCGGTTTCTTTTCCTGTTGTTGCTCAATAGACTAAAAAAAGGTTTCTTCTCTTTCTCTTTGCAGCAAGCATGTATTATGAAAGAGCGGAACACTCTCAGGACTCTGCTCTACATATGCAGACTGTGATATGAGCCATACTCTTTTCTCAATTTTAGCAAAGTCAGTGGTAATTCAGTAATTAAAGTCCTGTAATGAGTTACCTATCTGTACAAGATACTGAACAGAAAGCTAAAGTGTTAGTTTAAATCTTGCTAGCAACTCCCCACCACCTTTCCCTGTGGGTGCTTTTAGCTATGTGCTAAGATATTTTAGACATGCGCATGCATGTACTCACTCTACCCCGGCCTCAGTACGGTTCGTGAGCTTTGTGTGATGGATCATGTTAGCAGGACACAGTTATTAAGCCTGCTAGTCTGTGTTATTAAGTCTGTGGGCCAGCTCAGAAAGCAATTAGAGCAAACACACCTCTCTAGAGCTGTCTCTTTTAGTACTAAAAGACTGCCTGTCTAGGGAGGTTACTGTGAGTCAAGCTAGGACACAGACGTGGCAGGGCATGAGCTGCTCCACAAGAAATGCCTGAGTAGGGGGCATGCGCTGAACATTAGGTACAGAGAAGTGGCGGGCTGACTAATTAAAAGACCTCTCCCTATTATGAAGCTCTGTGAGTTGGGTAAAACCATTGGAGTCAGGCCACCATGTGCCATGGGTGATGTGACAAGAGCCCAGCTACAATATGGAAGAGACACAGCACGAGGCTGCTCACGGAGACAATCTGGTGCCTAGAGGGGCCTGTTAGTTGAAGAGCATTGTACAGAGGTAGGACCACTGGCCTTGGCTCCTGAGGAGAAGCTCTGTATCTTGTCAGTGATGTGCCATTGCCTGGTGAGTCAATGCATGAGTGGGCTCCCGGGGGACAGGGCCAGCAGGAGCAGGATGTGTGAGCGTCTCAGTGCAGGGAAGATAATGCCCTTTAATTTCACACACTGCCTTACTTCTCCAAAATGTCACTCCCATGCGTTAGCCCTAAAAGTACTTTTGTGTGGTATAGCTTACCTGACATTCAGCATGGAGCAAATTATCTCGGTCTTAATGTATATATAGTACAGAGAAACTGGAACATGACATACCCTAGAACACTGATTTCTACATGTAGACATGCCCACATAGGTAAAAGTAGAATTTAGTTCAAGCATATTTGTCCTTCACCTGACACTTTCTCTTTCCTCTTTTCTGCTTTGTTCACTATTATTTCTAACTGACCCTGGTTTCCTCGAAGTAGGGTAAGAATTCAACAGCTTTCACATGAAATTAGGTAGAGTTCACCCTTCCTTAATACTAAAGGTATACTAGAAAATTACAAAAGTACACAAACTTAGGTTTAATACTTTAATATTTGTTCATCTTTTATAGCATGTATGGTTCATGAAACTATGGACTGATACAAAGTAATTTAAATAAGAAACACTGCTGAGTGGTTGAGTCAAGAGTTTTGGTCCCAGCAATGAATTTTCTAGATTTTATGCTTGTGTCCATGCTAAAACAGTGAACACATTCTGCCAGAGAATCCACATCCCCACCAACTGAACAAGATAAAAATCACTTAATGAGCTAGACAGAACTGAGAGATGCACACGTATACACTTATTTATTTCAGAACCCTCACAGTATTTTCTTTACTTCTATGCATACATTAATATTGTGAATACATGACATGATAATGAAAATAAGAGTAATGGTTTGCAGTAGGATTCTAAAGCTTCTTAATTAAAGAAATTAAATGGAAGAAATTGGAGATAACACTTAATTGCATAGTGTGTTTGGAGTATGGATTCTGTACTTCTATTCTTGAACAACTCCAGAAATAACTCTGTATTGATAGACATATAACAGATATCAGAACATATCTCCTGTCTGAAAAGGCAGTCCACCTCAATTCTTTAAACGTAGTCATTCAAATCGTTGCAAATTATATTCTTCTATCAGTCAAAGAGCATGTATTTTTGTCCCTCAAAACATGTATATTTTATGAATGTAGAAGATTGGCATGCCTCTACCTAAGAAAAACATTCCTGATGAAAGCTTGTCTGAAATCCATCTTTCTTTTCTTTGACATCTGGGCATAAGGCTGGGGAAGAAAGGTGGGTTTTTTTTCACTTTCTGCTGAGCATTTTGCTTTCCTCTGGCAATTTTCTGATTTCAGACATGGTAAATTTTTAAAATGTCACTTTTATTTATGAATAATTAAGTTATATATATGTGTATGTGTGACTTTTCAGCATTTAGTTCTAAGGTGGTATGTATGTGTAAGAATACATAAATACAGAGAGTACATTAAGGGAAAAATTTATTTTCTTTCTACAATATTGTATTTTGAAAAGACTTACACATGCACATAGGGATAACAAAAATGGAAGAGTTTCCATACAGTAGAAAATAAGTTCAGGACAGTACCCTCCCAGTGCTTCTAGCAACAGAAGTGAGTTCTTCCTCAAGTTTTAATCCAATCTCAACAGAGACTTGGTTAAGCCATTAAAATCCACAGAGGTTTGGGATTCTTCATGTTGCTAGGAATCCCAGAAGATACACATCCTTAAAACAACATGTTTTTGAGACATATCCCACCTTGGTTTTCTAATGAAAAATAGATTAAGAAGCCTAAAATAGAGAAAAAGCCTAAAATGTGGCTTTCAACCACCAAGAAAAAAGAGCCTTGCATGAGGCACAATATAATTAGGAATTTGCAATACATTGGTGCACAACACCGTACCAGTCTGCAGGCTAATCAGGATGGTGCAGATCATTTATTCTGAAGCCTGATACAGCCTATTATTGTTACCTTTGGGCAACCTTGTCCAGTCTGCAATTGCTCCTTTTCTTATTGGTCTTGTGGGACACAGCAGATGAATCAGGGAATAGTCCTGAATTCTGAATTTGTGACTGTGACCTTGACTGTCTGTTTGAGGGTAAATACTCTTTTTAGTCAAGACTACAATGACTTATTACATTCTGAGTTTTAATATTTATAAAACCCTTAGACAAAAAGTGCTGCATATTGCAAATGATAGTTATGGGACTATGCTCTGAAGTCTTTTTTTCAGTTTGCCTGATCAGTGGAATTTTTGTTTAATTACCTTTGCCCTGTTTATTATTATTAATACATGCTAAGAGAAATATTCTAGGTTGCTTTGCCTATTTTCATGAGGATTTAAACTGTTCCAAGGCGTGTTAAGGAAGGCAAAATCAGAATAATTAATTTTCTCATACCTGTGCTGAGTTCCTGAAGCATTTTAGCTTAATATGCATTAAAAATCCTTGTTTATACATTAAATCAGAATGTAGAGATTTGATAGGGAATAAAAAAGACATTGGATAGAAAAATGTTTAGATGTGACTCATGATCATGAGTGTTAAGTTCAGAAATCTGAACTCAGGTTTTCCTAAATGTCAGAGGATGTTGCTTGTACATAGGATTAAACTCTCGACATTTCCTTGTGCTGTTTTTGCTGTATTCCATGGGTTACCTTTGCCCCACAAAAGGCTGTTGGTTACTACACGCCATAGTATACGTGAACAGCAAATTAAAAGCAGAGAAACACGTCTACAGCACAACAGACTATTTTAGTACCCAGTGAAACTAGGGTAAAGGTTGCAGCTGGTTAACAAATATTTTGGCAGCACATATAAAGGAGTGAAAAAGGAAATCCAGAATGCTGAGGTTTGCACTATCAAAGGCTTTTCAATTCCTATTAATTTTTAAACACCATAAAATGCTTGGCTTGAACATACAGGCATAAAGTAGCATTTATAATGTTTTTTAATATGAAAGCTTGAAACAAGGAGCTGCTGACACAGATCTTTTGAAGACAACTCCAGCATTACGGTTCAGTGAAGGAAATTTACTTTTGAGCTATTTCATATAAAGGCAGCTGAATACCTTGGCTGAAAATATAAAGTAGGATGAACCAGTTTATTCCTGTTGCTGTGCTCCTCCTAAATGTGGTTCAGCAGAAACAGGATAATCTTTTAGGGCTTGACTTCACTGCACTGGTCATCTTAAATTACCACAGCTGAACGATACACACAGGGTTTAACTCATGGGAGTGTAAGGAGAGCAGAGAGACGGGCAGAACTGCTCTGGAGTGCAGAAAGTGTCAATATTAGCAGAGGAACGAGATGAGTTCTCCCACTCCACATGAGCATCAGCAACACAGGAGTTGAAAACTGCCCCCAGCCCAACAGCATAAGCCCCACCTCATGTAAGACTCGATTTGAACTGGAAGGCTTTGCCTATATGTGTGAGTATTCAATTAGGCACTGACCTGGCCTTGTACTCTGGGCTGACAATTCTTCTGAGACAGACCTTTAGTTCTGAGTGTGCCTCACATCAGGGGAAGACCTTTCCTCCTGCTCACTCACAAAAGCAGTCTTAAGGCAGGTCTGAGCCCAGCTGCCTGGCTCATGCTCAGTCTGTGGGGTGGGAGTTCACTGCAAGTGAATTATACAAGAATTTACAATAGCTTACAGAACGTGTACTCATTATTGGTTCGAGGTTGTGTTTAAACTGAAGGTTGCGTTTAATTCAAGACAAATTTTCCTTAAAGAGTACTAAATATAGATTATTCACAGAAGACTGGGCAGATAATAAAACTTTGCTTACCTCCGAAGAACAGAGATTTTTCAGGGTAAAGTTAGTGCTGTTTCCTATTTACCAGAATATCAGTGAACTTTTACCAGTGCAGTATGTAACTTGGCATGCAGTGCTATCAGGCATTCTAGTGCATGTTTGCTCTGGTTCTTCCAGAAACCCTCTGTATCTCCCTTGCTTGATGCTGGGAAGAGAGACAGGAGAGGTTACATCTGAAAAGTACATGATGTTGTTTTGAACCCCTTTTCAGAAGATGGAGTGACATTGTGGAACTTTCTCGCAAGTTCATTCTCTCTCCAACTGAATTAATGCCAATGACTGACAGCAGCAGTCCTTGGTACAACAGAACCAGTGTTTGAGGTTTTGCTTGAAATAAAAGTATTTTCCACAAGAAGGTATAGGCAATTTAAATCATATGATTTGGCTTACCATATATGAGGCAGCTTTATATGAACATGATATAATGTTAGAGGAGGGACGTTTTGACATATTGAGTTGGATGGATAGTCAGTCCACTTCCCAAACAGATTTTCTCATAATTACTTTGTGTGCCTTTCAGACACCCCATATAACATAAAATAACTTGAGAAGGGATTGCAGTGAGAATCTGAGAAAATATGAGCTACAGACCAAACTACACAAAACTTGTATGCTATTACAAGACTTCCACAAAATACTTAAACAGGTTTTCAACAGGTATTTTGTTCCATTTATATCTTTGAAAGTTACTTCCCTAAAGAGGCTCTGATGAGATACCATACCTAATTGTTATCATCCCCATGCTTTTTATTTTGCTTTCCTGACTTGTAAGCATGAGTAGTGAAAATTACTTCCCAACAGCACCCCATGATTGTTTCAAAGCAGGGCATAGTCACAAATGTTTTTCTCTGAAGATCTATCTGCTTGTGGCAGCAGGTCATACAGGTGGTTTTTTTCATTCTTTAAATTAATTTAGCAGATCTAGAAATTTATAGATTTTGTCAGGTGACACTGTGTTCGAGGGCTTTCTTCAGAATGAAGTGAACACAGAATAACTCAAAAAAAAAATGTTGTAGAAACATCTTTTCCCTTGAATGTGCTAGAAAATGCTAGAATTTTTTCCTGTATCTGTAAGAAAAGTAAGTACGTTTGCCAGAAAAATGGTGCATAAACAGTTGAACAGAAGACTATGTGAAGCATAAGCTACTATAGAGTGGACCTATAACAAGGGATTTTTGAGGACTGCTTTTTAACTCACAGTACTAGAAATTGTACCAGGTAGGTACAAAGGATCATATTTCAAAGGATCTAGTTTTGGGGCTCAAAACGTTTGTAAGGTTGGTACAAGTATTAAACTTCCCATATAAAGGCTAACTTGGAGTTTCAGCAGTACAGAGGGATTGACACACAGAAGTGTTGTTGCAGTTAACACATACCCTTTCTGAGATGAATCAGATGGCACAAAAGATGCTTTGCTGTGCTCAGCATTAGAATTAGAGAAAAAAGGTAGAACCCAAGCTCCTTCCTGTCCCCTTGGAGTCCTACATGTCCCAGCAGAGAGTGGGTGGTTCATCTTCATATTCCCCAGAGTGTAAAGCCTGTGGTGGTACTGGGCTTATTTACGGTGGATAGAAGAGCACTCTGGTGGTGTTTCTTTGATAACAGGAGAGATTCTGGCCCTTTCAAAATTTTTCATGAAAGCTGACCACGCTTATTCTGTTGTATCAGAACTCAGAAAATTTTGCTTTCTTAAAGACAGTAAATTCCATTAAAATCAGCTGCTGCTATAGTTGATGGGATTTTTAAAATTAAAAAAAGATTGTGGGATCCAGATCCTTTCCTGTATATCACCTTTACTAGAACTCTACATGTGCTTAACAATTAACAGTAGCCAGAAGTAAAGAAAGATATAATTTTGGATGATACTGTCTATAGGATGGAAAAGAAAGATATAATTTTGGATGATACTGTCTATAGGATGGAAAACCGAGAGTACAGGAAAATGAAGGCAGGTTGACAAGGGGAGTGGCCAGAGTCTCTCTCTTCCAATGCCTTCAAAGCAAGACTAAATGCTTCCTAAAAGATATTTTTCAGCCAGATACAAGTTATTGGTCCAAAACCCTGTGGATATTGGAGCTTGGATGAATTTATTTACTAGTCCTTAACTCAATGAATCTGTGAAACACAAGAGGAAGAGTCCAGTCCAATTGGTATAGGCTGCATGAGCTGAAAGAAAGGCAAGGAAAAGCAAAGACAGCAATGAAAAAGAGAACCTTTCCAGTCTTATGAATCAGAAATGAATCCCTTGTCACCAGTGTTACCAGTGTAACAGCAGAACAAGACCAACATGCAGCTATGTTAAAAAGCCTTGCAAAGGAAAGTATAAAGCTTCTCAAATCTGAAGCTCTCTAAAGGCTTTGAGGAAAAAAAAAAAAGGCAAAAATAGCACCCATAAAGGACTTTTTAGTTTTAATCGTATGTAAAGCAACTTAGTATATTGTTTGATGTGTACAGGTAATAGTGTTGCATTTCTGTTTTCCCCAGTATCACATGCTCTGTGGGTAAATGTATTTATTTCATGTTGATGGTAGCTTATGAAACATTGATAAATAATATATGTGAGTAGTGCCGTAAGTACTAGAAAAAGCATTGCAGTGCATACTGCAGAGAACCAATAAACAGCCAACAATGTATGGCTCAACGTGAAATTACTGGCTAGTCTTCAACAGTGCTCTAACAAAATTGTGATCTTCAGATACGATCTGTTCAGTCAAATTAAAGTCTGATGACTGCCTCAAGATGTCCATTTATCACCCAAAATAAATCAAAGTGAGAGAATAGACAATAATACATGATTGTATTCAGAGGCAACACATCAGCAACTATGGGTAAAATTTTCAGCAGCAGTCAGATAACAGGGGCAGGAAATAAGAGTACAACAATAGATCACGTCAGGACAGGATATTATAGAATCTCAGCTTGGTTCATAAATGTAAAATAATGAGCTACTTCTTTCATAGTCTTACCTGACAAACTGTATTAAAGACATGAAAAAATGTTATTGTCACCTGTTACAGCTGAAGATCTGGTCGAGGAATTAAATATATTGTACTGAAACAAGTACACCTGCTTGTTTTATGTATGCAGACCTGAAAGCAAGTAAAATATAACAGAATATGTAATGCTCATTTTAAAGCTATGATTTCCTTCTTGATTTTTGTTTTTGGATTCAGATTCAAATCTTATGAAACATTTTTGTGATCTTCAAATTTGAAAGCTTTATTAGCAAACCTGAAAGATTCCCCAGAGCTATTAGTGCCTATGCAAAAAATCAGGAAAAAAATATTTGAAAATTCAGGTGAAAATCTGTGTGGATTTACAATTCTTCTCCAAGCATTAGTTGAAGACTGTGAAGAATGTTTGAGAAGAAAATTCTGGTCACCAGATGGAGGATCAAGGTAACTGGATGTAATGCAGATCAGCATATGGAAGCCTGAAAAATATCTGAAAATAAAATCTTAAGAAAGCAATTTGTTGTACTGAGTGTTTTACATTCTTCTTTGTCTTGCAAAATGTGCAAGTTGCAAAGCAGATATATGACCAAAGTGGACATGTTAAGTGCTGAACTGAGTATTAGAAATGAGAAAGGGACCCCTTCCGTGCGTGTCAGACAGTCTCTACATAAGTCGGTACAGTCCTGTGGGTTGTGCCCCAGCACAATAAGATGGGTCCTTGAACAGCAACAGCTTCTCAACCACTGGTCTGAAGTACTTCTACCTCATTCTATTTGAACTGCAGCATTATCAGCACTGAGCTTCACAACAGGAGGAGGTCTATACCACTGGGCAGACATCTGCTTATATTTCACAACCCTATTCCTTGCAGTACTCTAGAGTACAAAGCCTAATTTTCCATGTCTCACAGTTTGTGAAATGCTCTTGAGGGCAGACTGGAAGCACCCACTGGAGGAGAAAACTCTGGAGGCACTCCTACTCAAAATCTGAATAACTCACCAGCTGGACCTTCCTCACTTAAAGTGCCAAGGGTTTCTGAGTTAGAAACATTTTTAAAGACTATGACAAGAAGGGCCAACTGAGTTACATATGAACTATAAACTGCTCCTGGGTAAGGCTCCACAATGAGGTAGGACGAACCTGTGTATGTGCTGAAGATTGAAAAAGAACTATATAAATATTTATACTTCTGCAGCCACTTGGGCTACAAAAGAGCTCCCTATCCTAAGTGCACACACTCTGAAATACCCGTTAAATCGCAGTGAATGTGACAGCTTTTTCACAGAAAGGACATTTCATAGAAAGGGCCTATCAGGCTCCCTAGTGCCTCAACAGCCATTCAGATTTAGTTATGTCGCTGAGCTCCCCATGGGCACTGGAGTCAGCTGGCAGAAGAGGTTACGACTATCTGCACTGTGAGGGTGGGCATCTACACATCATAGATATCAATTTCGCTGGGAAGAGCGTGTTCTCTCTTTTTGGGAAGGGAGTGCAGTAATTCTGAAATGTGTAGTAGATATGCACATGGATCACTTGTGTGTATGTGAACTGCCTGTGGGTTCTCAGCCCATGTGATTGTATTAAGCACTGGCCATGTCCAGGGAACACTGGCTAGGGAAAAATGTCATTGTGACATTCTGCCTAGCACAGCTGAGTGTGCTATTCAGCCTGAATACAGCAAAGATGTCCAGGACAACATAGACTTTCATCAGACAGGAAAGGAGCAGGTGGTGGTGGCCTGCAGATTTGCATTACATCCACAGTGCCAACAGATTTACTAACACCATGTTGCTGTGCCATGGATCTATAGGAGTCTGGAAGAAATAGCTTCCAAGGAGAAATGCCCATAGATTTCTAGACTGGAAAAAGAGAAACAGAAAAAGGTGTGATGCATCTCTAGCACAGAGCAGTTTCTGAGCTATAACCATGAAGGTAATATTTTATACCCAGAAGTTAGCACACATGAATGTATATCACCAGGAGGGGTTCATGACACATACCTGGAATTACTAAGACTTGGCAAAACTGAGTGTGATGGTGGCATCTGCCATGCTTTTAGTGCATCAGAAAACAGCAGAGATTCAGATGGTGCTGGCACAGATTTTGAAGAGTGCAGTCTAGGAGATCCAGTAGCCAAACGGCTTCCAGCAACCATCCAGGGTGATACTGTCCTTGGATCTGGAGTTACCTGGAGCTTTTTGCTGCTTCTGTTGTCCTTTGTCAACCTCACAAGCTGTAGCTTGCTGTAATGCAGAGAACAGTGCAAATGCTGTAAGACGGCAGCAGGCAGTGGTCCTGCAGGCCCTGCCTTATGCTGTGCAGGAGTAAGAGACCTCTTTCAGAGGAGAGATAAGAAGAGCTTGCGTGATTGTACTGAAGGCCTTGAGAACTTAATCTTCAACAAAGCAGGAATATGCCTGTGGCAAACTAAGGGAACTGCAGACACTGCAGCCTGGGGCCTTCTTTGTGGTCATGTGAACAGTGTAGATATGGCTTAATTCTGCCTGCTAGCCTTGCAGCACTGCAGATCTAGGGAAGAAACAGCTAAGAAGAAGAAACAGGCAAATATCTATGTGTAAGACTTCCATGTAGCTCAAATATGCATACATATAAAAGGCCAGTGCTAATGATGCTTTTCCAAGATTTATTACAGATTACTTAAAGTTTGAATACTTACTTTCAGATCTTCACTTCTGTAAAAAAATGTGAGATTTTTTTTTTTTTTAGGTGGCTGTTAAGAGTATGCCTTTTTCCTCCTACAATCCCAAAATGACAAAAACGACTCTAATGATCCTTTGGCAAGATGCTGCAAATTTGCAGAAGATGGAATTTGGAGCCAAAACGCAGCCAAGAGATGCTCCTTTCCAAGCTGAGCCTGCTGCCAGTGTAGAGAACAGGGTGAGCCAGATTTCATTTAGTAGCTGGAATAGTACAGCAGGGAAACCACAGGGAGAGGAGTTCACTTGGTGGGAACACAGCTGCTTCACAGACCCTCTTGTGCTTCTGAGCTGCTGCCAGGGCCACCCTCATGGTCCTTATGAACCCTGTTTCTTGGGCAGACACCTGCAATAGTTCCATCTCCTGTTTTTGAACTCCAGTGTTTGTAGACATCATTTAGCCTCCAGTAAGGGGTGACAGGACTGAATTACACCATTAGCTCATAATTTCTAAGCTTATTTAACTATGACACAAATGAAATGTTTGACACAGACTAAGTGCTTGAGTTTAAACAACTCAATAGAGAAACCCTAAATAAATTAAGGGAAAGGAAACAGTGCTTTAAAAATTACCAAACACTATCCATTTCAGAACTATCAAAGTTCCTATCAATTTCAATACCATAAAATAACTTTTAATCAAATAAATAATTTTGCAAACATTTTGTTAAAAAATTGCTAAGTTCTGAAGTAAGATTTTCTGATCTTTTGCTAATTTTTTATACTTCTGGCAAGTTGAAGAAGTCATTGCGGTCTAATAAAAAGTATATAATTTTGGACTGGATTATAATTAAAATGAATGAGGTCAGTGAACTGCATCTGAATCACTGCTTTTGTACTCAGAAATGCTGTTTGGTTCAGATGATATTTTATGTCTCTATTATATGTACTACATTTTCAGACCAAAAACTTCTAAAACTATATCAGTGATATACAGAAAAAATCAGAGTAATTATGTGCATAAGATTGAGTGTCTGATCATATGATGATCAGTTCTTACTCGTTGACTTTTAATTTATCTCTGACTAACAAATTCTGCTCTATGTGCTGTTGTGGTTGATGCACAACCATCTTGTCTATGTTTCCCCGAAATTCTGCATAGTGCAAATTGTGCATAAAAGAATATGTGTAAAGAGTTGCACAACTGAATTTGAACTGCTCTTATTTGTGAATACTTTCTTTAATTAGCTAATTAGAAAACAGCATTTTAATAGAAAGTTATGAGTTTTAAGAGTTAAAATAAAAATAGATGGGCTTTTGAGAGTGAATCTCTCCAACAATATTAATAAAAAAAAAGCTTTAATACCAGATGTTTGGTGTCCTTGGGTCTCCCAGATAAGACTACAAAGGTAGAGGCCTGTTGATAAGCCAAAAAGTACCCATACCCGAGCCTCGGAAGTATTTAGAAATACTCCTCTTGATTTCTGTCCAGACACTGGTCCTTCTAAAGGCCAACAGTACCAAGCTGGTGAGTTACAGAGCAGATGTGTGAGAGCTGAAGCCAATGCTGAGCAAAACTACTTTATTCTGGCAGCTTGCCTAACTCTAACCTCTCTGTGCACATCCCAGCTCCAATAGCAAAGCTCTTTCAGACATGCAGTATTACCTTTTCCCAAAGGTGGCTTATGAGAAAACTGTAGGAATAATGACAAGCTGTTCTTTTTAACACTTATCTCTCAAACTTCAATCCAGTACCTTTCTGCTGGTCCTGAAAGGGCTTGAAGTGGGTTGGTCAAATATCATGTGGCAGCAATTCTCTCTCTCAGGTTGGCAGAGCGGCTGTTTCATTAACAAGTGAGGACAGCCTATGATTAGTGGCTGCAGGATTTCGCTCTACTCAGGAAATTGATAACTACCTTAAATTGCTGACAGCAGTTCATTTTCTCCAAGGTGAAGGAGTGAATGTGAACACTTGTAGCCAATTATAAGCTCTCCTCTCTTGGCTGATATGGAGGAGCTAAGCTGCTGGAAAGTCTAACTGAAGGGAAGTGAGATGCTGGTGAAGGGCCTAGAGAACAGATCCTATGAGGAGCAATTAAAGGAGCTGGGACTGTTCAGTTTGAGGAAGAGAAGGCTGCGGGAAGACCTCATCACTCTCTACAGCTACCTGAAAGGACATTGTAGAGAGGTTGGTGCTGGTGCCTTCTCACAGGTGATTAGTGACAGAACAAGAGGGAATGGCTTTAAACTGTAACAGGGGAGGTTCAGACTGGACACTAGGAAAAAGTTTTTTACAGAAAGAGTGGTCAGATGGTGGAATAGGCTGCCCAGGGAGGTGGTGGAGTCACCATCCCTGGATGTGTTTAAGGGTTGTTTAGATGAGATGTTGGGGGATATGGTGTAGGGGAGAACTTTGAGGAGTAGGGGTGATGGTTGGACTCAATGATCCCAAGGGTCTTTTCCAACCTGAATAATTCTGTGAGATGACCCAAATGGAGGTGACATTTTCAGGGTTGCATAACCCAGTTTTAGATATTTCTAGATTCTCTTGTTGAGTTCAAGTACTTTACTCTCTGCATTTGTGCTGACAAAGGTATGTGAAATTAATCCAGTACTTCTCTCAATTACTTTTGCTTCTGCTTTTCTTTGGCCATACAAGCAGTTGCAGCATTTCAAAACCAGAAGCAAAGTTGGTTATAAAAAACGAAGCATAGCTAATAATGATGCAGAAATGAAGCCTCAATCATTTGTTACAGCCTGACACTTTTTATTTACTGAGGAGTTACAGAATTTGTCAGAGATGGAGATAGGTAATGCAGGATTTGATCACATGTTTCTTCTGTCCTGAATACTTCTGCAAATACAGGGTAGGTCAAGACTCTATATGGCTCATTTGTGGATGATAATGAGATCTTTAAGCATTTAATGGGACTTGTAGATAATTGCAGGTACCAAAGAAAGGCAAGTGTTTGAAAAGGGTATTTCTATTTCCACATAAAAGTGTCAGATGGCCTTCTTTTCATAGTGAGTGTAACATGGATGCTGGCAGTATAAATTTCCTGTCTTTTTTCTATAACAATTAGGACTAGATGTGAAATGATAGCATCTTCTCATTTCTTTAGTCATTTGCTCAGGCTGTCAAAATAGATCCAGTTAATATCAGTTGCACAGGTGAATTTTATCTATAGTAACACATGAGCATCTATTTCACATGAAAAGAACTGATGACAGTGACTCATTTTATATGTCAACAAGTAATCATTCAATCATAAACATTATCATCATTGCAAATGGTAACTGCTAATCAACAACAAAAAAATCTATCATTCTTCTTGAGTTGACGATCTGCAGATAACAATTTTCATTCCATTATCAACTATGGTAGTGATACTGTGTTATTAAATAGACAGTCAGTATTTTGTTTTCACTGACTGAAAAAATGAAATACATGAGTAAAAACTCAGAGCTAAGACCCACCATTATTCAAGATCATCATGCTTGGTGCCTGTGTTGCAGAGGATACTTCTACAGCAAAGCCTTTGAGAAGTCTGGATCACAAGAATTTTTTAGTGCTGAGTATTGGACAGGATTGCACAGGAAGGCTGGATGTACTTCAAGAGAGAAGTCTTAAAGGCACAGGAGCAGGCTGTATCAACGTGCCAAAACATAAGCAGGCAAGGAAGAAAACCGGCCTGGCTAAACAAGGACCTTTGACCAGATATCAAAGTGGTAATCCTAATCTGTGATCTCATATAGAATAATTTAGTGCACCTTTTCAATTGCCACCAATCCCAATATTCTGCCAAAAGTCAACTTTTACAGAGAGTGAGAAATGCTTTCCATTTCCAAATTTATAAAGGGTCTGTTGGACTTGAATTCACTCCAGAAACTTGCAGTTGACTCAACTGAATTGTAAGGAGAAGGAAAGAACAACTTGCACTTAAGCAGGGTGAGGGAAATGGGCTGTGCATTTTCTGTTTGATCAGACTCCTCATAGCTGAGACTGACCCTTGTAAGACCATATTACAACTGTTGTACCTCAGTGATATGAAGATAAATGAAGAAAAGCCCATCATTCTTCTCACTGGTAAATCAGAAAGTGGCTAATCTCAACTCTATACTGGAGTTAGTTTTAAGCAGTAGACATAACACTGACCAAATGAAAGTAAATAGCAAAACATAATTTAGCGACTGACTACACTATTGGTGCTGTTCTTTAGACCCTTGTTTAAGTTTGGTTTTTCCATATTGGCATTTGCTAAGAAAATCTACTACAGACCTGACCAATAACATTATACTACAAGTAAGCTTGTGTTCCTGAAACGGCTGGGTATAGACCTCAGTTCTCATTTGTCAGAGAGAAATGGATTAAACTTCTGCAAGGCTGAGAATATTTTAAACTATGAGAGCCAAGTGAAGGTCAAGGAGCCAGGTGTTTTGTGTCAAGCAGAAATATGTAGAGTTGAGTCTTCTGGAAGCACGGTCTAGTCACTCTGAGGAGAGGTATCTATACCATCAGCATACTGCCAGACTCCCAGTTACCTGAGGGATATCTTCTCCACCCGCAGCATATCAGTCTAAACATCTATTTATATTATTCTACATCAAATTTAGTATAATGCAGTGTCACAGTAAGTAGACAAACACCTGTCAGTGTTGATCCTGCCATAAGAGACAGAGGACTGGAGAAACATGTCTCAACTGAATTGATCTTATTTAGAGTTAACTAGCATCTCTCTGAGACTCATTACAGAACATAGAGCAATGGTGAGAATGGTTCACATGTGTTTGTAGTGCCATGGTGAAGCACATCCTACAGATGAAGAAACTCTTGATTTAACAACCACTTGCTGTTCTTTCATTTCCTCTTCTGTGTTTCTAGAATTGCAAATCTGTGCTTATACTGTTTTAAAGCTGCATCTATACTGCTTTAGTAGCAGTAAATATGACTTCAGGCTCCCAAGGTATGTGTAATGCAAACAGTGGATCCTGACACAGACCAAACAATTCCATCCATATTATATTTTGATGGGGTGTTTGTGGGTTTTCACTGAAGAATTTAATACTATGCTTACTAAGCCCAACCTGTCTGAACCATGCACACCCTGGGATCATGAAGCACATTAGACAGAAGAGGCCCTGCCCTCTATTGTCACTCTGGATTTGCCAGCAAGAAAGCCTGAGCTTTCCTACAATTAGGAATCTTCCCTCATGGCTGTCTATGTCCCCATGAAAGAACTAGACAGATCAAGAATGGTGGATAAATTCATTCTTCTCCCACTAATACACTTCACCAGGGAGGATTTTGCAAATGACACCAAGCTGGGTGATGCAGTTGACACTCCTGAGGGATGGAATGCCATCCAGAGGGACCTGGATAAGCTCTAGAAGTGGGCCCATGTGAATCTCATGAAGTTAACAAGGCCAAGTGCAAGGTCCTACACCTGGGTCGGGGAAACCCCTGGTATCACTACAGCCTAGGAGATGAAGGGAATGAAAGCAGCCCTGCAGAGAAAGATTCGGGGGTGTTAGTGGGTGGAAAACTGAGTATAAACCAGCAATGTGGTCTTGCAGCCCACAGAGCCAACTGTATTCAGGGCTACATCAAGACAAGTGTGGCCAGCAGGTCAAGGGAGGTGATTTTTCTCCCTCTACTCCACTCTTGTGAGACCCCACTGGAGTACTGTGTCCAGCTCTGGAGTTCTCAGCAAAGGAAAGACATGGACCTGTTGGAGTGGGTCCACAGGAGGGCTACAGAAGTGATCAGAGGGATAGAGCACCCCCCTTATGAGGAAAGGCTGCGAGAGTTGGGGTTGTTCAGCCTGGAGAGGAGAAGGCTCTTATCGCAGCCTTTCACAACTTAAGGGGGGATTATAAGAAAGATGGGGACAGACTTTTTGGTAGGGTATGTTGTGATAGGACAAGAAGTAATGGTTTTAAACTAAAAGAGGGTAGATTTAGACTAGATATAAGGAAAAAAATTTTATGATGAGGGTGGTAAAACACTGGAACAGGTTGCCCAGAGTGGTGGTAGATGTCCCATCCCTGGAAACATTCAAGGTCATGTTGGATGGGGCTCTGAGCAACCTGATCTAGCTGAAGATATTGCTGCTCATTGCAGGGGCACTGTACTAGATGACCTTTAAAGGTCTCTTCCAACCCAAAGAATTATACAATTCTATTAATCATAACTTTTTGCTGCCTCAAAGAGAAAAAGGGTCATTGTCCCCCTAGTCTGACCAAAGGTTATGACCTTCAGATCTTAAGGTCTGGCATACCTTAACAGGATACATCTAACGGTTAAAGCAAGGTTTCCAGTTCACAAACACAGTGCCTGTCTAGGACTACATTGCTTTCTCCTTTTCTGAAAGCCTTTTTCATGCTTTTGGAGTGCTTCTCTCTGCACTTTATGCTGTCTTCTAGTTTTGGACCCTTAACTCCATGGGACCTGGCTATGCTGCCTTGCAACAGTTGGTCATGCAAGGAGATGAAGCCTTAAGAGCCCTGGAATTACTTTGAAAAACAAGAGAGATCAATGTACCCTTAACAGTTCAAATATGTTTATTCAAACAGGAAAAAGGAAAGCTAGGTTAAAGATCAAAAATGAACTTAGAAAAACAAAACAAGATAGGAAAACAAGAGCATGCAGATAAGATGCACAGAACATAGCCAAACACAACCCATAATAACAAATAACACACAAATCATGTCAAAGAGTTCCCAGACATAAACATGCTGATGTGTAGACAAGGGGACCTGAAGAGGCCTCTCATTTTCTTTCCTCAGCTCCAGCAAATGCTGCCAACTGTGCCTTCATTACCAGTGAGATGAGTTTCTGGTTGGAGCAAATTCTGCAGAGATGCTGGGCATTTTTACATTGAGAGGTGCCCAGCTTGGTTACCTCGGCTTTTTCATGGAGGCCACTTGAAATGCAATGTTTGTATATCGTGCCTAGAGGCTCAACAACAGTGTCAAGTAGGACTAAGAGTGAGACTGATGGTTTTTCAAAGAAGTTGCTTGTCTGGCTCTTTTCTCTCCTTTTTACTCCTAAATTGTCACAAAAACAGGGATTGGCAGTGCCTATTCTCTACTTTTTCACTGCTGATGTGTTGAATATTTCAGTCAGAAAGTCCTCCCCAGTTGTCTGAACAGGACCATGAACCAAGTTTTGCTGTGCCAGAAGACTTGGCACTGCGGGTGTAAGGCAGCTGTGCAGCAGCCTGAGCAAAAGACTTCCCACCAGCAGCATCTGTGGAGATGGAAACGGTATCAACATAAGATTCATTAAGATCTAAAGAAATGCAATAACTGGACTCTAATTACCCACCTACTAATGTTAAACCTGGTAAGGTTGCAAATGGATGCCTATGAGACACTGATTTTTTGCAAATCTATTGGGGTCTGGACCTCCAGGCACTAGTGACGTCATGTTAAATTAGCTAACCCTTAATTTAATGTCAGGGAACCTTATCAGGGAACAGAACATGATTGTACTATTAAAATGTTAGAAAGGTCCTGGAATGGCTTAGGATTTTCCTTGGCTCCCTCGAAAAAATGTCCAGACAGTTTGGGATTTAACACAAGCAACAGACAACTCTTCACAGACCATTTTGGATGTAACCGTATTATTTTGCAGTCTAAAATAGTGTGGATATAGACCATTCTGTACCAGTTGTCTTTAGGATCAAAAAATGGTCCCAAGCATATTTAAACTACAAGTACAGACAAACTCTAAATGTGTGGGAGTGTTGAAAAAATGGCAGAGGCCCTGGCCAGTCTTAGTAATGTTTCCAATTCTGAGGCCAGCTGGTTAAACTGTGGAAGAAGAAGGAAATAACAAGCACAACAAACTGAGGATCTTGCCTGACATCATTGCATGAGAAGCTCTAAACTGTCAGTGTTTGTCCACTGTGCCTCTCTCAGGCTGGTCTGATTTTTGAGTAGATTAAGACTTTCATGTTGCTTCAGGTGTCCCTGTAGAAAATGGAGCAGGTATCTGAGACATGTAATGACATGCTGGGTGTGTTTATTGCTGTAGAGCAGATTGAAACATACGAGGACATGCTCTGTGTGTTTACTATATAGTGTTTTCAGAGGAGGCAAAAGTGCCATGAAGGGGAACAAGATGACAGAAGAATGAGACATCTACATGAGACTACTTGGTCCTTCTGGTAACATGGCTTTCACTATACCAGCTGACATTTGTGACTTATGTGGAGCTAAGGTAACTCATTTTTCTTTTTCCTAGGTGTGAGCTCCCACTCACTGCAGCAGAGTAAGCTCCTGCAGCAGTGTACACTCTAAAGTTTGGTTCCTTTCCAGAAGCTTGTGTATGAACAATTTCAGACAAGTCTTTTGACACCTGCAGAACAGTTGTACAGATTGGGCTGTAGGTCCTTCTGCTGTGACTTGGCAGGAGGATGCTTCTCCAGCATCCTAATCATCCTCCCTTTACTCAGTATGATGTTAGCACTGGGGTTAGGGAGATGGGGCAGGGGCAAGGGAGATTAGACTGACATCCACATCAAAGAGACCACAGATCACCTGACTACAGGGCATAGCCACCTCACCATGTAGGGCTCCTACGTGCCTTCATGACATAACCTGTCCTGACAGTTGGTTCTCACCCAGCTGTATAAGTATACTATCTTTGGCTTCTTAAATTTGAAATAGTTCTGCTCTGTGGTGCGGTGGATGTGATGACTAGGTCAGCTCTGTTGCTAGGTTAATGGGAAATTTTGCAGCTGCAAAATTATGAATATGTGCTTCTTGTTCACAAGCTCCTTGATTCCTTTTGCACCTCATGTTTCTCCATTCTGAGCATCTGGCCTGGTGACAGAGCAACTAGCCAAGAAATGAGGATGCCAAAGGTGTCATATCTCAGTGCTGAGGAATGGTGTCTATACACTGTGGGACATGCTAGGCTATAAGCACCTTCTCAGATGCCTATGCAGAGCTGCAGAGGTGTCAGGTTGTGTTCAGTCTGGTGAGGCTGAGTACATGTTACTTGCAAGGATGGAAAGAAATTAGGTACAGAAGTGAATCAGAGCAGAATCTGTGTATGTACATCAAATTGAACAGTACTGTTTACAGCAATTGGAAAAAAGTGGATTCTACACAATAAAGTCTTTATTTGAGCTAAAAAAGACAAGGATACTAAAATATGCATGGTTTTGGCCCTGCATGTCTGTACTGGATGTGAAATTGTATAACAGCCAACTCATCTTTATAGACCAGTCAATCTTCAGGGATATATTAAAGGTGTATATAAACATGCCTATGATTCCATTTTGCTTTATTCAATTACATTCCATTCAATTAAATTTTCTGTTTTGTAGGAATGCCATTTAGAACAGATATATTTGGTCACACTGGAACCCTAAGGCTTCTTCTTTGGAATACTTGAGAGATGAAAGTAACAAAAAGTCCAAGTATTCATATGGTTCCGTAGAAAGATGTAAAAGATCCCAGAATCACAGAATTGTCTAGGTTGGAAAACACCTTGAAGATCATCCAGTCCAACCATTAACCTAACACTGACAGTTCCCAACTACACCATATCCCTCACCGCTATGTCAGCCTGACTCTTAAACCCCTCCAGGGATGGGGACTCCACCACCTCCCTGGGCAGCCCATTCCAATGCCTAACCACCTGTTCTGTAAAGAAATGCTTCCTAATATCCAGTCTAAAAGATGTAGATTGCTGGAAGAAAATTATTATGCTTGTACAGCTTCTTGTATCTGAAAAATTTGATATACTTAACTATAAGTCCACAAAGTTGTACTAACAGTTTAGCAATGTGTACAGTCTTCCAGTATTTTGTCAGTGCAGTTTATAGGTCAAAATACAAATTTTCCCAACTTTTGCTGACACTTCAGGCAAGGTGCATCATTCAGAGGCATGCTGCATGGATTCTTGAGTTCAGTAGTTACCCTTTGCTTTCAGTGACATCTCATCTGATATCTTAAATAGTCAGGAATAAAAAAAAAATTAAAATTAAAAAATTTTCTCTTCATTAAATGTTTCTTGTTGTGGGTTTTTTTGTTGTTGTTGTTGTTGGGATTTTTTTTTTATTCCCCCCGAGTATTGCATTCACATTTATAGTAAGGATTAGAAATAATAATGATAATTTAGTAAGTGCCAGAACTGCCAGTAAGCAATCATTTCACTACTGGGAGTGGTCATTACTACAAAGCTGATTATTTGCAGCGGTGCCACACACTGCAGCACAGTGAAGAGAATGGCTTTTTCTGTCCTTTCTGTGCTCAGGCTCTCCCCAGCAGGTCTACAGCCCCGCATCTCTTTTGCAGGCTGCATACAATATAAATTTCCATTCCCCTGCCGCCTCGCACACTGCCATTTAATTCTTCATCAATTCCTCAAATCCTTTTGGTTTTGATAGATGAGCCCTGCATTCCTGCTGAGCTGTCTGGCTTGGAGGAATATCTGAGGAGTAAAACAAATGAATGAAAAAAGTAAGTGATTGCGCTCATCCTTGGAAGTAGCTAACAAATCAAACAGGTTTTGGTAACTGATTTTTGCATAGTTAAGGCTTGTCGCTTTACATAGCGGAGCTACTTAATTTCTTTAATGCAAGCCTCTTTTTACAGACTCCTTTCAAAATTTGACAAAACAAGTATGCAAAACAATTTGTTGAGACAGTGAATAGAGTTACTGAAAAATGCATAAAGAAACATTTCTGAAAGTTCCCTGAAAATGTTAATACACCCATTATAAAATAGTAGTCAGCGAAATTCAGTCTTCTCACGGAGAGTCATACTGTCAAGTAAGACACAGTTCCCTTCAGATAAGAGTGATTTATATTTTCTGTAAATTGACTGAAATGTTAATTGTGGATGGGCAATAAGACTGGTCAATGAAAACGTGCAAAATCTGCTGTTCCAGAAGCTTGGGAGGAGGGAATATTCTGCCCTCACATGCCAAAAATGTACCTTTCTGATATGCATATGGAAAAATGCTTTCACTGAAATTGTTCAAATTTCTCTAAACATTAATGACACAGAACACATACAATCATTCAAAGGACACAGCCATGAAGCAACATTGTACAAATTCCAGTGCCACACTACTCTTCCACAACCTTCCACAAGGTTAAGTAAGAAAAAATAAAAAACAAATGTCACAAAATTGCATGGATGTAAACACCCAAAACAAGTCCCCAGAAAGATTGGCACCATGCTCACAGATATTCCAAGAACAGAAAGAGTAGCTAAGTTTATTAGATAAACCTTGTCTAGTGAATAATTAACAGGTCAGCTTCAAGGACAGGACGACCTGCTTATTGGATGAGGGAAAGGCTGTGGATGTAATTTATCTTTAGCGAGGCTTTTGACACCATTTCCCACAGCATTCTGCTGGCAAAAGTGGCTGCTCGAGGTTTGGACAATCGCACACTTTCCCGGGTAAAAAACTGTCTGGATGGCTGGGCCCAAAGAGTTGTGGTGAACGGAGTTAGATCCAGTTGGTGGCCGGTCACGTGTGGTGTCCCCCAGGGCTCGGTTTTGGGGCCACTCCTGTTTAACATCTTTACTGATGATCTAGATGAGGGGATCGAGTACACCCTCAGTCAGTTCGCAGATGACACCAGGTTGGGTGGAAGTGAGGCTCTGCAGAGAGACCTGGACAGGCTGGAGCCATGGGCTGAGGCCAACTGGAGGAGTTTCCATAAGGGCAAATGCCGGGGGCTGCCCTTGGGCCACAACAACCCCCAGCAGCGCTACAGGCTTGGGGAGGAGTGGCTGGAGAGCTGCCAGTCAGAGAGGGACCTGGGGGTGTGATTGACAGCCAGCTGAACAGGAGCCAGCAGTGTGCCCAGGTGGCCAAGAAGGCCAATGGCATCCTGGCTTGTGTCAGCAATAGCGTGGCCAGCAGGGACAGGGAAGGGATCTGACCCCTGTACTCGGCACTGGTGAGGCCGCCCCTCGATTCCTGTGTTCAGTTTTGGGCCCCTCACTACAAAAAGGACATTGAATGACTCGAGCGTGTCCAGAGAAGGGCAACGAAGCTGGTGCAGGGTCTGGAGCACAGGTCGTACAGGGAGCGGCTGAGGGAACTGGGGGTGTTTAGTCTGGAGAAGAGGAGGCTGAGGGGAGACCTCATCGCCCTCTACAGCTACCTGAAAGGAGGGTGCAGAGAGCTGGGTTTGAGCCTCTTTAGACTAGTAGAAAGCGACAGGACAAGAGGGAATGGCCTCAAGTTGTGCCAGGGAAGGTTTAGACTGGATATGAGGAAGCATTTCTTTACAGAACGGGTTGTTAGTCATTGGAACGGGCTGCCCAGGGAGGTGGTGGAGTCCCCATCCCTGAAGGTGTTCAAGAGTAGGGTCGATTTAGAGTTTAAGAATATGCTGTAGGTGGGAACTGTGCTAGGAGAACGATTGGACTTGATGATCTCCAGGGTACTTTCCAACCTAGATGATTCTGTGATTCAATATAGACTGCTCTTCTGTTTTTGTTGTGACTGAGATGTTTTACATTTAGTGCCTAAAAAAGGGCTATACCAGGTAATCCTGGCAGGATTGGGTGGGAGATTTATTCATTTAATGGGTCATACTGATTTCATTTTAAAATTTTACTTCTTATAAATATCCATGATTCATGGAATCACATATAATTCAATATTTTGTCCATTTTGCAGTTTTGCACACACAAATGTTAAATGAATGCTGATGTTAAGGTCACAATATTAGTCAGTCAAAAGGCTGAAAATGTTCCTTCTGTAAATGCATTTTTATAAAATTGGGGATTATGTACTGCTTATTTCATAGGGACCCTGCCTCTTTTGCCATGAAGCATGTATATGAACTGAGTTTGTGAAGTTAAAGAGATTATAGAATGCAGTAAGTAGGGCTTCTTCCATGTTTGTGACAGAACTTGAGTAGTGAATGCAGCAAAGGCTCCCAGGAAGAAAAAAACAGGTCAGTGGTTAAGGCAATTGAATGCTGTCTTGAAAGCTAAATTATAACCTTGCCCCTGAGTTTGTAATTGATGCTATGCAAGTTAGTTACATTTATCATAGGTGGCCGCTAACCAATTTTTTCAGTGTCTGGTAAGAATCTGATTTATCAATGTGCTGAGTACTTATATACGGATCTGAAGTGAAAGAGAGCTATAAGTGGGTAAATGAAGTGTGACATAGTGCTAAATAGTTATGAAAAAATAGAGTCCTAGACTGCTTTCATGTGAGACACCTAAGCTTTATGGATTCTTTTATCTTAGCTCCTTTGTATCTTTGAATTCTCACTTGTTAACTGAAGATAATAGCATGCCTTGGTTTGGTAGCAATGCTTGAAAATAAATGTAGTGCTATTATAGATGCTCTCTGTCAAAATAACCATGGAAGAAAAAAGCTGGCAAAATCTGTAGTTCTTTATTCAGAGCATTACTTGAAGAAAATACAATAGATAGGACATAATGCCAGATTGAGTGGGAGAAACGGTGGAGAAGTTCTCATTAAATAAGTACTTTCTATTCCAGTGCAATGCACGAAACAGGGCTCCAGAACAAAACTGGTAAATGACCATGTACACTAAATGATATGGTAAAATAATATGCATGCAGCAGTGAAGTAATTTAAAGTTTCACAGACCTGCTGTTCCCCAGCTCCTGAGTGTTTTGGCACGGCTACAATATGGATGGATATTTGTGGGGATTGCAAGAGAACCACTTATGTCTGTTTTCCTGTCAAATACAATGCCTAGGCCATGGGCATGTTAGAGCTTGAACAGCTTTTCTGACAAAGTAATGTCCTTGACAAAGTTTAAAACAGGATCTTAAAGTAGGTTAAAACAGGATCTTAAAGCTGAAAGAGAATGGCAGATACAATAGATGATAATGTTACCAGCTCTGTCTAGGACACAGTGCTATCACTACAAACTTCCACCCTCACAGCCTAAGAGGAGCACTTCCTATGACTCTCTGGGGAGAAGCTTCCCCTCTTTCAGGAGTGGATCTGACAACTTAACAGAGTGCCCAGTGTGAAGGCACTTATGTTGACAAAAAACAAATGGGTGGTGCAGAAGTTTATTGACCATAAACAGAAGAAGCCTCAAAATGGAAATCCATCATTAAGACAGGAAAAGAGATGACTGGTACAATAGTGTATCTGTAAACAAGGAGCTGCAACAATGGGTAGGGATGTACACTGTGAATGGGCTATCAAAAAATCTGTAAAATTTTCTACTCTTACAGTCCTTTTTTTCTATATAACGAGATAAACATAGGGGTAACTCGTGCTAGTGCTTGGTACCAAACCAGCTGCAAACTATTTTCTGTGTCAATCTTGGAGATTTCACAAAGGTGAGCCTTCAAGTTTTGCTTGGGAAAGACCACCATGCTGTCAAGACTCTGACAGCAAGTCAGTAAAAAGGCCCAGGAAAATACACTATGCTCATCTGTTACAACTGATGTTTGAGTATTATTTTACAGGCAATTTCCCTGCAGTGCACTTTACAGCCTTACAAACATTCTAGGAGCTGTTATGAACTATGTCCTTATCATTCGAGATAGGACACACTGTTCAAGCAGTCAGATACGGTGCAGTAACATGGTATCAGAGACCACACATGGCTGTGTTCTCACCCACAACCCCTGCCATGAAAAACAATGATAAAACAAGTCCTTGTGGAGCAGGAGCGATTCAGATACCTAAAACCTGTTTGTTACTTCTTCTGTTGACAATTCTGAAAGGTGAAGAAACAGACTATAGGACAAGTTCTGCCACGGGGTAGGATTACCACAGTTTAAAGTGTACTTATCTACTGGAAGAAAAAAAAACTTGTTTGGTGAGCTATCTGGGACTTAGTTCTAACTTTAATAAGACTTGAAGACGATCACAGGTTTCACTGATTACCGTTAGAGTGAAGAACACTCCTTTGACTTCATTTTCTCTAGTGTGTGTGCAAATGTACGTATTTATAAACAAACCAAAATCTCCACTGAAACAGGTACCTGTCTGCTTCATCCCCCTCTTCCCCGCAAGACAGAGAATAACTAACGTACCAGCTGTTAGTCCCCGCTTGATGTACTCCAGAAAAGTGATCAGAGGTGACACGGGGGAAGGGGAACGGAGGGGACCAGGGCGGGGACTCGGGGGCCGCCGC